>NC_069503.1:314926665-315534987 GCF_027579735.1 Bombina bombina | reverse complement strand
ATTGGCCTGAAAGTTCCTTCCTTTTTGGGAACTACAAACAGGTTTGAGTAAAATCCCAGTCCTTGTTCTGCTGTTGGAACTGGGTGTATCACTCCCATTTTTAAAAGGTCTTCTACGCAATGTAAGAATGCCTGTCTCTTTATCTGGTCTAAAGATAAGCGAGACATGTGGAACCTTCCCCTTGGAGGAAGGTCCTTGAATTCTAGAAGATACCCCTGAGAGACAATTTCTAGTGCCCAGGGGTCCGGAACATCTCTTGCCCAGGCCTGAGCAAAGAGAGAAAGTCTGCCCCCAAACTAGATCCGGTCCCGGATCGGGGGCTACCCCTTCATGCTGTCTTGGTAGCAGCAGCAGGCTTTTTGGCCTGTTTACCCTTGTTCCAGCCTTGCAATGGTTTCCATGCTAGTTTGGGCTGGGGTGTGTTACCCTCTTGCCTAGTGGCTGTAGAGGTAGAAGCCGGTCCGTTCCTGAAATTGCGAAAGGAATGAAAAACAGAATTTATGTTTACCTGATAAATTACTTTCTCCAACGGTGTGTCCGGTCCACGGCGTCATCCTTACTTGTGGGATATTCTCTTCCCCAACAGGAAATGGCAAAGAGCCCAGCAAAGCTGGTCACATGATCCCTCCTAGGCTCCGCCTACCCCAGTCATTCGACCGACGTAAAGGAGGAATATTTGCATAGGAGAAACCATATGTTACCGTGGTGACTGTAGTTAAAGAAAATAAATTATCAGACCTGATTAAAAAAACCAGGGCGGGCCGTGGACCGGACACACCGTTGGAGAAAGTAATTTATCAGGTAAACATAAATTCTGTTTTCTCCAACATAGGTGTGTCCGGTCCACGGCGTCATCCTTACTTGTGGGAACCAATACCAAAGCTTTAGGACACGGATGAAGGGAGGGAGCAAATCAGGTCACCTAAATGGAAGGCACCACGGCTTGCAAAACCTTTCTCCCAAAAATAGCCTCAGAAGAAGCAAAAGTATCAAATTTGTAAAATTTAGAAAAAGTGTGCAGTGAAGACCAAGTCGCTGCCTTACATATCTGATCAACAGAAGCCTCGTTCTTGAAGGCCCATGTGGAAGCCACAGCCCTAGTGGAGTGAGCTGTGATTCTTTCAGGAGGCTGCCGTCCGGCAGTCTCATAAGCCAATCGGATAATGCTTTTAATCCAGAAGGAGAGAGAGGTAGAAGTTGCTTTTTGACCTCTCCGTTTACCAGAATAAACAACAAACAAAGCCAAAGTTTGTCTGAAAACCTTAGTAGCTGCTAAGTAAAATTTGAGAGCACGAACTACATCCAAGTTGTGCAACAAACGTTCCTTCTTTGAAACTGGATTAGGACACAAAGAAGGCACAACTATCTCCTGGTTAATGTCTTTGTTAGAAACAACTTTTGGAAGAAAACCAGGTTTAGTACGCAAAACCACCTTATCTGCATGGAACACCAGATAAGGAGAAGAACACTGCAGAGCAGATAATTCTGAAACTCTTCTAGCAGAAGAAATTGCAACCAAAAACAAAACTTTCCAAGATAATAACTTAATATCAACGGAATGTAAGGGTTCAAACGGAACCCCCTGAAGAACTGAAAGAACTAGGTTGAGACTCCAAGGAGGAGTCAAAATTTTGTAAACAGGCTTGATTCTAACCAGAGCCTGAACAAAGGCTAGAACATCTGGCACAGCTGCCAGCTTTTTGTGAAGTAACACAGACAAGGCAGAAATCTGTCCCATCAAGGAACTTGCAGATAATCCTTTTTCCAATCCTTCTCGAAGGAAGGATAGACTTAGGTTTATTTTGATATCAGAGATAATCTCTTTCAAGTCAGGGCCAAAGAGTGTTTTCCCCTTGAAAGGAATGTCAAGCAATTTGTTCTTGGAAGACGCATCCGCTGCCCAAGATTTTAACCAAAGCGCTCTGCGCCACAATAGCAAACCCAGAATTTTTTCGCCGCTAACCTAGCCAATTGCAAGGTGGCGTCTAGGGTGAAAGAATTAGCCAATTTAAGAGCACGAATTCTGTCCATAATCTCCTCATAAGAAGAAGAATTACTAATAATCGCCTTTCCTAGCTCAAACTAGAAACACGCGGCTGCAGTGACAGGGACAATGCATGCAATTGGTTGTAGAAGGGAACCTTGCTGAACAGACATCTTTAGCAGACCTTCTAATTTTTTATCCATAGGATCTTGGAAAGCACAACTATCTTCTATGGGTATAGTGGCGCGCTTGTGTAGAGTAGAAACCGCCCCCTCGACCTTGGGGACTGTCTGCCATCAGTCCTTTCTGGTGTCGACTATAGGAAAACAATTTTATAAATATGGGGGGAGGTACTAAAGGAATACCGGGCCTGTCCCATTCTGTACTAACAATGTACGCCACCCGCTTGGATATAGGAAAAGCTTCGGGGGGCCCCGGGGCCTCTAAGAACTTTTCCATTTTACATAGTGGTTCTGGAATGACCAGATAATCACAATCATCCAAATTGGATAACACCTCCTTAAGCAGAGCGCGGAGATGTTCCAACTTAAATTTAAAAGTAATCACATCAGGTTCAGCTTGTTGAGAAATGTTTCCTGAATCTGAAATTTCTCCCTCAGACAAAACCTCCCTGGCCCCCTCAGACTGGTGTAGGGGCCCTTCAGAAACCATATCATCAGCGTTCTCATGCTCTACAGAATTTTCTAAAACAGAGCAGTCGCGCTTTCACTGATAAGTGGGCATATTGGCTAAAATGTTTTTGATAGAATTATCCATTACAGCCGTTAAATGTTGCATAGTAAGGAGTATTGGCGCACTAGATGTACTAGGGGCCTCCTGTATGGGCAAGACTGGTGTAGACGAAGGAGGGGATGATGCAGTACCATGCTTACTCCCCTCACTTGAGGAATCATCTTGGGCATCATTTTTACTAAATTTTTTTATGACATAAAATACATATAGTTAAATGAGAAGGAACCTTGGTTTCCCCACAGTCAGAACACAATCTATCTGGTAGTTCAGACATGTTAAACAGGCATAAACTTGATAACAAAGCACAAAAAACGTTTTAAAATAAAAACGTTACTGTCACTTTAAATTTTAAACTAAACACACTTTATTACTGCAATTGCGAAAAAGTATGAAGGAATTGTTCAAAATTCACCAAAATTTCACCACAGTGTCTTAAAGCCTTAAAAGTATTGCACACCAAATTTGGAAGCTTTAACCCTTAAAATAACGGAACCGGAGCCGTTTTTATATTTAACCCCTTTACAGTCCCTGTAATCTGCTTTGCTGAGACCCAACCAAGCCCAAAGGGGAATACGATACCAAATGATGCCTTCAGAAAGACCTTTCTATGTATCAGAGCTCCACACACATGCAGCTGCATGCCATGCTGTCCTCAAAAACAAGTGCGCCATACCGGCGCGAAAATGAGACTCTGCCTATGCTTTGGGAAAGCCCCTAAAGAATAAGGTGTCTAAAACAGTGCCTGCCGATATTATTATATCAAAATACCCAGATAAAATGATTCCTCAAGGCTAAATATGTGTTAATAATCAATCGATTTAGCCCAGAAAAAGTCTACAGTTTAAATAAGCCCTTGTGAAGCCCTTATTTACAATCGTAATAAACATGGCTTACCGGATCCCATAGGGAAAATGACAGCTTCCAGCATTACATCGTCTTGTTAGAATGTGTCATACCTCAAGCAGCAAGGGACTGCAAACTGTTCCCCCAACTGAAGTTAATTGCTCTCAACAGTCCTGTGTGGAACAGCCATGGATTTTAGTTACGGTTGCTAAAATCATTTTCCTCATACAAACAGAATTCTTCATCTCTTTTCTGTTTCTGAGTAAATAGTACGTACCAGCACTATTTGAAAATAACAAACTCTTGATTGAATAATGAAAAACTACAGTTAAACACTAAAAAACTCTAAGCCATCTCCGTGGAGATGTTGCCTGTACAACGGCAAAGAGAATGACTGGGGTAGGCGGAGCCTAGGAGGGATCATGTGACCAGCTTTGCTGGGCTCTTTGCCATTTCCTGTTGGGGAAGAGAATATCCCACAAGTAAGGATGACGCCGTGGACCGGACACACCTATGTTGGAGAAATTAGACTTACTTTTAGCTTTGAAAGGTTTATCCTGTGGAAGGGCATGGCCCTTTCCCCCAGTGATATCTGAAATAATTTCTTTCAACTCTGGCCCGAATAGGGTCTTACCCTTGAAAGAAATATTAAGCAATATTGTTTTGGACGACACATCCGCCGACCACGATTTTAGCCAAAGCGCTCTACGCGCCACTATTGCGAAACCAAAATTTTTCGCCGCTAATTTAGCTAACTGAAAAGCGGCATCTGTAATGAAAGAATTAGCCAACTTCACGGTGTGAATTCTGTCCATGACTTCATCATAAGAAGTCTCCTTCTGGAGCGAGTTTTCTAATTCCTCAAACCAAAAAGCAGCTGCAGTGGTTACAGGAATAATGCAAGAAATTGATTGAAGAAGAAAACCTTGATGAACAAAAATTTTCTTAAGTAAACCTTCTAATTTTTTATCCATAGGATCTTTGAAAGCGCAACTGTCTTCTATTGGTATAGTTGCGCGCTTAGCTAGCGTTGAAACTGCCCCCTCTACCTTAGGGACCGTCTGCCACGCGTCCCTTCTGGGGTCAACAATGGGGAACATTTTCTTAAGTATAGGAGGGTGAACAAAAGGTACACCTGGCTTCTCCCACTCCTTATTCACTATATCCGCCACCCTCTTAGGTATCGGAAACGCATCAGTGTGTACTGGGACCTCTAATAATTTATCCATTTTACACAAGTAGCTAGGACCTCCTTAAGTAGAGTGCGGAGGTGTTCTAGCTTAAATTTAAAAGCTATGGTATCAGGCTCTGCCTGCTGAGAAATATCTCCCTCAGACAGGCCCTCCCTCACCGCCAAGTCAGATTGATGTGAGGGCACTACAGATAAATTATCCTCTGCGTCTGCTTGCTCATTTTCTGTAATAAAAACTGAGCAATCACGCTTCCTAGGAAAAGCTGGCAGTTTGGATAAAAATGCTGCGAGAGAATTATCCATTACTGCTGCTAACTGTTGCATAGTAATAGCAATTGGCGCGCTAGATGTACTGGGCATCGCTTGCACGGGCATAGCTGGTGTTGACACAGAAGGAGAGGATAGTGAGCTATCCTCACTACCTTCAGCTAAAGAATCATCTTGGGCTATATCTTTAAGCGTGATTGTACGGTCCTTAAGTTGTTTGGACGCTATGGCACACTTCACACATAAATTTAATGGGGGAACCACCTTGGCCTTTGACCATACTGAACACCACATACTCTTTACCACCCCGTGGAGATGCTACTAGTTAGAGCGGCAAAGAGAATGACTGGGGGGGGGGCGGAGCCTGAGGGGAGCTATATGGACAGCTCTGCTGTGTGCTCTCTTTGCCACTTCCTGTAGGGATTGAGAATATCCCACAAGTAAGGATGAAGCCGTGGACCGTATACATCAATGTAGGAGAAATATATATATATATATATATATATATATATATATATATATATATATATTATAACAGATAAAACATTTTTAGAAAGAAATTGTAGCTTGCTAAAATATACCCCAAACAAAAATAAATTAAAAAAACAAAACAAAATGGCAAAAACAAAAAAGACACTGTACATAATGGGACAAAAAGTAAAATGTGACATTTTCTATAACACATAAGGCAAAAGAAAATATGGGAGTTATTTCCTAATTAAGGGTTCAATAAAAAAAACATAATTTATGCTTACCTGATAAATTTATTTATCTTGTAGTGTATTCAGTCCACGGATCATCCATTACTTATGGGATATATTCCCTTCCCAACAGGAAGTTGCAAGAGGATCACCCAAAGCAGAGCTGCTATATAGCTCCTCCCCTCACATGTCATATCCAGTCATTCGACCGAAACAAGACAAGAAAGGAGAAAGCATAGGGTGCAGTGGTGACTGAAGTTTTAATTAAAATTTAGATCTGCCTTAAAAAGACAGGGCAGTCCGTGGACTGAATACTCTACAAGAGAAATAAATTTATCAGGTAAGCATAAATTATGTTTTCTCTTGTTAAGTGTATTCAGTCCACGGATCATCCATTACTTATGGGATACCAATACCAAAGCTAAGTACACGGATGAAGGGAGGCACAAGGCAGGAACTTAAACGGAAGGAACCACTGCCTGTAGAACCTTTCTCCCAAAAACAGCCTCCGAAGAAGCAAAAGTGTCAAATTTGTAAAATTTCGAAAAGGTGTGAAGCGAAGACCAAGTCGCAGCCTTGCAAATCTGTTCAACAGAGGCCTCATTCTTAAAGGCCCAGGTGGAAGCCACAGCTCTAGTAGAATGAGCTGTAATTCTTTCAGGGGGCTGCTGTACAGCAGTCTCATAGGCTAAACGTATTATACTACGAAGCCAAAAAGAGAGAGAGGTTGCCGAAGCTTTTTTGACCTCTCCTCTGTCCAGAATAAACGACAAACAGGGAAGAAGTTTGACGAAAATCTTTAGTTGCCTGTAAATAGAATTTCAGGGCACGGACTACGTCCAGATTATGCAAAAGACATTCCTTCTTTGAAGGAGGATTATGGGACAACAATCTCTTGATTGATATTCCTGTTAGAAACTCCCTTAGGTAAAAACCCAGGTTTAGTACGCAGAACTACCTTGTCTGAATGGAAAACCAGATAAGGAGAATCACAATGTAAAGCAGATAACTCAGAGATTCTTCGAGCCGAGGAAATAGCCATCAAAAACAGAACTTTCCAAGATAAAAGCTTAATATCAATGGAATGAAGGGGTTCAAACGGAACACCCTGAAGAACTTTAAGAACCAAGTTTAAGCTCCACGGAGGAGCAACAGATTTAAACACAGGCTTAATCCTAGCCAAAGCCTGACAAAAAGCCTGGACGTCTGGAACTTCTGCCAGACGCTTGTGCAAAAGAATAGACAGAGCAGAAATCTGTCCCTTCAACGAACTAGCAGATAAGCCCTTTTCCAAACCCTCTTGTAGAAAGGACAATATCCTAGGAATCCTAACCTTACTCCATGAGTAACTCTTGGATTCGCACCAATATAAGTATTTACGCCATATCTTACGATAGATTTTTCTGGTAACAGGCTTCCGAGCCTGTATTAAAGTATCAATAACTGACTCTGAGAAGCTACGCTTGGATAGGATCAAGCGTTCAATCTCCATGCAGTCAGCCTCAGAGAAATTAGATTTGGATGGTTGAAAGGACCTTGTATTAGAAGGTCCTGCCTCAGAGGTAGAGACCATGGTGGACAGGACGACATGCCCACTAGGTCTGCATACCAGGTCCTGCGTGGCCACGCAGGCGCTATCAGAATCACTGATGCTCTCTCCTGTTTGATCTTGGCAATCAGTCGAGGCAGCAGCGGAAAAGGTGGAAACACATAAGCCATGTTGAAGACCCAAGGGGCTGCTAGAGCATTTATCAGCGCCGCTCCCGGGTCTCTGGACCTGGATCCGTAACGAGGAAGCTTGGCGTTCTGGCGAGACGCCATGAGATCCAGTTCTGGTTTGCCCCAACGACGAATCAGTTGAGCGAACACCTCCGGATGAAGTTCCCACTCCCCCGGATGAAAGGTCTGGCGACTTAGAAAGTCTGCCTCCCAGTTCTCCACGCCTGGGATGTGGATCGCTGACAAGTGGCAAGAGTGAAACTCTGCCCAGCGAATTATCTTTGAGACTTCTAACATCGCTAGGGAACTCCTGGTTCCCCCTTGATGGTTGATGTAAGCCACAGTCGTGATGTTGTCCGACTGAAATCTGATGAACCTCAGTGTTGCTAATTGAGGCCAAGCTAGAAGAGCCTTGAATATTGCTCTTAATTCCAGAATATTTATTGGGAGGAGTTTCTCCTCCTGAGTCCACGATCCCTGAGCCTTCAGGGAGTTCCAGACTGCGCCCCAACAGAGAAGGCTGGCATCTGTTGTCCACTCTGGCCTGCAAAAGGTCATGCCCTTGGACAGATGGACCCGAGAAAGCCACCAGAGAAGAGAATCTCTGGTTTCTTGATCCAGATTTAGTAGAGGGGACAAATCTGAGTAATCCCCATTCCACTGACCTAGCATGCATAATTGCAGCGGTCTGAGATGCAGGCGCGCAAATGGCACTATGTCCATTGCCGCTACCATTAAGCCGATTACTTCCATGCACTGAGCCACTGACGGGCGTGGAATAGAATGAAGGACACGGCAAGCATTTAGAAGCTTTGACAACCTGGACTCCGTCAGGTAAATTTTCATCTCTACCGAATCTATAAGAGTCCCTAGGAAGGAGACTCTTGTGAGTGGTGATAGAGAACTCTTTTCCACGTTCACCTTCCACCCATGCAACCTCAGAAATGCCAGAACTATCTCTGTATGAGACTTGGCAATTTGAAAGCTTGATGCCTGTATCAGGATGTCGTCTAGATACGGAGCCACCGCTATGCCTCGCGGTCGTAGAACCGCCAGAAGTGAGCCCAGAACCTTTGTAAAGATTCTCGGGGCCGTAGCTAACCCGAAGGGAAGAGCTACAAACTGGTAATGCCTGTCTATGAAGGCAAATCTTAGGTACCGATAATGATCTTTGTGAATCGGTATGTGAAGGTAGGCATCCTTTAAGTCCACTGTGGTCATGTACTGACCCTCTTGGATCATGGGTAGGATGGTTCGAATAGTTTCCATTTTGAATGATGGAACTCTTAGGAATTTGTTTAAGAGCTTTAGGTCCAAGATTGGTCTGAAGGTTCCCTCTTTCTTGGGAACCACGAACAGATTTGAGTAAAAACCTTGCCCTTGTTCCGTCCGCGGAACTGGGTGGATCACCCCCATTATAAGGAGGTCTTGTACACAGCGTAGAAATGCCTCTTTCTTTATTTGGTTTGCTGATAACCTTGAAAGATGAAATCTCCCTTGTGGAGGAGAAGCTTTGAAGTCCAGAAGTTATCCCTGGGATATGATCTCCAACGCCCAGGGATCCTGGACATCTCTTGCCCACGCCTGGGCGAAGAGAGAAAGTCTGCCCCCCACTAGATCCGTTTCCGGATAGGGGGCAATAACTTCATGCTGTCTTAGGGGCAGTAGTAGGTTTTCTGGCCTGCTTGCCCTTGTTCCAGGACTGATTATTTTTCCAGGCCTGTCTGTAACGAGCAACAGTTCCTTCCTGTTTTGGAGCGGAGGAAGTTGATGCTGCTCCTGCCTTGAAGTTTCGAAAGGCACGAAAATTAGACTGTTTGGTGTTTGATTTGGCCCTGTCCTGAGGAAGGGTATGACCCTTACCTCCAGTAATGTCAGCAATAATTTCTTTCAAGCCGGGCCCGAATAAGGTTTGCCCCTTGAAAGGAATATTAAGCAATTTAGATTTAGAAGTCACGTCAGCTGACCAGGATTTAAGCCATAGCGCTCTGCGCGCCTGGATGGCGAATCCGGAGTTCTTAGCCGTTAGTTTAGTTAAATGTACAATGGCATCAGAAACAAATGCATTAGCTAGCTTAAGTGCTTTAAGCTTGTCCATGATTTCATCCAATGGAGCTGAGTGAATGGCCTCTTCCAGAGACTCAAACCAGAATGCCGCAGCAGCAGTGACAGGCGCAATGCATGCAAGGGGCTGTAAGATAAAACCTTGTTGAACAAACATTTTCTTAAGGTAACCTTCTAATTTTTTATCCATTGGATCCGAAAAAGCACAACTATCCTCCACCGGGAAAGTGGTACGCTTAGCTAAAGTAGAAACTGCTCCCTCCACCTTGGGGACCGTTTGCCATAAGTCCCGTGTAGTGGCGTCTATTGGAAACATTTTCCTAAATATAGGAGGTGGGGAAAAGGGCACACCAGGTCTATCCCACTCCTTGCTAATAATTTCTGTAAGCCTTTTAGGTATAGGAAAAACGTCAGTACACACCGGCACCGCATAGTATCTATCCAGCCTACATAATTTCTCTGGAATTGCAACTGTATTACAGTCATTCAGAGCCGCTAAAACCTCCCCTCGCAATACACGGAGGTTCTCAAGCTTAAATTTAAAATTAGAAATCTCTGAATCCGGTTTCCCTGGATCAGATCCGTCACCCACAGAATGAAGCTCTCCGTCCTCATGTTCTGCAAACTGTGACGCAGTATCAGACATGGCTCTCACAGCACCAACGCGCTCTGTCCTTATCCCAGAGCTATCGCGCTTGCCTCTTAATTCTGGCAATTTAGATAATACTTCTGTCAGGGTATTATTCATAATAATGGCCATGTCTGGTAAAGTGATTTGTATGGGCATCCCTGATGTACTTCGCGCCACAATATCACGCGCCTCCTGAGCGGGAGGCCAAGGTACTGACACGTGAGGAGAGTTAGTCGGCATAACTTCCCCCTCGTCGTCTGGTGATAATTCTTTTATAGATAAAGACTGACCTTTATTATTTAAAGTGAAATCCATACATTTAGTACACATTTTTCTATGGGGCTCCACACTGGCCTTCAAACATAATGAACAAACAGATTCATCTGTGTCAGACATGTTTAAACAGACTAGCAATGAGACTAGCAAGCTTGGAAAACACTTTGAAATAAATTTACAAGCACTAAATAAAACGTTACTGCGCCTTTAAGAAGCACAAAAAATTGTCACAGTTGAAATAACAGAATTTATGCTTACCTGATAAATTACTTTCTCCAACGGTGTGTCCGGTCCACGGCGTCATCCTTACTTGTGGGAATATCTCTTCCCCAACAGGAAATGGCAAAGAGTCCCAGCAAAGCTGGCCATATAGTCCCTCCTAGGCTCCGCCCACCCCAGTCATTCGACCAACGGACAGGAAGAAAAAATAGGAGAAACCATAGGGTGTTGTGGTGACTGTAGAGAAAACAGAATTTATGCTTACCTGATAAATTACTTTCTCTAATGGTGTGTCCGGTCCACGGCGTCATCCTTACTTGTGGGAATATCTCAGGGACAGTTACACCGTGGGGAACTGTAGAGGCCCTCACAAAGGCGGAAGGCCCGGGACAATAGGGCACAAGCACATTCTCAAATAAACGTCTGGACTCTGCAGACGAACAATTGCCAACAATATGAGGAAGCAAAAACTTGCTGCAACCTCCGGGGGGAAACACGCCACCCTGCATGGAGGAATCAGAAACTGGGTCACCCGCAAGTGTAGAAGTTTGAATTGGTAGGAAACTCGCCTCTCGGAGGACAGGACCCCCAGAGGCGGATGGCTCAGCAGTCACTCTTTTCCCCGCCTGTCAACGAGGCCAATCTGGATTCGTCACCGGACAAAGAATCTGAAATCAAAATAGTCTCTGTATCAGAATCCTCCTTAACCGAATATGAAATCAGCACAGTCTCAGCATAAGAATCCTCCATAACTAGATACAGGATATTTAAATATGGACTAAAGTAGCAAAAACAAAAATGGCACCTGACACCCCCAATGGCTGGCACGGTCGGGAATGCGGAAATGGAAAACGGAACGTAACCACGCCCAAACACAAGGTGAACCTACAGTCCAAAAAAGCGCGCCCAACCAAAAGGCCACGTCACTTCCAAAGGCCTCAATGTTCCAAAACACAAGCCCATAAAGATCACACATAAGGAGGTTGAATCACATAACAAACATGATTTTAAACCCCCGTGTTCAATAACCCCACTCAGGAGATATTAATCCTCGATTCCAATATACTAAAAGAGACTCACTGAGACCCTTATGATAAGTTAGACCCGCAAGGTGGTAGGCCTCTCGGGAAAACATTTACATTACAGTACATTGATGAATAATGTAAAATGAAATGATCTTACCGGAATCTATGCCGTGGAACAGAAACACGGCCTTTCAAGTGTGACGGATAGTAGCATCGCCTCCACCATGGACTTGAGAGAAGAAAGCAGGCAGCGGAGCGAAGTTCGACAACGCCGATTGCTTGTGGAGCTGTTAATCTGAGTCGGGATGGTTTCGCAGAAAGACTCTCCCTGCATCTCCGGACTCTAATTTTCATCCAAGCCATCTTTGAGAGACTGACAGGACTACTTAAAACTCCTGTCCTATGCCGAAGAGTACTTCCCCTCCATAAGAAACAAAAAAAAAAAAATTCTGACACTTCTCTGCCAACCTCCTGGGACGAAAGGCAAAGAATGACCGGGGGAAGGGGAGTGGGAGGAGTTAAGCCTTTGGCTGGGTTGCCTCCTCCTGGTGGCCAAGTTCTTAATTACTAAAAGTAATGAATGCAGCTGTGGACTATTTCCATTTAAGAAGAAAAGCTGTTCTGTTGCGACTCCATTCTTCCAGAATAACTAACTGAGATGGTCTGTCTGGCAGTGTCTGGTCTATGGAAAGTAAAATGCTTTAAGGGCCATTAAGTGCAGGATGGCAGACTGCAGAATCCAAAAAACTGAATTTATGCTTACCTGATAAATTACTTTCTCCAACGGTGTGTCCGGTCCACGGCGTCATCCTTACTTGTGGGATATTCTCTTCCCCAACAGGAAATGGCAAAGAGTCCCAGCAAAGCTGGTCACATGATCCCTCCTAGGCTCCGCCCACCCCAGTCATTCGACCGATGGACAGGAGGAAATATATATAGGAGAAATCATATGATACCGTGGTGACTGTAGTTAGAGAAAATAATTCATCAGACCTGATTAAAAAAACCAGGGCGGGCCGTGGACCGGACACACCGTTGGAGAAAGTAATTTATCAGGTAAGCATAAATTCTGTTTTCTCCAACATTGGTGTGTCCGGTCCACGGCGTCATCCTTACTTGTGGGAACCAATACCAAAGCTTTAGGACACGGATGAAGGGAGGGAGCAAATCAGGTCACCTAAACGGAAGGCACCACAGCTTGCAAAACCTTTCTCCCAAAAATAGCCTCCGAAGAAGCAAAAGTATCAAATTTGTAAAATTTGGCAAAAGTGTGCAGTGAAGACCAAGTCGCTGCCTTACATATCTGGTCAACAGAAGCCTCGTTCTTGAAGGCCCATGTGGAAGCCACAGCCCTAGTGGAGTGAGCTGTGATTCTTTCAGGAGGCTGCCGTCCGGCAGTCTCATAAGCCAAACGGATAATGCTTTTAAGCCAAAAGGAAAGAGAGGTAGAAGTCGCTTTTTGACCTCTCCTTTTACCAGAATAAACAACAAACAAGGATGATGTTTGTCTGAAATCTTTAGTAGCCTCTAAATAGAATTTTAGAGCACGGACAACGTCCAAATTGTGTAACAAACGCTCCTTCTTTGAAACTGGATTCGGACACAAAGAAGGTACAACTATCTCCTGGTTAATATTTTTGTTAGAAACAACTTTAGGAAGAAAACCAGGCTTAGTACGCAAAACCACCTTATCTGCATGGAACACCAGATAAGGAGGAGAACACTGCAGAGCAGATAACTCTGAAACTCTTCTAGCAGAAGAGATTGCAACCAAAAACAAAACTTTCCAAGATAGTAACTTAATATCTACGGAATGTAAGGGTTCAAACAGAACCCCTTGAAGAACTGAAAGAACTAGATTTAAACTCCAGGGAGGAGTCAAAGGTCTGTAAACAGGCTTGATCCTAACCAGAGCCTGAACAAATGCTTGAACATCTGGCATAGCTGTCAGTCGTTTGTGTAGTAAGACAGATAAAGCAGAAATCTGTCCCTTTAGAGAACTTGCAGATAATCCTTTCTCCAAACCTTCTTGTAGAAAGGATAGAATCTTAGGAATTTTTATCTTGTTCCATGGCAATCCTTTAGATTCACACCAACAGATATATTTTTTCCATATTTTATGGTAAATTTTTCTAGTTACAGGCTTTCTAGCCTGAATCAGAGTATCTATTACAGAATCTGAAAACCCACGCTTTGATAAAATCAAGCGTTCAATCTCCAAGCCGTCAGTTGGAGGGAAACCAGATTCGGATGTTCGAATGGACCCTGAACAAGAAGGTCCTGTCTCAAAGGTAGCTTCCATGGTGGAGCCGATGACATATCTACCCAAGCCTTGCAAGAAAATACAGAACTTATCTCAGCTGTGCCCCTGCTTTGCAAAAAGCCTGATTTTTAAACATATCTACCCAAGCCTTGCAAGAAAATACAGAACTTATCTCAGCTGTGCCCCTGCTTTGCAAAAAGCCTGATTTTTAAACATATCTACCCAAGCCTTGCAAGAAAATACAGAACTTATCTCAGCTGTGCCCCTGCTTTGCAAAAAACATAATTTATGCTTACCTGATAAATTCCTTTCTTCTGTTGTGTGATCAGTCCACGGGTCATCATTACTTCTGGGATATAACTCCTCCCCAACAGGAAATGCAAGAGGATTCACCCAGCAGAGCTGCATATAGCTCCTCCCCTCTACGTCAGTCCCAGTCATTCGACCAAGAATCAACGAGAAAGGAGTAACCAAGGGTGAAGTGGTGACTGGAGTATAATTTAAAAGATATCTACCTGCCTTAAAACAGGGCGGGCCGTGGACTGATCACACAACAGAAGAAAGGAATTTATCAGGTAAGCATAAATTATGTTTTCTTCTGTTATGTGTGATCAGTCCACGGGTCATCATTACTTCTGGGATACCAATACCAAAGCAAAAGTACACGGATGACGGGAGGGATAGGCAGGCTCATTATATAGAAGGAACCACTGCCTGAAGAACCTTTCTCCCAAAAATAGCCTCCGAAGAAGCAAAAGTGTCAAATTTGTAAAATTTGGAAAAAGTATGAAGCGAAGACCAAGTTGCAGCCTTGCAAATCTGTTCAACAGAGGCCTCATTCTTAAAGGCCCAAGTGGAAGCCACAGCTCTAGTGGAGTGAGCTGTAATTCTTTCAGGAGGCTGCTGCCCAGCAGTCTCGTAGGCTAAACGTATTATGCTACGAAGCCAAAAAGAGAGAGAGGTAGCAGAAGCTTTTTGACCTCTCCTCTGTCCAGAGTAAACGACAAACAAGGAAGAAGTTTGGCGAAAATCTTTAGTTGCCTGCAAGTAGAACTTGAGGGCACGAACTACATCCAGATTGTGTAGAAGACGTTCCTTCTTTGAAGAAGGATTTGGACACAAGGATGGTACAACAATCTCTTGATTGATGTTCCTGTTAGTGACTACCTTAGGTAAGAACCCAGGTTTAGTACGCAGAACTACCTTGTCTGAGTGAAAAATCAGATAAGGGGAATCACAATGTAAGGCTGATAACTCAGAGACTCTTCGAGCCGAGGAAATAGCCATTAAAAACAGAACTTTCCAAGATAACATTCTTATATCAATGGAATGAAGGGGTTCAAACGGAACACCCTGTAAAACGTTAAGAACTAAGTTTAAACTCCATGGTGGAGCAACAGCTTTAAATACAGGCTTGATCCTAGCTAAAGCCTGACAAAAGGACTGAACGTCTGGATTTTCTGACAGACGTCTGTGTAACAAGATGGACAGAGCTGAAATCTGTCCCTTTAATGAACTAGCTGATAAACCCTTTCCTAAACCTTCTTGTAGAAAGGACAATATCCTAGCGATCCTAACCTTACTCCAGGAGTAACCTTTGGATTCGCACCAGTATAGGTATTTCCGCCATATTTTATGGTAAATCCTTCTGGTAACAGGCTTCCTAGCCTGAATCAGGGTATCAATAACCGACTCAGAAAAACCACGTTTTGATAAAATCAAGCGTTCAATTTCCAAGCAGTCAGCTTCAGAGAAGTTAGATTTTGATGTTTGAATGGACCCTGTATCAGAAGGTCCTGTCTTAGAGGTAGAGACCAAGGCGGACAGGATGACATGTCCACCAGATCTGCATACCAAGTCCTGCGTGGCCATGCAGGTGCTATTAGAATTACTGATGCTCTCTCCTGTTTGATTTTGGCAATCAATCGAGGAAGCAGCGGGAAGGGTGGAAACACATAAGCCATCCTGAAGTTCCAAGGTGCTGTCAAAGCATCTATCAGAACTGCTCCCGGATCCCTGGATCTGGACCCGTAGCGATGAAGTTTGGCGTTCTGGCGAGACGCCATGAGATCTATCTCTGGTTTGCCCCAACGTCGAAGTATTTGGGCAAAGATCCCCGGATGAAGTTCCCACTCCCCCGGATGAAAAGTCTGGCGACTCAAGAAATCCGCCTCCCAGTTCTCCACTCCCGGGATGTGGATTGCTGACAGGTGGCAAGAGTGAGACTCTGCCCAGCGAATTATCTTTGATACTTCCATCATTGCTAGGGAGCTTCTTGTCCCTCCCTGATGGTTGATGTAAGCTACAGTCGTGATGTTGTCCGACTGAAACCTGATGAACCCCCGAGTTGTTAACTGGGGCCAAGCCAGAAGGGCATTGAGAACTGCTCTCAATTCCAGAATGTTTATTGGAAGGAGACTCTCCTCCTGATTCCATAGTCCCTGAGCCTTCAGAGAATTCCAGACAGCGCCCCAACCTAGTAGGCTGGCGTCTGTTGTTACAATTGTCCAGTCTGGCCTGCTGAATGGCATCCCCCTGGACAGGTGTGGCCGATGAAGCCACCATAGAAGAGAATTTCTGGTCTCTTGATTCAGATTCAGAGTCGGGGACAAATCTGAGTAATCCCCATTCCACTGACTTAGCATGCATAATTGCAGCGGTCTGAGGTGTAGACGTGCAAAAGGTACTATGTCCATTGCCGCTACCATTAAGCCGATCACCTCCATGCATTGAGCTACTGACGGGTGTTGAATGGAATGAAGGACGCGGCATGCATTTTGAAGCTTTGTTAACCTGTCTTCTGTCAGGTAAATCTTCATTTCTACAGAATCTATAAGAGTCCCCAAGAATGGAACTCTTGTGAGAGGAAAAAGAGAACTCTTCTTTTCGTTCACCTTCCATCCATGCGACCTTAGAAATGCCAGAACTAACTCTGTATGAGACTTGGCAGTTTGAAAGCTTGAAGCTTGAATTAGAATGTCGTCTAGGTACGGAGCTACCGAAATCCCTCGCGGTCTTAGTACCGCTAGAAGGGCACCCAGAACCTTTGTGAAGATTCTTGGAGCCGTAGCCAGTCCGAATGGAAGAGCTACAAACTGGTAGTGCCTGTCTAAGAAGGCAAACCTTAGGTACCGGTGATGATCTTTGTGGATCGGTATGTGAAGGTAAGCATCCTTTAAATCCACTGTGGTCATGTACTGACCCTCTTGGATCATGGGTAAGATTGTCCGAATAGTTTCCATTTTGAACGATGGAACTCTTAGGAATTTGTTTAGAATCTTTAAATCTAAGATTGGCCTGAAAGTTCCCTCTTTTTTGGGAACCACAAACAGGTTTGAGTAGAACCCTTGTCCTTGTTCCGACCGTGGAACCGGATGGATCACTCCCATTAATAACAGATCTTGTACGCAGCGTAGAAACGCTTCTTTCTTTATCTGGTTTGTTGACAACCTTGACAGATGAAATCTCCCTCTTGGGGGAGATAATTTGAAGTCTAGAAGGTATCCCTGAGATATGATCTCTAGAGCCCAGGGATCCTGAACATCTCTTGCCCAGGCCTGGGCAAAGAGAGAGAGTCTGCCCCCCACTAGATCCGGTCCCGGATCGGGGGCTCTCGGTTCATGCTGTCTTTGGGGCAGCAGCAGGTTTCCTGGCCTGCTTGCTCTTGTTCCAGGACTGGTTAGGCTTCCAGCCTTGCCTGTAACGAGCAACAGCTCCTTCCTGTTTTGGTGCAGTGGAGGTTGATGCTGCTCCTGTTTTGAAATTCCGAAAGGGACGAAAATTAGACTGTCTAGCCTTAGCTTTGGCTTTGTCTTGAGGTAGGGCGTGGCCCTTACCACCTGTAATGTCAGCGATAATTTCTTTCAAACCGGGCCCAAATAAAGACTGCCCCTTGAAAGGTATATTAAGTAATTTGGACTTAGAAGTCACATCAGCTGACCAGGATTTTAGCCACAGCGCCCTACGTGCCTGTATGGCGAATCCTGAGTTCTTAGCCGTGAGTTTAGTTAAATGTACTACGGCCTCCGAAATGAAAGAATTAGCTAGTTTAAGGACTCTAAGCCTGTCCGTAATGTCGTCTAGCGTAGATGAACTAAGGTTCTCTTCCAGCGACTCAATCCAAAATGCTGCCGCAGCCGTAATCGGCGCGATACATGCAAGGGGTTGTAATATAAAACCTTGTTGAACAAACATTTTCTTAAGGTAACCCTCTAACTTTTTATCCATTGGATCTGAAAAAGCACAGCTATCCTCCACCGGGATAGTGGTACGCTTAGCTAAAGTAGAAACTGCTCCCTCCACCTTGGGGACCGTCTGCCATAAGTCCCTAGTGGTGGCGTCTATTGGGAACATCTTTCTAAATATTGGAGGGGGTGAGAACGGCACACCGGGTCTATCCCACTCCTTAGTAACAATTTCAGTTAGTCTCTTAGGTATAGGAAAAACGTCAGTACTCGCCGGTACCGCAAAGTATTTATCCAACCTACACAGTTTCTCTGGTATTGCAACGGTGTTACAATCGTTAAGAGCTGCTAAGACCTCCCCTAGTAATACACGGAGGTTCTCCAATTTAAATTTAAAATTTGAAATATCTGAGTCCAATTTGTTTGGATCAGAACCGTCACCCACAGAATGAAGCTCTCCGTCCTCATGCTCTGCGAGCTGTGACGCAGTATCAGACATGGCCCTAGCATTGTCAGCGCACTCTGTTCTCACCCCAGAGTGATCACGCTTGCCTCTTAGTTCTGGTAATTTAGACAAAACTTCAGTCATAACAGTAGCCATATCTTGTAATGTTATCTGTAATGGCCGCCCAGATGTACTAGGCGCCATAATATCACGCACCTCCCGGGCGGGAGATGCAGGTACTGCCGCGTGAGGCGAGTTAGTCGGCATAACTCTCCCCTCGCTGTTTGGTGAAATTTGTTCACATTGTACAGATTGACTTTTATTTAAAGTAGCATCAATACAGTTAGTACATAAATTTCTATTGGGCTCCACCTTGGCATTGGAACAAATGACACAGATATCTTCCTCTGAGTCAGACATGTTTAACACACTAGCAAAAAACTTACAACTTGGTTATAATCTTTTTTAGCAAAAAAATACTGTGCCTCAAAGAGGTACTAAACGATTAAATAACAGTTGAAATAATGAACTGAAAAACAGTTATAGCATCAAACTTTAAAACAACACAACTCTTAGCAAAGGTTTGTTCCCATTAGTAAAATAACAATAATTAAATTTGACATAAAAAGTACAAAGCAACGTTTTTATGCACAGTCACTATAAGAATTCTCACAGCTCTGCTGAGAGAAGTTACCTCCCTTCAAAGAAGTTTGAAGACCCCTGAGATCTGTCAGAGATGAACCGGATCATGCAGGAAAAATAAAAGTGACTGACTGGAATTTTTTGATGCGTAGTAAAGAGCGCCAAAAACGGCCCCTCCCTCTCCCACACAGCAGTGAAGAGAAACGAAACTGTCACAATTACAAGCAAAAAACTGCCAAGTGGAAAATAATGCCCAAATATCTATTCACACAGTACCTCAGCAATGTAAACGATTCTACATTCCAGCAAAAACGTTTAGCATGATAAATAGTTATTAAAAGTATTAGTGACCTTTAGCAGAGTAGTTCCGGTGAAATACCATCCCCAGAATACTGAAGTGTATACATACATGTCATTTTAACGGTATGGCAGGATTTTCTCATCAATTCCATTCAGAAAATAAAAAACTGCTACATACCTCAATGCAGATTCATCTGCCCGCTGTCCCCTGATCTGAAGCCTTTACCTCCCTCAGATGGCCGAGAACAGCAATATGATCTTAACTACTCCGGTTAAAATCATAGTAAAAAACTCTGGCAGATTCTTCCTCAAACTCTGCCAGAGAAGTAATAACACGCTCCGGTGCTATTGTAAAATAACAAACTTTTGATTGAAGTCATAAAAACTAAGTATAATCACCATAGTCCTCTCACACATCCTATCTAGTCGTTGGGTGCAAGAGAATGACTGGGACTGACGTAGAGGGGAGGAGCTATATGCAGCTCTGCTGGGTGAATCCTCTTGCATTTCCTGTTGGGGAGGAGTTATATCCCAGAAGTAATGATGACCCGTGGACTGATCACACATAACAGAAGAAAGCCTGATTTTTAAACATATCTACCCAAGCCTTGCAAGAAAATACAGAACTTATCTCAGCTGTGCCCCTGCTTTGCAAAAAGCCTGATTTTTAAAACATATCTACCCAAGCCTTGCAAGAAAATACAGAACTTATCTCAGCTGTGCCCCTGCTTTGCAAAAAGCCTGATTTTTAAACATATCTACCCAAGCCTTGCAAGAAAATACAGAACTTATCTCAGCTGTGCCCCTGCTTTGCAAAAAGGTAGATCCTGCAAGATAGTTATATCATTATATTTAACCTACCCTGTTATTTTCTGATGTGTGTATTGTTATATGTATTGGCTATTTATTGTTTTGTTTTTATGATTTAAAATGCATATTTTATTACCATTATGTCTGACCATTATGTTAAAAGTTAGTTTAATCAGCTAAGGCCATGTATCTTTTTTTGTACTTTAATGGTTTTATTCCCCTACATGAATACCTCTGTGTTATCTCTGTAATTTTAACTTTCCCTGTGTTTTTGCTTTTATGACCCTTAGCTCAAATGTTCATAGATATTCCCTCCCCATTCCTCTAAATGTTTGCAGCCCAATCTGACGCTAATTTATCTCTCTCCTTTAGCCTGATTTTTAAACATATCTACCCAAGCCTTGCAAGAAAATACAGAACTTATCTCAGCTGTGCCCCTGCTTTGCAAAAAGGTAGATCCTGCAAGATAGTTTCGGACATAGCACAGCTCCTTAGTGAATCCATAACTCAAAACCCAAATAGTGAAATTTTGGTTTTTGGAGATTTTAACATCGATTGGCTGAATCCAAAAAATAACAGTTGTCGCTCGCTGTTTAAATCTTTGCATCTAACGCAATTAATCTCCTCCCCAACTCGCATAAACATCAAAAGCCATAATCATACCCTGCTCGACTGGATTCTCTCCACTTCTCCCGACCGAATCCAGGAGGCAGGTGTTCTCCCTAACAATTTCAGTGACCACTGCTTAGTGTACTGCGTGCGCAAAATAAAGGCAACTAAATCCTCTCCCAAGGTTACAATCACCAGGTCCTTCAAAAAATTTAATCTTCAATCATTTCTAAATGACATCAAGAACCTCCCCTGGCACAGATTAAACCTAATCCCAAATCTAGACCGTGCAGTTGAATTCTTTCAGTCTGAACTCCTACAAGTTTGGAATTTACATGCACCGCTGCGTAAGGTGAGAGTAAAAGGAGCACACTTGAATTGGATCACAGCTGACCTCATTCAAATGTACCAATTTCGGGATTCATTGTGGTCAAAGTTCAAGCATACTGGCTCTATGAATGATCACTGTGTATATAGAAAATGGCGAAATATATGTACTAAACAAACAAAATTGGCTAAGGCGCAATATTTCTGTGAAAATCTGAACAATAATATATGTAACCCTAGAAAGTTTTGGAAACTCATAAATAACTTACAATATCCACCAATCCACTCCCAACCCTCCACTGTCAATGTGGATAACCAAAACCTGCAACTCCCCTTAGAAGTAGCAAATGCCTTTAACAATTATTTTGTAGGATGCTCCACCACCCTGATTGACAAACTAATAAATGGCACGCATCCTGAAGCTACAAATGTGGATCAGGCCCCACTAAAACAGCAAAGACCCAATATAGAAAAGTTCAATTTTAGACCTGTACCCTTCAATGTCATTAAGAAACACCACGATAATCTAAAAATGAAAAACCAGTCAGGACCTGATCAAATCCCAGCAATGCTGTTGAAGCTCAGTGCGCCGGCAATTGCTAAGCCTGTTGCAACCCTAATTAACGAATCCTTGGTGTCTGGATACATACCCAAACTCTGGAAAACTGCAAGAGTAGTGCCTATTCATAAAAGTGGGGAGTTAACCTTGGTTTCTAACTATCGTCCTATATCACTGCTCCCTGTATTGTCAAAAATCCTAGAAAAATGCGTCCATACGCAATTATGCGAGTATTACCAACTTTCTAACTATCTGACCCCTGATCAATCAGGTTTCAG
This sequence comes from Bombina bombina, assembly GCF_027579735.1. Taxonomy (NCBI): domain Eukaryota; kingdom Metazoa; phylum Chordata; class Amphibia; order Anura; family Bombinatoridae; genus Bombina; species Bombina bombina. The sequence goes on along the minus strand of NC_069503.1, from coordinate 315,512,896 downwards.
ACCGAATCACTCCACTACAACTGCCCTCCTAAAAGTTTGCAACGACATCCAAACTGCCATGGAACAAGGAGACCTAACTGGAGCTATTTTCCTTGATTTTGCAAAGGCTTTTGACACAGTGGACCATGACCTACTACTTCTCAAACTAAAAAACTCTGGTATTGCTGATCACCCGTTAACCTGGTTTAAATCTTATGTATCGGATCGATCACAATATGTCTCTGTCTCTAACATTGACTCCCTCCCTCTCCCAGTCACATGTAGTGTTCCCCAAGGTTCCATTCTCGGCCCCCTACTATTCACATTATTTATAAATGATTTGCCTAATGTCTGCAAATCCTCAACTGTACACATGTACGCAGACGACACGGTAATCTATGCAAACAAATCTGATCTGCTGCAGCTTGAAACAGTGCTCCAAGACCAGTTCACAGAGGTAGAAAAGTGGATCTCGAAAAACAAACTCTTCCTAAACACTGACAAAACGGTCACAATGATCTTTGGAATGGGACCTAAAATACATAAATTACAAAATTCCCATCTTCGCATCAAAACAAAATCCAATTGCACGCTGACCGCAGTCCACTCTTTTAAATACTTAGGTATGTTGTTAGACCCCAATCTATCTTTTGGACTCCACATAGAAAAAATTGCCTCTAAACTTTATCCAAAACTAGGTGCCCTGTACAGAAACAAATCTTGCCTCAGCCCTACAGTAAAGGAAAAGATTGTACAGCAAATGCTGATGCCTATCTTGGATTATGGGGACATAGTATATGCACCTGCTCCGCAAACTCACCTTAATAAACTAAATACGTTATATAACTCGCTCTGCCGCTTTGTGCTACAATGTAACTACAGGACCCACCATTGTGACATGCTAAAAGAACTAAACTGGCTGTCGCTGGAATCCAGACGCACCCTCCATCTTTCCTGCCTTGTCTTTAAGAGCCTTTCTGGGAAGCTCCCACCCTACCTGAGCAGAATGCTCTCCCCTGCTATTCCCACCTCCTATAACCTCCGATCCAATAACAGCACATTATTTAGCTTGCCTCAATACAAAAAAAAAGCAGCTCGATCCTCCTTTTCCTACAGAGCGCCACAATTATGAAATGACCTCCCTCACACTTTAAAAACTTCCCCAAGCCTAAAATCCTTTAAGAGATCCCTCTATACATATCTCAAAACAGAATGCTCCTGTCATGGTTGATTAAATATTTCATACCTGCTCTATGTTAAATGTTTGCATATAATGTGTATTTTTATTATTGTTTTTGTATTTTATTGTACCCTATTGTATCAATGCAATGTTTTGTGATCCCAGGACATACTTGAAAACGAGAGAAATCTCAATGTATCCTTCCTGGTAAAATATTTTATAAATAAATAAATAAATAAATATTCACCAGGTCTGCATACCAAGTCCTGCGTGGCCACGCAGGAGCTATCAAGATCACCGAGGCCCTCTCCTGATTGATCCTGGCTACCAGCCTGGGAATGAGAGGAAACGGTGGGAATACATAAGCTAGGTTGAAGGTCCAAGGTGCTACTAGTGCATCTACTAGAGTCGCCTTGGGATCCCTGGATCTGGACCCGTAGCAAGGAACCTTGAAGTTCTGACTAGACGCCATCAGATCCATGTCTGGAATGCCCCATAATTGAGTTATTTGGGCAAAGATTTCCGGATGGAGTTCCCACTCCCCCGGATGGAATGTCTGACGACTCAGAAAATCCGCTTCCCAATTTTCCACTCCTGGGATGTGGATCGCAGACATGTGGCAGGAGTGATCCTCCGCCCATTGAATTATCTTGGTCACTTCTTTCATCGCCAGGGAACTCCTTGTTCCCCCCTGATGATTGATATATGCAACAGTCGTCATGTTGTCTGATTGAAACCTTATGAATTTGGCCTTTGCAAGTTGAGGCCAAGCTTTGAGAGCATTGAATATCGCTCTCAGTTCCAGAATGTTTATCAGGAGAAGAGACTCTTCCCGAGACCATAAACCCTGAGCTTTCAGGGATTCCCAGACCGCGCCCCAGCCCACTAGACTGGCGTCGGTTGTGACAATGACCCACTCTGGTCTGCGGAAGCTCATTCCCTGTGACAGATTGTCCAGGGTCAGCCACCAACGGAGTGAATCTCTGGTCTTTTGATCTACTTGAATCATCGGAGACAAGTCTGTATAATCTCCATTCCACTGTTTGAGCATGCACAGTTGTAATGGTCTTAGATGAATTTGTGCAAAAGGAACTATGTCCATTGTTGCAACCATCAAACCTATTACCTCCATGCACTGCGCTATGGAAGGACGAGGAACAGAGTGAAGCACTTGACAAGAGCTTAGAAGTTTTGATTTTCTGACCTCTGTCAGAAAAATCCTCATTTCTAAGGAATCTATTATTGTTCCCAAGAAGGGAACTCTTGTTGACGGGGACAGAGAACTTTTTTCTTTGTTCACCTTCCATCCGTGAGATCTGAGAAAGGCTAGGACGATGTCCGTATGAGCCTTTGCTTTTGACAGGGACGACGCTTGAATTAGGATGTCGTCCAAGTAAGGTACTACTGCAATGCCCCTTGGTCTTAGAACCGCTAGAAGGGACCCTAGTACCTTTGTGAAAATTCTCGGAGAAGTGGCTAATCCGAATGGAAGTGCCACAAACTGGTAATGCTTGTCCAGAAAAGCGAACCTTAGGAACTGATGATGTTCCTTGTGGATAGGAATATGTAGGTACGCATCCTTTAAATCCACGGTGGTCATAAATTGACTTTCCTGGATGGTGGGAAGGATCGTTCGAATGGTTTCCATTTTGAACGATGGAACCCTGAGAAATTTGTTTAGGATCTTCAGATCCAAAATTGGTCTGAATGTTCCCTCTTTTTTGGGAACTACGAACAGATTTGAGTAAAATCCCATTCCTTGTTCTTTTATTGGAACTGGATGTATCACTCCCATCTTTAACAGGTCTTCTACGCAATGTAAGAATGCCTGTCTCTTTATTTGGTTTGAGGATAATTGAGACCTGTGGAACCTTCCCCTTGGGGGTAGTTCCTTGAATTCCAGAAGATAACCTTGAGAAACTATTTCTAGCGCACAAGGATCCTGAACATCTCTTGCCCAAGCCTGAGCAAAGAGAGAGAGTCTGCCCCCCACTAGATCCGGTTCCGGATCGGGGGCTATCCCTTCATGCTGTTTTGGTAGCAGTGGTAGGCTTCTTGGCCTGCTTACCCTTGTTCCAGCCTTGCATTGGTTTCCAGGCTGGTTTGGGTTGTGAAGTATTACCCTCTTGCTTAGAGGATGCAAAATTAGAGGCTGGTCCGTTTCTGCGAAAGGGACGAAAATTAGGCTTATTTTTAGCCTTAAAAGACCTATCCTGTGGGAGGGCGTGGCCCTTTCCTCCAGTGATGTCTGAAATAATCTCTTTCAAATCTGGTCCAAATAATGTTTTACCTTTGAAAGGAATGTTAAGCAATTTTGTCTTGGATGACACATCCGCTGACCAAGACTTTAGCCAAAGAGCTCTGCGCGCCACGATAGCAAACCCTGAATTTTTCGCCGCTAATCTAGCTAATTGCAAAGCGGCATCTAAAACAAAAGAGTTAGCCAATTTAAGTGCTTGAACTCTGTCCATAACCTCCTCATACGAAGATTCTCTACTGAGCGACTTTTCTAGTTCCTCGAACCAGAAGCACGCTGCCGTAGTGACAGGAACAATGCATGAAATTGGTTGTAGAAGGAACCCTTGCTGTGCAAAAATCTTTTTAAGCAAACCCTCTAATTTTTTATCCATAGGATCTTTAAAAGCACAACTGTCTTCGATAGGAATAGTAGTGCGTTTGTTTAGAGTAGAAACCGCCCCCTCGACCTTGGGGACTGTCTGCCATAAGTCCTTTCTGGGGTCGACTATAGGAAATAATTTCTTAAATATAGGGGGGGGGGAACAAAAGGTATGCCGGGCCTTTCCCACTCTTTATTTACTATGTCCGCCACCCGCTTCGGTATAGGAAAAGCGTCGGGGGGCACCGGAACCTCTAGGAACTTGTCCATCTTACATAATTTCTCTGGAATGACCAAATTGTCACAATCATCCAGAGTAGATAACACCTCCTTAAGCAGTGCGCGGAGATGTTCTAATTTAAATTTAAATGTCACAACATCAGTTTCAGCTTGATGAGAAATTTTTCCTGAATCTGAGATTTCTCCATCAGACAAAACCTCCCTCATGGCCCCTTGATAGAAGAATAAAAACTACATTTAAACACCAAAAAACTCAACCATCTCCGTGGAGATGTTGCCTGTGCAACGGCAAAGAGAATGACTGGGGTGGGCGGAGCCTAGGAGGGATCATGTGACCAGCTTTGCTGGGACTCTTTGCCATTTCCTGTTGGGGAAGAGAATATCCCACAAGTAAGGATGACGCCGTGGACCGGACACACCAATGTTGGAGAAAAGAGCTTTAGACCACCTCCCTAAACTCTGTTGCAGGATACTGCAGCTAAATAAACGTTAATACACTGATCTTCTTAAAACTACAAAATTCTGAAGAACAAGACCACAGGTTTTGTGTTCTAATACATTTATTGCCAACACTGATTTAAGTAGAGTTAAAAATAACTCGTACATTTGCCCTATTGTACCGTAAATCATCTTTAAAACTAATCAAAAAAAGGAACTGACGAGCTTTGTAGTAAACTGAACTAGGTAAATCATGGATAATTGTATTGTTCTCTGATAGGATAACCAAGATTCAATGATTTAGAGGATATTCAAGAGTCAGAGATTGTGCTCCCAATAAAACACGTTGGCTGAGAATAAAAGATCCCAGGTGGAACATCCAAGTATGTCTGCCACCAGAAAGTTATGAAAATGCAAAATATATGTGTGTGCAAGATCCTTAAAAGCAACCACAAATTAAATAGGTCAAATAATAATAAACTTTTATGTTATTGTCATGTTTTGAGATTGAAGTTCTGAGTTTGTGATATAAAGAATGGAGAAGCTTCTTGCGCTTAATCCTATTAAATGTGTCTCTTGTTAGACAAGAATTCAGAAAAATATGTAAACAGGATTGTCCACTGCACACACTGCTAAGACACTACAATAAATTGTAACAGCCCTGCAATGCTGAATACACAGGAATGCAGCAGTCAGGTAAATTACCGATACAATGATCAGCATAAACAGGCAGAAGACTGGTTACACACATAAAGTTGAGTTTGGATACACAAGTATGCTGTGGTCAGTGACAGGTGCAATGGAGACAAGCTGAGATAACTGAGATAGAAACCTTTAGACCAAACTGAGACAGGTATCGCTGTAGCAGATTAAGACTGATATCTGAGGAGCATCCAGTCAGGTTTCACAGAATCAGGGTTAACAGATAAGCCAGCACCAGCAGCTGATAGTCTTAACAGAAAGAGTGGTACGGCAGGCCAGGGTCAATGTCCAAACAGGCTGCACAGAACAAAATCAAAAGGCAGAAACAGTTTTCAGAAGAACAGGCCAAGGACAACATCTAGATGGGCAGGAAGATTCAGAATCTCCTCTACAGTGAGCTGGACAGATACTGCAGCTATATGAACTGGACAGAAAATGTAGCTAAGATAATATGCTGAGGATTCCATTCACACTACACCATTCGGGACTGCTGTGTAAATCACTAAGCAACATTGCAGCAAAGTACATCCAAGAAAGGAAACATCACCGGTGAATAATCAATCAGAGGTCACGTGACCGGAAGAACAGACAATTTACAAACTGTCGAGTTACAAACCAACCACTCCAAGGAAATCAAGGTAATTGGTGGCTGTGCACAGCGTGGTTCCTTTCACAAAAGTACTCTACTTAACCATCTTGAAGATTGGGTATTTAACCGTCATAGACGCTCTGAGTATCGGTTTTATAGCCGCACCAATCACTTTCAAATCTCAATAGACTGAGTACCTTACCTTTCCATCACAAAAGTGTTGCCTTTGGTTTTATTTTACTTTACCATTTGCATTTAGGATATTACAGCTTTATATTTTAGGCTGTTCTTTTGAACCTTTAATATTATTAGTCTTCTGTTAACCATTTAATCAGAATTTGTTTGCATTATTCTCATATTCTGTCTAATGCGAGTATTTTATTGTATTTGATGCCGGCATCTTTTTATATTTGTCTTAATTTCATTATAAAAACTATTTCCCGTGATTAACTTTATGTGTATTATCTCACTTTTTAAAATATATTTATTTATACATAACCTCTATGTTCCACTCAAGAGTTTTTATATAAGACATATCCTTCCTCCCTTTATATTTTATCCCATCAGTAACAACATAATTTGGTATTTTAAAGAGTTAGCTCATTGTTTTTAAACGCGTAACCTCCTTGTCCACAGCAAGATTCAGAATACCAAGGCAAGAATCAAGGTAAAATACAAGCAAAAGGTCAAGTCCAGATATGCAAACAAAGGCAGACACAACATACAGCCAATGTCCCAGTACAGAATCCAGGCTCAGGAGGCTATTTAAAGAGACAATGTACTCAAAAACAAGTGTGTGTATGTATGTATGTATGTATGTATGTATATATATATATATATATATATATATATATATATATATACAGTACATACTATATATACATACAGTATATATATATATATATATATATATATATATATATACACATATATAAAGCATTACATATTTGTAAATTTTGCAATAGTCATTAATTACTTATTTTGCATCTACAATTACTAAAACTGAGAAAGACCTTGGAGTGTTTTTAGTGCTTAGGTATGCATATGTAATACAGCAGAGCTGAAGGTTTTCCCCCCACATTTTCTAACTAGCTGAATACAGCGAGGGAGTCACTGGCCGACATGATTATCTGAACTATGTAATGGGAACAACTCAGTTGAGATACTGAAGTTATATTTGCTAATATAAAATATCATAACAGCAGCACAAAGTAAAAGTTAGCACCTAAAATTTAACAGCTCTGTATGCTCTGCTCGACAATCTCAACAATGCTGTTTTGCCATTTCCTAATTTTACTGTGCACCTAGTTACCACGGTGGCCTTGTAGCAAACTTCACCAGACACTGGAGTTAAAAAAACAACAACAACAGGGTGGTAAAAAATTGCTATAGCATATGAGGTTGGTGGAAATAGTTACTGGTTGGGACAGAAAATATAAAAACAAATCCTAATTTTGTACCAGTCTGGGACCAGAGGAAATCCATTTTGATAGACAGACAGATGGACAAAAAGACTCATGTCCAAACCCACATTCATTCTTTAAAAATATACATAAATTGATGATGGATGATGATTATTATTATTATTAAAAACAATATTTATAAATAAAAAAATAACTTACGGTGCTTCTCAAAGGATTCTTTTTAGTTTCCTGTGGTGCATCTTGAGATACAAACTTAATGGGCTCTTTTATCTGTCGTCTTGATCTCTTGGTTCCATTTGGTAAGGTTTCCATTGCAAAGTCTGCTTCCATATCACTGCTGCCTGCCTGGTCACACTCAGAACACTGCCTGGAGAGAAAATAAGAAAAGGGAAAACATTTTTTTAAATGTACCAGTTAAGTTACAATCAAACATGCATTTTTATTTTTTTATTTTTTTTTTAATAAAAAAAAAGGAAAAAATATAGAAGAGTGCTGACCCGGAGGAAGATTATAAGAACAGGTAACACTCTATTGCTGGAGGGAGCGCAAGATACTGAAGGAAGATTTAGTTTTGAAAAAAAAAAAAGGTGCAGAGGTGACTGAAGTTTAAAATCAAAAAATATAATCTGTCTTAAAATGACAGGGCGGGCCGTGGACTCGTCGTACCATAGAAGAAATTAATTTATCAGGTAAGCATAAATTTACTTTTCTTCTATAAGGTACGACGAGTCCACGGATTCATCCTTTACATGTGGGATACAATACCAAAGCTACAGGACACGGATGAACGGGAGGGACAAGACAGATGGATATACAGAAGGCACCACTGCTTGAAGAACTTTTCTCCCAAAAATAGCCTCCGAAGAAGCAAAAGTATCAAATTTGTAAAATTTGGAAAAGGTATGAAGCGAAGACCAAGTCGCAGCCTTACAAATCTGTTCAACAGAAGCATCATTTTTAAAAGCCCATGTGGAAGCCACCGCTCTAGTAGACTGAGCTGTAATTCTTTCAGGAGGCTGCTGTCCAGCAGATTCGTATGCCAGACGGATGATGCTTTTCAGCCAAAAAGAAAGAGAGGTAGCCGTAGCTTTTTGACCTCTACGTTTTCCAGAATAGACAACAAACAAAGAAGATGTTTGACGGAAATCTTTGGTTGCTTGCAAGTAAAACTTCAAAGCACGAACCAAGTCCAAGTAGTGCAACAGACGCTCCTTCTTAGAGGAAGGATTAGGACACAGAGAAGGAACAACAATTTCCTGATTGTTATTCCTATTAGTAACAACCTTAGGAAGGAATCCAGGTTTGGTACGCAAAACCACCTTATCAGCATGGAAAACAAGATAAGGCGAGTCGCATTGCAATGCAGATAGTTCAGAAACTCTTTCTAAATTCAAACTCCATGGCGGAGCAACAGGTTTAAACACAGGCTTGATTCTAACTAAAGCCTGACAGAACGACTGAACGTCTGGAACATCTGCCAGACGCTTGTGCAGTAGAATTGATAAAGCAGATATCTGTCCCTTTAAGGAACTAGCTGATAGCTCCTACTCCAATCCTTCTTGGAGAAAGGACAAAATCCTAGGAATCCTGATCTTACTCCATGAGTAGCCTTTGGATTCGCACCAATAAAGATATTTACGCCATATCTTATGATAAATTTTCCTAGTGACAGGCTTTCGAGCCTGAATCAAGGTATCTATGACCGACTCAGAGAAACCCCGCTTGAATAAAATCAAGAGTTCAATCTCCAAGCAGTCAGCCGCAGAGAAACTAGATTTGGATGCTGGAACGGACCTTGAATCAGAAGGTCCTGTCTCAGTGGCAGAGTCCATGGTGGAAGAGATGACATGTCCACCAGGTCTGCATACCAAGTCCTGCGTGGCCACGCAGGAGCTATCAAAATCACTGAAGCTCCCTCCTGTTTGATTCTGGCAATCAAACGAGGAAGGAGAGGAAATGGTGGAAACACGTAAGCCAGGTTGAACGACCAGGGTACTGCTAGAGCATCTATCAGTACTGCCTGAGGATCCCTTGACCTGGACCCGTAACAAGGAAGTTTGGTGTTCTGACGAGACGCCATCAGATCCAATTCTGGTGTGCCCCATTGCTGAATCAATTGTGCAAACACCTCCAAATGGAGTTCCTACTCCCCCGGATGAAAAGTCTGACAACTTAGAAAATCTGCTTCCCAGTTCTCCACTCCTGGGATATAGATTGCTGATAAATGGCAAGAGTGAGTCTTTGCCCATCAAATTATTTTGGTAACCTCTATCATCGCTAGAGAACTCTTTGTTCCCCCCTGATGATTGATATATGCTACAGTCGTGATATTGTCCGACTGGAATCTTATGAATCTGGCCGAAGCCAGCTGAGGACACGCCTGAAGCGCGTTGAATATCGCTCTCATTTCTAGAATATTTATCGGGAGGAGAGCCTCCTCCTGAGTCCACAAACCCTGTGCTTTCAGGGAATTCCAGACTGCACCCCAGCCCAATAGGCTGGCGTCCGTCGTCACTATGACCCATGCTGGCCTGCGGAAACATATTCCCTGGGACAGATGATCCTGTGACAACCACCAAAGAAGAGAGTCTCTGGTCTCTTGATCCAGATTTATCTGAGGAGATAAATCTGCATAATCCCCATTCCACTGTTTGAGCATGCATAGTTGCAGTGGTCTGAGATGCAAGCGAGCAAACGGAACTATGTCCATTGCCGCTACCATTAGTCCGATTACCTCCATACACTGAGCCACTGATGGCCGAGGAATGGAATGAAGAGCTCGGCGGGTGGTTTAAATCTTTGATTTCCTGACCTCTGTAAGAAAAATTTTCATGTCCACGAATCTATCAGAGTTCCCAGGAATAGAACTCTTGTGAGGGGGATAAGTTAACTCTTTTTTACGTTCACCTTCCACCCGTGAGATCTTAGAAAAGCCAACACGATGTCCGTGTGAGACTTGGCTAGTTGGTAAGTTGACGCCTGATTTAAGATATCGTCCAGATAAGGCGCCACTGCTATGCCCCGCGGCCTAAGAACCGCCAGAAGGGACCCTAGCACTTTTAAGACAATTCTGGGAGGTGTGGCCAACCCAAAGGGAAGAGCCACAAACTGGTAATGCTTGTCCAGAAAGGCGAACCTGAGGAAATGATGATGATCTTTGTGGATAGGGATGTGTAGATACGCATCCTTTAAGTCCACGGTGGTCATATATTGACCCTCCTGGATCATTGGCAAAATAGTCCGAATGGTCTCCATCTTGAAGGATGGGACTCTGAGGAATTTGTTTAGGATCTTGAGATCTAAAATTGGTCTGAAGGTTCCCTCTTTTTTGGGAACCACGGACAGATTGGAGCAGAACCCCTGCCCCTGTTCTGTTTTCGGAACTGGGCAAATCACTCCCATGGTATATAGGTCTTCTACACAGCATAAGAACGCCTCTCTTATTGTCTGGTTTACAGACAATTGAGAAAGATGGAATCTCCACCTTGATGGAGAATCTTTGAAATCTAGAAGATACCCCTGGGTTACGATTTCTAAAGCCCAGGAGTCCTGAACGTCTCTTGCCCAAGCCTGAGCAAAGAGAGAAAGTCTGCCCCCTACTAGATCCGGTCCCGGATTGGGGGCTACCCCTTCATGCTGTCTTGGTGGCAGCAGCAGGCTTCTTGGCCTGTTTACCCTTGTTCCAAGTCTGGTTAGGTTTCCAGACTGACTTGGATTTAGCAAAATTCCCCTCTTGCTTTGCAGCAGGGGAAGAGGTAGAGGGACCACCTTTGAAGTTTCAAAAGGAATGAAAATTATTTTGTTTGGTCCTCTTCTTATTTTTCTTATCCTGAGGAAGGGCATGGCCTTTCCCTCCAGTGATGTCTGAAATTATCTCTTTCAGTTCAGGCCCGAATAGGGTCTTACCCTTGAAAGGGATGGCTAAAAGCTTAGATTTTGATGACACATCAGCAGACCAGGACTTAAGCCATAACGCTCTATGCACTAAAATGGCAAAACCTGAATTCTTTGCCGCTAATTTAGCCAGTTGAAAAGCGGCATCTGTAATGAAAAAATTAGCTAGCTTGAGAGCCCTAATTCTATCTAGAATGTCATCTAATGGGGTCTCAACCTGAAGAGCCTCCTCCAGAGCCTCGAACCAAAAAGCAGCTGCAGTAGTTAAAGGAACAATGCACGCTATAGGTTGGAGAAGAAAACCCTGATGAAGAAATATTTTCTTTAGGAGACCCTCTAATTTTTTATCCATAGGATCTTTGAAAGCACAACTGTCCTCAATAGGTATAGTTGTACGCTTAGCCAGGGTAGAAATAGCTCCCTCCACCTTAGGGACCGTCTGCCACGAGTCCCGCATGGTGTCTGATATGGGAAACATTTTCTTAAAAGTAGGAGGGGGAGCGATCGGAATACCTGGTCTACCCCACTCCTTAGTAACAATGTCCGAAATCCTCTTAGGGACCGGAAAAACATCAGTGTAGGCAGGAACCTCTAGAAATCTGTCCATTTTACACAATTTCTCTGGAACTACAATAGGGTCACAATCATCCAGAGTCGCTAAAACCTCCCTGAGCAATAAGCAGAGGTGTTCTAGTTTAAAATTAAAAGCCGTCATATCTGAGTCTGTCTGAGGGAACATCTTTCTGAATCAGAAATCTCTCCCTCAGACAGCAAATCCCTCACCCCCAACTCAGAACATTGTGAGGGTACATCGGATATGACTAATAAAGCATCAGAGGGCTCAGCATTTGTTCTCACACCAAACCTACTGCGCTTCCCCTGCAACCCAGGCAGCTTAGATAAAACCTCTGTGAGGGTAGTTCTCATAACTGCGGCTATATCTTGCAGGGTGAAAGAACTTGGCGTCGCTTGTGCGGGCGTTAATGGTTGTGACACTTGGGGAGAAATAGATGGCATAACCTGATTCCCTTCTGACTGAGAATCATCCTGCGACATACTTTTAGTAGCTAAAATATGTTCTTTGCAATTTATTGACCTTTCAGTGCATGAGGGACACATTCTAAGTGGGGGTTCCACAATGGCTTCTAAACATATTGAACAATGACTTTCTTCAATGTCAGACATGTTGAACAGGCTAGTAATGACTATAAACAAGCATGAAAACACTTTATTTAGTGAAAAAAATAATCTTAAAAAGCGGTACTGCGCCTTTAAGAGAAAAAAAGCATACTCGTTCTGCAAAACTGCTTTAAAATGCACCAAATTTTTCAAATTTTTGCATGCAGACTCAATATGTGTAGTTAAGTTTGCACCACAAGGAAATTTAACATTTAACCCTTTAATGTGCAAACCGGATTGAAATGAGGCCTAAATCCGGAAAAAACACCCCCAGCACCTTGCCACGGCCCTGCTGTGGCGCCTACCTGCCCTCAGGGATAGTAAATATGGGGTTAAAGCTTTGATTTGGCCCAAAACATTCACAAGGGCCCTCAGGAGTTGGAGCTTGCTGAGTGAAAACAACTGCGCATCTGAGGCGCGAAAATACTCAATGTTTCTACAGCCTCAAAGAACCGCACCAGAGCGGTTTTAAACTAGCCATGTGGGTTCTGAGACCCAAAAAATAAGCCAAGTGTACCCTCAATAAAGTTGCCCAAAAATGTTATTGCTCACAAAACGTTAACAGCACTCCCAGTTCATAAAACGTTTGCCCACAAACATTCAAAACTCAGTGTCAACCATTTTTTAATTAGCCTCTTTCTGCGATAGGAACCGGGACAATGACCCCCAAGCAGGACAGATCCCGCACGCACCCCAGAAAGGTTTCCCTTTTTTCTGGTTTTAAAGACAAGCTTGAGAGGAGAAATCTGCCCTTTGGTGGATGAGATTTGAAACCTATCTTGTATCCCTGAGCTATGAACTCCAGGACCCACGGATAATGCACGTCCCTGGACCAAGAATCTGAAACCAGCGACAGTCTGCCCCTACACGATCCGGCTTTGGATCGGGGGCCACCCCTTCATGCCGACTTGTTCTCGGCGGGCATCTTGTTCTGCTTAGATTTACTCCAAGATTGAGCCGGCTTCCAAGTGCTTTTGGTTTGCTCAGGCTTAGAGGGGGACTGCTGACGTTGGGACTTTTCAGAACGAAAGGAATGAAAATTAGATCCTTGTCCCTTAGATTTGTTCTTTTTATCCTGCGGTAGGAAGGCACCTTTGCCCCCTGTAACCGTGGAGATAATAGAGTCCAGGCCTAGACAAAATTAATTGTATCCCTTAAAAGGGAGGGAAAGTAGTCTATACTTAGAAGTCATGTCCACAGACCAGAACTTCAGCCAGAGCACCTAACACGCCTGCACTGAGAAACCAGCGATCATAGCATTTAGGCGAATAATCTGCATCTCTGCATCAGAATTAGCAATTCTCAAAGCCTTAATTCTGTTTTGGATAACATCAATTTGATCAAGTTTGTTAAGGAGTCGCACCAGTAGCCCGCAGCTCCAGCAACCGAGGCAACAGCCACTGGCGGTTGAAATAAATATCCTGCATGCTGAACATTTTTCTGAGAAAAGTTTCCGTCTTTTTATTCATTGGCTCTCTGAAAGACGAGCTATCCTCAAGAGGGATAGCTCGTCCACATTAGGTACGGAGCCCCACAACTCCAGCTGAGAGTCCGGGACCGGGAATAATTATTTAAAGACAGACAAAGGGGAAAAGGAAGATCCAATTCTATTCTATTCATTCTTAATAATATTCGCCATTTTTACAGGTACAGGAAAAATTAGCGGGGCTACCCTGTCCTCGTACACTCTGTCTAATTTAAGGATCAAATGTTCATCAGGCAACTTGGCCTCTGGAACCTCTAATGTAGACAGAACCTCCTTCAAAAGAAAACATAGGTGTTCAATTTTAAATATAAAGAATGGCTCCTCCGCAGCCGGAGGCCTAGAGGTAGCAGACTCCGATCTAGAAATTTCACCCTCTGACGACTCAGAGTGTGACCCATCCTGGGATACTTGAAAGGCAGAAAAATCAAGCAAATCATTGGATGTCCCCTAGACCGGAGAGCTATGTTTAACCTTTCACTTGCGCTTATCAGGGCGAGGTAGAGCACTAAGGGCCTCAGACACCGCCGTCTTTAAATGCGCGGTAAAGTCTGATCAGGCGTGCTACGGGAAGCTGCATGTGACAATGGAGATAATTGATGGGTATGCACCTCACGGGATTGGAAGTCCTCAGAGGCGGACGGCTCAGTTATACTAAAGGGGTTAACCTTCTTAGACGTAATAACCTTGTTGATGCAAATGGAACATAGTTGAGAGGGCGGGCACACCAACGCCTCCTCACAATATAGACAGGTATTACTATTAGGAATAGAGGGAGTACCCTCAAGCATATTAGGATCCTCCATAGCTTGTGCTAACAGTAGGATACAAATAAATGCACTTTTTATTTCTCAAAAAAACAGCACCTTTATACCCCCAATGACTGGGGCACTCACCACCTCCTATGCCCAGGCAACCAGAGAAGCTCTCCGACAGCTAGCTCGGTCAGGAAAGAGAAAAAAGTGTGACCACACCCGGTCACGTGGTGCGCAATGCAGGACTGCCCCTGCTATGAGAAAAAGTGTGCCAAGCTGCGCAGAGTGCAAAGTGAAAGTAAAACATGATAAACCACAATACAAGAAAAAATATTGTGTGAGAGATGCGCCAAAAAATCACCCCCAATGAGGCAAAATACAAACAAATCAAATTAACACTAAATACAAACAAATAACACTGCACATATATTTAACCAGATACTCATATAAGCAAAAAAGGTGAAAAAGTCCACAGGTGGTCCTTCAACAGCAAAACAATATGTGACAGGCAGGTAGCTCTCTCGACAAAGATGGGTCAAAAGATATCAAGTCCTATAAAACAAAAAAAGAAGAGGCGTCTCTTGTTTGTTTTTGTCTTATAGGACTTGATATCTTTTGAAAGTAAAACACCTGTATGTTCCATTACCACATAACAGTCTATGAGACCAAAATAAATCTCACACATAAAGCAACATAAATCAAAGAACACATTTGATTAATCCCCACTGTTCAATAACCACCCTTAAGAGATATTAACCTACGATTTTGTAAGGATAAAAGGAGTCACACTGTGACCCTGTCTTCAGCAATTTCAACATAAGTAAAAATTGAAACGATCTTACCAGAATCCGTGCTGTGGAACAGAAACACAGCCTCTCAAGTGTGACAGTCTTGTAGCATCGCTCCTGACATGGACTTGAGTGAAGAAAGCAGACAGTGAAACTAGTCAACACTGGTTGCTTATGGGGCTGTTAGCAGGCAGTCTGGATGGGTTAGCAGAAAGACTCTCCCTGCATCTCCAGACTCTAATTTTCGTCAATGCTCTCACTAAGAGGCTGACATGACTACTTAAAACTCCAGTTCCATAACGAAAGGCATATATCCCTCCTGAGGAACAACTTCGAAAATCTTCTGACACGTCTTTGGCATCCTCCTGTGACAAAAGGCAAAGAATGACTTGGGGATAGGGGAAGTGGGAGAGGTATTTAAGCCTTTGGCTGGGGTGTCTTTGCCTCCTCCTGGAGGCCAGGTTCAGTATTTCCCAACAGTAAGGAATGAAGCAATGGACTCTCCTTATATTAAGAAGGAAATATAAGATTCTTGAATCCGATAGAGTAAGCAGTTTGAAGAGAATTTCCAATTTACTTCCATATTTTTTTTTATATACACACTTTCTGAGGCACCAGCTACTACTTAGCATTTTAAAAAGTTCAAATTGGATATATGAATCTGATTGGCTGACTGTCGCATGACACAAGGGCCGGCAATTTAAATAACATTTTGAAATTTGTCAGTAAAAAAATCTACTGCTTATTAAAAATTAAAGGTGCTATTACATTTTCTTTACTATTACATTGTTTTTATGCAATTCTACTGTATTTAATGGTCCTTTAATTACCACATTGTCTTGCTCCTTATACATTCAAATTATTCAAAGCAAATTTAATCAAAATTTGACTTTTGTGAGTGTGCCAATAAACCGTATTAAGGCACTTACCAGTAACTATTTTTTGTTTTTTTAGGCATCCTTGTCAGAGGAGGATCAAGGCATCCAAGATGATAATTCAATTTGCAAGTATCACATAGCAGAAGCAGGTGTTGATCGTTATTTTTCTTACATATTCCACAACTTAAAATAAGAAAAAAGCATAAAATTAATAAATCATGAAAATGTCATGGCAATAAAAAGACCAATAATCAATCAGGCAAGTAGCTTGTGTATACAGTCACACAAATTGATGTCTTGACATTGAATTCTGATTGTATAATAATAATTATAGCAAACACTATTTAACCCCTTTATGCCGGCACAATATTGTTAACAAACACTTTCAGTAAAAATGAAATCATGCCATTGATGCAATCACATGCTTTCAAGGCCAGGATTGAATAATGGGGGACTGCTTAGGCACGCCCCCAGACTGATTCTTGATTGCTTCAAAGGGAGAAGCTGTAGGACGCCATATAAGGTAGGATGTTCCATGCAGTCCTAATGACGATAAAGCCCATGTTAGGAGGGCATGGAAAATCCATGAAGGGGTAAATTACATAAATACAATATCTAGCAAAATAAGAATACAAACTACCTGTACAGTATCGCTGGTAAGGTTGAGGTCTTTTGTGTTCCGCCCTCTCTCTTACTTGGCTTTCTCTCTTTTGGTGCACGAAGTATTGCTGGTATGTTTGTTTTCTGTGGTTTAAAGCAAAAAAAAAAAAAAAAAAAGAGAAAAAAATGTGATAATGTTTCAATATCTACTGATAAGTGCTATCTTACTATTTGAATCTATCTAGCATGGGGCAGTGGCTAGACATTATTTATAAACCGTTCACATTTTTTTCTTTTACTTAAATATGATAGGAATCTTACCAGCATTGCATATTTGTCTATGTTATATATATATATATATATATATATATATATATATATATATATATATATATATATATTTAACCCCTTAACTGCTGGGCCATTTCCACCCTGTGCTGTTTTAAAGTTTTTAGGTGATGTTCATATTTAATCAACACTGTAGGCCATTTTTAGTGATAAATCCACAAAATATATATATTTTTTTTCAGCAGACCCAGCAGATTCAAACTTTACCAATATTTTATGTATATAACAGGAAGTGAGAACTTTACAACAAAATGTGTAAAAAAATATATATTTAATAAAATATTATGAGATAAGGTTTTTTTTATATCGCCCACCTACCCTTCCATCTCACTAATTAATTTATCAGATGGGTATCATTGAATGTCATTACATATAAAAATGTTTCATCCTTTACCCTGGCTAGTATTTTGCCAGATTTAAATTTTATGTACAATTTGTGCATCTTCTAATGTGAATTCCAGGTTATGTATTTAACTGGTACATTGACTAAGGGGAGGTAAGGGGAAGTATCCTGAAAGGGAGGGTGAAGGCTTTAGCATCAAAACCCATCACTGAATGTAAAGTATCAGTTTATAAACTTTAATATAATATAGATTATATTTTAGAACTCTGTGGTTTAGTGACTGAGATTCATCTAGTCACAACAAGAACCACTGCATATTTTTCTAAAAAGTTACAAGTAAAAGAAAAACTTTGTGACTAGGATTTAGTAAGCGCTTAAGTACAAGACCATTCCACCTACTGATTCTGACAAGAACAAATATACTGAAAAAGCAGATGCTGCTGTCAAAAAACAAGTGGAAAAAAACATTGTATAAGTCAGTGTTAATTCACAAAGTTACACCACCGACACCTCTCAAAACGGACATAATTACACTATTATTAATACATTAAATGTTTTATACATCCTATGAATGCAAAAACTCAATACTGCGATAAAATCTAAAACTAAAAACAAACTATAAAACGCTGTCCCTTTAACTATACAATTACTGTGCAAATAAATGTCTTAATAGTCTTGTATAGTTTCAGATAATTACATATGGCTGGTAATTTATCCATATATATATATATATATATATATATATATATATATACACACACACATATAAAAATATATATATATATATATATACACATATATATGTACACACACACTCATACATAGACTCACACAGACACACGTATTATTCATAGGCATGTTCATTTATACACACAATTGTATTATATAAATTAAAAGAGAAAAGTACAAGTTGCTTCACTTGTCAGAGAAAACTGGATAACAAAAAGCTATACCATTCCTCACAAAAGAATATTGAGGTAGTTTATTTTTCTCCGCATCCTCGCCACATCAGTGCTCCATAGGTTAATTAGAAAAAATTATCTTATTGGACCAAACTCTTCACAAAGCAGAAGAGATTCTCTTCGGGTTTCCACTAATCTGCTGTATGCTAGCTTCT
Organism: Bombina bombina; assembly: GCF_027579735.1. Lineage (NCBI taxonomy): Eukaryota > Metazoa > Chordata > Amphibia > Anura > Bombinatoridae > Bombina > Bombina bombina. The sequence continues at coordinate 315,494,342 of NC_069503.1, read as the reverse complement.
CAGACAGCAGCCATCTATCAAAGTCATTTCTCGAGGGCCCTGTGGGCCTGCATCTGTTCAGCCAACTGGAAAAAAGTGTCATGCAAGCTGTGCAAATGAATTATACTTCTTATTTTTGCAGATTGCATTATAGGTAACATGCGCATGCACACACACACAAATATATGCACACACACACACACATATATATATATATATATATATATTCACACAGTAAGACGTTTTATATATATATATATATATATATATATACATACACACACATACACAAAACTATAGATATTATTAGAAATATATATATATATATATATATATATATATATATATACACACAACATATACAATATTTAGAACAAGATGAGATTAAATTGATGTAATATTTTATTGAAGAGTTCCCTTTTAAGCCATACTAACACTGGTTAATGGTTTCACTGTTTTGTGTTGATAAATGTGAAGAATTCATGTTGTTGACGGTAATTATCAAAAAAGTTGCTCTATAAGGAAAAGATAAGTTGCCAAGAAATATGTGGCCAACTTGGCATGGCCAATGGAATTTTACACAGACTGATTAAATCAATAGAAAAGCTGAACAGGAAAATGTCAGACTGTCTTCAAGTTAAGTTAACTTCCTTTGAAAAATCAAGCAAGTCAAGGGAAAGACTTCTGAAATGTTTAAGTGCTGAGAGTACCAGTAACAAATTACTATTCATGCAATGCTGCTCAAATAATGTGTTCACTGCCAAAGGGACCAGAAAAACAGATCAAGAGTAATCATTGAGTTTACAAAAAAAAAAAAATAAGGTTGCAAATCTGTAACCACAATGAAAGTTTTTACTAAAATACAAATGTTCAAATAAAACCATTCTAATTCTCATTTTAAAGCACATTAAAAATCTGAAAGAACCTGAATTTCATTTTAGAGAGAAAAAAGGGGGAAAACACAATAACCCCCTTTCTTTCTCATTAAACCCTGGTGCCTTAGGTGATATCAGGAATGAGTGATTATGTGTACATATAATAAAAACATGTTTGCTGTATTTTTTTATTTTAACTTGATATCTCTTGCATCTTCTATTCCATTGCACCAATGGGTTGTGAGGTTTAAAAAAAAGTGACAGAATACCGAGATCATTATATTGGCACGAGAATGAACTCTTTGGAGTTGATTTCTCCACAGAGACATTGCATTAGACAGGGGGCTCTGATTTTTGATTACAAAATAGAAATGTTGTATAGTTATATTCTCTTGTATTTTTGTTATAGAAAACTACATATGTAATTTGTCATTTCACTGTTTATAATGGTGTTGCCTTTATACTTCTCATCAGTGGTGCAGTGATGCGCGGGGGTGGGGGGGTTTCGGGATCGTGACAACTGGGAGGCCTTACCCCTACACTCCCGGCGTGTTGCGCAGCACCGATGACAGCCCTTTACTTGCATTGCATTAGTGCACATGTCTTGCATCTAGGAATCTTATTGTCCTATGAGAAGGTTATATTACTCTTATGGGATGATACACACCACATTAATCTGTGACAGTTGTTGCTAACAGCATGTGGAATTATAGGTCCTTGGTGTCTGATCTAAAATCTAACATGCATATGGGATTGTAGACGTGCTGCAGGAAAAGGGGTCTATTCTTAAAGTGATAGTAAATCATAGTGTTGATAAAACGCTAGGATTTACCAGTGCAGCAAATAAAGGGAACTTTCAGTCATAAAGTGTAAAATACTTCATGCTGAAAGTTCCTTTATTTGTCTGCAGCGTATGACGTGCTGAGCGCCTCAGGTCGCACGCAGCAGAGCGCAATTTTTTCAATGAGGTGACGTTTACACCTCTTAGCCAATAGCTGTGCATGCCAGCTGGCATTATGCCGGATAGCTAGCACGCTATTGGCTAAGATCACCTAAGTGATAAAATAGTGTTCTGCTATAGGCGGCCTGAGGCGCTCAGCGCAGCAAATACGGCAGAGAAATAAAGGAACTTTTCAGCATGAAGTATTTTAAACTTCATGAATGAAAGCCCCCTTTATTTGTTGCATTGATAAATGCTAGCATTTCACAAATGCTATGATTTACTATTAATTTAAGTCTGATGAAAGAATGTGGCTAATGCAGGGGCTGGAGAGCCAAAAGTGTTGATTAAATTATTTTATGCTTTAAGAAAAGTAGATTATCCAGGGGGTCAAATAGAGTAGTGGACAAGAAACTCATTTGCTTGCTATGTAGCTCTTTAGTTGTGACTGGTATTACTAAAAACCTTTAAAAACTGTTTAGAACAGTTTGTAACATGGGAAAATCTGATTTTGCTAATTAAGCCACGTGAAGTGTTTTCGACAAAGCTACAGCAAAAACAAACAAAAAACATTGTACATAAATGTGGCATGGAGGCCCTTTTATTAGGGCTTTAAAGAAACCCAAAGCCATAAAACCCAAATGTTCAGGTGGATATAATAATTCTTCCCATCCTTTCACATAAAAAGCAGGAACAAAATGGAGGGCAGCTTGGTGAGTGAGTGTAGGACGAAGCCTTATTATTCATCCAAAACATGTTTTGTCTATTCTCCAGTGGTTGTGAATTGCTACTAGGATGACCAAAGAGATTAAAACACATCTACTACTGGTTTGTCTGTTGGATCATTTATTTTCATTAAAGTGAATGTAAATTTTGATGCTAAAACTTTGATTAAAAACAGGGGCACTTTAATTCATCAAAATTTACATTTCACTCCTGTTGTGACAAAAAACTTTCCTTTTAAACTTCACAGTAGCTCCAGCTTCCTCCGGTCTCACAAGCCATTTCTGATGTCAGAAATGATTGATAGGTCATCCTCCTATCACTGCTGTGATTGGAGGAAGCCGGATGCCTCATTTTAGACCCAGGAAGAGGCTTTGAAACGACCGGAGGAAGCTGGAGCTGCTGTGAAGATTAAAAGGTATGGTTTTTTTCACAACAGGAGTGAAATGAAAATTTTGATGAATTAAAGTGCCCCTGTTTTTAAGCGAAGTTTTAAAAACCGGGAACTTTAGCATCAAAATTTACATTCAATTTAAGTTTAAGGGAGCATACTACTGGTAAACAGTTATTACAGTTTTAGACGATACATGTCTATGTAATCAAAACATACCTGTCCAATGATCTTCCCCATAAAATTCCATAATGTCTGTCCTTCATTTCTCAAATTGCTATTGACATTTTGCAGATCATCTAAGGCTTCACAAAGCTTTAAAAAAAAAAAAAATGAGATCAAATTTGTGAAACTAATTAGCAACTCAAAATGTTAGATAGCAAATAAGTGTATACATGTTGCATCTATGCACAATATAGCAAGGGTTAAACAAAGCTATGCACAAGAAAAAGTACAATAAAAACATGCTCTTACATATCAGAGCATTTTCCTTTTCCACTTTTATGCCCTTTTAAAGTGATGGTAAATCCAAGCGGTTAAAAATAAACAGGACTTTCAGTGACCAGTTTGTAAAAAAGGGTACTAATCATACCCTTTCTGTGCCGCAGTCTTCTCAATAAACTCAGCAGCTCCTGCCGCCTACAGAACAGTTGTACCCATGAGGTGATGTTTTCACATTTAAACCAATAGCCATGCTAGTCATGAAACTGTTGTGTATTCTAGCACGGCTATTGGTTTAGAGGTGTAAATATCACCTCATTGAGAAAAGGGTACGTTTAGGACCCTTTTTTTCAAACTGATCACTGAAGTCCTGTTTATTTTTAGTGATGGTAAATCCTAGCATTTTTTTAAACGCTCGGATTTACCATCACTTTAAGTATATTTGCAACTCTGAACTATCTTAGAAATCTATACAGAAAAAAAAGTAGACAGTGTATGCATGCCCCCAGGACCAAAATAATCCTACATAGAAATTTCATAAAACATAATCTATTTTAAGATTAACTCTGTTATTCCATCATTTGTATTTAGCAAAGCCTCTTCGTCAAAGCGTTTTGTTTTTTTTAACTAGCACAACACAGACTCATTGTCTAATCACAGCACACCATGATCAAGCACCATTTAGCTAAATTCAACACCCTCCAGTGTCAGCTAAAGCAGCTAACAGCTTTACATAGCACGGGAGCGTGCTACATTTAGTTGAATGGTGCAAACATGACGTGCTAGTTAAAGGGACATTAAACCCATATTTTTTATTTTATGATTTGGAAAGAGCATGCAATTTTAAATAACTTTCTAATTCACTTATATTATCTAATATGCTTCATTCTCTTTATATCTTTTGCTGAAAAGCATATCTAGATAGGCTCAGTAGCTGCTGATTGGTGGTTACACATAGATGCTTCGTGTGATTGGCTCACCCATGTGCATTGCTATTTCTTCAACAAAGGATATCTGAAAAATGATGAAAATTAGACAATAGAAGTACATTGTATTCTCCATCAGAATCATGAAAGAAAATGTTTGGGTTTTATTGTCCCTTTAACCCCTAACGACCAAGGACGGCCATGCACGTCCTCAGAGGTTTGAAGCAATTGTGATCGCTTCCAGCCGTTTTCCGGTTATTGCTGTGATGCCTCGATATCGAGGCATCCTGCAATAACCATTTTTAAGCATCCGATGCAGAGAGAGCCACCTTGGTAGGTGGGAGGGAGGAGAGTGGGCGGCCCATTGCTGGAGCAGTTCCTTCTGAGGTGGATCTGGTTCCGGTACTGCCGGATGGCGTCGAGAGCGTGCAAGGGGGAGCGCTCGCTACTTAGTCTATTCAATGCATAAGGGAAGGAGGCAGGAGAGGGGGATAAGACTGAGGGAGAGGGGGATAAGATTGAGGGAGAGGGGGATAAGACTTGGGGAAAAAGGATCTGGGAGGGGGAGGGCAGCTACACAACAGAAAAATTAATTTTTATATAAAAAATAAATAAAACCAATTTTTTTAAGCACACTGGGGTGGGGGAGGGAAGAGAGCTGTTTGAGAGGGGTCAGGGAGGGATTAGGGGGTGTGATGTGTCCCTACACTAAAGTTAAAATTAACCCTACAAGCTACCTAATTAACCCTTTCACTGCTGGGCATAATGCAAGTGCGGTGCGCAGCGGCATTTAGCGGCCTTCTAATTACCAAAAAGCAACGCCAAAGCCATACATGTCTGCTATTTCAGAACAAAGGGGATCCCAGAGAAGCATTTACAAACATTTATGCCATAATTGCCCAAGCTAATAATTTCAGTGAGAAACCTAAAGTTAGTGAAAAAGTTAACGATTTTTTTTATTTGATCGCATTTGGCAGTGAAATGATGGCATGAAATATACCAAAATGGGCCTAGATCAATACTTTGGGTTAAAATATGAGAAAGACAAGGGGCGCCTCATAGTGTGACTTGTAAAACAAGATGATATCAAAATAGATAAGAGTTTGGACACTACTCACAAGGAAGATGGCACCTAAATTGAATGAAGAGGCTGACATTCAGCAGCAGTCAGTACGCTGTGGGTACCCCCGGTGAAGCAGGTGCGATTTCTGGCAACGATCCCAGCAGAAGTTTGTGACTGGTTTCTGGTAACGGTCTAAGTAGAAGTCTGTGATCAGCAATCTTTGCAACGCTGACTGATGAAACGGCCTTTGTTTTGGCCGAGAAACATGTCACATTGTTTTAATAAAAGGATGTTATAACCATGACCCGGTTTTGTGGTTCTTCCGTACGTCAAAACTTGGGACTATCATTTGCAGCAGCACGGTGGTTCCTTTCCTGCATTACCCACTTACTCTCTGTGTCATCCGCATTAGCGACGCCAAGCTACGCTGATCTATTACACTAAAGCTAAAAGGAACCCTACAAGCTAACTAATTAACTCCTTCACTGCTGGACATAATACAAGTGTGGTGCGCAGCGGCATTTAGCAGCCTTCTAATTACCAAAAAGTAATGCCATAATTGCACAAGCTGTTTGTAAATAATTTCAGTGAGAAACCTAAAGTTTGTGAAAAAGTTAGTGTTTTTTGGCGGCGAAATGGTGGCATGAAATATACCAAAATGGGCCTAGATCAATACTTTGGGTTGTCTACTAAAAAAAAAATATGTATACATGTGAAGGGTTATTCAGGGATTCCTGACAGATATCAGTGTTACAATGTAATTTTGAAAAAAAACTATGGTTCATCCATTACTTGTGGGATAACAATACCAAAGCTTTAGGACACAGATGAAGGGAGGGACAAGGCAGGAACTTAAACGGAAGGCACCACTGCCTGCAAGACCTTCCTCCCAAAAATAGCCTCTGAGGAAGCAAAAGTATCAAATTTGTAGAATTTAGAAAAAGTATGAAGCGAAGACCAACTCGCCGCCTTACAAATCTGTTCAACAGAGGCCTCATGTTTAAAAGCCCATGTGGAAGCTACCGCTCTAGTAGAATGAGCTGTATTCTTTCAGGAGGCTGCTGGCCAGCAGTCTCATAAGCTAAACGGATTATGCTTCTCAGCCAAAAAGAAAGAGAAGATGCCGATGCAAAACAGTGTTAAAAAGTAGTAAACTCTTCGAAATTTTTACAGTGTGTATAAGGGACTAAAGCAGCATTGCACCCACTTGTAATGGATGATTAACCCTTTAGGCCCCAAACCGGATTTGAAAAACGTTAAAAACGTTAATAAACAGTTAAACACCTTGCCACAGCTCTGCTGTGGCTCCTACCTGCCCTCAAATACGATTTAGGAAAGGAATAAGCCCTCTATAGTGGTCCTCAGATTCCAGAGGACTCCTTTAGGGAAGCTGGATGTCTCAGTCTGAATAAGAACTGCGCATCTAGAGCGCGAAAATAGGCCCCTCCCACCATGCACTCGATGTCAGATGGCCTTAAGAAAATACTCCTGGGAGTATCTCACTAGCCATGTGGAAACTAGGCCCCAAAAAAAACATTTATCACCCTCAGAGAAAAAACGTTTTTTCTATATAACATGTAAACGTTTTGTCACTAAGAAATATGAGTATTAACATGAATATTACCCTTTTTTGTAAGCATGAACCCAGTTGTTAAATCACTACATCAGGCTTACCTCAATTATACAAGGCTCTGTCAGCATTTTCTAGATCTTATCATCTCTCTAGAAATAAATATACTGAACATACCTCAAAGCAGGTAATCTGCAAACCGTTCCCCCAACTGAAGTCTTTCCCATACTCTTCAGTTATGCGTGAGAACAGCAATGGACCTTAGTTACAAACCGCTAAGATCATCAACCTCCAGGCAGATTCTTCTTATAATTTCAGCCTGAGAGTAAAACAGTACAACGCCGGTACCGTTTAAAAATAAACTTTTGAATGAAGGTAAAAACTACACTAAGTCACAACATATCTCTTGATACTTCCTATCTTGTAGAGAGCTGCAAAAGAATGACTGGGGGTGGCAGTTAGGGGAAGAGCTATATAGACAGCTCTGCTGTTGGTGTCCTCTTGCAACTTCCTGTTGGGAAGGAGAATATCCCACAAGTAATGGATGAACCCGTGGACTGGATACACCTTACAAGAGAAAAATGGTTTGGAAATAGCAAAGTGCTACTTGTATTTATTGCCCTATAACTTGCAAAAAAAGCAAAGAACATGTAAACATTGGGTATTTCTAAACTCAGGACAAAATTTAGAAACTATTTAGCATGGGTGTTTTTTGGTGTTTCTAGATGTGTAACAGATTTTGGGGGTCAAAGTTAAAAAAGTGTTGTTTTTTTATTTTTTTCAACATATTTTATAAAAAAAATTATAGTAAATTATATATGATATGATGAAAATAATGGTATCTTTAAAAAGTTCATTTAATGGCGAGAAAAAACGGTATATAATATGTGTGGGTATAGTAAATGAGTAAGAGGAAAATTACAGCTAAACACAAACACTACAGAAATGTAAAAATAATCCTGGTCCTTAAAGGGATAGGAAAGTCAAAATTAAACTTGCATGATTCAGATAGAGCACGTAATTTTAAGACACTTTTAAATTCACTTCTATTTTCAAATGTGCTTTGTTCTCTTGTATCCCTTGTTAAAAAATGAATACGCACATATCATACACTAGTGGGAACTGCTGCTAATTGGTGCCTGCACACATTTGTCTCTTGTGATTGGATAAATAGATATTTTCAGCTTCCTGTCATTAGTGCAATGCTGTCCCTTCAGCAATGGATAACAAGAGAATAAAGAAAATTTGAAAATAGAATTAAATTGGAAAGTTGTTTAAAATTGTATGTTCTATCTGAATCATAAAAGAAAATGTTGGGGTTTAGTATCCCTTTAAGGGTAAGAAAATTGAAAAATGGTCTGGTCACTAAACCAGTAAAGTGGGGTTAAAAAAATGCTGCAATGAAGAGGACAGTTGTGCTTACAAAATAAGTAAAGTTTCAGCTGCCAAATTCAATATTTTAAAAAAAAAAAAAAAAAAAAATATGCTTACCTGATGAATTTCTTTCTTTCCGGATATGGAGAGTCCAGGACGTCATTCAATTACTAGTGAGAATCACTCCTGGCCAGCAAGAGGAGGCAAAGAGCACCACAGCAAAGCTGTAAAGTGTCACTCCCCTACCCATAATCCCCATAATCGATCAAAGGGAAATGGAAAAGGAATAACACAAAGGTGTAGAGGTGCCTGAGGTTTAGTAAAAAAATAACTAACTGTCTTAATAAAGGGTGAGGTCGTGGCCACTCCAAATCTGGAAAGACATTTATCAGGTAAGCATAAATTTTGTTTTCTTCACTAAAATATTGAGAGTCCATGACGTCATTCAATTACTAGTGGGAACCAATGCCCAAGCTAGAGGAGACAGAATGAACAGGGAGGGAGAACAAGACAGGCAGACCTAAACAGAAGGCACCAACGCTTGAAAAACATTTCTCCCAAAAGAGGCCTCAGCCAAGGCAAAAGCATCAAATTTGGAAAATTTGGAAAAAGTATGCAGAGAGGACCAAGTTGCAGCCTTGCAAATCTGTTCCACAGAAGCTTAATTTTTGAAAGCCCAAGAAGAGGAGACAGCCCTAATGGAATGAGCTGTAATTTTCTCAGGAGGCTGCTGCCCAGCAGTCTCATAAGCAAAAAGAATCATACTTCTCAACCAGAGGGAAAGAGTAGAAGTAGCCTTCTGACCCTTACGCTTTCCTGAGAAACAAACCAACAGGGCAGAAGACTGGCGAAAATCCTTAGTCGCCTGTAGGTAGAATTTTAGAGCACGCACAACATCCAAGTTGTGCAACAGACGTTCTTTATGAGAATAAGGATTGGGACAGAGAGAAGGAACAACAATTTCCCAATTTATATTTCTATCAGAAACCACTTTAGGAAGAAACCCCAATGTAGTACGAAGAACCGCCTTATCCGCATGAAAGATAAGGTAAGGCGAATCACACAAACTCTCAGAGCAGAAGAGATAGCAATAAGAGACAAAACCTTCAAAGATAGCAACTTAATATCTATGGAATGCATTGGCTCAAACGGAGCCTGCTGCAAAACTTTAAGAACAAGATTAATGCTTCCAAGGAGAAGCAATAGGTTTAAACACAGGCCTGATTCTGACCAGTGCCTGACAAAAAAAAGTGCCAGACGCTTGTGTAACGAAATAGATAATGCAGAAATCTGACCTTTCAGAGAACTGACTGACAACCCTTTTTCCAGACCTTCCTGGAGAAAAGCCACAATTCTAGCAATCCTGACCCTACTCCAAGAGTAGCCCTTGGATTCACACCAATAAAGGTATTTATGCCATACCTTATAGTAAATTTTTCGAGTAACAGGGTTGCGAGCCTGGATCATGGTCTCAATGACCGACTAAGCGTTCAATCTTCAAGCAGTCAGCTTCAGAGAAACGAGATTTGGATGGAGGAATGGACCCTGAGTTAGATGGTCCTTCCTCAGAGGCAACCTCCAAGGTGGCCAAGATGATATCTTCATTAGGTCTGCATACCAGATCCTGCAAGGCCATGCAGGAGCTATTAGAATTACAGATGCTCTCTCTTGTTTGATACGAGCAATAACTTGTGGAAGGTGCGCAAACGGAGGAAACAGGTATGCTATACCGAATTCCCAAGGAATTGCCAGAGCATCTATCAGAGCGGCCTGAAAATCTCTTGACCTTGAACTGCACCTTGGAAGCTTGGCGTTCTGCCGAGACGCCATCAGATCCAACTCTGGCACCCCCATTTGATGGTCAACCTGGAGAAAACCTCCGGATGGAGAGTCCACTCCCCGGAATGAAATGTCTGTCTGCTCAGGAAATCTGCTTCCCAATTGTCCACTCCACAATTGTGAGCTTCCGCCCACTGAATAATCCGTGCCACCTTTTTCATAGCTAAGGAACTCTGAGTTCCTCCTGGTGTTTGATGTAAGCCACTTAGGTGATGTTGTCCGACTGAAAACTGATAAACCGGGCTAAAGACTATTGAGGCCAAGCCATTAGAGCATTGTAAATCTCTCTCAACTGCAAGATGTTTATGGGGAGAGCAGACTCCTCCCGAGTCCATAGTCCCTATGCCATTAACGAGTCCCAGACTGTTAACAAGCCTAGCAGGCTGGCGTCCGTGGTCAGAATCACCCAGGAAGGTCTCCGGAAGCATGTGCCCTGAGACAGATTGTCCTGAGAAAGCCACCACGGGAGAGAGTCTCTTTTCGACTGATCTAGATCTAACCTCTCAGACAGATCCGAATAGTATCCGTCCCATTGTCTGAGCACGTGCCAGAATCCGTAAGCAAGCGCTCAGTGTGTTATCGCATCTTTACTGCACTTGTGTTCTCTGTATTACACCGCACTATTAGTCTGATAGGGTTAGGTTGGGTGAATGTACCGTTTATGATCCCATATACATATACATTTATAAGGCTAAACGCCAAGCAGAGTGCCTTGAATGGAGTGGCATCCTAAAAATAAATCTCATTTATACAGATAAGCGTTATCTTGGGATTAATATGCCTGAAGTTTCTATTAATGCTATTTCAAAAGCTTAAATCTGGAGTTTTTGTTAATGTTATCTCAGAAGCCATCTTTTTGAAAGAGAATGATGGACACTTGAATCAAGAATGTGCTGTTAATGCTTACATACTCGCATAAAGAGCATAAGTAATAGCAGTTTGCACCTTTTTTGAATCTTTATATGGAGTGTATTGTCTGAGTTTCTACACTCAACAGAGGAATAATTCTACACAGCAACATACATCTTTGGAATCAGTGCATAATATGTGCTGCTTGATTCCTTAGTGGGATCACTCACATTAGCTGTTCATAATTTCTTTTTTTTGCAACCTTTGCATAAGGTGTGCACTTTTAAAAAAATTTTGCTCCTGCAGTAGGTCTATCCTACTAAATAGTTTACATCCTTGGAATTATTGCATGAAGTTTATTATTGCATGCTTCTGCTTAATAGGAGCATTTTTTTAAGTCATGGCCGCTGAGAGTTATGTGTTCCAGTCATTTGAAGAAACTTATGAGGACTGTGAGGATTATGATGACGACAAACTAGAACAGGAGGAAAGAGAGAGTTTGGACTCACTTTTCTTTAAAATGGACAAATTGTTAAAACAAGATACTAGGCTGGAGATTGATGTTAAAACATTTAACATATATAAAAAGTTTCACCGTATTCCAAGGGGCTTACGAATAAAGAAATTCCCCTCTTTTGAGGTAACAGACACAGATTTCATTAGGAAATGGAATGAGCTATTAACCCAATGTTCCCTGGCCCTTATGGATCTACTCATAGAGTATAAAAAGCAGCAGAGATCCACCTTGATTTTAGAAATTAAGAAAGTGCAAGACTACATTCGCCCGTTATCTACTAAACCTGAGTTTAAGGGCTATGATGACAAAATTAAAAGAGTAATGGAAGAATTTAAAGAAAATTTATGGTTTTTTAAGAAATCTAAAATATCAAGGGATAAGGATGATTATGAGAAGGGGAATGTTTATAGATGGATGCATACAGGAGGGAGGAAGAGACAGAGAGTTAACAGTAATCTCAAACAGGATAAAAAGAAAGTTAAGTTTAATGAAACTGATACAGAATATGATTACGATTCATCAGATTTTGAGGGGGTTACAGAGGATACTAATACTTCAACTTCCTTTGTTTTACAGCCCTCTATAGATAGGGAAGATATTGTTGTCACTACTTCCCAGGTTTCAAAAAACATGAAGGGTATCCTACACACCAAAGTAAAAGAAAAAAACGTAGGACACGACAAGGTAGGAGGGGTAGGGGTAGGCAGAGGTCATCAGGTAGGCCAGGGGAGGACACACCGTTATCCCAGGAGACAACGGAGGTCTCAGAGCAGGAAATATGTTTAGAATCCAAAAATGTAATTAATCTATCATCTGCTAAATTGACCCACAATCAGATAAAAGTGCTATCATTGGGATTGAGTTTTGCACCAAGTTCACACTTTGATTTGTTCCAGACCATTGTTGATATTAATAAATTTGTACGATCTCTTACCCTTAAGAAATATTTTTTTGAAACAATGGGTAATAACAACGATGCTTTGGATAAATCGGAGGATGGTGATCAAATTGATGAGGTAGCACAGGATGATGGGATTCTATCTTTTGTTGATATATGTGCTGAAATGGATTTAACAGACCTACATAGGGCAGCAGGGGGAGATATCCATAGCTTAAAGAGTAGTGAAATTCCTCTAAAAAAGTTCAAAAGTAGATCTGACTTTTATCCAGCACATATAAGAAACAATAGTATAGAAATTTTTCATAGAACAGTTGAAAAAGAAGTGATAGAATTACATAAGAAAAACATGGACAAATGTAACACTTTTAAGAATGACAATATGAGTAAACAGGATAGGATTGCGATAAAACAACTTAAGAATAATTCATCCATTGTAATACGCAATTCTGACAAAGGGGGTAATGTTGTTGTCCTTAACAGAACTGATTATATAAAGGAGGCTTTTCGACAGTTACAGGATGAGGAGGTCTATGAAAAACTCTCCCTTAATCCTACTTTTAGGTATAGGAGGATACTTCATGATCTTTTGGATTGGGCGGTAATGATTGGTGCTATAACAAAGTCGAATTTTGAGTTTTTGTTAGTTGAACACTCTATTGTACCAATTTTTCATTACCTCCCAAAGATCCATAAGAGTATGACCTCACCCCCAGGACGCCCCATAGTGGCGGGTATTGGTTCATTGAATGAACCATTAAGCGCCATGATTGACACTCTACTACAACCCATTGTATTGAGCCTTAGGAGCTATATCAGGGACACAACAGAATTCATTAAACAGATTGAACAAGTGGAATGGTTGGATGAGCATTGCATTGTCACCAATGATGTTGTGTCCCTCTATACCTCCATCCCTCATGACAAGGGTATTGTGGCAATACAATCATGTCTAGAGAGGTTTACTGATTATGATGTTAATCTTAGAGAATTCATCTTAAAATCCCTTGAATTTTTGCTTTCGCATAATTTTTTTCTATTTGAGGGGGATTACTATCGCCAAAGACAGGGGACAGCCATGGGGGCGAAATTTGCCCCCACATATGCCAACCTATTTTTAGGTTGGTGGGAGCTGTCCCGTGTCTTTGGTGATGGTAATCCATTCAAAGAACGGATTGCATATTACGGCCGTTATATAGACGACCTTGTGTTTATATTTGATGGTGATGATTCGATGGTGAATGACTTTTTTGACTATTTATCTGATAACCAACAGAATTTGCAGTTCACTATGAATACAAGTAGAAAAGAAATGACTTTCCTTGATGTACTAATTAAACCTAATATTGATACACACAGTGTAGAAGTAGAGCTGTATAGGAAGGAGAGTGCAGGCAATACCCTTTTGATGGCTAAATCTAGCCATCCAAGACATGTTATAAAGGCCATACCAAAAGGCCAGTACATGAGGACAAAAAGAAACTGTAGCACCATAGAGGCATATGAAGCACATTCAGTAAAAACTACAGAACGTTTTCTGGAAAGGGGATACAAAATACAGGATCTAAGAGAGGCTAAGAAACAAGTAGATTCTATGGCTAGACAAGACATGATCAAAGGTAAATCGAGGAAAAAGGCTGATTACCAGCAGAAACCTGTATTTACAACAATGTACAGTAAGGAATATAATGACATCTGTCAAATTATCAAAAAGTCTCTCCCTATTCTTAGAGTTGATGAAACTATGGATAAGATTATAGAAGGAGGTTGTAAATATGTGACACGTAAATCGAAAACGCTGGCTAACATTCTTTCCCCATCTATGCTACCTACTAGTACAACAGACAATTGGCTTACACCAAAAAATGTTTTTTTCCACTGTGGAAGTAGGAAATGTACATCATGTTCATATGCCCTATTGGGTGATACTTTTAAATCCACGGGTGATGAAAAGTCTTTTAAAATTAAAGAGTACATAAATTGCAATACTTCATATGTGATATATTTACTCACGTGTAAACTTTGCAATATAAAGTATGTTGGTCAAACGACCAGACCCCTGAAAACTAGATTTTTGGAGCACTTGAGGTCTATTGGAGATGAGGATTTGGACACTCCAGTTGCCCTGCATTTTAAGAATGAGCATAATGGAAATAAAAATCAACTAAGTTTTCAGGGTATACAACATGTAAAGAGACCCAAGAGGGGGGGAAATAGACTTAAACTTTTAAGTCAGAAGGAAGTATATTGGATTTTCCAATTAAATACAAGGGTCCCAAAGGGACTTAATTCTGATTGGGACATTAAACTTTATGTAGAGTAATTAGACTTAGGTCATAGTGGGTAATTTATGTTCATTTTCACTCCATTAGAATGTATTATAAAATGTGGTATGTATCCCGTTTATTGGGTGTTTCTTAAAGTACATTGTTGAGAGCATTTTTTAGTGCATTTTTTAGTGCATTTTTTAGTGCATTTTTGTTACTCATGACCAGTCATAAGGATGTTCACAAATTATATCTATAGATTTTTGATTATAGCAATGACAGAGAAAGTTGGGAAGTTTCTAGGTTTTCAATAATTTTATTTACTAATAATATTCCTTTCTACAATTAGGTGATAGTTACAAATACTTCCAAAATCAGTCAGCTTTCTTGCATAATGATCTGATATATTCACACTAGAGCAGTTCATATGAAACTATTACAAAGTAGCTCTTGGTATTCAATATTGTGGATAAATCAGGTTTGGTCATTAATTAGGAACTTGTTGTGAGAAATAAAGTTAAGTCTCTTTAAAAATTTAAAATATAACATCTAAATTAAATTCTACAGCAAATAGATGTTAATATTTTAAAATGAAATTATATCTTACTTAACTCTCTGTAACTATGTAAATATGCTTATCTGTTAGAAATTACACTATACATATGTTAAATGTGATTGCCCTCCTTTTTCTGTGATACACCTGAACCAATGTTTTGCACCTGTAATGGGGGAGTGGTTAATACCTTTATTAAGGATGAGTTTTCAGGTGTTGGTATAGGTCACTGAAGAAGTTAGAACTATGAAACGCGTTTGACCTTGTTACCTTGCTGGCGTGTATGCCTTTTTAGTGTATTTCTAAATAAAGGAGCTTTCTACTTTTAAGCCTTTGGACTAACGGTACTTTATTTATATTCACCCTTTTCTAACTACCCCTTTGAGTGCGAGGATTCCAGTTGTTCAACCATTGTCTGATCATGCATAATTGCTGAGCTCTCAAATGGAATCGAGCAAAGGGAATGATGTCCATGGAAGCGACCATCAGACCAATTACCTCCATACATTGAGCCACTGATGGCCGAACAGTAGACTGAAGAGAGAGGCAAGAGAAGAGAATTTTGGATTTTCTGACTTCCGTCAGAAAATTTTTCAAAGATAGGGAATCTATTATGGTCCCTAAGAAAACCACACTTGTAGCTAGAACAAGGGAACTCTTTTCCAGATTTACTTTCCAACCGTGGGAACGTAGAAAAGACAACAAGATCTCTGTGTGAGAGTTTGCTTGTTGAAAAGATGGTGCCTGAACCAATATGTCAACCAGGTATGGTGCCACTACAATTCCCTGAGACCTGATCGCTGCCAAGAGAGCCCCCAGAACCTTTGAGAATATTTTGGGAATCCAAACGGAAGAGCCACAAACTGAAAGTGTTTGTCTAGAAAGGTGAATCTCAGAAATTTGTGATGATCACTGTGGATAGGAACATGAAGATATGCGTCCTTCAGGTCTATGGTCGTCATGAACTGACCCTCTTGTACCAAAGGAAGAATGGTTTCCATTTTGAAGGACGGTTCCATGACAAACTTGTAGAGGCACTTTAGGTCTAAAATGGGTTGAAAAGTTCCCTCTTTTTTGGGAACCACGAACAGATTTGAATAGAATCCTAGACCCTATTTCCTTACTGGAACTGGAACAATCACTCCCAGTAGGGAAAGGTCCTGAACGCAGTTCAAGAATGCCTCTCTTTTTACCTGGTCAGCAGATAATCTTAAAAGGTGGAATCTGCCCCTGGGAGGGAAAGTTTTGAATTCTATTTTGTAACCCTGAGATACTATGTCCACAGCCCAATGATCTGGGACATCTCATCTCCACGCCTGACAAAACAGGGAAAGTCTGACCCCCACTTGATCCGAACCCGGACCAGGGGCCGACCCTTCATGCTCACTTATACTCAGCTGAGGGTCTCTTTGATTGCTTCCCCTTATTTTAAGACTGATTGAGCTTCCAAGAAGACTTGGACTGCCCCTGCTTGGAAGAGGGAAAGGATGAATTTTGACCTTTGAAGTTAAGAAAGGAACGAAAAACAAATTATGCTTACAAGATAATTTTCGTCTGTATAAGGAGAATCCACGGCTTCATTCCTTACTATTGGGAAATACTGAAAATGGCCACCAGGAGGAGGCAAAGACACGCCAGCCAGAGGCTTAAATACCTCTCCCCCATCCCCCAGTCATTCTGTCGAGGGAACAAGGAACAGTAGGAGAAATGTCAGGGTATAAAAGGTGCCAGAAGAAAAATATAATTTAGTGGGCCGCCCATCAGAGAACACAGGCGGGGGCCGTGGACTCTCCTTATACAGAAAGAAATGAAATTGTCTGGTAAGCATAATTTATGTTTTCCTTCTTAATATAAGGAGAGTCCACAGCTTTATTCCTTACTGTTGGGAAACTTATACCAAAGCTCTAGAGGACACTGAATGAAGGGACAAAAAGAGAGGCGGACCCTAATCTGAGGGCACCACAGTCTGCAAAACCTCTCTCCCGAAGGCTGCTTCCACAGAAGCAAAAACATCAAACTTGTAAAATTTAGAAAAAGTGTGTAAGGAGGACCAGGTAGCCGCCTTACAAATCTGATCCATAGAGTCCTCATTCTTAAAGGCCCAAGAGGAAGCCACTGCTCTAGTAGAAAGAGCCATAATACTCTGAGGAGGCTTATGTCCCGCTGTCTCATAAGCTAAGCAGATAACACTCCTTAACCAAAAGGATAAGGAAGTCGCAGAGACCCTCTGCCCCTTAAGCTTCCCAGAATAGGCAACAAACAAGGAAGGAGCTTGCCTAAAATCCTTAGTAGCTTGAAGATAGAACTTCAAGGCTCGAACCACTTCAAAATTATGAAGCAAACGTTCCTTCAAAGAAGAAGGATTAGAACACAAGGAAGAAACCATAATCTCTTGATTGATGTTGCGGTCTGACACGACCTTAGGGAGAAACCTTAACTTAGTACGTTGGACAGCCTTATCAGAATGGAACACCAGATAATGAGGCTCACATTGCAAGGCGGCAATCTCAGATACTCTGCATGCAGAAGCAATAGACAGTAGAAAAAGAACCTTCCAGGATAACAACTTAATGTCAATTTCATGCAAAGGCTCAAAAGGAGCATGTTGCAAAACCTTAAGAACAAGATTCAGACTACAGGGAGGACCCATAGATATGAACATGGGCCTGATCTATCATCCTTAACATGATGATAGATGCGACGAGTAACCGGCTTACGAGCTTGAATGAGAGTATCAATAACTCTCTCAGTAAAACCTCTCTTGGCTAGGACTAAGCGTTCAATCTCCACGCAGTCAGACTCAGAGAATCTAGATTTTGATGAACAAAAGGACCTTGTTCCAGCAGATCCCTGCGACAAGGTAACTTCCATAAGACATCCCCCCCAGATCCGCGAACCACATCCTTCGTGGCCACGATGGAGCAATCAGTATCACTGAGGCTTGCTCCTGCATGATGCGGGCCACTACACGAGGAAGGAGTGGTAACGGCGGGAAAAGGTAGATTAGATTAAACTTCCAAGGCACTGCTAATGCATCTATTAGCTCGGCCTGAGGATCCCTGGACCTCGACCCATATCTGGGTAGCTTGGTATTGAGACGAGACGCCATGAGGTCTATCTCCGGCGTCCCCCACCTGCTGCATATCTCCGCCAACACTTTGGGATGGAGAGACCATTCCACCGGATGGAAGGATTGTCTGCTGAGAAAATCCGCTTCCCAGTTGTCCACACCAGGAATGTGGATTGCTGACAGCGAACAGCTGTGGCCCTCCGCCCACTCCAGAATCTGAGATACTTCCCTCATTGCTAGGGAGCTTCTAGTGCACCCCGATGGTTGATTTAAGCCACCGAGGTTATATTATCTGATTGGAATCTGATAAATGGGACGAACCCAGAAGAGGCCAAGCACTGAAGATTGCTCAAAGTTCCAAAATGTTGATCGGGAGGGAGCGTTCTTCCTGAGACCACAGGCCCTTGCCTTCCTGGCACCCCAAACAGCTCCCCATCATGATAGACTCGCGTCCGTAGTCACAATCTCCCAGGATGGTCCTAGAAAGGATGTCCCTCGGGACAGATGATCTGGACAGAGCCACCAAGAGAGCAATTCTCTCGACTGGTTGACCAGAGGCAGATCCGAATGATCGCCATTCCACTGTCTCAGCATGCACAGTTGTAACGGTCTGAGACTGAACCTGGCAAAGGGAATTATGTCTATGCTGGACACCATGAGACCAATTACCTCCATACACTGAGCCACAGATGGCCTTAAGGAGGTCCAGAGGGCAAGACATGCCGAAGCTAGCTTGCACCGTCTCTGGTCTGTTAGAAATATCCTCATGGATATGGAGTCTATTATAGTACCCAGGAATTCTACCCTGGTGCTTGGAATCAGAGAACTCTTGTCTAAGTTTATCTTCCATCCATGAGATCGAAGAAGAGATAGAAGAGATACCTAATGGTCCATCGCCAGACAAAAAGATGGTGATTGTACCAGAATATCGTCCAAGTAGGGAGCTACTGCTATGCCCCAGGTTCTGGCAACGGCCAGAAGAGCCCCTAGAACCTTTGTAAAAATTATTGGAGCAGTAGCTAGACCAAACAAGTGCAATAAACTGGAAGTGCTGGTCCAGGAAAGAAAACCTTAGGAACTGGAAGTGATCCTTGTGGATTGGAACGCGAAGGTAAGCATCCTTCAAATCTATAGTGGTCATAAACTGTCCTTCCTGAACGAGGGGACATTTAGAAACTTAGATCAAAGAGAAAAAGGGCGCCTCAGTGAAATCCGTGAGATATACGGTCAAGCAAATAATGAAATAAAACTCACAATTTGTGATGGTACTTGTAAAGACAGGTGCAAATGGGAACTGTGGTTCTGATTTCATTTGAACATTGACTATTTAGTTTGGTATATTTTGTTCTCCATTTGAACACTTATTTCATGGTTTATTTGCTTGCCATTTTCGTAATAAAACATTTTGTATTCACTAACTATCAAATCGTTCAATGAAGTGGAGCTGCCTCGCTAATATCTGACATCCATTGTTATCGATTTGGACTGTGGTTCCGATTTCATTTGAACATTGACTATTTGGTTTGATACATTTTGTTCTCCATTTGAACACTTATTTTGTGGTTTATTTGCTTGCCATTTTTGTAATAATACATTTTGTATTCACTAACTGTCAAACACCACATTTAGTTGATAGTGCGCCACCTACTCTAGGAGTCCCCCCATACCTTAGTATTCTTCCTCATTTAGAAACTTGTTCAAGCACTTGTTCAAGAATCTGGCAGAAAGTTCCCTCCTTCTTTGGGACCACAAACAGGTTTGAATAGTATCTCAAACCTCTTTCTGCGATAAGAACCGGAACAATGACTCCTAGGGAGGACAGATCCCGCACACACAGCAGAAAGGCTTCCCTCTTTTCTGGCTTTGAAACAGGCTTGAAAGGAGAAATCTGCCCTTGGGAGAATGATATTTGAAACCTATCTTGTATACCTGAGCTATGATCTCCAGGACCCATGGATCCTGCACGTCTCTGAACCAAGCATCTTAAAACAGCGACACTCTGCCCCCTACACGATCCAGCGCCGGATCATGGGGCCGCCCCTTCATGCCGACTTGGTTTCGGCGGGCTTCTTGCTCTGCTTGGATTTATTCCAGAATTGAGCCAGCTTCCAAGTACTCTTGGTTTGCTCGGGCTCAGCGGAGGACTGCTGTCGTCGGGATTTCTCAGAACAAAAGGAACGAAAATTAGAGCCTTGTCCCTTAGACTTGTTCTTTTTATCCTGTGGTAGGAAGGCACCCTTGCCTCCTGTAACCGTGGAGATAATGGAGCCCAGGCCTAGACTGAATAATTTTTTTTCCCTTAAAAGGAAGGGAAAGGAGTCTAGACTTAGAAGTCAAATCCCCAGACCAGGAAATCAGCCAGAGTGCCCGATGGGTCTGCACTGAAAAAAACAGAATTTATGTTTACCTGATAAATTACTTTCTCCAACGGTGTGTCCGGTCCACGGCGTCATCCTTACTTGTGGGATATTCTCTTCCCCAACAGGAAATGGCAAAGAGCCCAGCAAAGCTGGTCACATGATCCCTCCTAGGCTCCGCCTACCCCAGTCATTCGACCGACGTAAAGGAGGAATATTTGCATAGGAGAAACCATATGATACCGTGGTGACTGTAGTTAAAGAAAATAAATTATCAGACCTGATTAAAAAACCAGGGCGGGCCGTGGACCGGACACACCGTTGGAGAAAGTAATTTATCAGGTAAACATAAATTCTGTTTTCTCCAACATAGGTGTGTCCGGTCCACGGCGTCATCCTTACTTGTGGGAACCAATACCAAAGCTTTAGGACACGGATGAAGGGAGGGAGCAAATCAGGTCACCTAAATGGAAGGCACCACGGTTTGCAAAACCTTTCTCCCAAAAATAGCCTCAGAAGAAGCAAAAGTATCAAACTTGTAAAATTTGGTAAAAGTGTGCAGTGAAGACCAAGTCGCTGCCCTACATATCTGATCAACAGAAGCCTCGTTCTTGAAGGCCCATGTGGAAGCCACAGCCCTAGTGGAATGAGCTGTGATTCTTTCAGGAGGCTGCCGTCCGGCAGTCTCATAAGCCAATCTGATGATGCTTTTAATCCAAAAAGAGAGAGAGGTAGAAGTTGCTTTTTGACCTCTCCTTTTACCAGAATAAACAACAAACAAGGAAGATGTTTGTCTAAAATCCTTTGTAGCATCTAAATAGAATTTTAGAGCGCGAACAACATCCAAATTGTGCAACAAACGTTCCTTCTTTGAAACTGGATTCGGACACAAAGAAGGCACGACTATCTCCTGGTTAATGTTTTTGTTAGAAACAACTTTCGGACGAAAACCAGGTTTAGTACGTAAAACCACCTTATCTGCATGGAAAACCAGATAAGGAGGAGAACACTGCAGAGCAGATAATTCTGAAACTCTTCTAGCAGAAGAAATTGCAACCAAAAACAAAACTTTCCAAGATAATAACTTAATATCAACGGAATGCAAGGGTTCAAACGGAACCCCCTGAAGAACTGAAAGAACTAAGTTGAGACTCCAAGGAGGAGTCAAAGGTTTGTAAACAGGCTTGATTCTAACCAGAGCCTGAACAAAGGCTTGAACATCTGGCACAGCTGCCAGCTTTTTGTGAAGTAACAGAGACAAGGCAGAAATCTGTCCCTTCAAGGAACTTGCCGATAATCCTTTCTCCAATCCTTCTTGAAGAAAGGATAGAATCTTAGGAATCTTTACCTTGTTCCAAGGGAATCCTTTAGATTCACACCAACAGATATATTTTTTCCATATTTTGTGGTAAATTTTTCTAGTTACAGGCTTTCTGGCCTGAACAAGCGTATCAATAACAGAATCTGAGAACCCTCGTTTTGATAAGATCAAGCGTTCAATCTCCAAGCAGTCAGTTGGAGTGAGACCAGATTCGGATGTTCGAACGGACCTTGAACAAGAAGGTCTCGTCTCAAAGGTAGCTTCCATGGTGGAGCCGATGACATATTCACCAGATCTGCATACCAAGTCCTGCGTGGCCACGCAGGAGCTATCAAGATCACCGACGCCCTCTCCTGATTGATCCTGGCTACCAGCCTGGGGATGAGAGGAAACGGCGGGAATACATAAGCTAGTTTGAAGGTCCAAGGTGCTACTAGTGCATCTACTAGAGTCGCCTTGGGATCCCTGGATCTGGACCCGTAGCAAGGAACCTTGAAGTTCTGACGAGAGGCCATCAGATCCATGTCTGGAATGCCCCACAATTGAGTAATTTGGGCAAAGATTTCCGGATGGAGTTCCCACTCCCCCGGATGTAATGTCTGACGACTCAGAAAATCCGCTTCCCAATTTTCCACTCCTGGAATGTGGATTGCAGACAGGTGGCAGGAGTGAGTCTCCGCCCATTGAATGATTTTGGTCACTTCTTCCATCGCCAGGGAACTCCTTGTTCCCCCCTGATGGTTGATGTACGCAACAGTCGTCATGTTGTCTGATTGAAACCGTATGAACTTGGCCTTTGCTAGCTGAGGCCAAGCCTTGAGAGCATTGAATATCGCTCTCAGTTCCAGAATATTTATCGGTAGAAGAGATTCTTCCCGAGACCAAAGACCCTGAGCTTTCAGGGGTCCCCAGACCGCGCCCCAGCCCATCAGACTGGCGTCGGTCGTGACAATGACCCACTCTGGTCTGCGGAAGGTCATCCCTTGTGACAGGTTGTCCAGGGACAGCCACCAACGGAGTGAGTCTCTGGTCCTCTGATTTACTTGAATCGTCGGAGACAAGTCTGTATAGTCCCCATTCCACTGACTGAGCATGCACAGTTGTAATGGTCTTAGATGAATGCGCGCAAAAGGAACTATGTCCATTGCCGCTACCATCAAACCTATTACTTCCATGCACTGCGCTATGGAAGGAAGAGGAACGGAATGAAGTGTTTGACAAGAGTTTAGAAGTTTTGTTTTTCTGGCCTCTGTCAGAAAAATCCTCATTTCTAAGGAGTCTATTATTGTTCCCAAGAAGGGAACCCTTGTTGACGGAGATAGAGAACTCTTTTCTACGTTCACTTTCCATCCGTGAGATCTGAGAAAGGCCAGGACTATGTCCGTGTGAGCCTTTGCTTGAGGAAGGGACGACGCTTGAATCAGAATGTCGTCCAAGTAAGGTACTACTGCAATGCCCCTTGGTCTTAGTACCGCTAGAAGGGACCCTAGTACCTTTGTGAAAATCCTTGGAGCAGTGGCTAATCCGAAAGGAAGTGCCACGAACTGGTAATGCTTGTCCCGGAATGCGAACCTTAGGAACCGATGATGTTCCTTGTGGATAGGAATATGTAGATACGCATCCTTTAAATCCACCGTGGTCATGAATTGACCTTCCTGGATGGAAGGAAGAATTGTTCGAATAGTTTCCATTTTGAACGATGGAACCTTGAGAAACTTGTTTAGGATCTTGAGATCCAAGATTGGTCTGAACGTTCCCTCTTTTTTGGGAACTACGAACAGATTGGAGTAGAACCCCATCCCTTGTTCTCCTAATGGAACAGGATGAATCACTCCCATTTTTAACAGGTCTTCTACACAATGTAAGAATGCCTGTCTCTTTATGTGGTCTGAAGACAATTGAGACCTGTGGAACCTCCCCCTTGGGGGAAGCCCCTTGAATTCCAGAAGATAACCTTGGGAGACTATTTCTAGTGCCCAAGGATCCAGAACATCTCTTGCCCAAGCCTGAGCGAAGAGAGAGAGTCTGCCCCCCACCAGATCCGGTCCCGGATCGGGGGCCAACATTTCATGCTGTCTTGGTAGCAGTGGCAGGCTTCTTGGCCTGCTTTCCCTTGTTCCAGCCTTGCATTGGTCTCCAGGCTGGCTTGGCTTGAGAAGTATTACCCTCTTGCTTAGAGGACGTAGCACTTGGGGCTGGTCCGTTTCTACGAAAGGGACGAAAATTAGGTTTATTTTTGGCCTTGAAAGACCTATCCTGAGGAAGGGCGTGGCCCTTACCCCCAGTGATATCAGAGATAATCTCTTTCAAGTCAGGGCCAAACAGCGTTTTCCCCTTGAAAGGAATGTTAAGCAATTTGTTCTTGGAAGACGCATCCGCTGACCAAGATTTCAACCAAAGCGCTCTGCGCGCCACAATAGCAAACCCAGAATTTTTCGCCGCTAACCTAGCCAATTGCAAAGTGGCGTCTAGGGTGAAAGAATTAGTCAATTTGAGAGCACGGATTCTGTCCATAATCTCCTCATAAGGAGGAGAATCACTATCGATCGCCTTTTCTAGCTCATCGAACCAGAAACACGCGGCTGTAGTGACAGGGACAATGCATGAAATTGGTTGTAGAAGGTAACCTTGCTGAACAAACATCTTTTTAAGCAAACCTTCTAATTTTTTATCCATAGGATCTTTGAAAGCACAACTATCTTCTATGGGTATAGTGGTGCGTTTGTTTAAAGTAGAAACCGCCCCCTCGACCTTGGGGACTGTCTGCCATAAGTCCTTTCTGGGGTCGACCATGGGAAACAATTTTTTAAATATGGGGGGAGGGACGAAAGGTATACCGGGCCTTTCCCATTCTTTATTTACAATGTCCGCCACCCGCTTGGGTATAGGAAAAGCTTCTGGGGGCCCCGGGACCTCTAGGAACTTGTCCATTTTACATAGTTTCTCTGGGATGATCAAATTCTCACAATCATCCAGAGTGGATAACACCTCCTTAAGCAGAGCGCGGAGATGTTCCAACTTAAATTTAAATGTAATCACATCGGGTTCAGCTTGTTGAGAAATTTTCCCTGAATCTGAAATTTCTCCCTCAGACAAAACCTCCCTGGCCCCCTCAGACTGGTGTAGGGGCATATCAGAACCATTATCATCAGCGTCCTCATGCTCTTCAGTATCTAAAACAGAGCAGTCGCGCTTACGCTGATAAGTGGGCATTTTGGCTAAAATGTTTTTGATAGACTTATCCATTACAGCCGTTAATTGTTGCATAGTAAGGAGTATTGGCGCGCTAGATGTACTAGGGGCCTCCTGAGTGGGCAAGACTGGTGTAGACGAAGGAGGGAATGATGCAGTACCATGCTTACTCCCCTCACTTGAGGAATCATCTTGGGCATCATTTTCAGTGTCACATAAATCACATCTATTTAAATGAGAAGGAACCTTGGCTTCCCCACATTCAGAACACAGTCTATCTGGTAGTTCAGACATGTTAAACAGGCATAAACTTGATAACAAAGTACAAAAAACGTTTTAAAATAAAACCGTTACTGTCACTTTAAATTTTAAACTGAACACACTTTATTACTGCAATTGCGAAAAAGTATGAAGGAATTGTTCAAAATTCACCAAAATTTCACCACAGTGTCTTAAAGCCTTAAAAGTATTGCACACCAAATTTGGAAGCTTTAACCCTTAAAATAACGGAACCGGAGCCGTTTTTATCTTTAACCCCTTTACAGTCCCTGGTATCTGCTTTGCTGAGACCCAACCAAGCCCAAAGGGGAATACGATACCAAATGACGCCTTCAGAAAGTCTTTTTTATGTATCAGAGCTCCTCACACATGCGACTGCATGTCATGCTTCTCAAAAACAAGTGCGCAATACCGGCGCGAAAATGAGGCTCTGCCTATGATTAGGGAAAGCCCCTAGAGAATAAGGTGTCTAAAACAGTGCCTGCCGATATTATTTTACAAAAATACCCAGATTAAATGATTCCTCAAGGCTAAATATGTTTATATATGAATCGATTTAGCCCAGAAAATGTCTACAGTCTTAACAAGCCCTTGTGAAGCCCTTATTTACTCTGTAATAAAAATGGCTTACCGGATCCAATAGGGAAAATGACAGCTTCCAGCATTACATCGTCTTGTTAGAATGTGTCATACCTCAAGCAGCAAAAGTCTGCTCACTGTTCCCCCAACTGAATTTAATTCCTCTCAACAGTCCTGTGTGGAACAGCCATCGATTTTAGTAACGGTTGCTAAAATCATTTTCCTCTTACAAACAGAAATCTTCATCTCTTTTCTGTTTCAGAGTAAATAGTACATACCAGCACTATTTTAAAATAACAAACTCTTGATTGAATAATAAAAACTACAGTTAAACACTAAAAAACTCTAAGCCATCTCCGTGGAGATGTTGCCTGTACAACGGCAAAGAGAATGACTGGGGTAGGCGGAGCCTAGGAGGGATCATGTGACCAGCTTTGCTGGGCTCTTTGCCATTTCCTGTTGGGGAAGAGAATATCCCACAAGTAAGGATGACGCCGTGGACCGGACACACCTATGTTGGAGAAACAGAGATCTTAGCATTTAGGCGAATGATCTGCATGTTTGCATCACAGATAAAAGAATTAGCAATTCTCAAGGCCTTAATTCTTTCTTGGATAACATTGAGGGGACCCTCCATCTCGATCAAATCCGATAAGGAGTTGCACCAGCAGGCCGCAGCTCCAGCAACTGAGGCAACAGCCGCTGCCGGTTGAAACAAGTATCCCGTATGCTGAAACATTTTTCTGAGAAAAGTTTCCAACTGCTAAAAGCCACCATTACTCTTACTAAAGAGGATTGCATGGACACAGCATAGCCCTAATCCTTGCTTGCAGGGAAAAGTACCCATGAAAGGATTAAAAACTTGATTTTCTTCAGACATCATCTTTGCCACCACATACAATGTACACAGGCAAAGAATGGCTGGGGATTTTGGGAAGTGGGAGGATACTTAAAGCTTTGCTGGGGTGTTCTTTGCCTCCACCTGGTGGCCAGGAGTTGAATTTCCACTAGTAATTAGAATGGATTTGTAGACACTCCATGCCCATTGGAAAGAAACGTCTTCTTTAATATTATGTGGAATTATTATTGTGTAGTAAGCACACAAAAACAAATCATTCTGAAATAAGAGAAATGCTCTCAAATTATTTAAATGTTACAAAAAATGTTTAGTGCATACCTTATTATACTCAATGTGGAGTTTTTCTTGTTCATTTTCTAATTTTTCCTTAATATTCTTCTGTTCTGACATGCTTTCTTGCAACTGCACCATTCGCATGTTCCTTTCTAAAGAAAAAAGAGAACGTCACTGCTATATTTGAAGCTGAAAATATTTACCATGATATTAACTAAACTAAGAAGGAAAATTAGAAATTAAATATATATATAAAAAAACACAGAAATTTTTATATCCTGGCCTAAAACCTAGACAATACTTACAAGGTGAGATCCCCTCTCCAGAGGGGGTATGGACAGAAATAACCATGCCTATTTTACCTATATAACTCTTACTTGAGCTCCCATCCTCATTACTAGTTCTGGACAACATAGATACACAGAGACAGGTAAGGATGGGAACCCTTATAAGTATTGTCTAGGTTATGGGCCAAGATATAGAAATTTCTGTTTTTAGGAATTTCTAATAATCTTGGCCAATCTATCCAAAACTTACCATGCAAGAGAATACCAAGCAGTATACCATAAGGACAATAGGGATTGTGAAAGATGAAGCAAACACAAATATGAAAGCAAAAATAGAGATTTGTTTCAGAAAAAGCAGAGCTCAGAATTTTCCCGCCAAATTTAGCAGAGGACGATTGCAATTTGCTGTAGAAAACTGTGACACAAATGTGTAAGTTTTCCATACAGCTGAGTTTTCCATAACAGGTAAGACCCTACAAAGGGACCTAGCTCAGACCATACTATGATGAACAGAACTAGGAATGAGGATGGGAGCTCAAGTAAGGGTTATATAAGGTAAAAGGAGTTTGGTTATTTCTGTCCATGCTCCCTCTGGAAAGGGGATCTCACCTGGTAAGTATTGTATAGTTTTACCAAGATAAATAGAAATTTAAAAACTCAGAAAAAAAAATAGAATTGTTGAAATCACTCTTGATATATAAATAATTGTGCTTCAGATTTTAACACTTACAGATAAGTCAAGGCATCAGCTACCTACAATGGTCTTGAGTAAACATACCTATTCAGGTTTGATAAGCTATTATCTATCTTGAATTGTTTACTTTTACATCTATTCTTTTAAATGTAATGGTTATTAATAATCATTGATCTCAGAGCATTATTTTTAATAAGCTGTACCAGATGCCTGTTAATCAATACCCATAATTAAACAATAAAGTGGTAACTGTTTACCAAGGTAGTAGTTAACAAAGTCTGAAGTCAAAGCAGGTTGCTTATGCTTTCTTCTGCCATCCACGCTAGAAGTAGTGTCTGAATTATCAACAGGGAAAATGTCTGTGCTAATCCCCATCAGTTCAGCTTTTCGCATTAGTTTACGTATAGCTGATGCACTGCTGGTGAGTGGACGTGGTAGCTTCTCTCTCGGAACCCATGCTTGAGGTCTTGTATTGCGAGCAAGCTCAGACTTCACACGATATTGTTGTAACCTAGTGGTGATGCGGGCCTAAAGAAAAGAAAAAAAGAGTGAAGACAAATGCAAACATATACTGAAAGGGACATGAAACCCTATTGTTTTGGTTTAATGAATCAGATAAAACTGATCATTTAAATAAAAAAAAACTTTTCAACTGACTGTTGTCTTTTTATCCTTTGTTGAAAAGCATGCCAAGGTAGGCTCAGGAGCAGCAATGTACTACTGGGAGTAAGTTGCTGACTGGTATATGTCTCTTGACATTGGATCAACTAATGTGCCCAGCTAGCTCCCAGTAGTTTAATGCTGTTCCTTTAACAAAAGATACGAAAAGAATGAAGCAAGTTTTATCATAGAAGTAAATTAGTATGTTGTTTAAAATTCTATGCTCTGTCTGGAAAAAAAATGTGTTTTATGTCACTGTATGTATTAAGCAGAGATATAATGCTTTAGTACATGAAACTCAAACATAAACCATACTGTAAGAATCTAACGCCTAGATTACGAGTTCTGCATTAGCTTTAAAAAGCAGCGTTAAGGGGTCCTAACGATGCTTTTTAACGCCCGCTGGTATTACGAGTATGGAAGGTACAGGTGTACCGCTCACTTTTCTTCTGCGACTTTTCCACACCGCAAATCCCCTTACGTCAATTGCGTATCCTATCTTTTTAATGGGATTTGGCTAACGCTGGTATTACAAGTCTTGGAAGAAGTGAGCGGTACAGCCTCTACCTCCAAGACTCCTACCGCATATAAAAAGTCATTAGTTAAGAGTTTTATGGGCTAACGCCGGAACATAAAACTCTTAACTACAGTGCTACAAAGTACACTAACACCCATAAACTACCAATGAACCCCTAATCTGCCGACCGGACATCGCCGCCACCTACATTATACCTGTGAACCCCTAATCTGCTGCCCCTAACATCGCCGACACCTACATTATATTTCTTTCATGTAATTAACAAGAGTCCATGAGCTAGTGACGTATGGGATATACATTCCTACCAGGAGGGGCAAAGTTTCCCAAACCTTAAAATGCCTATAAATACACCCCTCACCACACCCACAAATCAGTTTTACAAACTTTGCCTCCAAGGGAGGTGGTGAAGTAAGTTTGTGCTAGATTCTACGTTGATATGCGATCCGCAGCAAGTTGGAGCCCGGTTTTCCTCTCAGCGTGCAGTGAATGTCAGAGGGATGTGAAGAGAGTATTGCCTATTGAATGCAGTGATCTCCTTCTACGGGGTCTATTTCATAAGGTTCTCTGTTATCGGTCGTAGAGATTCATCTCTTACCTCCCTTTTCAGATCGACGATATACTCTTATATTTACCATTTCCTCTACTGATTCTCGTTTCAGTACTGGTTTGGCTTTCTACAAACATGTAGATGAGTGTCCTGGGGTAAGTAAGTCTTATTTTCTGTGACACTCTAAGCTATGGTTGGGCACTTTATTTATAAAGTTCTAAATATATGTATTCAAACATTTATTTGCCTTGACTCAGAATGTTCAACTTTCCTTATTTCCAGACAGTCAGTTTCATATTTGGGATTATGCTTTCAATTATCATATTTTTTCTTACCTCAAAAATTTGACTTTTTTCCCTGTGGGCTGTTAGGCTCGCGGGGGCTGAAAATGCTTCATTTTATTGCGTCATTCTTGGCGCAGACTTTTTTGGCGCAAAAATTCTTTTCCGTTTCCGGCGTCATACGTGTCGCCGGAAGTTGCGTCATTTTTGACGTTATTTTGTGCCAAAAATGTCGGCGTTCCGGATGTGGCGTCATTTTTGGCGCCAAAAGCATTTAGGCGCCAAATAATGTGGGCGTCTTATTTGGCGCCAAAAAATATGGGCGTCGCTTTTGTCTCCACATTATTTCAGTCTCATTTTTCATTTGCTTCTGGTTGCTAGAAGCTTGATGTTTGGCATTTTTTTTCCCATTCCTGAAACTGTCTTATAAGGAATTTGATCTATTTTGCTTTATATGTTGTTTTTTCTCTTACATATTGCAAGATGTCTCACGTTGCATCTGAGCCAGAAGATACTACAGGAAAACCACTGCCTGCTGGATCTACCAAAGCTAAGTGTATCTGCTGTAAACTTTTGGTAGCTATTCCTCCAGCTGTTGTTTGTAATAATTGTCATGACAAACTTGTTAAAGCAGATAATATTTCCTTTAGTGATGTACCATTGCCTGTTGCAGTTCCCTCAACATCTAAGGTGCAGAATGTTCCTGATAACATAAGAGATTTTGTTTCTGAATCCATAAAGAAGGCTTTGTCTGTTATTTCTCCTTCTAGTAAACGTAAAAAGTCTTTTAAATCTTCTCTCTCTACAGATGAATTTTTAAATGAACACCATCATTCTGATTCTTTGGACTCTTCTGGTTCAGAGGATTCTATCTCAGAGATTGATGCTGATAAATCTTCATATTTATTTAAGATGGAATTTATTCGCTCTTTACTTAAAGAAGTACTAATTGCTTTAGAAATAGAGGATTCTAGTCCTCTTGATACTAATTCTATACGTTTGGATAAGGTTTTTAAAGCTCCTGCGGTTATTCCAGAAGTCTTTCCTGTTCCTAATGCTATTTCTGCAGTAATTGCTAAGGAATGGGATAAATTGGGTAATTCATTTACTCCTTCTAAACGTTTTAAGCAATTATATCCTGTTCCGCTTGACAGGTTAGAATTTTGGGACAAAATCCCTAAAGTTGATGGGGCTATTTCTACCCTTGCTAAACGTACTACCATTCCTACGTCAGATGGTACCTCGTTTAAGGATCCTTTAGATAGAAAAATTGAATCTTTTCTAAGAAAAGCTTATCTATGTTCAGGTAATCTTCTTAGACCTGCTATACCATTGGCTGATGTTGCTGCAGCTTCAACTTTTTGGTTGGAAACTCTAGCGCAACAAGTAACAAATCGTGATTCTCATGATATTATTATTCTTCTCCAGCATGCTAATAATTTCATCTGTGATGCCATTTTTGATATTATTAGAGTTGATGTTATATTTATGTCTCTGGCTATCTTAGCCAGAAGAGCTTTATGGCTTAAGACCTGGAATGCTGATATGGCTTCTAAATCAACTCTACTTTCCATTTCTTTCCAGGGAAACAAATTATTTGGTTCTCAGTTGGATTCTATTATTTCAACTGTTACTGGTGGGAAAGGAACTTTTTTACCACAGGATAAAAAGTCTAAAGGTAAAAACAGGGCTAACAATCGTTTTCGTTCCTTTCGTTTCAACAAAGAACAAAAGCCTGATCCTTCGTCCTCAGGAGCAGTTTCAGTTTGGAAACCATCTCCAGTCTGGAATAAATCCAAGCCTGCTAGAAAGGCAAAGCCTGCTTCTAAGTTCACATGAAGGTACGGCCCTCATTCCAGTTCAGCTGGTAGGGGGCAGGTTACGTTTTTTCAAAGAAATTTGGATCAATTCTGTTCACAATCTTTGGATTCAGAACATTGTTTCAGAAGGGTACAGAATTGGTTTCAAGATGAGACCTCCTGCAAAGAGATTTTTTCTTTCCCATGTCCCAGTAAATCCAGTGAAAGCTCAAGCATTTCTGAATTGTGTTTCAGATCTAGAGTTGGCTGGAGTAATTATGCCAGTTCCAGTTCCGGAACAGGGGATGGGGTTTTATTCAAATCTCTTCATTGTACCAAAGAAGGAGAATTCCTTCAGACCAGTTCTGGATCTAAAATTATTGAATCGTTATGTAAGGATACCAACGTTCAAGATGGTAACTGTAAGGACTATATTGCCTTTTGTTCAGCAAGGGAATTATATGTCCACAATAGATTTACAGGATGCATATCTGCATATTCCGATTCATCCAGATCATTATCAGTTCCTGAGATTCTCTTTTCTAGACAAGCATTACCAATTTGTGGCTCTACCGTTTGGCCTTGCTACAGCTCCAAGAATTTTCACAAAGATTCTCGGTGCCCTTCTGTCTGTAATCAGAGAACAGGGTATTGTGGTATTTCCTTATCTGGACGATATCTTGGTACTTGCTCAGTCTTTACATTTAGCAGAGTCTCATACGAATCGACTTGTGTTGTTTCTTCAAGATCATGGTTGGAGGATCAATTTACCAAAAAGTTCTTTGATTCCTCAAACAAGGGTAACCTTTCTGGGTTTCCAGATAGATTCAGTGTCCATGACTCTGTCTTTAACAGACAAGAGACGTCTAAAATTGATTTCAGCCTGTCGAAACCTTCAGTCTCAATCATTCCCTTCGGTAGCCTTATGCATGGAAATTCTAGGTCTTATGACTGCTGCATCGGACGCGATCCCCTTTGCTCGTTTTCACATGCGACCTCTTCAGCTCTGTATGCTGAACCAATGGTGCAGGGATTACACGAAGATATATCAATTAATATCTTTAAAACCGATTGTTCGGCACTCTCTAACGTGGTGGACAGATCACCTTCGTTTAATTCAGGGGGCTTCTTTTGTTCTTCCGACCTGGACTGTAATTTCAACAGATGCAAGTCTCACAGGTTGGGGAGCTGTGTGGGGATCTCTGACGGCACAAGGAGTTTGGGAATCTCAGGAGGTGAGATTACCGATCAATATCTTGGAACTCCGTGCAGTTTTCAGAGCTCTTCAGTTTTGGCCTCTTCTGAAGAGAGAATCGTTCATTTGTTTTCAGACAGACAATGTCACCACTGTGGCATACATCAATCATCAAGGAGGGACTCACAGTCCTCTGGCTATGAAAGAAGTATCTCGAATTTTGGTTTGGGCGGAATCCAGCTCCTGTCTAATCTCTGCGGTTCATATCCCAGGTGTAGACAATTGGGAAGCGGATTATCTCAGTCGCCAAACGTTGCATCCGGGCGAATGGTCTCTTCACCCAGAGGTATTTCTTCAGATTGTTCAAATGTGGGGGCTCCCAGAGATAGATCTGATGGCCTCTCATCTAAACAAGAAACTTCCCAGGTATCTGTCCAGATCCCGGGATCCTCAGGCGGAGGCAGTGGATGCATTATCACTTCCTTGGAAGTATCATCCTGCCTATATCTTTCCGCCTCTAGTTCTTCTTCCAAGAGTAATCTCCAAGATTCTGAGGGAATGCTCGTTTGTTCTGCTAATAGCTCCGGCATGGCCTCACAGGTTTTGGTATGCGGATCTTGTCCGGATGGCATCTTGCCAACCATGGACTCTTCCGTTAAGACCAGACCTTCTGTCACAAGGTCCTTTTTTCCATCCGGATCTGAAATCCTTAAATTTAAAGGTATGGAGATTGAACGCTTGATTCTTGGTCATAGAGGTTTCTCTGACTCCGTGATTAATACTATGTTACAGGCTCGTAAATCTGTATCTCGAGAGATATATTATAGAGTCTGGAAGACTTATATTTCTTGGTGTCTTTCTCATCATTTTTCTTGGCATTCTTTTAGAATACCGAGAATTTTACAGTTTCTTCAGGATGGTTTAGATAAGGGTTTGTCCGCAAGTTCTTTGAAAGGACAAATCTCCGCTCTTTCTGTTCTTTTTCACAGAAAGATTGCTATTCTTCCTGATATTCATTGTTTTGTACAAGCTTTGGTTCGTATAAAACCTGTCATTAAGTCAATTTCTCCTCCTTGGAGTTTGAATTTGGTTCTGGGAGCTCTTCAAGCTCCTCCGTTTGAACCTATGCATTCATTGGACATTAAATTACTTTCTTGGAAAGTTTTGTTCCTTTTGGCCATCTCTTCTGCTAGAAGAGTTTCTGAATTATCTGCTCTTTCGTGTGAGTCTCCTTTTCTGATTTTTCATCAGGATAAGGCGGTGTTGCGAACTTCTTTTGAATTTTTACCTAAAGTTGTGAATTCCAACAACATTAGTAGAGAAATTGTGGTTCCTTCATTATGTCCTAATCCTAAGAATTCTAAGGAGAAATCATTGCATTCTTTGGATGTTGTTAGAGCTTTGAAATATTATGTTGAAGCTACGAAATCTTTCCGTAAGACTTCTAGTCTATTTGTTATCTTTTCCGGTTCTAGGAAAGGCCAGAAAGCTTCTGCCATTTCTTTGGCATCTTGGTTGAAATCTTTAATTCATCTTGCCTATGTTGAGTCGGGTAAAATTCCGCCTCAGAGAATTACAGCTCATTCTACTAGGTCAGTATCTACTTCCTGGGCGTTTAGGAATGAAGCTTCGGTTGACCAGATCTGCAAAGCAGCAACTTGGTCCTCTTTGCATACTTTTACTAAATTCTACCATTTTGATGTATTTTCTTCTTCTGAAGCAGTTTTTGGTAGAAAAGTTCTTCAGGCAGCGGTTTCAGTTTGAATCTTCTGCTTATGTTTTTTGTTAAACTTTATTTTGGGTGTGGATTATTTTCAGCAGGAATTGGCTGTCTTTATTTTATCCCTCCCTCTCTAGTGACTCTTGTGTGGAAAGATCCACATCTTGGGTAGTCATTATCCCATACGTCACTAGCTCATGGACTCTTGTTAATTACATGAAAGAAAACATAATTTATGTAAGAACTTACCTGATAAATTCATTTCTTTCATATTAACAAGAGTCCATGAGGCCCACCCTTTTTTGTGGTGGTTATGATTTTTTTGTATAAAGCACAATTATTCCAATTCCTTATTTTATATGCTTCGCACTTTTTTTCTTATCACCCCACTTCTTGGCTATTCGTTAAACTGATTTGTGGGTGTGGTGAGGGGTGTATTTATAGGCATTTTAAGGTTTGGGAAACTTTGCCCCTCCTGGTAGGAATGTATATCCCATACGTCACTAGCTCATGGACTCTTGTTAATATGAAAGAAATGAATTTATCAGGTAAGTTCTTACATAAATTATGTTTTATTAACTCCTAATCTGCCCCCTCAACGTCACCGCCACCTACCTACACTTATTAACCCCTAATCTGCCGACCGGACATCGCCGCCACTATAATAACAGAATTTATGCTTACCTGATAAATTACTTTCTCCAACGGTGTGTCCGGTCCACGGCGTCATCCATAACTTGTGGGAATATTCTCTTCCCCAACAGGAAAGGGCAAAGAGCACAGCAAAAGCTGTCCATATATTCCCTCCCAGGCTCCGCCCCCCCAGTCATTCGACCGACGGTTAGGAGAAAAAAAGGAGAAACTATAGGGTGCCGTGGTGACTGTAGTGTATAGAGAAAGAAATTTTTCAAACCTGATTAAAAAACCAGGGCGGGCCGTGGACCGGACACACCGTTGGAGAAAGTAATTTATCAGGTAAGCATAAATTCTGTTTTCTCCAACATTGGTGTGTCCGGTCGACGGCGTCATCCATAACTTGTGGGAACCAATACCAAAGCTTTAGGACACGGATGAAGGGAGGGAGCAAATCAGGTTACCTAAACAGAAGGCACCACGGCTTGCAAAACCTTTCTCCCAAAAATAGCCTCCGAAGAAGAAAAAGTATCAAATTTGTAGAATTTGGCAAAAGTGTGCAGAGAAGATCAAGTCGCTGCCTTACATATCTGATCAGCAGAAGCCTCGTTCTTGAAGGCCCATGTGGAAGCCACAGCCCTAGTAGAGTGAGCTGTGATTCGTTCAGGAGGCTGCCGTCTGGCAGTCTCATAAGCCAATCGGATGATGCTTTTCAGCCAGAAAGAAAGAGAGGTAGCAGTAGCTTTTTGTCCTCTCCTCTTACCAGAATAAACGACAAACAAAGAAGAAGTTTGTCTGAAATCCTTTGTTGCTTCTAAATAGAACATTAAAGCGCGGACTACATCTAAATTGTGTAACAAACGTTCCTTCTTTGAAACTGGATTCGGACACAAAGAAGGAACAACTATTTCCTGGTTAATGTTCTTGTTGGAAACAACTTTTGGAAGAAAACCAGGCTTGGTACGCAAAACAACCTTATCTGAATGGAACACCAGATAGGGTGGGTCACACTGCAAAGCAGATAATTCCGAAACTCTTCTAGCAGAAGAAATAGCAACCAAAAACAAAACTTTCCAAGATAGTAACTTAATATCTATGGAATGTAAGGGTTCAAACGGAACCCCTTGCAGAACTGAAACTAAATTTAGACTCCAGGGAGGAGTCAAGGGTCTGTAAACAGGCTTGATTCTAACCAAAGCCTGTACAAAAGCTTGTACATCTGGCACAGCTGCCAGTCGTTTGTGTAACAAGACAGATAAAGCAGAAATCTGTCCTTTTAGAGAACTCGCTGACAATCCCTTATCCAAACCTTCTTGGAGAAAGGAGAGGATCCTAGGAATTTTAATCTTACTCCAGGAGAATCCCTTGGATTCACACCAACAGATATATCTTTTCCATATTTTATGGTAAATCTTTCTAGTCACAGGTTTTCTGGCTTGGATCAGAGTATCTATCACTGAATCTGAAAACCCACGCTTGGATAAAATCAAACGTTCAATTTCCAAGTAGTCAGCTGCAGAGAAACTAGATTTGGATGTTCGAATGGACCTTGTACTAGAAGATCCTGTCTCAAAGGTAGCTTCCATGGTGGAGCCGATTACATATTCACCAGGTCTGCATACCAAGTCCTGCGCTGCCACGCAGGAGCTATCAGAATCACCGAGGCCTTCTCCTGTTTGATCCTGGCTACAAGCCTGGGAAGGAGGGGGAACGGTGGAAACGCATAAGCTAGGTTGAACGACCAAGGCGCCACTAATGCATCCACTAGAGCCGCCTTGGGATCCCTGGATCTGGACCCGTAGCAAGGAACCTTGAAGTTCTGACGAGACGCCATCAGATCCATGTCTGGAATGCCCCATAATTGAGTTAACTGGGCAAACACCTCCGGGTGGAGTTCCCACTCCCCCGGATGGAAAGTCTGACGACTCAGATAATCCGCCTCCCAGTTGTCTACTCCTGGGATGTGGATTGCAGATAGGTGGCAGGAGTGATCCTCCGCCCATTTGATGATTTTGGACACCTCTCTCATCGCCAAGGAACTCCTTGTTCCCCCCTGATGGTTGATGTACGCTACAGTCGTCATGTTGTCTGACTGGAATCTTATGAATCCGGCCTTCGCTAGTTGAGGCCAAGCCCGGAGAGCATTGAATATCGCTCTCAGTTCCAGGATGTTTATCGGGAGAAGAGATTCTTCCCGAGACCATAGACCCTGAGCTTTCAGGGAACCCCAGATCGCGCCCCAGCCTAATAGACTGGCGTTGGTCGTGACAATGACCCACTCTGGTCTGCGGAAACTCATTCCCTGGGACAGGTGATCCTGGGTCAACCACCAACGGAGTGAGTCTCTGGTCATCTGGTCTACTTGAATCATTGGAGACAAGTCTGTATAGTCCCCATTCCACTGCTTGAGCATGCACAGTTGTAATGGTCTTAGATGAATTTGAGCAAAAGGAACTATGTCCATTGCTGTAACCATCAACCCTACTACTTCCATGCACTGAGCTATGGAAGGCTGCAGAATAGAGTGAAGAACTTGACAAGCGTTTAGAAGCTTTGACTTTCTGACTTCTGTCAGGAAGATCTTCATTTCTAAAGAATCTATTATTGTTCCCAAAAAGGGAACTCTTGTCGACGGAGACAGGGAACTCTTTTCTACGTTCACCTTCCACCCGTGAGATCTGAGAAAGGCTAGAACAATGTCTGTATGAGCCTTTGCTTTGGAAAGAAACGACGCTTGGATTAGAATGTCGTCCAGATAAGGTGCCACTGCAATACCCCTTGGTCTTAGGACCGCTAGAAGGAACCCTAGCACATTTGTTAAAATCCTTGGAGCAGTGGCTAGCCCGAATGGGAGAGCCACGAACTGGTAATGTTTGTCCAGAAAGGCGAACCTTAGGAACTGATGATGATCTTTGTGGATAGGAATATGTAGGTACGCATCCTTTAAAACCACGGTAGTAATAAATTGACCCTCCTGGATTGTAGGTAAAATTGTTCGAATGGTTTCCATTTTGAACGATGGAACTCTGAGAAATTTGTTTAGAATTTTTAAATCCAGAATTGGTCTGAAAGTTCCCTCTTTTTTGGGAACTACAAACAGATTTGAGTAAAACCCCTGACCTTGTTCCACAGTTGGAACTGGGTGTATCACTCCCATCTTTAACAGGTCTTCTACACAATGTAAGAATGCCTGTCTCTTTATTTGGTTTGAAGATAAGTGAGACATGTGGAACCTTCCCCTTGGGGGTAGTTCCTTGAATTCTAGAAGATAACCCTGAGAGACTATTTCTAGTGCCCAGGGATCCTGAACATCTCTTGCCCAAGTCTGAGCAAAGAGAGAGGGTCTGCCCCCTACTAGATCCGGTCCCGGATCGGGGGCTACCCCTTCATGCTGTTTTGGTAGCAGCAGCAGGCTTCTTGGCCTGTTTACCCTTGT
The DNA here is from genome assembly GCF_027579735.1 of Bombina bombina. Lineage (NCBI taxonomy): Eukaryota > Metazoa > Chordata > Amphibia > Anura > Bombinatoridae > Bombina > Bombina bombina. Next base: position 315,455,417 of record NC_069503.1, on the reverse strand, counting down.
TCCAGCCTTGCATTGGTTTCCAAGCTGGTTTAGTCTGGGAAGCGTTACCCTCTTGTCTAGAGGCTGCAGAGTTGGAAGCCGTTCCATTCCTGAAATTGCGAAAGGAACGAAAATTGGACTTATTCTTAGCCTTGAAAGGCCTATCCTGTGGGAGGGCATGGCCCTTACTCCCAGTGATGTCTGAAATAATCTCTTTCAATTCTGGCCCAAAAAGGGTCTTACCTTTGAAAGGGATATTAAGCAATTTTGTCTTGGAAGATACATCCGCCGACCAAGACTTTAGCCAGAGCGCTCTGCGCGCCACAATTGCAAACCCTGAATTTTTCGCCGCTAACCTCGCTAACTGCAAAGCGGCGTCTAAAATAAAGGAATTAGCTAAATTAAGTGCGTGAATTCTGTCCATGACTTCCTCATACGGAGTCTCCCTACTGAGCAACTTTTCCAGTTCCTCGAACCAGAACCACGCCGCTGTAGTGACAGGAATAATGCACGAAATAGGTTGAAGGAGGTAACCTTGCTGTACAAAAATCTTTTTAAGCAAACCTTCCAATTTTTTATCCATAGGATCTTTGAAAGCACAATTGTCCTCAATAGGAATGGTCGTGCGCTTGGCTAGTGTAGAAACCGCCCCCTCGACCTTAGGGACTGTTTGCCATAAGTCCTTCCTGGGGTCGACCATAGGGAACAATTTCTTAAATATAGGAGGAGGGACAAAAGGTATGCCTGGCTTCTCCCACTCCTTATTCACTATGTCCGCCACCCGTTTAGGTATCGGAAAAGCATCAGGGTGCACCGGGACCTCTAGGAACTTGTCCATCTTGCACAATTTTTCTGGGATGACCAGATTGTCACAATCATCCAGAGTAGATAGCACCTCCTTAAGTAATGCGCGGAGATGCTCTAATTTAAATTTAAATGTCACAACATCAGGTTCTGCCTGCTGAGAAATTCTTCCTGTATCAGAAATTTCCCCATCTGACAAACCCTCCCTCACTGCCACTTCAGATTGGTGTGAGGGTATGACAGAAAAGTTATCATCAGCGCCCTCCTGCTCTACAGTGTTTAAAACAGAGCAATCGCGCTTTCTCTGAAATGCTGGCATTTTGGATAAAATATTAGCTATGGAGTTATCCATTACTGCCGTCAATTGTTGCATAGTAACAAGCATTGGCGCGCTAGAAGTACTAGGGGTCGCCTGCGCGGGCATAACTGGTACAGACACAGAAGGAGATGATGTAGAACTATGTCTACTTCCTTCATCTGAGGAATCATCCTGGGCAACCTTACTATTTGTGACAGTACTGTCCTTATTTTGTTTGGACGCTATGGCACAATTATCACACATATTTGAAGGGGAAACCACATTGGCTTCCATACATACAGAACATGATCTATCTGAAGGCACAGACATGTTAAACAGGCTTAAACTGGTTAATAAAGCACAAAAACCGTTTTAAAACAAAACCGTTACGTTCTCTTTAAATGTTAAACAGGGCACACTTTATTTCTGAATATGTGAAAAACTATGAAGGAATTATCCAATCTTTTTCAAATTTTCACCACAGTGTCTTAATGCATTCAAAGTATTGCACCCCAAGCAAGCTGTTAATCCTTAAAATGTGGAAACCGGAGCCGTTTGCAATTTTAACCTCCCTACAGTCCCAGCCACAGCCTTTGTTGCGACTTCACCAATACCAGGGGGGTATACGATACCAGTTGAAGCCTTCTAGGATCGTTTTCAGTGGATGCCAGACCCTCACACATGCAGCTGCATGTACTGTACTCAAAAGTAACTGTGCAATAATGGCGCGAAAATGAGGCTCTGCCTACTATAGAGAAAGGCCCTTCCTGACTGGGAAGGTGTCTTAACAAGTGCCTGGCGCTAAAAACGTTCCCCAGTATTAGAAAAGTGTGAAATTCACTTCAAACTGCATATAATACTTAAATAAAGCAATTGATTTAGCCCCTAAAAGTGTCCACCAGTTTATAGCCCATAATAAGCCCTTTATTCTGTTTGAGTCTAAGAAAATGACTTACCGATCCCCATGAGGGAAAAATGACAGCCTTCCAGCATTACACAGTCTTGTTAGAAAAATGCCTAGTCATACCTTGAGCAGAAAAGTCTGCAAACTGTTCCCCCCAACTGAAGTTCTCTCAGCTCAACAGTCCTGTGTGGGAACAGCAAATGATTTTAGTTACTGCTGCTAAAATCATACTCCTCTTTTAAACAGAACTCTTCATCTCTTTCTGTTTCAGAGTAAATAGTACATACCAGCACTATTTTAAAATAACAAACTCTTGATAGAAGAATAAAAAACTACAACTAAACACCACATACTCTTCACCATCTCCGTGGAGATGCTACTTGTTCAGAGCGGCAAAGAGAATGACTGGGGGGGCGGAGCCTGGGAGGGACTATATGGACAGCTTTTGCTGTGCTCTTTGCCATTTCCTGTTGGGGAAGAGAATATTCCCACAAGTTATGGATGACGCCGTGGACCGGACACACCAATGTTGGAGAAAAATGTATTAACCCCTAAACCGCCGCACTCCTGCCTCGCAAACACTATAATAAATCGTATTAACCCCTAATCTGCCGTCCCTAACATCGCCGCCACCTACCTACAATTATTAACCCTTAATCTCCCGCCCCCAACGTCGCCGCTACTATAATAAAGTTATTAACCCCTAAACCTAAGTCTAACCCTAACACCCCCAAGTTAAATATAATTTAAATAAATCTAAATAAAATTACTATAATAAAAGGGACAGTCTACAACAGAATTTTTATTGTTTTAAAAGATAGATAATCCCTTTATTAACCATTTCCCAGTTTTGCATAACCAACACAGTTATAATAATATACTTTTAACTTCTGTGATTATCTTGTATCTAAGCCTCTGCAAACTGCCCCTTTTTTCAGTTCTTTTGACAGACTTGCAGTCTAGCCAATCAGTGCCTGCTCCCAGATAACTTCTCGTGCACGAGCACAGTGTTATCTATATGAAATACGTGAACTAACACCCTCTAGTGGTGAAAAACTGTTAAAACACATTCTGAAAGAGGTGAGCTTCAAGGGCTAAGAAATTAGCATATGAACCTCCTAGGTTAAGCTTTCAACTAAGAATACCAAGAGAACAAAGCAAAATTGGTGATAAAAGTAAATTGGAAAATTGTTTAAAATTACATGCTCTATCTGAATCATGAAATTTTATTTTGGCCTAGACTGTCCCTTTAAATAAATTAATCCTATTTAAAACTAAATACTTACCTATAAAATAAACCCTAATATAGCTACAATATAACTAATAGTTACTTTGTAGCTATTTTAGGATTTATATTTATTTTACAGGCAACTTTGTATTTATTTTAACTAGGTACAATAGCTATTAAATAGTTAATAACTATTTAATAGCTACCTAGTTAAAATAATTAAAAAATTACCTGCAAAATAAATCCTAAACTAAGTTACAAATACACCTAACACTACACTATCAATAAATTAAATACAATTATCCAACATACAAAAACAAACACTAAATTACAAAAAATAAAAAAATATTACAAGAATTTTAATCTAATTACACCTAATCTAAGCCCCCTAATAAAATAAAAAAGCCCCCCAAAATAATAAAATTCCCTATCCTAAACTAAATTACAAAGTAATCAGCTCTTTTACCAGCCCTTAAAAGCGCTTTTTGCGGGGCATTGCCCCAAAGTAATCAGCTCTTTTACCTGTAAAAAAAATAAATACAATACCCCCCCAACATTACAACCCACCACCCACACACTCCTACTCTAAAACCCACCCGATCCCCCCTTAAAAAAAACTAACACTACTCCATTGAAGATCACCCTACCTTGAGCCGTCTTCAGCCAGCCGGGCACCGATGGGGCAGAAGAGGACATCCGGACCGGCACCAGTCTTCATCTGATCCGGCCAGAAGTCTGCATCCGATCGTGGCAGAAGAGGTCCTCCATCCAGCAGAAGTCTTCATCCAAGCGGCATCTTCTATCTTCAATCAATCGGAGCAGAGCGGGTCCATCTTCTATCCAGCCAACGCGGAGCCATCCTCTTCTTCCGATGTCCTAACGAAGAATGACGGTTCCTTTAAATGACGTCATCCAAGATGGCGTCCCTCGAATTCCGATTGGCTGACAGGATTCTATCAGCCAATCGGATTGAATTCGAGGGACGCCATCTTGGATGACGTCATTTAAAGCAACCGTCATTCTTTGTTAGGACATTGGAAGAAGAGGAAGCCTCCGCGTCGGCTGGATAGAAGATGGACCCGCTCCGCTCCGATTGATTGAAGATAGAAGATGCCGCTTGGATGAAGGACCTCTTCTGCCCCGATCGGATGAAGACTTATGCCGGTCCGGATGTCCTCTTCTGCCCCATCGGTGTCCGGCTGGCTGAAGACGGCTCAAGGTAGGGTGATCTTCAATGGGGTAGTGTTAGGTTCTTTTAAGGGGGGATCGGGTGGGTTTTAGAATAGGGGTGTGTGGGTGGTGGGTTGTAATGTTGGGGGGGTATTGTATTTGTTTTTTTTACAGGTAAAAGAGCTGATTACTTTGGGGCAATGCCCCGCAAAAAGCCCTTTTAAGGGCTGGTAAAAGAGCTGATTACTTTGTAATTTAGTTTAGGATAGGGAATTTTATTATTTTGGGGGGCTTTCTTATTTTATTAGGGGGCTTAGATTAGGTGTAATTAGATTAAAATTCTTTTAATATTTTTTTATTTTTTTGTAATTTAGTGTTTGTTTTTTTGTAATATAGTTTAGTTTATTTAATTGTATTTTATATTAGATAATTGTAGTTAAATTAATTAAAGGGACATAATACTCATATGCTAAATCACTTGAAACTGATGCAGTATAACTGTAAAAAGCTGACAGGAAAATATCACCTGAGCATCTCTATGTAAAAAAGGAAGATATTTTACCTCACAATCTCCTCAGCTCAGCAGAATAAGTTCTGTGTAAAAAGTTATACTCAACTGCTCCCAGCTAAAGGTAAAAAAATTTAAAAAAAAATGAAGAAATGAACAGCAGCCAATCAGCATCAGCAGTGCTGAGGTCATGAACTTTTACTGTGATCTCATGAGATTTGACTTGACTCTCATGAGATTTCATTGTAAACTTCCTTTACCTGATTGGTGAAATAATATGAGAGTGCACGATGCTCATCCCTTCAGATGTCCCAGGACAGACACACTAAAATGCTGCTTAGAAATCCTTTACAATGGGAGGTGGCTACTGAGGAACTTTTGAGGTAAAATATCTTTCTTTTTTACATAGAGATGTTCAGGAGATATTTTCTAGTCAGCTTTTTACAGCTATGCTGCATCACTTTCAAGTGTTTAAACATTTGGGTATTATGGCCTTTAATTAATTTATTGATAGTGTAGTATTAGGTGTATTTGTAACTTAGGTTAGGATTTATTTTAAAGGTAATTTTGTAATTATTTTAACTAGGTAGCTATTAAATAGTTATTAACTATTTAATAGCTATTGTACCTAGTTAAAATAAATACAAAGTTGCCTGTAAAATAAATATAAATCCTAAAATAGCTACAATGTAACTATTAGTTATATTGTAGCTATATTAGGGTTTATTTTATAGGTAAGTATTTCGTTTTAAATAGGATTAATTTATTTAATTATAGTAATTTTATTTGGATTTATTTAAATTATATTTAACTTAGGAGGTGTTAGGGTTAGACTTAGGTTTAGGGGATAATAACTTTATTATAGTAGCGGCGACGTTGGGGGCGGGAGATTAGGGGTTAATAATTGTAGGTAGGTGGCGGCGATGTTAGGGATGGCAGATTAAGACTTAATACAATTTATTATAGTGTTTGTGAGGCAGGAGTGCGGCGGTTTTACCGACAAAACTAATCTAGCCGTAAGATTTCAAAATGATAATTTTCCATTTATCTCTAAGTATTGGTGTTGTGTATACATTGAGGGATAAGGAGTACTTTCTGTAACTATACAGAGAGATAAGATATCAAGGTCTGTACTCCCTTCAATCTCAGCTCATATTGGCCATTGTTTTAATAAGCAGAAATAGTTATTCATATACATAATAAACCAAAAGGAGCAAATCCCCATACATTTTAAGCTTTGCAGCAGGTATAGCAAGTCATTTGAAATACATTAAGGGGAACCCGATTGCACAGTACATAGTCAATTTAAAGAGCCCAGCTGATGAATCAGTAGCAGTAGTATTTTAAAGCCTCTGATTAAAATGACTATTCTTAAAAAAAAAAAAACATAATTTATTCTTACCTGATAAATGTATTTATTTCTTGACACGGTGAGTCCACAGATCATCTTAATTACTGTTGGGAATATCACTCCTGACCAGCAGGAAGAGACAAAGAGCACCCCACAAAAGCTGTTAAATACCACTCTCCCTACCCACAATCCCCAGTCATTCGACCAAAGGGAAAGGAGAAAGGAAGTAATCTAAGGTGCAGAGGTGTCTGAAGTTTAAAGAAAAGCAAACTGTCTGAAAAACATTGCGGGCCGTGGACTCACCGTGTCAAGAAATAAATAAATTTATCAGGTAAGAATAAATTATGTTTTCTTTCTAATGACACGGTGAGTCCACGGATCATCTTAATTACTGTTGGGAACCAATACCCAAGCTAGAGGGACAAGACAGTTAACCTAAACAGAAGGCACCACTGCTTGAAGAACCTTTCTCCCAAAAGAAGCATCTGCTGAAGCAAAAGTATTACATTTGTAAAATTTAGAAAAAGTATGCAAAGATGACGAAGTCACCTCCTTGCAAAGCTGATCTACAGAAGCTCCATTTTTGAAAGCCCAAGAAGAAGAAACAGCCCTCGTTGAATGAGCCGTGATTCTCTCAGGAGGCTGCTGACCAGCAGTCTCATATGCCAAGCGAATAACACTCCTCAAACAACAAGAAAGAGAAGTAGTCGTAGCTTTCTTACCCTTACGCTTCCCAGAAAAGACAACAAAGAAGACTGGCGAAAATCCTTAGTCACCTGCAAATAATATTTCAATGCACGAACCACATCCAGGTTGTGCAACAAAAGCTCCTTATGAGAAGAAGGAATAGGACACAAAGAAGGAACAACAATCTCTTCATTAATATTCTTATCAGAAACAACCTTGGGAAGAAAATCCAAGCCAGTACACAGAACTACCTTATCAGAGTAAAAAATAAGAAAAGGCGATTCATACTGTAAGTCTGAAAGCTCCGAAACTCTTTGAGCCGAAGAAACAGCCACCAGAAACAAAACCTTCCAAGATAACCTCTTAATATCCAAAGAATGCATAGGTTCAAACAGAGCCTGTTGAAGGACTCTAAGAACCAAATTAAGACTTCAAGGTGGAGTAGTAGACAAACACAGGCCGAATTTTAACCAAGGCCTGACAAAAAGAATGAACATCTGGCACATCCGCCAGACGCTTGTGCAATAAAATAGATAAAGCAGAAATTTGACCCTTCAGGGTACTAGCAGATAAACCTTTCTCCAAACCGTCCTGGAGAAAAGACAAAATCCTAGGAATCCTAACTCTACTCCACGAGTAGCCTTTGGATTCACATCAATACAAATATACGCCAAATCTTATAATACATTTTTCCTAGTCACAGGCTTACAAGCCTGAATCATAGTCTCAATGACTGACTCAGAAAAACCACGCTTAGAAAGAATCAAGTGTTTAATCTCCAAGCAGTCAGCTTCAGAGAAACAAGATTTGGATGAAGAGACCCTGCAGAAGAAGGTCCTTCCTTAATGGAAGACGCCAAGGTGGAAGGGAAGACATCTCCACCAGATCTTAACTCCGGGTTTCTCCCTGATGATTGATGTAAGCCACTGACGTTATGTTGTCCGACTGAAACCTGATAAACTGGGTTGAAGCTAGCTTAGGCCAGGCTAGAAGAGAAAAGACAAACTAATAATAGGAGTAAATTAGAAAGTTGCTTAAAATTGAATGCTCTATCTGAATCACGAAAAAAAAATTTGGGTTCAGTGTCCCTTTAAGGAGGTCTGGAGGGCAAGACAAGCGGAAGTTAGCGTGTAAAGTCTGGTCTGTAAGAAATATCCTCATGGATATGGAGTCTATTATAGTACCCAGAAATTCCACCCTGGTACTGGGAATAAGAGAACTCTTTTCTAAGTTTATCTTCTATCCATGAGATCGAAGAAGAGATAGAAGGGCTTTTGATTGGTCCTCTGCCAGACGACAGGATGGAGCTTGAACCAGAATATCGTCCAAGTATGGCACTACTGCTATACCTCTGGTTCTGGCCACTGCAAGCAGAGCCCTTAGAACCTTCGTAAAAAACTATTGGAGCAGTAGCTAGACCAAACGGAAGTGCAATAATTTGGAAGTGCTGGTCCAGGAACGCAAATCTTAGGAACTTGAAGTTTTCCTTGTGTATTGGAAGTGAAGGTAAGCATCCTTCAGATCTATCGTGGTCATGAACTGTCCTTCCTGAACTAAGGGAAGGATAGACCTTACTGTCTCCATCTTGAACAAGGGGACAGATAGGAACTTGTTTAAGCACTTTAGGTCCAGAATCGTGAGGAAAGATCCCTCCTTCTTTGGAACCACAAAAAGGTTTGAATAGTATCCCAGACCTCTTTCTGTAAAAGGTACCGGGACAATGACTCCCAGGGAGGAGAGATCCCTCACGCACCCCAGAAAGGCTTCTCTATTTTCTGGCCTTGAAGACAGGTTTGACAAGAGGAATCTGCCCTTGGGTGGATGAGACTTGAAACCTATCCTGTATCCCTGAGCGATGACCTCCAGGACCTACGGGTCTTGTACGTCCCCAAACCAAGCGTCCGAAAAGAGCGACAGTCTGCCCCCTACAGGATCCAGAGCCGGATCGGGGGCAGACTCTTCATGCCGACTTTGTCTCGGCAGGCTTCTTGTTCTGCTTGGATTTATTCCAGGACTGAGCCGGCTTCCAAGCCCCCCTGGATTGCTTGGGCTTTTTCGGAGGGCTGCTTACGTTGGGATTTATCTGAACGAAAGGAACGAAAATCAGGACCTTGTCCTTTCGTTTTTTTCTTATCCTGCAGTAAAAAGGCACCTTTGCCTCCAGTAACCGTGGAGATAATTGAGTCCAGGCCTGGAACAAATAGAAACTTTCCCTTAAATGGGAGGGAAAGAAGTCTCGACTACAAAGTCATGTCTGCAGACCAGGACTTCAGCCAGAGTGCCCTACGGGCTTGAACAGAAAAACCTAAAGCCTTGGCATTCATGCGAATAATCTGCATATTTGCATCACAAATAAAAGAATTAGCCAGCCTTAAGGCCTTAATTCTTTCCTGGATCACGTCGAGGGGACCCTCCACCTCTATCAACTCAGATAAGGAGTCGCACCAGTAGGTAGCCGCTCCAGCAATCGCAGAAACAGACGCTGCCGGTTGAAACAAAGACCCCGTATGTTGAAACATCTTTCTTAACAGAGTTTCTATTTTCTTATCCATGGGCTCTTTAAAAGACTAACTATCTTCAAGCTGGATAGTAATGGATTTAGCAAGCGTGGAGATAGCACCATCCACCTTAGGGATGGAGCCCCACAACTCCAAATGAGAGTCCGGGAACAATTTTTTAAAGGAAGAAGGGGAAAATGAAGTACCAATTATTTCCCATTCATTCTTAATAATGTTTGCCATCTTTACGGGAACCGGTTAAGTTTGTGGTACAACCCTGTCCTTGTAGACCTTATCTAATTTAGTAATCCAAGGTTCCTCAGGCAATTTGGGCTCTGGAACCTTTAACATAGCCAAAACTTCCTTCAACAGAAAGCGTAAATGGTCAATCCTAAATCTAAAGTCTGGTTCCTCCGCAGCTAGAGGCAGCAGATTCTGACCCAGAAAGAGAACCCTCTGAAGTATCAGAGGCGCCTTCATCATCGGATAATCTTGTATCAGATCAATCCAATAAGCGAGTAGATGACCCCTGGGAAGGATAGCAATATTTAACCTTTCGCTTGAGCTTAGCAGGGCAAGGTAAAGCACTAAAGGCCGCAGACACTGCCGTTTGTAAATGCTCAGTAAAGTCTGGCGGTAAAAGGGCCCCTCCAGATGGAGGATTAGGAGTGCTACGGGAAGCTGCATGTGTAATAGGAGTTGACTGTAGGGTGCGCACCTCACGGGACGGAGACTCCTCAGAGGTGGGCGGTTCAGTGGTATCAAACATATTAACTTTCTTTGACATGATTACTTTATCAAGGCATGTGGAACATAACTGAGCAGGCGGGTATACCGTGGCCTCCTCACAATATAGACAGGTATTAGATTTAGGTAAAGAGGGAGTACCCTCTAGCGCATCAGAATCCTCCTTAGCTTGCCTTATAAAGCAGACTATAGATAATAAGATAAAACGGCACCTTTATACCCCCAATGGCTGGGGCACTCACCACCTCCTATGACCCAGGCCAAATAGAGAAACCGCTTCTTCTACGGTAAATCGCATGGTCAGAAAAGAGGAAAAGGTCACATGGTGTGCAATGCAGGACTGCCCCTGCTATAGGAAAAAAACATGCCAAACCTTTCAGGCTGTGCAGCTTCCAAAAACGAAAGTAAAACCTGTACGTTCCAACATCTGCCTGAGCCACATCTCACACATGTCGCAGCATAATCATAATAAAATAAAATTATGTGATTAATCCCCCGTTCAATAATCCCCCTCCGGAGATATTAACCCTTGATTCCAAACTGATAAAAGGAGCCACACTGTGACCCTGCTTGCGTTATCATATGTGTATAAAAAATGAAACAATCTTACTGGAATCTATGCAGTGGAACAGAAACACAGCTTCTCAAATTTGACAGTCTTGTAGCATCGCTCCAGATATGGACTTGAGTGATGAAAACAGGCAGTGAAACTCATCAACACTAATTGTTTAGGAGCTGTTAATACGAGTCTTGATGGGTTCGCATAAAAGACTCTCCCTGCATCTCTAACATTAGTCAATGCTCTCACTAAGAGGCTGAAAAGACTACTTAAAACTCCAGTCCCATTTCGAAGGGTAGATACCCTTCATAAGGAACTACTCCGAATCTTCTGACACTTCTCTACCAACCTCCTATGACAAAAGGCAAAGAATGACTGTGATATGAGGGAAGTAGGGGGAGTATTTAAGCCTTTGGCTGGGTGTCTTTGCCTCCTCCTAGTGGCCAGGTTAAGTATTTCCCAACAGTAGGGAATGATGTCGTGGACTCTCCTCATATTAAGAAGGAAAGACTACAAAGGAAAGACTACAATTGCTTCTTAAATGGATACTAAACCTATGATTCGGATAGAGCATGCAATTTTAAGCAACTTTCTAAAATACTCCTATTATCAATTTTTCTTTATTCTCTTTGTATCTTTATTTGAAAAAGCAGGAATGAAAACTAAGGAGCCAGCCCATTTTGGTTCAGGACCTTGGATAGTGTTTGCTGATTGGGGGATACATTTACCTATTGTGCCATCATTAATAAAATATTTCTCTATCAAGGAGGGTAAGAATTATCTAAATACAATAGATGATGATTTTCTGATTTCGAAAACACACAAATCAACTGAAAACAAAGTATAATTCAGAATCTATTTAGATTATTGTCTAAGCAAGTCAACAGTCTACAAATCAAGCATATTTTTGGTTCAGCAAGTTTCTTAAAATTGCATGTTTTATCCGAATCATGAAAGATAAAATTTGGGTTTAGCATCCCTTTAAAAGAACAATAAACAACCTGATATTTTACTATAAATCTAGTTATATCTAGAAAAACAACTATGCAATATACTTTTATTATCTATTTCGCCTGCTTTCCATATATTTTAGCTCAGAAAATTGTGGCTTCTTTAAATCTCAGAACTGCAAAAGTACCATGCAGACTTCTAACAGGGGACACTACTACATATCTTCCCTAATTGGCTTAAACAGATATCAAATGCATAACAATTCAATTTATACTAGCAATATGATTGTGGCCTGCCTGCCTTGTCTGACGACTAAAGCCTGGATTGACTCCAAATAAGGCAAATGATTGGTGGAGTTTGAATATTCAGAAAGAAATGCTGCATACACAATGTTATTTTTATTTAAAAAAAATAGACTTGGCTGATGTTATTCTATAGCAAGACAACAGAAATACCTTGTAATTAAAAGGTGTTTATTATCCCTTTAATGCTGGTCCTATATTTGACTGAGATCTGCTTTGACAACTATTATATGTTTATTTTAGATGAAGGTTTTAAATGTGAGAAACTATTTCCATGTGTTTTACAAGCTTTGTATTTATAAGACAATTATATGTTAAAACCAAAAATATCTTACACAGTCAAAATATATATAGTGGAAATGAAATTACTTTGTTCAGTGTCATATATGGGAGAAATAAGTAAAGCAGTGCATTTGCATTTCTCAGTATATAACGCTTCTTGTTTTCAAACATGACAAAAGGAAGCATGTCTACCTGTGCTTCTGGGGTTAGGTGCTTTTCCCTTTCTTTTAAAGACATTTTGCAATAAGATTGTAATGCCAGATAGTTTTTCCTTTTCCATTTCCTGTCAAAACGGTCAGCATGTTGTTTGCAATATGCAAAAAAGGGATCAGCAATATCCTATACAAAGAAACAAAGAACAAAGCTTGTAAGGTTTATAGCACCAATCCAGAAACAATCTCTATACTTTCTCATCCTGCATTTATAAAAATAACAATGAGAAAATAGCACACCAAACAACAAAAATAATTAAAGAAAACATTATTTATGCTTACCTGATAAATTCCTTTCTTTCATGGTGGTGGTGGTCCACGATCCTTTACTCATGGGAATTACTTTCTCTACCGCTAGGAAGAGGTAAAGATTCCGAACCCCATGAGCTCCATAAAACCCCTCTCCCCCACACACACCTTAGTCTAATGTATAGCCAAGCAAGAGAGGTAAAAAAAAGGAATTAGAGCTATAAAAGGAGCAGGTAAAATAGATGTACTCAAAAGCAAATCAACCCTAAGAAATAACAACAAAGGGTGGGGGGCTTGTGGACTCACAATGAAAGAAACAAATGAGCATAAATAATTGTTTTCTTCGTTACAGGTGGTGACGCATGGGAACGAATACCCAAGCTGTGGAAGTCCACAAATAAATAACATGACGGGAGCAATATAAAAAACATCTTTTTCCCTGATAAAAGAAATTCACAACTTCAAAAAACAATTTTTTTTTTTTAATTTTTTTTAATGCACTTAAAAAATAAACACAAATCCTCAAATTGAGACAACTGCCTGAATGACCTTTCTACCAAAGGCTGCTTCAGATAAAGCAAAAACATCAAAATGGTAACATTTTGTAAAAGTATGCAAAGACCAAGTAGCTTTGAAAATGTGATCAACTGAAACCTCATTCTTGAAAGCCCAGCAACTGAACAAGTAGAATGAGCTGTAATCCCCTGAGGTGGAGACTGACCTGCCTCCAAATAAGCTCTGTGAATCAAAAGTTTCAACCAAGAGGCGAAAGAAACAGCAGAGGCTTTCTGACCTTTCCTAGGGCCAGAAAAAAAGAACAAACAAACAGACTAGAGGTTTGTCTGAAATCCTCAGTAGCATCAACATAATATTTTAATTTAAGGATTAGGACACAAAGTGGGAACAACAATCTCTTTAACAAAGTTCTCTGAAAAAAAACACCTTAGGCAAAACGAATTATACTTATCCACCAGAGAGAAAGAGAAGTAGCAGAAGCTTACGCTTTCCAGAGAAGGAAACAAACAGAGCAGAGGATTGTTGAAAGTCCTTAGTCGCCTGTAGATAGAATTTTAGAGCACGCACAACATCCAAGTTGTGCAACAAACATTCCTTATGAGAAGAAGGATTAGGACATAGACAAGGAACAACAATTTCCTGATTAATATTTCTATCCAAAATCACTTTAGGAAGAAAACCTAACTTAGTACAAAGAACCGCCTTATCAGCATGAAAGATAAGATAAGGCGAATCACACTGCAAAGCCGAGAGTTCAGAGACTCTCCGAGCAGAAGAGATAGCAATAAGAAACAAAACCTTCCAGACCTTCCTGGAGAAAAGCCAGATTCCTAGAAAATCCTGACCCTACTCCAAGAGAAGCCCTTGGATTCACTCCAATAAAGATATTTACGCCATATCTTATGGAAAATCTTTTTAGTAACAGGCTTGCGAGCCTGAATCATGGTCTCAATGACCGACTCAGAAAAACCACGCTTAGACAGAACTAAGTGTGTAATCTCCAAGCAGTCAGCTTCAGAGAAACTAGATAAGAGTGAAGGGATGGGCCCTGAATTAGAAGGTCCTTCCTCAGAGACAATCTCCAAGGTCAAACGACCTCTCCACTAGGTCTGCATACCAGATCCTGCGAAGCCATGCAGGAGCTATTAGAATCACCAATGCTCTCTCCTGTTTGATACGAGCAATGACTCGTAGGAGAGCAAAACTGAGAAAACAAGTATGCCAGCCTGAAATACCAAGGAACCGCCAGAGCAACTATCAGAGTGGCCTGCGTATCTCTTGACCTTGAACTGTACCTTGGAAGCTTGACGTTCTGCCGAGATGCCATCAGATCCAGCTCTTGCACTCCCCATTTGAGGGTTAACCTGGAGAACACCTCCAGATGGAGATCCCACTCCCTTGAATGAAAAGTCTGTCTGCTCAGGAAATCCGCCTCCCAGTTGTCCACTCTTTGAATGTGAATGACAGGTAGACAGCAATTGTGAGCTTCTGCCCACTGAACAATCCTCCTACCTGGTGGTTGATGTAAGCCACGGAGGTGATATTGTCCGACTGGAACCTGATAATCCGGGCAAAGGACAACTGAGGCCAAGCCATCAGAGCATTGAAAATCGCTCTCAATTCCAAAATGTTTTTGTGGAGAGCAGACTCTTCCAGAGTCCATAGTCCTTGCGCCCAACGAGTCCCAAACTGCTCTCCACGTCAGTGGTCACAAACACCCAGGAAGGTCTCTGGAAGCATATGTCCTGAGACAGATGATCTCAAGAAAACACCACGGGAGAGAATCCCATATTGACAGATCTAGATCCATCCTCCGAGACAGATCCACATGATCCCTGTTCCACTATCTGAGCAAGCAAAAAAGCAGAACTCTCAGATGTAATCGAGAAAAGGAATGATGCTCCATGAAGCGACCCTAAGACCAATTATCTCCATACAAGAGGCAAGAGGAAGGAATCTTTCATTTTCTGACCTCTGCCAGAAATATTTTCAGGGATAGGGAACTATTAAAATCCTACTATTCCAGATTCACTTCCCATCCGTGGGAACATAGAAAATACAACAATATCTCTGTATGAGAGTTTGCTTGCTGAAAAGATGGCGCCTGAACCAATGTGGCCCAGGAAGGGCGCCACTGCAATTCCCCGAAACCTGATCACTGCCCAGAGAGGCCCCAGAACCTGAGAAAATTCCAGGAGCCGTGGCAAGGTCAATGGGAAAACCCAGAAAGGCAAATCTCAGGAACTAGGAAATACGCGTCCTTCAGTTCTATGGTTGTCAGTAACTAACCCTCTATGACCAAAGAAAGAATGAATAGAAAGGCTTCCATTTTGAAAAACGTTACCCTGAGAAAACTTGGTGAGACACTTTAGGTCTAAATAAGGCAAAAAGTTCACTCCTTTTTGGGAACCACAAACAGGTTTAAATAGAATCCCAGACCCTGATAATCCTTACCAGGGAAGAAAGTTCCCAAACACAATTAAAAAATGCCTCTCTTTCATCTGCTCTACAGATAAACTTGAGAGGTGGCACCAGTCTCTGGGAAGAAAAGGTTTGAATTCTATTTAGTAACCCTGAGATACTATGTCCCCAGCCTATCAGGGACATCTTGTATCCATGCTTGAAGGAAAAGAGAAATTTAGTCCCCCACGTGGACCGATCCCGGATCAGGGGCAAACCCTTCATGCTGATATAAACTCTGTTCTTGTGGTAGAAAAGACCCTTTTGCAACCATAAAATCCGAAATAATTCTGCCAGACCAGGACCAAACAAGGTCTTACCCTTGTAATAAAGTACCAGAAGCTTGGACTCAGAGGAAAATTCCACTGACCAATAATGATAGCATCAGAAATAAAATAATTGGTTAGCTTAGGAGCCTATAATTCTGTTCTGAATCTCCTCCAAAGGAGTCCCTACCAAAATGGAATCAGACAAGGCGTCTCACCAATAAGATGCCACACTTGACACAGTGGGAAGACAAACTTTCATATAAGCCTCCAGCTTAGTTTATTGATCCTAAAAAGAGCAGTTATCCTCTATAGGGATCGTAGATCTCTGAGCCAGAGTAGAAATGGTGTTCTACCTTATGCACCGTGCGCCATGATAGTTAATGGAGACAGCAACAGGAAACATTTAAAGGCAGGAGACGGGGGAAAAAGGAATCCCTGACTTCTCCCATTCCTGCTAAAAATCTCCTAGCACGGTCTGGAACAGGAAAAAACTTGTGGCAATACAGTGTGGCAAAACAGTGGCAATACACACTGCAGGTTGCCTTGATGAACATTTTTCTTAAAATAAGCCTCCAGCTTTTTGTCCTTTGGATCATTAAAAGAGCAGCTATCCTCATAGGAATAGTAGTTCTCTTAGCCAGAGTAGAAATGTCTTCTTAAAAACAGGAGACAGGGAAAAAGGTATCCCTGGCTTCTCCCATTCCTGTGATTATAAACTCCGTAGCACGGTCTGGCACAGGAGACACCTCCACAGAGGAAGGTACATCAAAGTATTAAGTTTACTAGATCTCTTAGGGTTGACAGTGACAGAGGTATCAGAGTCGCCAAAAGTAGTCAAAACCTCATTTAACAGGACACCGAGGTGTTCAAGCTTAAATCTGAAGGATACAACTTCAGCATGAGATGAAGAAATTATACTGTCCGAATCTGAGATTTCACCCTCAGAAGCTACCGACGTATCATCTTCATCAGACATATGAGGAGGAGCAACTTGGGTAACAGAAGCAGGAGTGGAAACCTTACTATCTGAATCTCTAATTTTCCTCTTGCGTTTCCCATGTAGCAAAGGAATGGCGGCTAATGCCGCAGATACCTGGGTAGCAATTTCTGCTTGCAAATACATTCCTTCAGGAGATTGAGAGGAACCGCATGGCACTGTATGTGACGCCATTAAGGCATGGGACATTTGAGGAGAAGGCTGTGGCATTGCCTGAATAGCATTCTGAGAAACAGTTGGCTCAGAATTTTTTTTTTTTTATCTTTATGCTTTAGATTCCTCTCTATACATGAGGAACAAATTTGTAAGGGTTGCACAATTTGGTTATCTAAACACAGATGGCACCTGTTTATAGAAGTAGAATCCTCCATGATGCTAAGAAAAATATTTGACAAACAAATTTATTGAAATATATTTAATAAAATACTGTCCCTTTAAATTATAAAAATGTGGCAAAAACTTGGCTTGACAAGACAATTTATGCCCACACCATTTAATTATCAACTCAGCACTTTAATTAGCCCCCAGTAAGAAAAAGGACTAGACAGCAAGCAAAAGGTAAATTCTAATAACCTATACAGGACACAGCGACTGAGGTGCCTACCTGCCCCAGTTGAGAGCTGATAAGGAAATCCGCAAGCCGCTAGAAGATTCTCATTCACAACACAGTCGCAATCTCTCCGATCTTCAGAAACGGAACTAGACTGAGACGTGATCGGCTAGAGGAGCTGCGCCACAGAATTAAAAGTGCGCGCTTCCAGCCGATGTGAAAACGAAAGTAAACCGTTTCCTGACTGAGATACGTCATATACGGTTAAGGACAGCGCATTTGTGTTCAATATTGCAAGGAGAATAAAACGTGATTTTCCTCTTGCGTTTAAATGTCACCTCAAGTATCTCAAGATTCCATAACACAGTGCCAATACAATTAACCCTTGAGCCACCAATCTAGAGTTAACTCCAGTTCCAGAGAAGAGATTAACTTGGTCTCTAATTCACACGCATATCTGTGTGCCTGCCCTCTGCCAATTAACCCCAAACTAGGAGTGTAGTCCCATAAATTAATGTAGTATGTACATTTTTGGGGAGCCCAGTTTAACCCCTTCAGTGCCAGCTTCTTAGCCACAGAAGACAAAAGGCACTTACCTGCACATCTAGCTGTCAGACAGGTGAACAGCTCACACAGTGTGAGAGGACGTCACTCCTCACAGAGACCTGTGGAAAAAAGAAAAAGCAGAGTAAACCTGCTCTAGCTTTCTGTACTAGGGCAGCAACATGTTAAAGGGATAGTCTACACCAGAATTTTTATTGTTTTAAAAGATAGATAATCCCTTTGTTACCCATTTCCCAGTTTTGCATAACCAACACAGTTATAACAATATACTTTTAACCTCTGTGATTATCTTGTATCTAAGCCTCTGCAAACTGCCCCTTTTTTCAGTTCTTTTGACAGACTTGCAGTCTAGCCAATCAGTGCCTGCTCCCAGATAACTTCTCGTGCATGAGCACAGTGTTATCTATATGAAATACGTGAACTAACACCCTCTAGTGGTGAAAAACTGTTAAAATGCAATCTGAAAGAGGTGGGCTTCAAGGTCTAAGAAATTAGCATATGAACCTCCTAGGTTAAGCTTTCAACTAAGAATACCAAGAGAACAAAGCAAAATTGGTGATAAAAGTAAATTAGAAAATTGTTTAAAATTACATGCTCTATCTGAATCATGAAAGTTTATTTTGGCCTAGACTGTACCTTTAAGAAAATGCAGTGAGGCCCACCTCACAAGTTCCTAACTATTTTAAAGCCACCACTGCCCTACTGAAGAGAATAACGTGGACTACGGCTAGACCCTATCCTTGAAGAACAGGAAAGAACAGAGTAAACCTACTCTGGCTTTCTATAATAGTTAAAATCTTGCTTGTAGCGAAAGAAATCCAATTTTCTTCAGACACCAAAACTGCACCACCTTCATGCACCAAGGCAAAGAGAATGACTTGGGTTTGTGGGAAGGGAAGTGATACTTAACAGCTTTGCTGTGGTGCTCTTTGACTCCTCCTACTGGCCAGGAGTGATATTCCAAACAGTAAATGATGATATCATGGACTCACCATATCTTAGGAAAGAAACAGCCTTATCCTGATGAAAAATCAGATAAGGAGACTCACAAGAAAGTGCAGACAATTCAGAAACTTTTCTAGCAGAAGAAATGTCAAAAAAAAACAACACTTTTAATGAATCAAGTTTTATGTCCAATCTATGCATAGGCTCAAAAGGAGGAGCTTGCAAAACTCTTAACACCAGGTTAAGATTTCAAGGAGGAGAAATATGCTTAATAACAGGTTTAATTCTGACCAGAGCTTGAACAAAAACATAATTTATGCTTACCTGATAAATTCCTTTCTTCTGTTGTGTGATCAGTCCACGGGTCATCATTACTTCTGGGATATAACTCCTCCCCAACAGGAAATGCAAGAGGATTCACCCAGCAGAGCTGCATATAGCTCCTCCCCTCTACGTCAGTCCCAGTCATTCGACCAAGAATCAACGAGAAAGAAGTAACCAAGGGTGAAGTGGTGACTGGAGTATAATTTAAAATATATTTACCTGCCTTAAAACAGGGCGGGCCGTGGACTGATCACACAACAGAAGAAAGGAATTTATCAGGTAAGCATAAATTATGTTTTCTTCTGTTATGTGTGATCAGTCCACGGGTCATCATTACTTCTGGGATACCAATACCAAAGCAAAAGTACACGGATGACGGGAGGGATAGGCAGGCTCATTATATAGAAGGAACCACTGCCTGAAGAACCTTTCTCCCAAAAATAGCCTCCGAAGAAGCAAAAGTGTCAAATTTGTAAAATTTGGAAAAAGTATGAAGCGAAGACCAAGTTGCAGCCTTGCAAATCTGTTCAACAGAGGCCTCATTCTTAAAGGCCCAAGTGGAAGCCACAGCTCTAGTGGAGTGAGCTGTAATTCTTTCAGGAGGCTGCTGACCAGCAGTCTCATAGGCTAAACGTATTATGCTACGAAGCCAAAAAGAGAGAGAGGTAGCAGAAGCTTTTTGACCTCTCCTCTGTCCAGAATAAACGACAAACAGGGAAGAAGTTTGGCGAAAATCTTTAGTTGCCTGCAAGTAGAACTTGAGGGCACGAACTACATCCAGATTGTGTAGAAGACGTTCCTTCTTTGAAGAAGGATTTGGACACAAGGATGGAACAACAATCTCTTGATTGATATTCCTGTTAGTGACCACCTTAGGTAAGAACCCAGGTTTAGTACGCAGAACTACCTTGTCTGAGTGAAAAATCAGATAAGGAGAATCACAATGTAAGGCTGATAACTCAGAGACTCTTCGAGCCGAGGAAATAGCCATTAAAAACAGAACTTTCCAAGATAACAATTTTATATCAATGGAATGAAGGGGTTCAAATGGAACACCCTGTAAAACGTTAAGAACTAAGTTTAAACTCCATGGCGGAGCAACAGCTTTAAACACAGGCTTGATCCTAGCTAAAGCCTGACAAAAAGCCTGGACGTCTGGATTTTCTGACAGACGCCTGTGTAACAAGATGGACAGAGCTGAAATCTGTCCCTTTAATGAACTAGCTGATAAACCCTTTTCTAACCCTTCTTGTAGAAAAGACAATATCCTAGCGATCCTAACCTTACTCCAGGAGTAATGTTTGGATTCGCACCAGTATAGGTATTTACGCCATATTTTATGGTAAATCTTTCTGGTAACAGGCTTCCTAGCCTGTATCAGGGTATCAATAACCGACTCAGAAAAACCACGTTTTGATAAAATCAAACGTTCAATTTCCAAGCAGTCAGCTTCAGAGAAGTTAGATTTTGATGTTTGAATGGACCCTGTATCAGAAGGTCCTGTCTTAGAGGTAGAGACCAAGGCGGACAGGATGACATGTCCACTAGATCTGCATACCAAGTCCTGCGTGGCCATGCAGGCGCTATTAGAATCACTGATGCTCTCTCCTGCTTGATTTTGGCAATCAATCGAGGAAGCAGCGGAAAGGGTGGAAACACATAAGCGATCCCGAAGTTCCAAGGTGCTGTCAAAGCATCTATCAGAACCGCTCCCGGATCCCTGGATCTGGACCCGTAGCGAGGAAGTTTGGCGTTCTGGCGAGACGCCATGAGATCTATCTCTGGTTTGCCCCAACGTCGAAGTATTTGGGCAAAGACCTCCGGATGAAGTTCCCACTCCCCCGGATGAAAAGTCTGGCGACTCAAGAAATCCGCCTCCCAGTTCTCCACTCCCGGGATGTGGATTGCTGACAGGTGGCAAGAGTGAGACTCTGCCCAGCGAATTATCTTTGATACTTCCACCATTGCTAGGGAGCTTCTTGTCCCTCCCTGATGGTTGATGTAAGCTACAGTCGTGATGTTGTCCGACTGAAACCTGATGAACCCCCGAGTTGTTAATTGGGGCCAAGCTAGAAGGGCATTGAGAACTGCCCTCAATTCCAGAATGTTTATTGGAAGGATACTCTCCTCCTGATTCCATAGTCCCTGAGCCTTCAGAGAATTCCAGACAGCGCCCCAACCTAGTAGGCTGGCGTCTGTTGTTACAATTGTCCAGTCTGGCCTGCTGAATGGCATCCCCCTGGACAGGTGTGGCCGATGAAGCCACCATAGAAGAGAATTTCTGGTCTCTTGATTCAGATTCAGAGTAGGGGACAAATCTGAGTAATCCCCATTCCACTGACTTAGCATGCATAATTGCAGAGGTCTGAGGTGTAGGCGTGCAAAAGGTACTATGTCCATTGCCGCTACCATTAAGCCGATCACCTCCATGCATTGAGCTACTGACGGGTGTTGAATGGAATGAAGGACACGGCATGCATTTTGAAGCTTTGTTAACCTGTCCTCTGTCAGGTAAATCTTCATTTCTACAGAATCTATAAGAGTCCCCAAGAATGGAACTCTTGTGAGAGGAAAAAGAGAACTCTTCTTTTCGTTCACTTTCCATCCATGCGACCTTAGAAATGCCAGAACTAACTCTGTATGAGACTTGGCAGTTTGAAAGCTTGAAGCTTGTATTAGAATGTCGTCTAGGTATGGAGCTACCGAAATCCCTCGCGGTCTTAGTACCGCCAGAAGGGCACCCAGAACCTTTGTGAAGATTCTTGGAGCCGTAGCCAATCCGAATGGAAGAGCTACAAACTGGTAGTGCCTGTCTAAGAAGGCAAACCTTAGATACCGGTGATGATCTTTGTGGATCGGTATGTGAAGGTAAGCATCCTTTAAATCCACTGTGGTCATGTACTGACCCTCTTGGATCATGGGTAAGATTGTCCGAATAGTTTCCATTTTGAACGATGGAACTCTTAGGAATTTGTTTAGAATCTTTAAATCTAAGATTGGCCTGAAAGTTCCCTCTTTTTTGGGAACCACAAACAGGTTTGAGTAGAACCCTTGTCCTTGTTCCGACCGCGGAACCGGATGGATCACTCCCATTATTAACAGATCTTGTACGCAGCGTAGAAACGCTTCTTTCTTTATCTGGTTTGTTGACAACCTTGACAGATGAAATCTCCCTCTTGGGGGAGATAATTTGAAGTCTAGAAGGTATCCCTGAGATATGATCTCTAGTGCCCAGGGATCCTGAACATCTCTTGCCCAGGCCTGGGCGAAGAGAGAGAGTCTGCCCCCCACTAGATCCGGTCCCGGATCGGGGGCTCTCGGTTCATGCTGTCTTTGGGGCAGCAGCAGGTTTCCTGGCCTGCTTGCTCTTGTTCCAGGACTGGTTAGGCTTCCAGCCTTGCCTGTAACGAGCAACAGCTCCTTCCTGTTTTGGTGCAGTGGAGGTTGATGCTGCTCCTGTTTTGAAGTTCCGAAAGGGACGAAAATTAGACTGTCTAGCCTTAGCTTTGGCTTTGTCTTGAGGTAGGGCGTGGCCCTTACCTCCTGTAATGTCAGCGATAATCTCTTTCAAACCGGGCCCAAATAAAGACTGCCCCTTGAAAGGTATATTAAGTAATTTGGACTTAGAAGTAACATCAGCTGACCAGGATTTTAGCCACAGCGCCCTACGTGCCTGTATGGCGAATCCTGAGTTCTTAGCCGTAAGTTTGGTTAAATGTACTACGGCCTCCGAAATGAAGGAATTAGCTAGTTTAAGGACTCTAAGCCTGTCCGTAATGTCGTCTAGCGTAGATGAACTAAGGTTCTCTTCAAGCGACTCAATCCAAAATGCTGCCGCAGCCGTAATCGGCGCGATACATGCAAGGGGTTGTAATATAAAACCTTGTTGAACAAACATTTTCTTAAGGTAACCCTCTAATTTTTTATCCATTGGATCTGAGAAAGCACAGCTATCCTCCACCGGGATAGTGGTACGCTTAGCTAAAGTAGAAACTGCTCCCTCCACCTTGGGGACCGTTTGCCATAAGTCCCGAGTGGTGGCGTCTATTGGAAACATCTTTCTAAATATTGGAGGGGGTGAGAACGGCACACCGGGTCTATCCCACTCCTTAGTAACAATTTCAGTTAGTCTCTTAGGTATAGGAAAAACGTCAGTACTCGCCGGTACCGCAAAGTATTTATCCAACCTACACAGTTTCTCTGGTATTGCAACGGTGTTACAATCGTTGAGAGCTGCTAAGACCTCCCCTAGTAATACACGGAGGTTCTCCAATTTAAATTTAAAATTTGAAATATCTGAGTCCAATCTGTTTGGATCAGAACCGTCACCCACAGAATGAAGCTCTCCGTCCTCATGCTCTGCGAGCTGTGACGCAGTATCAGACATGGCCCTAGCATTGTCAGCGCACTCTGTTCTCACCCCAGAGTGATCACGCTTGCCTCTTAGTTCTGGTAATTTAGACAAAACTTCAGTCATAACAGTAGCCATATCTTGTAATGTTATCTGTAATGGCCGCCCAGATGTACTAGGCGCCAAAATATCACGCACCTCCCGGGCGGGAGATGCAGGTACTGCCGCGTGAGGCGAGTTAGTCGGCATAACTCTCCCCTCGCTGTTTGGTGAAATTTGTTCACATTGTACAGATTGACTTTTATTTAAAGTAGCATCAATGCAGTTAGTACATAAATTTCTATTGGGCTCCACCTTGGCATTGGAACAAATGACACAGATATCTTCCTCTGAGTCAGACATGTTTAACACACTAGCAAAAAACTTACAACTTGGTTATAATCTTTTTTAGCAAAAAACGTACTGTGCCTCAAAGAGGTACTAACGATTAAATGACAGTTGAAATAATGAACTGAAAAACAGTTATAGCATCAAACTTTAAAACAACAAAACTTTTAGCAAAGGTTTGTTCCCATTAGTAAAATAACAATAATTAAATTTGACATAAAAAATACAAAGCAACGTTTTTATTCACAGTCACTATAAGAATTCTCACAGCTCTGCTGAGAGAATTTACCTCCCTTCAAAGAAGTTTGAAGACCCCTGAGATCTATCAGAGATGAACCGGATCATGCAGGAAAAATAAAAGTAACTGACTGGTATTTTTTGATGCGTAGCAAAGAGCGCCAAAAACGGCCCCTCCCTCTCCCACACAGCAGTGAAGAGAAACGAAACTGTCACAATTAAAGCAAAAAAACTGCCAAGTGGAAAATAATGCCCAAATATTTATTCACACAGTACCTCAGCAATGTAAACGATTCTACATTCCAGCAAAAACGTTTAACATGATAAATAGTTATTAAAAAGGATTAGTGACCTTTAACAGAGTAGTTCCGGTGAAATACCATCCCCAGAATACTGAAGTGTATACATACATGTCATTTTAACGGTATGGCAGGATTTTCTCATCAATTCCATTCAGAAAATAAAAACTGCTACATACCTCAATGCAGATTCATCTGCCCGCTGTCCCCTGATCTGAAGCCTTTACCTCCCTCAGATGGCCGAGAACAGCAATATGATCTTAACTACTCCGGTTAAAATCATAGTAAAAAACTCTGACAGATTCTTCCTCAAACTCTGCCAGAGAAGTAATAACACGCTCCGGTGCTATTCTAAAATAACAAACTTTTGATTGAAGTCATAAAAACTAAGTATAATCACCATAGTCCTCTCACACATCCTATCTAGTCGTTGGGTGCAAGAGAATGACTGGGACTGACGTAGAGGGGAGGAGCTATATGCAGCTCTGCTGGGTGAATCCTCTTGCATTTCCTGTTGGGGAGGAGTTATATCCCAGAAGTAATGATGACCCGTGGACTGATCACACATAACAGAAGAAATAATGAACATCAGGAAGACTAGCAATCGTCCAGTGAAACAATACTGAAAGAGCAGACATTTGTCTTTTCAGAGAACTGGCAGATAAACCCTTAAAACTGAAGGATCCTAAGAATTCTAAAAGAGAAAATCCATGATCTATACACCAGGAAATATAAGTTTTCCAAACCTTGTGATAAATCTTCCTAGAAACAGTCTTACGAGTCTGAATCAGTTTCAATAACAGAATCTAAGAAACCTCTATGTCTCAGAACTAAGTGTTCAATTTCCATGCCATCAAGTTTTTAGAGCCTTTAGATCCGGATGGAAGAAAAGATCTTGAGACAGAAGGTCTGACCATAGAGGAAGACTTGTATCTGTGGTGATCACAGACTAGGTAGGATAAGCAAAAGAAGCCCCCTGAATAATTAACTGATGATTCAGCCACAAAGTCAGAGCCTGACTTGTACTGTAATCTAAGAATATCTTTTGAGATAGCTCAGGATAATCCCTGCAATATTGACGCAGCATACAAAGCTGAAGAGGCGTCATGTGAAATTGAGCAAATGGATTTGCATGCATCTGAAGCTGCAATCATGGGACCTAGTACCTCCATACACTGAGCCACTAAAGGGAATTAAATAGACTGAGGGTTCAGACAAATTAGCTGATACCAATTTCATCCTTCTCTGTTCTGTTAAGGAAAGACTCATGGACACTGAGTCTGTTTGGAAACCTAGGAAAGTAATTCTTGTCTGAGGAATCAAGGAACTCTTTGGTAAATTGATCCTCCAACCATGTCTTTGAAGACACAACAATAGTTGTTTGGTGTGAGATTATGCTAAAAGAAAAAAAGCAGACCTGTACCAAGATATTGTCCAGGTAAGGAAACACTGCAATACCCTGAGCTCTGATTACAAACAAAGGGACACCCAGAACCTTGGTAAAAATTCTTGGAGCTGTAGATAGACCAAATGGAAGAGCAACAAACAGAGAAACAAACTGATAATGCATTTCAAGGAAAGCAAATCTCAGAAACTAGTGATGTTCTTGGTGAATAGGAATATGAATGTATGCATCCTTTAAATCTATTGTTGACACAAACTGTCCTTACTGAACAAAAGGCAGAATAGTCTTGATAAATCCATTCTGAAAGATCAACCCTGACAAACTTGTTTAGTCTTTAGATCCAAAATGGGTCTGAAAGTGCCTTCCTTCTTTGGAACAATGAAGTGATTTGAATAAAATCCCATCCCCTGTTACTACACGGGAACTGGTACAATCACTCCCATTTCTTCCAGATCTGAGACAGATTGAAGAAAAGCCTGAGCTTTTACATGAATCCTTGGAACATTGTTCTAAATCCAATTCCATATCCCAGAGAAACAATATTCTGAACCCATAGATCTGGGACAAATTGAAACCAAGCCTCCTAAAAAAGTTTTAATCTGCCCCCTACCAGGACTACTGGACCAGGGGCCACAACTTCATGTGGTCTTGGAGGCAGGAACAGATTTCTAACCCTGTTTGGACTTGTTAAAATTAGCATTAGGTCTCCAGACTGAACCTAAGGGACCTTGCTTCTGACCAGAGGAGTCAGTTTTCTGTTCTTTATTCCGACAAAAGGAACAAAATGATTAGAAGCTTTGCATTTTCCTTTAGACCTCTTATCCTGAGGAAGTTCCTTTACCCCTAGTAATAGTGGAAATAACAGAATCTTAATCAGACCCAAAAGAAAGAGACAAAAATCAAGATTTAGACACCATGTTAGCATTCCAGGATTTAAGCCACAAGGCCTTTTCTGGCAAGAATAGCTGAATACATGCTTTTAACATTGATTTTCATAATATCAAACACAGCATCACAAATAAAAGAATTTGCATTCTGAAGTAAACTCAACAGATTAGAATTAACAGGGTCAGTAGAAAACTGCTATTCAAGACTGTCTAACCAATAAGTAGAAGCTGCGGCTACATCAGCAATATATACAGCAGGTCTAAAAAAACATAATTTATGTAAGAACTTACCTGATAAATTCATTTCTTTCATATTAGCAAGAGTCCATGAGCTAGTGACGTATGGGATATACATTCCTACCAGGAGGGGCAAAGTTTCCCAAACCTTAAAATGCCTATAAATACACCCCTCACCACACCCACAAATCAGTTTAACGAATAGCCAAGAAGTGGGGTGATAAGAAAAAAGTGCGAAAGCATATAAAATAAGGAATTGGAATAATTGTGCTTTATACAAAAAAATCATAACCACCACAAAAAAGGGTGGGCCTCATGGACTCTTGCTAATATGAAAGAAATGAATTTATCAGGTAAGTTCTTACATAAATTATGTTTTCTTTCATGTAATTAGCAAGAGTCCATGAGCTAGTGACGTATGGGATAATGACTACCCAAGATGTGGATCTTCCACGCAAGAGTCACACTAGAGGGAGGGCTAAAATAAAGACAGCCAATTCCGCTGAAAAAAATCCACACCCAAAACAAAGTTTAAATCTTATAATGAAAAAAACTGAAATTATAAGCAGAAGAATCAAACTGAAACAGCTGCCTGAAGTACTTTGCTACCAAAAACTGCTTCAGAAGAAGAAAACACATCAAAATGGTAGAATTTAGTAAAAGTATGCAAAGAAGACCAAGTTGCTGCTTTGCAAATCTGATCAACCGAAGCTTCATTCCTAAACGCCCAGGAAGTAGAAACTGACCTAGTAGAATGAGCTGTAATCCTTTGAGGCGGAGTTTTACCCGACTCGAAATAAGCAAGATGAATCAAAGACTTTAACCAAGACGCCAAAGAAATGGCAGAGGCCTTCTGACCTTTCCTAGAACCGGAAAAGATAACAAATAGACTAGAAGTCTTTCGTAAATTTTTAGTAGCTTCAACATAATATTTCAAATCTCTAACTACATCCAAAGAATGCAACGACCTTTCCTTAGAATTCTTAGGATTAGGACACAATGAAGGAACCACAATTTCTCTACTAATGTTGTTAGAATTCAGAACCTTAGGCAAAAATTTAAAAGAAGTTCGCAACACCGCCTTATCCTGATGAAAAATCAGGAAAGGAGACTCACAAGAAAGAGCAGATAATTCAGAAACTTTTCTAGCAGAAGAGATGGCCAAAAGAAACAAAACTTTCCAAGAAAGTAATTTAATGTCTAGCGAATGCATAGGTTCAAACGGAGGAGCTTGAAGAGCCCCCAGAACCAAATTCAAACTCCAAGGAGGGGAAATTGACTTAATAATAGGTTTTATACGAACCAAAGCTTGTACAAAACAATGAATATCAGGAAGACTAGCAATGAATATCAGGAAGACTAGAAAGAGCAGAGATTTGTCCTTTCAAGGAACTTGCAGACAAACCTTTATCCAAACCATCCTGAAGAAACTGAAAAATTCTAGGAATTCTAAAAGAATGCCAAGAAAAATGATGAGAAAAACACCAAGAAATGTAAATCTTCCAGACTCGATAATATATCTTCCTAGATACAGATTTACGAGCCTGTAACATAGTATTAATCACAGAGTCAGAGAAACCTCTATGACTGAGAATTAAGCGTTCAATCTCCATACCTTCAAATTTAAGGATTTGAGATCCTGATGGAAAAAAGGACCTTGCGATAGAAGGTCTGGTCTTAACGGAAGAGTCCACGGTTGGCAAGTGGCCATCCGGACAAGATCCGCATACCAAAACTTGTGAGGCCATGCTGGAGCCACCAGCAGAACAAACGAGCACTCCTTTAGAATCTTGGAAATCACTCTTGGAAGAAGAACTAGAGGCGGAAAGATATAGGCAGGATGATACTCCCAAGGAAGTGACAATGCATCCACTGCCTCCGCCTGAGGATTCCTGGATCTGGACAGATACCTGGGAAGCTTCTTGTTTAGATGAGAAGCCATCAGATCTATTTCTGGAAGTCCCCATATTTGAACAATCTGAAGAAATACCTCTGGGTGAAGAGACCGTCAGACTTGCATCTGTTGAAATCACAGTCCAGGTCGGAAGAACAAAAGAAGCCCCCTGAACTAAACGATGGTGGTCTGTCCACCACGTCAGAGAGTGTCGTACAATCGGTTTTAAAGATATTAACTGAGATATCTTTGTATAATCCCTACACCACTGGTTCAGCATACAGAGCTGAAGAGGTCGCATGTGAAAACGAGCAAAGGGGATCGCGTCCGATGCAGCAGTCATAAGACCTAGAATTTCCATGCATTAGGCTACCGAAGGGAATGATTGAGACTGAAGGTTTCGACAAGCTGAAACCAATTTTAGATGTCTCTTGTCTGTCAGAGACAGAGTCATGGACACTGAATCTATCTGGAAACCTAAAAAGGTTACCCTTGTCTGAGGAATCAATGAACTTTTTGACAAATTGATCCTCCAACCATGTTCTCGAAGAAACAATACAAAGTCGATTCGTATGAGATTCTGCTAAATGTGAAGACTGAGCAAGTACCAAGATATCGTCCAAATAAGGAAATACCACAATGCCCTGTTCTCTGATTACAGACAGAAGGGCACCGAGAACCTTTGTAAAAATCCTTGGAGCTGTTGCTAGGCCAAACGGCAGAGCCACAAACTGGTAATGCTTGTCTAGGAAAGAGAATCTCAGAAACTGATAATGATCTGGATGAATCGGAATCCTGTAAATCTATTGTGGACAAAAGGCAGAATAGTCCTTATAGTTACCATTTTGAATGTTGGTATCCTTACATAATGATTCAATATTTTCAAATCCAGAACTGGTCTGAAGGAATTCTCCTTCTTTGGTACAATGAAGAGATTTGAGTAAAACCCCAGCCCCTGTTCCAGAACTGGAACTGGCATAATTACTCCAGCCAACTCTAGATCTGAAACACATTTCAGAAATGCTTGAGCCTTCACTGGATTTACTGGGATACGGGAAAGAAAAAATCTTCTTGCAGGAGGCCTTATCTTGAAGCCTATTCTGTACCCTTGTGAAACAATGTTCTGAATCCAAAGATTGTGAATCGAATTGATCCAAATTTCTTTGAAAAATCGTAATCTGCCCCCTACCAGCTGGGCTGGAATGAGGGCCGCACCTTCATGTTGACTTGGGAGCTGGCTTTGGCTTTCTAAAAGTCTTGGATTTATTCCAGACTGGAGATGGTTTCCAAACTGATACCGCTCCTGTAGGGGAAGGATCAGGCTTTTGTTCCTTATTGTGACGAAAGGAACAAAAACGATTAGTAGACCTAAATTTACCTTTAGATTTTTTATCCTGTGGTAAAAAAGTTCCTTTCCCCCCAGTAACAGTTGAAATAATAGAATCCAACTGTGAACCAAATAATGTATTACCCTGGAAAGAAAGGGAAAGCAAAGTTGACTTAGAAGACATATCAGCATTCCAAGTTTTAAGCCATAAAGCTCTTCTAGCTAAAATAGCTAGAGACATATACCTGACATCAACCCTAATGATATCAAAGATGGCATCACAAATAAAATTATTAGCATGTTGAAGAAGATTAACAATGCTATGAGAATTATGATCTGTTACTTGTTGCGCTAAAGCTTCCAACCAAAAAGTTGAAGCTGCAGCAACATCCGCTAAAGATATAGCAGGTCTAAGAAGATTACCTGAACATAAGTAAGCTTTCCTTAGAAAGGATTCAATTTTCCTATCTAAAGGATCCTTAAAGGAAGTACTATCTGCCGTAGGAATAGTAGTACGTTTAGCAAGAGTAGAGATAGCCCCATCAACCTTAGGGATTTTGTCCCAAAACTCTAATCTGTCAGATGGCACAGGATATAATTGCTTAAAACGTTTAGAAGGAGTAAATGAATTACCCAAATTATTCCATTCCCTGGAAATTACTTCAGAAATAGCATCAGGGACAGGAAAAACTTCTGGAATAACTACAGGAGATTTAAAAACCTTATTTAAACGTTTAGATTTAGTATCAAGAGGACCAGATTCCTCTATTTCTAAAGCAATTAAGACTTCTTTAAGTAAAGAACGAATAAATTCCATTTTGAATAAATATGAAGATTTATCAGCATCAACCTCTGAAACAGAATCCTCTGAACCAGATGAATCATTATCAGAATCAGAATGATGATGTTCATTTAAAAATTCATCTGAAAAATGAGAAGTTTTAAAAGACCTTTTACGTTTACTAGGAGGAGGAATAACAGACATAGCCTTCTTAATGGATTTAGAAACAAAATCTCTTATGTTAACAGGAACACTCTGAGTATTAGATGTTGATGGAACAGCAACAGGTAATGTAGTATTACTAAAGGAAATATTATCTGCATTAACAAGTTTGTCATGACATTCAATACAAACAACAGCTGGAGGAACAGATACCACAAGTTTACAGCAAATACACTTAACTTTGGTAGATCCAGCATCAGGCAGCGATTTTCCAGAAGTATCTTCTGATTCAGGGTCAATCTGAGACATCTTGCAATATGTAATAGAAAAAACAACATATAAAGCAAAATTGATCAAATTCCTTAAATGACAGTTTCAGGAATGAGAAAAAATGCCAGTGAACAAGCTTCTAGCAACCAGAAGCAAATAAACAATGAGACTTAAATAATGTGGAGACAATAACGACGCCCATATTTTTTAGCGCCAAAAAAGACGCCCACATTATTTGGCGCCTAAATGCTTTTAGCGCCAAAAATGACGCCACATCCGGTGACAAGTATGACGCCGGAAATAACAAAGACATTTTTGCGCCAAAAAAGTCCGCGCCAAGAATGACGCAATAAAATGCCCACAGGGAAAAAAGTCAAATTTTAA
Organism: Bombina bombina; assembly: GCF_027579735.1. Taxonomy (NCBI): domain Eukaryota; kingdom Metazoa; phylum Chordata; class Amphibia; order Anura; family Bombinatoridae; genus Bombina; species Bombina bombina. The sequence continues at coordinate 315,423,442 of NC_069503.1, read as the reverse complement.
GGTAAGAAAAAAATTGATTATTCAAATGCATTATCCCAAATAATGAAACTGACTGTCTGAAATAAGGAATATTGAACATCCTGAATCAAGGCAAATAAATGTTTAAACACAAATATTTAGAACTTTATATAAAAGTGCCCAACCATAGCTTAGAGTGTCACAAAAATAAGACTTACTTACCCCAGGACACTCATCTACATGTAGTAGAAAGCCAAACCAGTACTGAAACGAGAATCAGTAGAGGTAATGGTATATATAAGAGTATATCGTCGATCTGAAAAGGGAGGTAAGAGATGAATCTCTACGACCGATAACAGAGAACCTATGAAATAGACCCCGTAGAAGGAGATCATTGAATTCAAATAGGCAATACTCTCTTCACATCCCTCTGACATTCACTGCACGCTGAGAGGAAAACCGGGCTCCAACCTGCTGCAGAGCGCATATCAACGTAGAATCTAGCACAAACTTACTTCACCACCTCCACAGGAGGCAAAGTTTGTAAAACTGATTTGTGGGTGTGGTGAGGGGTGTATTTATAGGCATTTTGAGGTTTGGGAAACTTTGCCCCTCCTGGTAGGAATGTATATCCCATACGTCACTAGCTCATGGACTCTTGCTAATTACATGAAAGAAATATAACCAGTATGTAAAAAGGTCCTCCTTAGAAAGATTCAAATTTTATGTCTAAAGGGTCTTTAAAATAAGTACTGTCTTCCAAAGGACTAGTAGTACGGTTAGCTAGAGTGGAAATGGACCCATCCCCCTTAGGAATGGTTTCCCATAACTCTAGATTAGCAGTAGGTAAAGGAAATAGCTTTTTAAACCTTGCAGAAGGATTAAAAGACAAACCTGGCTTAGACAATTCCTTAGCAATCAAATCAGAAACAGTACCAGGAACAGGAAAAGTATCAGGGAGATTAGAAACAGGATTTTCAACCTCTAAAGTAAGCAAAACCTATTTTAAGAGAGATCAAATATGTCCAATCTTAAATAGAAAAGAGGAATTATCAGGCTCAACATCAGGTGAGGGATCCTCACTTCCAGAGAAAACGTCACCATTTGAAGATACCATAGTATCCCCAGTATCAGGACACTCATTACTAGTAAAAGGTAAAACTGACCTTTTATGTTTGTTTAAAGGCGGAATGGCAGCTAGTGCCTTCGTAATTGCAGAAGTAATACAATTCTTCATAGCTGGAGGTACTCCATCAGCATATTCATGTTATGAACAGTTAGTAGATGCATTACAACCCTGAGAAACATCGGAAACATTAATAACAAATAATAACAAATCTAAACATGAGTCACATAAAGTCGATGAAGGGACTTCAGTTGTATTGTAAAGGAGACTCAGTTGCAAGGGCAAATTTAGGGACAGATTTTTGCTACTCCATAATAGCAAAAAGCAAAAGCAATGCAAAAGTACTATATAAAAAACACCCACTTTAAGCAAGCTCTTGAGGAAAGGGAAAACGTATACCCCCTCATAAAACTAAGCATGCTCTGTCAAGCCAGACAGAACAGACAGCTTGTGCCAAAAAAACACATACATTATGCTTACCAGAAAAAATCCTTTCCTTCTGTATGAGGAGAGTCCAATGCGTCATTCCTTACTTGTGGGAAATACTGAACCTGGCAACCAGGAGGAGGCAAAGACACCCCAGCCAAAGGCTTAAATACCTCCCCCAGTCATTCTGCAGAGGGAACAAAGAACAGTAGGATAAATATCAGGGTATAAATGGTGCCAGAAGAACAAAACAAAAAAATTAGGTCCGCCCAACAGAGAATAAGGGCGGGAGCCATGGACTCTCCTCATACAGAAGGAAAGGAAATTATCTGGTAAGCATAATTATGTTTTCCTTCTTAAAATGAGAAGAGTCCACGGCTTTATTCCTTACTTGTGGGGAACATATACCAAAGCTCTAGAGGACACTGAATGAAACGGGAGGGAAAAAGAAATACGCTCTTCACACCAGAATAAGTAGATCCTCCACACCTTATGATAGATGTGACAAGTAACCAGATTATGAGCTTGAATGAGAGTATCAATAACTCTTTCAGAGAAACCTCTATTGGCTAGGAGTAAGTGTTCAATCACCACGCAGTCAGCCTCAGAGAATCTAGATTTTGATAAAGGACCTTGCTCCAGCAGATCCCTGCGACAAGGTGACCTCCATGGAGGAGATGAGGACATCCTCACCAGGTCCACAAACCCCATCCTCCACGGCTATGATGGAGCTATTAGAATCACTGATGCTTGCTCCTGCTTGATGCGGGCAACTACACTAGGGAGAAGTGGTAACGGTGGAAAAATGTAGATCAGACTGAACTTCCAAGGCACTGCTAAAGCATCTATTAGCTCCGCCTGAGGATCCCTGGACCGCAACCCATATCTGGGTAGCTTGGAATTGAGCCGGGACGCCATGAGATCTATCTCCGGCTTCCCCCATCTGTTGCAAATCTCCGCAAACACATCGGGATGGAGAGGCCTTTCCCCTGGGTGAAAGGATTGTCTGCAGAAGAAATCCGCTTCCCAGTTTTCCACATCCGGAATGTGGATCGCTGACAGCAAGCAGTTGTGGGCCTCCGTCCAGAATCCGAGATACTTCCCTCATTGCTAGGGAGCTCCTTGTTCCCCCCTGATGGTTGATGTAAGCCACCAAGGTTATGTTGTCCGATTGGAATATGATAAACTGGGCCGAACCCAGAAGAGGCCAAGCCTTCAGAGCATTGAAGATCGCTCGAAGTTCCAAGATGTTGATTGGGAAGAGGGATTCCTCTTTAGTCCACAGGCCCTGTGCCTTCCTGGCACCCCAAACAGCTCCCCATCCTAAAACACACGCGTCCAAAGTCACAATCTCCCAGGATGGTCTCAAGAAGGATGTCCCTTGGGACAGGTGATCTGGACAGAGCCACCAGGAGAGCGATTCTCTCGACCGGTTGTCCAGCTAAATCTGTTAAGACAGATCTGAATGATCTCCATTCCACTGTCTCAGCATGCATAGCTGAAGAGGCCAGAGATGGAATCTGGCAAAAGGAATGATGTCCATGCAGAACACCATGAGACCAATTACCTCCATACACCGAGCCACAGAGGGCCTTAAGGAGGTCTGGAGGGCAAGACAATTGGAAGTTAGCTTGCAACGTCTCTGGTCTGTAAGAAATATCCTTGTGGATATGGAGTCTATTATCGTACCCAGGAATTCCACCCTGGTACTGTAAATAAGAAACCTCTTTTCTAAATTTATCTTCCATCCATGAGATCAAAGAAGAGTAAGAAGGGCTTTCGAATGGTCTTCTGCCAGACGACAGGATGGTGCCTGGACCAGAATATTGTCTAAGAATGGTGCCACTGCTATACCTCTGGTTCTGGCCACTGCGAGCAGAGCCCCCAGAACCTTCATAAAAACTCTAGGAGCAGCAGCTAGACCAAACAGAAGAGCAATAAACTGGAGGTGCTGGTCCAGGAAAGCAAATCTTAGGAACTTGAAGTGTTCCTTGTATATAGGGATGTGAAGGTAGGCATCTTTCAGGTCTATCGTGGTCATGAATTTTCCTTCCTGAACTAAAGGAAGAATAGACCTTATTGTGTCCCTGGAACTTTGTAGACCTTATTGTCTACATCTTGAACGAGGGGACAGACAGGAGATTGTTTAAACAATTTAGGTCCAGAATTGGACGAAAAGTACCCTCCTTCTTTGGGACCAGACCTCTCTCTGCTGGAGGTACCGGTACAATGATCCCCAAGGCAGAGAGATTCCTCACACACCCTAGAAAAGCCTCTCTCTTTTCTGGCCTTCAAGACAGGTTTGATAAGAAGAATCTGCCCCCCAAGTTCCCTTGGACTGCTCCGGCTTTGCAGAGGGCTGCTGACGTTGGGATTTGTCCGAACGAAAATTAGGACCTTGTCCCTTATGTTTGTTCTTCTTATCCTGTGGTAAAAAGGCACCTTTGTTTCCAGTAACCGTGAATATGATTGAGTCCAGGCCTGGACCAAAAATAATCTTTACCTTAAATGGGAGGGAAAGAAGTCTAGACTTCGAAGCCATGTCCGTAGACCAATATTTCAGCCAGAGTGCCCTACGGGCTAGCACAGAAAAACCTGAAACCTTGGCGTTCAGGCGATTAATCTGCATATTTGCATCACAAATAAAAGAATTAGCTACCCTTACGGCCTTATTTCTTTCCTGGATCGTGTCAAGGGGACCCTCCACCTTGATAAACTCAGATAAGGAGTCGCACCAGTATGCTGAAACACTGTATGCTGAAACATCTTTCTTAGTAGTTTCCAGCTTCTTATCCATAGGCTCCTTACACATCTTTTCTTTTAATGGATACTTGTATAGCGCCCAACCTCAGACTTAAAGGGACACTGAACCCAATTTTTTTCTTTCATGATTCAGACAGAGCATACAATTTTAAGCAACTTTCTAACTTACTCCTATTATCAAATTTTCTTCATTCTCTTGGTATCTTTATTTGAAAAGCAAGAATGTAAGTTTAGATGCTGGCCTATTTTTGGTGAATAACCTGGGTTGTTCTTGCTGATTCGTGAATAAACAAGTGCTGTCCAGGGTTCTGACAAATAATTGTCTGGCTTCTTAGCTTAGATGCCTCCGTTTTCAAATAAAGATAGCAAGAGAAGGAAGAAATAGGAGTAAATAAGAAAGGTACTTAAAATTGCATGCTCTATCTGAATCGCACAAAAATAAATTGGGTTCAGTATCGCTTTAACTGACTCGCGGCGCTGATAACAGGTGTTGTTATTACCCAACTCGATGGTACTCATTTTACCAACTTCGGAAGGATGAAAGGCTGAGTGGACCTTGCTGGGATCGAACCTGCAACCCTCAGGTTGCCACAGATCTCTGCAACAGTGCCTTAAAGTAGCCAAAACTTCCTTTAGCAGAAAGTGTAGGTGTTCAATCCTAAATCTAAAGTCTAGTTCCTCTGCAGCTGGAGGCTTAGAGGCAGCAGATTCCGACCTAGAAAGAGCATCCTCTGAAGTAGCAGAGGCGTCTTCATCATCGGATAATGTTGTATCCAATAAATCCAATAAGCTAATAGATGACCCCTGGGAGGGATAACAATATTTAACCTTTCGCTTGCGCATAGCAGGGCGAGGTAAAGCACTAAAGGCCGCAGACACTGCAGTTTGTAACTGTTCAGTAAAGTCTGGTGGTAAAAGGACCGCCCAGATGGAGGAATAGGAGTGCTACGGGAAGCTTCATGTGTATTAGGAGATGACTGTAGGGTGCGCACCTCACGGGACGGAGACTTCTCAGAGGTAGAAGGCTCAGTAATACTAAACATATTAACTTTCTTTGATAAAATTACTTTATCAAGGCATGTGGAACATAATTGAGCAGACGGGTATACCGTGGCTTCCTTAATATATAGACAGACATTAGATTTAGGTAAAGAGGGAGTACCCTCTAACGTATCAAAGTCCTCCAAATCTTGCACTTATAATTCAGACTATAGACAAAGATAAATGGCACCTTTATACCCCCAATGGCTGGGGCAATCACCACCTCCTATGATCCAGGCCCAAGAGAGAAACAGCTTTGTCTCCATTCAACTGCACAGTCAGAAAGAAAACAAACAATCAATGTAACCAAACCCGGTCACGTGGTGCGCCATGCAGGACTGCCCCTGCACCACTTAAAGCGTACCAAGCCTAACAGGCTGTGCAGCCCAAAATAAAAGTAAAACCTGTACGTTCCAACATCTGCCTGAGCCTCATATTACACATCACAGCATAAAAACAATATTTAAAATATGAGATTAATCCCCCCCCGTTCAATAATCCCCTTCCGGAGACATTAACCCTTGATTCCATTCAGATAAAAGGAGTCACACTGTGATCCTGTCTTCTTGCGTTATAAAATGTGTCCACTTATAAGCCAGTAGTAGACAGCCAAACCAGTACTCAATCATAACAGCAGTGGTAATGGAGACAGGAGTATAACTAAGATCTGTAAAGGGAGGCAGAAGACGAGTCCCTGCAAATGATTTCCCATGAGGCTAAACCATTGTATCATAGACCATACTCCAAAAACATCCCTCTGTCAAGCACTGTACTCTAAGGGGAACCGGACCTCAACATAGACTGAAGACCCCCTTCTCTGAAGAACACTGCACATTTTCATTCTTCGACCACCTCCTACTATTATACAAAGCCCTCTGAGGGGCGGTGATAAATTGAGACTTTTATCCAGACAAAAAATGTACTGGATATTTAAATTAGAGACTTTGGTACCTAAAGGGTTCAACAGTGATTTTGATTGAATTAACTATTAGGAATAATGTGTTTATTTAAATAATGTATATATTGTGTCGATATGTACTTTCTGTTTCTCAGCAGTGTTTATTGAAGCAATGTATATAGTGTGTCAATGTGTAATTTCTGTTTCTCAGTAGCTGAAAGCAGAAGATTGTTTAGGGTTGAAATAAACTTTAGTTATATATGGATCTTTCACACAACAATTTAAAGGACCACTCAATGCAGTAGAATTACATAATTAACAAGTACATAATACAAAGACAATGCAATAACACTTACTCTGAATATCAAATAAGCAGATTTTTTTCTGACAATTTTTTTTTCTTTCTCTAATTTTCTGGCCTCCTGTATCATGTCACAGACAGCCAATAACAGACTAGTATACGTATACCTTGTGAACTTCTGCACATGCTCAGTAGGATCTCGTTCCCCAGAAAACGTGAATATAAAAAGACTGTGCAAAATTTGATAATGGAAGTAAATTGGAAAGTGTCTTAAAACTACATGCTCTTTCTGAATCATAAAAGTTTATTTTGACTTGATCGTTAAGGGATCTTTTCCACTGTTTCTATCATCATTGTTTGCCTTTAACTATTGAGATGTACAATTGGAAAATGGTAATGAATAGCTTAAAAGTTGTGTAGTGTTTACATAGAGTTTGTATATACACTTACATTTCACTAATGATTTGAGTAGTATAGAAATAGTTAAGTCAGGTAGCACTTATATTGATATGTCATCATCCAGTGATCTTATTGTATGTTCTTTTTAAATTAAAAGACTAGTAAATACAGTAGATTTGCATAATGAACACATCCATTATGAAAAGACTGCAATAGCACTTAGTCACTCTGAACTTTAAATAAATAGAAGACAGCCATCAGCCAATCACAAATGCATATACACACACACACATATATATATATATATATATATATATATTCTGTGACTTCTTGCACATGCTCAGTAGTAGCTGGCGACTCAAAGTGTAAAAATATATATATATATTTTATTTTTTTTAATGGAAGTCGATTGGACAGTTTTTTTTAAAATTGCATGCTCTACCTGAAACATGGAAGTTTAATTTTGTTCCTTTAATCAACCAGGTGCAATGTTAGATCTATAATTAAAGCATATTCTTGTCAAAACGCGTAAGATCAAAGCACGCTACTGCTACCTGCTTTCCTGTGTGGAAGTCTGCACTTTTAATATTAAAATTGAATAAATATATTGATCCCATAGGTGGCCTGATTGACACAGAGTAGAAAGGCTGGTCTGTGGTGACATCACAGCCACCTCTGGATGCCGATAGAGCGGAACGCCAAGTAAAGAGGATTAACAGAGATTCTAGCAAAGGAGGCGTATGATATTCCTGTCCTGGATTACAGATCGGTATAGAGGGAATGGTTACGTACTACAGTTTCCACCGGTCCTTGGAACAGTAAATATGCTGGTTATGTCAAATATATGACCCTTTGTCACTGCAGGTTTCCATTTAAATCATTTGCGCATTGCGTGCAGATGCACTTTTCATATAGGTGTAAGTTAATGTTGTGTTAACGTTTCAATTCGACATTGGATTTCTTGAAAATCAAGTTGGTTGCTATGATAACCCGACCTTAGACTATAAAGTGTACGTTTAACGTCTACACTTCTTATCTGTGATCACCTCTAAACAAAGACACAGTTTTAAAACCATAGGCAAATACCATTTTTTATTTTAATTATAATTTCCACTTTATTAATATATGTAATATGTATTCCTGCCCTAGGCATAGGTCTAGTATTTGTAATTATGTCCTTGCATATATTTTTATATGTTAATACTTACTGATATTTCTATAAGAACATAAGTGCAACTATTTCTATACATAGGACAACAGTAAAAATTACATGTTACAATGTTTTTCTACATTGAAACACATTATTTGCAAGTTTTAAAAATTCAATGGGAAATATATCTCAAAAAGCTTATTTTTCCTATTTTACACCTAGATAAAGTGAAAGTAAATTGTAGCCCTTTACAACACATCCAAGTATTGTATACATTCCAAATAGTAAGATCGCTATATATATTTTTTTAAATTCTGTGAATTTTGACTTTTAATTTAAATTTTATTTGTCTATGCACTATACCCATTAACTAATTTGGAAAAGGTTAATAAATAAAATGTATTATTACCTGATAAATTAATTTCTTTCATTGTGGTGAGAGTCCATGAGCCTTGACATATGGGATTAAAACTCCTTTCCACCAGGAGGCAGGCAAAAATGACCTATCATACCAAGAACTTTAATCCCTCCCCCTTCATAATTATCCTCAATCTATCGAATAACTGAGCAAAAGGGAGAAAACAGAAAGACAGGAAGAACAAAGTAAATGAGGTGCATGGTAGGACCATTGACTAATAAAAAAGGGAGGTACTCGTGGACTATCACCACCAAGAAAGAAATTAATTTATCAGGTAAGCATAAATGTTGTTTTCTTTCATAAGGTGCTGTGATCCATGATCCTTGACATATGGGATCCAATATCCAAGCTGTGAAGTCCACAATAGCATCAAAAAGGGTGAGACAAAAAAGTAGGCATGCACGTAGACATTAATCAGACAATGCAGCCTGGAAAACATTTCTGCCAAACACGGTCTCTGAAGAGACAAAAACTTTTCTAAAATTATGAAGGGAAAAACAAGTCACAGCTTTGCAAATTTGTTCAATTGAAGCCTCCTTTTTAAAAGCCCAAGAAGAAGATACAGATAAGCCTTGCAAATCAGATGTTTTAGCAAAGAGGCCAAAGTAACTGCAGTAGCCTTCTGACCTCTACATGGGCGACAAACATGAAGAAAGTAGAAAACTGTCTGAACTCCTTAGTAGATTGGAGATAAGACATTCTAACTGCATCCAAGTTATGTAAAAGTCTTTCCTTAGAAGAACAGAAAGATTAATATTGTTTGAAGAAACAACCTTTGGTAAGTTATAGTGAGTTCAAAGAACTGCATTAACCTGATGGAAGACAAGGTAAGGAGGTTCACAAGAGATTCTTCTGGATGAATAAATATCTAAAAGAAAAAAAATCCATGACAAAAGCTGCATATCCAAATTATGCATAGGTTCAAAAGGGCTGAACTTGCAACACTCTCAAAACTTAACTGAGATCCAAGGAGGAGATATATATCTAGCCCTGACAAGTGCCTGAACAAAGTTTGAATATCTGGCACTCTTGCAAGATTTTTATGGTACAAAACCGAAAGGACCAAAAACTGACTGTTCAAGGAACTGGTTGATAAACCCTTATCTATTCCATTGTGAAGAAATTGCAAATTCTTTGGAAATTGAAAAGAATCCCAATGGAAACTCCTAGTCACACAAGGAAATACATACTTTTCATGCCTTATGATAAATCTTTCTAGTGACTGGTTTCTTCGCCTCAATAAGATTGTTGACAACAGAATCAGAAAGACCTCTCTAGCGTAAAACCAAGCTTCAAACTTCAATGCCATCAAATTTAGTGCCTTTAGGTCAAGATGCAAGAAAGGACCTTGAAAAAATACTGGGGGTGACAGCAATCTGTTTGAGAGGGGAGTACTTTTTTTCCCCTGTTTCTCTTTTTTATCCTATTTGTATCTGCTGTTATATCAGCAGAATGTATATTGTATTGTTTGCTGTATTTTAGCTTACTATAAGACTATGTAGATAGGCATCTTTCAGATCTATTGTGGTCATTAACTGACCCTTCTAAACCAACGGCAAAATAGTCTGAATTGTTTCCATTTTAAAATTAGAGATCTAAAATTGGTCTGAACATGCACTATAAAAAGATTTGAATTAAAGTCTAGGCCTTGTTCTTCCTGTGTTCCAGTTCCTGAATGCATTGAGAAAAGGCTCCTGCTTTTAAAGAATTCTTGGTAACATGAGACAGAAGGAACCTTTCTCGAGGTAGTCTGACCCGAAAATCTATTCTGTAACCCTCCAATACTATAATACTTGTACCCGTTACATGTATGTGTGTGACAAAAGCATGGAGTGTCCCCTGGCCCTGAAATACAATAACTATTGTACCCGTTAATAAGCCTGTGGACTGTGTGAGTGTAGGTCACATACTTACCTGTATAACACCCACTCTACTATGCTTACCCAGCTGCATATATATCCCGCATCCTCCGCTGAGCTCATCCTAGTTAGCTAACTCTAATTCAGGATCTTACATAGGAGGCACCCCAACAAGACCATGAGGAGAAGGCTGAAGGGCCAGTCCCAGTGACACCTGTGAGAGGCTAGTCAAAATCTCCCTCAGAGGAATTACTCTCACTGCCTATGGTACTCCTCTACACCCCCCCCCCCCTAAACTTTTCTCGGACCCCTGAGAGGGATAATGGGCCTGCAGTTTGAGCACCCCTTACCACTAAGATGTCTAAGCACCTCACAATTTCACCTTTTTCCTCGGAAGGCAAAAATTAAAGAGACAGCAAACACCTTGAGGTTTGTATATAACATGTTTGGTTATGTATAATGAAACATCTTTGTAATATAATTTGATTATTTTCTGCCATTTTCATGTAATTTAGCAATTTAAAGCTATATATATATATTTCTCTAGTTAGCTTTATGAGATAGCAGATGCAAAACAATGCACTCTATAATAACTGTAACTAAAGCCCAGACTGGCTCCTTCAAATAAGGTAAATGGTGGGTGAAGTTTGGCTATTGATAAATAATAAAAAGAATGTTAATGTGTTTTAAAAACATAAGGCTGATTTGTTGTTCTTTAGCAACATAGGTGGCCTGATTGACACAGAGTAGAAAGGTGGGTCTGTGGTGACATCACAGCCACCTCTGGATGCCGATAGAGCGGAACGCCAAGTAAAGAGGATTAACAGAGATTCTAGCAAAGGAGGCGTATGATATTAAGTTTGGCTATTAATAAACAATTGCAGTAAAAATAATGTTAATGTGTTTTAAAAACATAAGTCTTGGCTGATGTGTTGTTCTTTAGCAACACAACATAAATGTCTTGTAATTACAAGGTGTTAACTGTCCCTTTAAGACTGAGGGGAATCAGGAAGTGTGAGGGTTTCAAGCTCTTGGTATGGTGGGTAATTTTTGCCTATCTCCTGGTGGAGAGGAGTTTAATGCCATATGTCAAGGCTTGTGGACTCTTACCACCTTATGAAAGAAATGTGAATTGCCTACATAATCCCTGCAGAGCTTTATTTTTTTTAGCTGTAGCTGTTCTGTAGTGCTTGGTGCAACTTTGTACGGTTATTTTTTATTGTCATGTTAACATAAAATGAATCTAAAATACTGGGGAACTGTGCTCATGCCCCAGTGGGTATCAGTTCTAAGTATTACTAGTTATGTAAATGTGGCATCGCAGAAGATAAATAGTAAGTATAAATCACTGCACACGCCATACATTAAATCTAATACTGGATTTAAATATATTTGTGTCTAAGTTTTAATGTATGCAACTTTGTAACTCTGGGTATCTTTTGTCAGGGCCAGTGTCAGTTCTATGGGGGTACTATGCACCTCCACACACATGAAGTACCCCCATTGAGCAGCATATATTATGTGTGCTGTGTCGTCACATAATACATTCTAGAACCGCCACTGGTCAGGGCACATTTCACTAATATAGTCTATGTATAAGTTGCAAAAGTAGTGAAAAAAGGACATGAATTTTCAAGTGAGAATTGGCTTTAAAAAGAAAAAAGTATAGGCTGGTAAACTGGCTGCATCTTAAGAGGCCTTTAATCTCCACTAAATAAATATTCCAAACCTGCAATACATTTTTCGCTATAAACGTATGCTTAATTTATATCAGGACAGACATATTTTGTATTTATTACTTTTTTCCCCCCATCAATTTCATATGCAATCTTCAAAAGAAGTGTGTCTATTAATTTACCTCTTCAGCTGCTGCCTCAGAAAGCAAGCCTTCCTTCTGGGCACAAGTCACATGAAAGTAAGCTCTGCACATCCCTGCATCACAGCTGATACAGACGCCGGTCCTGGCAAATCGAGGATCTTCACAAAAGCTACACTCCTACAAAAAAAGTAATGGAAAGAACCCTACAGTTATAAAATAGGCAATAAAAATGTGTGATAAGAATGTACATTATCTAAAAATGTGCTACATTTGCAAAGTTAGCTCTAGTCAAACTGTATTGTAAATTGTAGATTTAAAGCAACACTATTGCAAAACATATGCTATGTAAGCAAAAGGACATCTGCTGTACTTTTTTCTTTATTTTAGAAATGAAATCCAAAACTTTGATGATTCAGTTTTACTGTGTGTAAAAATATTTTACATTAAATCCTATTAATAACATCTCAGTATTTAGTAACAGGCATATCCATGATATTTTCTCCATTATACTAGATTTTTAAATTAACTGTATGGCATCAGAAATAGTAATCTTAACATCATGTAGTCTCCACTATGTAATTTAATAATCATTGGTTTAAGAATAATCAAATTTGTTATCAAGTAGACACAAAATGTGCCTTGGGGCTTCTGAATCATGCTTAATAAGCCTTAAAAGAGACATAAAGCACACAACAGAACCTCCCATAACCTCTTTATTTATGTATCTTTGCAATATACTTAATTTTGTTATTCTACTTCAATTTTTTTTTCAGGAGAGAACTGGAAGTACATTCTTCAGACTTCATAAGCCTAATCTTAAAGATCTGCTGCTGATGGTTTAGAACCTAATTAAAAATATTGACCCAACTCTATAAAGCTCTCGCCAACCTCACGTCCAACTGTATATCCCTACTTATCTCTGAATACTCCCCAAGCCAATATTTTTAATTAACCTCCGACCTACATCAATATTCTCCCATCTGTAAGACTTCTTCAGTGCGGCCCCTACTCTCTAGAACTCTTTACCCTACTCCAACAGACTGCCTTGCACCCTTTGAAAACTCACCTATATTAGAGAGGCTTACTTTTCATTATATTTATTAATTTAGCCTCATTTTCATGCAATTTTAGATTTGAAAATTGTGTATTTTCCAGTTCTCAGAACAGATAACTGAAAAACAATGCTATTTATACTAAACAAATTATCATCGCTAGACTTGCCTTCTCAGGAAGAAAGCCTGAATTGGCTACTCCGAAAAAGCCCAGCGGCAATGAAAAACAAATGCAGCAAGATGTCTGTTTTAAAAATGTTTACGCTAGGCTGGTATGTTATTTTATAGCAAGAAAACAAATATTTTATAATTAGGTGTGTTGTGTCCTTTTCGATAACAAAAGGAATCTTTAACTGCTCCAACAACAATGTAACAACACAGGGTAAGCTACCACACACATTCTGCCTCCTCAGTCCTCAAATTGTAGATTGTAAAATCTTCAAAGCAGGGTCTAATATTATTATTTATTTATTTTTTATGTATCTGTAATGTATCTTTATTTACCTATTGTGCCATCATCAATAAAATATTTCTCTATCAATGAGGGTAAGAATTATCTCAATACTATAGAAAATACACAAATCAACAGTTTTTAGACCTCAAAACAATAAATTATCATTCAAAATCTATTTAGATTTGGTTCAGCAAGTGCTACCCAGGTGCTGAACCAAAAATGGGTGCTTACATTCCTGCTTATTCAAATAAAGATAGCAAGAGAATGAAGAAAAATGTATCATTTAAATTAGAAAGTTGCTTAAATATGCATGTTCTATCTGAATCATGAAAGAAAAAATGTGGGTTTCATATCCCTTTTACTTGTATTGAAAAGCCTCAAGTTTTGGGATGGAATTGAAGACAACAGTTTTGTTTATTAAAAATATAAATCCTAGCAGACTGCATTTTCAGAAAATATCTCGAGAATTATTTAAAAATGGCAAAAAAATAAAAATAAACTACTAGAATGGAAATTGAGCAATGTTTTCATTGCATACAGGCTAAGTTACAATATGTGAGTCAATTGATTATAAATGTAAAAACGAAATCTATGGTTTCTGACTACTGTGAGGTGATATTATGATGATCATATAACAGCTATACATTTCAGATCTCTCCATAGTCAGGGGAAATAAGACCTTCTGTGAATGAACCAGACCCTCCAAAATAGTAAATTGTATGTGAAGACATCAGTTTCATGATAGTATACAATTTTGTGGATACTTGTTTGGTATATACTTAATATAAAATCAATAGTATCCCAATTATTTTTCTTAATAATATAGAAATAAAAACAAAAAAAATACAGTTTAAAAGTCAAAATATGTTGTTCTATACCATGTATTATAAAAGGATCACAGCCAAATAAAACATGAATTATGCTTACCTGATAATTTTCTTTTCTTCAGATGGAAAGAGTCCACAGCTGCATTCATTACTTTTGGGAATTCAGAACCTGGCCACCAGGAAAAGGCAAAGACACCCCAGCCAAAGGCTTAAATACTCCTCTCCCACTTCCCTCATCCCCCAGTCATTCTGCCGAGGAACAAGGAACAGTAGAAGAAATATCAATCAGGGTGAAAAGGTGCCAGAAGAACAAAAATTACGGCCGCCCCACATAAAAACATGGGCGGGGAGCTGTGGACTTTTTCCATCTGAAGAAAAGAAAATGATCAGGTAAGCATAATTTATGTTTTTCGTCATAAATGGAATGAGTCCACAGCTGCATTCATTAATTTTGGAAAACCAATACCCAAGCTAAAGAGGACACTGAATGCAAAAACTGGAGGGTACAAAAGGCTGCCCATTCTGAGAGCACCAGGCCTAAAAACCCCTACCCAGCAAAAACCCTGCTTCATCCGAAGCCGAGAAAACTTTGAAAAAGGACACTGACCCACAGAAAGTCACAAGTCTTGTTAGAGACCGCAGAAAATAGACTCAACTGAGCCACACGCCTCTGGGAGACACCATCGCCCAGCAGTCGGTCCCCCACAACACACCCCTTACCAGAGAAAGGGATCAACTACCGTAAACTCCCAAAAGGAAGAGAACACAGAGAACCAGACAAGGATACCCGGAGACCCTAAATAGGGTACAAGTAGTTCCAAATAAAATAAGGAAAAACACCAGAACCAAGTCAGGCTCACAGAGACCAATAACCAGTCCTGAGAAACAAGGGGAGGCAACGCCCAGACCCAAAGAGTACAGAAACCACAAGATTAGGACCGGGATCCCAAAACAGAGAAAAAAACTTCTCTGATTACAGTGCAAACACACCCAAAGTAACAACTGAAGACGAAGTCCTCAAGTTGCAAGGGACTCAGAATATCAAGATATTCAGAGCCAAAATATGTGCCGCAAACCCAGATAGAAAACACTTGCATGAATCACACGCAATAGTCCTACAAGATTGACCTGTAAACCAAAATAATTTTCGAGCAACTAAATAGCAGCTGAAGTAGATTTGATAAAAGTACACTTCCCAGAAATGAGAATCAAACCTGAGTTGTCAAAAGACCTTAAGCTGTTGATCTAACCATTATACCAGACCGGAACGCCAACCCCACCATCAAACTGTGAAACATCCACTGAACAGTGGACACATCACAGGCTATCCACAAGCCACCAAATCGACTTGTGCAACTGGAACATGGAGAAGGACCAAAACCTCAAAGATGCTCACCGTACCTCAAGATCCGAGGACTAACCCCAGGTCCCAGAGTCTGCTCCCAACACCAGACCAGCCCAGCAACAGGCAGATCCGACAAGCAGGGGAACAAAAAGACCACAATCTCCGGCCCAGACAAAGGACAGAATGGGACGGACCTAGCCAGCCCAATAGAGATCGGGAGCCAACCCAGAAGGTCCCTTAATTAGGAACTCCCAAGAGAACCTCATAGAGTTGAACTGAGAAATGCAGTAGAATGCCATAAGACCCAGCACAATACTAATGACAGTCTCAACACAGAGACTTCAATCTCAACAGATGGAACAGAACAACCCACTATAGGTTAAAATACCTATTCCAATCACCTGCCCACAAGACAGGACAGCCAACTTTCCGAGAGAGGAAATTCCCCCTCCTAAAGGAGAACAAAACTAACACCCCAAGGGGGGAAAGCACAGAGAACAACAGTGCACAAGCCCCAAACAGGAAGCCGTAGCCTGATGAAAACAAAAGCTGAAAGAAAATCATCCAGACACCACGAAACACAGAAGAACTCCCAAGGAGGACAGCACCCATCACTCAAAGTACAGGACAGACCACAAGGAACGCATCCAAAAAAACATACAGATCCTGGCCAAGCTGCAAGCAGCTCAATTAACTAGACCATAAGTCATAGCCAAAGTTCCCTGGAAAAACTGGAACGCACTGAACCAGCCACAGAATCATAAGGTTCCAGACATCCGGAAAGATCCAAGATAAAAACTATAGGCCCGAGCCCAGAAATGTGTGAAACCAACCACACCCCAGGAAACACAAATATCCCGTCTGAAAACAGACCTCACAGGGGAATGACCGGACTAACCCGGAAAAATGGAAAACAAGAGTCACTCAAAAATTCCCAACTTAAAGGAAGAGAATACCCCTTGCCGGAGCCCAGTACTCCAAAAGGAGCTAGAGCGCAACAGAGTCGCTACAAGACTCTAGATCCCAAAAGGCGTGCAGAACACCACCAAGACATCCAAGACCAAGGGAAACCATTGAGGACCAAGTCGTCCGAAAAGGGAGTAGAACAAAGTTTGAGCAAACCACGAGGCCACGCCAGTGTTCCCCTAAACATCTCCATAAACACCTCAGAACCCACCTGAGGAAAAATAATGCAAAGCATTTCAACCCCTGTAGAAAAACCCCTAAGCAAAGCTTGGAGAAGGAGATGACACAGCCTATCATCCCGATAGGGAAAACTAACTCCCCAAAAACAGGAAAAGGCCACAGGCCCACCCAGAAGGCAGCTAAACCGCGAAGGATAATGGCCAAAAAGCCCCAAAAGGCAAGACCACCAGGAACTGGCAGCAAGGAGGCCCTAAGTCATCCAAACCTTCACCCACATGGGAAGGAACACTCTAAGTCCCGACAGAAATCAGAAACGAATGAGTATGACGCAGCGGATCGAATCCCAGACGCTAAAAAAGGCTAATGAGGACTGAACCAATCCTCCACACCACACAAACCCTTAGGTTCTTCCAGAATGCTCAGCAGAACTTGTAAATTAAAAACAATAATAATAATAATAATATGAAGCATTCAAAGCCTTAACTGGATCAGACCAGCAGAACAGACGCCACAAGTCTGAATATAGTGACAGAAGGATCTGAAGCCAGGCAGGACTAGCCTGCAACCCAGGACCCAAGCCCTCATATATTCACACCAGAGGGAGAATAAACGGCAGATAAATATTCTAGAACAAACTTCCGCAGAAGTAAACAGTGCGATCAAAAGGTTGCGGAGTATCTATTCCAGAAAATAAAATTCCAGAAGAAAAAATAAAACAAACATGAGCTGTAATCAACAATCATCCTAACCAGAGTGATATAAAAAAAAAAGCCAACCCGTAGGTTATCGTCCAATAAGAACAGACGCCCCAACAGGGACCCTGTTCTTCCAAGCTCAGAACTGGAAAAAGATACTCAACAAATAAGCCAATAAGAGGAATACTTAATCCCCTTATATCTATTACTGAAAGCTATTCTAAGAAGACTGAGAATTTTCAGATCCATTAAGGATGGGATCCTCCAACAACGCCAAAAGCTGCCTCAATAGAACACGAAGGTGAGCCAGTCTATACCGAAAAGCACAGCATACCCCCGCTGGAGAAAAGTACGACTTTGGCCCCGAAGGTTGACCCCCTGAAGCCTCAGGGACAGTATTTCCCCCAGAGAGCTGAACAGGCCATCCCATGCATGAGGAGCCCCAGATAACGGAACACAAACAATATCTGAAGCAAATTTCTGGAAGTTGCAGATTTGCCAGCGCCAAAATAATGGACATGCGACATTGTGCCGAACCCCCGGATGGGAACAAGCCACCTTCCTGAGAAGGATAAACAAAATCTGGGTTACCTGCATGCGTAGTAAGAGATGGTGGAAGGGAACTCACCACTCGGAGGACAGAAACCCCAGAGGCGGATGGCTCAGTGGGCCCTTGATTCCCCGATCCCGAGGAATTGAGCACTCTAATAAGGCATTCAGAACATAACTGATAGGCTAGTATCATCTGGGGCAATACGCATTCTGCGCAAGGAGTAGAATTTGAGACAGAGACGTCCGTCTCCATGACACCAAACTCCTCCATAACTAGGATATTGATACAAAAAAGTGGACTAAAAAAATCTAAATGTCACCTGACACCCACAATGGCTGGGGCACTTACCACCTCCTATGAACCAGACACCAGAAATTCTCTGTCGCCACACGGTCAGGAATGCAGAAATGGAGCCCAAAAACGTGACCACGCCCGGTCACCAGGTGAACCGTATTGCCTCACTTTCCAAAGGTGGTTATGTTCCACAAGCCATGAGCCGAAATAACACTACACATAAGCAGGTTGAATCATATAACAAACATGATTAAAAAAAAACCTGTTCCATAACCCCACTCAGGAGATATTAACCTTGATTCCAAGATATAAAAGGAGCCTCACTGAGACCCTGTGTTATAAGTTAGTCCTGCAAGGTGGTAGCCCCTCGGAAAAACATCTGTAATACAGTACATTTCATGAAGAAAGTAAAATAAAAAGTTCTTACGGGAATCTACGCCGTGGAACAGGAACACGGCCCTTCAAGTGTGACAGATAGTAGCATCGCTTCTGCCATGGACTTGAGAGAAGAAAGCAGGCAGCGAAACTCGTCAACCCCGATTGCTTGTGGAGCTGTTAATATGAGTCGGAATGGTTTGGCTTTGGAATGGCTTTCACTGAAATGCTAACAGGACTACTTAAAACTCCAGTCCCATGCCAAAGAGTACTACCCTCCATAATAGACTGATCTAAAACTTCTGACACTTCTCTACAAACCTCCTGGAACGAAAGGCAAAGAATGACTGGGGGATGAGGGAAGTAGGAGGAGTATTTAAGCTATTGGCTGGGGTGTCTTTGCCTCCTCCTGGTGGCCAGGTTCTGAATTCCCAAAAGTAATGAACGCAGCTGTGGACTCTTTCCATTTATGAAGAAAAAGGAAATTTATGCTTACCTGATAAAATTGATTTCTTCTACAAGATACGACAAGTCCACGGATTTCATCCTTACTTGTAGGATATTATCCTCCTGCTAACAGGAAGTAGCAAAGAGCGCCACAGCAGAGCTGTATATATCTTCCCTTCCCCTCCCCCCCCAGTCATTCGACCGAAGGCTATAGGAAGAGAATGGAAAAGCTAAAAGGTTCAGAGGTGACTGAAGTTATAAATAATAACTATTTAATAAATAACTAATAAAAAAAAACATAATCTGTCTAAAATTGACAGGGAGGGCCGTGGACTCGTCGTATCGTAGAAGAAATCAATTTATCAGGTAAGCATAAATTTCCTTTTCTTCTACAAGATACGATGAGTCCACGGATTTCATCCTTACTTGTGGGATACAATACCAAAGCAACAGGTAGGGACAAGACAGAGACCTAAACGGAAGGCACCACTGCTTGAAAAACTTTCCTCCCAAAAACAGCCTCAGAAGAAGCAAAAGTACCAAATTTGTAAAATTTGGAAAAAGTATGAAGAGACGACCAAGTCGCAGCTTTACAAATCTGTGCAACAGATGCATCATTTTTAAAAGCCCATGTGGAAGCCACAGCCCTAATAGAATGAGCCGTAATTCTTTCAGGAGGCTGCTGTCCAGGCGGATGATACTTCTCAGCCAGAAAGAAAGAGAGGTAGCCGTAGCTTTCTGACCCCTACTCTTTCCAGAATAAACCATGAACAATGAAGATGATTGACGGAAATCTTTAGTTGCCTGTAAGTAAAACTTTAAGGCACGGACCACGTCCAAGTTATGTAACAGACGCTCCTTCTTGGAAGAAGGATTAGGACACAATGAAGGAACAATAATTTCCTGATTAATATTCTTATTTGAAACAACCTTAGGAAGAAATCCAGGTTTGGTACGTAAAACCACCTTATCAGAATGAAAAATTATATAAAAATTATATAAGGTGAATCACACTAATGCTGAAAGCTCTGAAACTCGTCGAGCAGAAGAAATAGCAACCAAAAACAAAACTTTCCAAGATAATAACTTTATATCTATGGAATGTAAAGGTTCAAACGGAACTCCTTGAAGAACTCGAAGAACTAAATTCAAACTCCAGGGAGGAGTAATTGGTCTAAATACAGGCTTAATTATGGTTAGAGCCTGACAAAAAGACTGAACATCTGGCACATCTGCCAAACGCTTGTGAAACAAAATTGACAACGCTGAAATTTGTCCCTTTAAGGAACTAGCTGATAAGCCTTTCTCCAATCCTTCTTGGAGAAAAGACAGAATCCTAGGAATCCTAACTTTACTCCATGAGTAGCCCTTGGATTCACACCAATAAAAATATTTACGCCATATCTTATGATAGATTTTTCTAGTGACAAGCTTTCTAGCCTGTATCAAAGTACTGATAACAGAATCAGAGAATCCTCCCTTCGATAAAATCAAGCGTTCAATCTCCACGCAGTCAGCTGCAGAGAAGTTAGATTTGGATGTTGGAAAGGACCTTGAATGAGATGGTCCGGTCTCAAAGGAAGTTTCCACGGCGGTAGCGAAGACATGTCCACTAGATCTGCATACCAAGTCCTGCGTGGCCACGCAGGCGCTATCAGGATAACTGAAGCTCTCTCCTGTTTGATTCAAGCAATCACACGTGGCAGGAGAGGAAACGGTGGAAACACATAAGCTAGGCTGAACGACCAAGGCACTGCCAAGGCATCTATCAGTTCTGCCTGGGGATCCCTTGACCTGGGTCCGTATCTTGGAAGCTTGGCATTCTGCCGAGATGCCATCAGATCCAATTCCGGTTTGCCCCATCGAAGAATCAATGAGGTAAATACCTCCGGGTGGAGTTCCCACTCCCCCGGATGAAATGTCTGTCTGCTCAGAAAGACCACTTCCCAGTTCTCTACTCCTGGGATGTGGATTGCTGACAGATGACAAAAGTGGGCCTCTGCCCAATGGATTATCTTGGATACCTCTCATCGCTAAGGAACTTCTTGTTCCCCCCTGATGATTGATATAGGCCACAGTCGTGATGTTGCTGCAATAAGCCCTGCATTTGTAACAACGATAATTTACACAGGATTTCAGTACCACCCTGATATATAGGTCTACTGCTTACCCCTTCCCAACCTGGGAACTATGTCAGCCAATTCTGATATACCATAGTCTCTTCAGAAATAAATGACATACCTCAATGCTGCTTGTAGCATGAAAACATTCCCCACACTGAAGATTCCTCTTGCACTCCTCAGCAACTCTGTGGGAACCAACATGGATCTTAGTGACATTTGCTAAGATCATCAACCTCAAGGCAGAAATCTTCCTCTATATCCTGCCTGAGAAAAATAGTACTCACCAGTACCATTTTAAAATAAACTTCTTGATTGAAGAAACTAAAAACTATCATTTTAACACCTTTCACTTTACCCTTCCTAATACTAGCATAGACAAAGAGAATGACTGGGGGTGGAGGGGAAGGGAGGAGCTATATACACAGCTCTGCTGTGGTGCTCTTTGCCACTTCCTGTTAGCAGGAAGATAATATCCCACAAGTAAGGATGAAATCCGTGGACTCGTCGTATCTTGTAGTGGAGAATGTTAAAAAGTTGTCAGTACTTTGTAGTGTATTTCAAGGAGGACATTAACATTCTGTATGTTACAAAAAAGTAACAACTGCAAAACTTGCACTGCATTATGTAGAAAAACATGTACCCTGCAATTAATAGAACTAACTTCTAACCTAGTTAGATAAATTTGTAATTTACAAGAAAGCCACCTGCTACCACTACATCTTCACAGATGAGGGTGCTGGAACCAAACATCTGTCCTCTCTGCTCAAGTCCTTTATCTGACAAAGGCATTAAGGAATAAAAACATATTGCAAAATAAATAAAAACAGATTGTTGTGTTCAATTATGACTACTAGCATACATCAATGACCTACTTTACAAAAAAATAAAAATAATTCAACTATGTAACCCAAAAAAATCAGTTTCACAAACACAATCTGTCAAATGTCATTTAAGAAAATAAAATCACTAACTTATAACTATATTTCAAATATCAATACAACATACAAACAAGGGAAACAATATAAAAAATATGCCATAGTTTATAATACAATTAATATATATCTGTGGCCTGGGGTCTTTGTAAATTCAACAATCCTGAATCTTTACAGGCTGTGTGTTTTAGTATGTGTAGTAGGCAGTTGTTCAACTTAGGTAATGCAATCTAGACAAAGAAAGTATTGTTCATGTATTTTTTGTTATTATTTTACTACATAAAATATTAATGTTACCATAAAAGGGACAGTACAATTTAAAAGTTCATGATTCATTGTTTTCTATTTTCTAAATTTTCATTCTCTTGATTACTTTTGTTGAAAAGTGTATCTAGATAGGCTCAGAAGCAGTAATGCACTACTGGGAGCTTGCTACTGATTAGGGCTACACATATATGCCTCTTATAGGGATCAAATGGGTAGAGGGCCCTGCCAAGAGCTGCGCTGTTATAGTCAGCTCTTAAGAAGGTGATCTACAAACAGCTGGACTCTTAGGCTTAATTGACTCACCCAATGTGTTCAGCTAGCTCCCAGTGGTCGATTGCTGCTTTCAACAAAGTAAACCAAAAGAATGAAGCCACTTTGAGCATTTAAGTAAATTAAAAAGCTGTTTAAAAACTGTATATTTTATTTCAATCAAGAAAAAAAATTGTTTTTCATGCTCCTTTAAAGTAACCAAATTTATAAAATGTGAGTCTCAGTCCTTTAGAGCTTAACAACTTCTAGAGGCCATGGTGCCTTTAACAGAGATGGTTTCCATTAAAGTGGCATTGCCACTTGCCTACTGTTTAACCTTGTTTCTTGTTATTGGGGCTGGCAAATCAGTTCTCATGCCGAAACATATTTAAATTATTTCCTTTATTTTGTTACATCCTGTCAGAGGTGCACTTGGGGTGAATAAGCAGAGGTAAGTGCAGGGGCTGTTTTTTATTATCAATTCACAAGTTAAATCACTTTACTGGCAGTTACAAAGTAAAATAATCTCTGTGTGTTCAAAGTAGATGTGCTGTTGGAGAAGGGGTATAGGGATAATGTATATGACGGAGACAGGAAGGTAAAGGTTTAAGAGTGTTTGTGTGTGTGAGTGAGAACCTACTGTATATGTATGTATATAAAAACATCATTTATGCATACCAGATAAATTCCTTTCCTACCTGGCAGGGAGAGTGCACAACATCATTCCTTACTGTTGGGAAAATACAACACCTGGCCACCAGGAGGAGGCAAAGACACCCCAGCCAAAGGCTTAAATATCCCTCCCACTTCCCCTATCCCCCAGTCATTCTGCCGAGGGAACAAGGAAAAGTAGGAGAAACATCAGGGTATAAAAGGTGCCAAAAGAAAAATATAAAAAGGGAGCTGCCCATCAAAAAAATAAATTACGGTTGTGGACTCTCCCTGACAGGAAGGATAGGAATTTATCTGGTAAGCATAAATTATGTTTTCCTTCTATAAGGCAGGGAGAGTCCACGACTTGATTCCTTACTGTTGGGAAACTATAGCCAAGCTCCAGAGGACACTGAATGAATAATGCGAGGTACAGAAAAAAGAGGCGGACCCTATTCTGAGGGCACTACAGCCTGCAAAACTTTTCTCCATAATGCTGCTTCATCCCACTGTCTCATATGCTAAGTGGATGACACTCCTTAACCAGAAAGATAAAGAAGTCGTAGTAGCCGTCTGCCCCTTACGCTTCCGCGTATAGATGACAAAGAAAGAGGAAGATTGTCTGAATGCCATAGTAGCCTGAAGACAGAACTTCAAGGCACGAAACACATCTAGATTATGAAGCAAATGTTCCTTTGCTGAAGAAGGATTAGGACACAAGATCCGACACCACCTTAGGGAGAAACCCTAATTTAGTACGTAAAACTGCCTTATCAGCATGGAAAACAAGATAAGGGGGGTCACATTGCAAAGCAGAAAGCTCAGGAAGCTCAGAGGCAATAGCCAACAAAAAAATAACCTTCCAAGATAATAATTTAATGTCAACAGAATACATAGGCTCCAACGGAGCCTGCTGCAAAACACTAAGCCCCAGATCTAAACACGGGTCTGATCCTAGCCAGAGCCTTAAAGAACTGCACATCCGGAAGTTCAGCCAATCTTTTGTGCAGTAACACAGACAAGGACGAAATCTGTCCCTTCAAGGAACTAGCAGATAAACCCTTCTCCAGTCTATCCTGGAGGAAAGCTAACATTCTGGCAACCTTAACCTTATGCCAGGAAAAGCCACGCTCTTCACACCAGTACAAATAAGTCCTCCACACTTTATGGTAGATACAACAAGTAACTGGCTTACGAGCTTGAACCAGAGTGTCGATAACACTCTCAGAAAACCCTCTCTTGGCTAAGACTAAGTGTTCAATCTCCACGCAGTCAGCCTCAGAGAATCTAGATTTTGATGAACGAAGGGACCCTGTATCAGCAGATCTCTGTGACAAGGTAACCTCCACTGAGGAGATGAGGACATCCCCACCAAATCAGCAAACCATGTCCTTCACGGCCACAATGGAGCAATCAGAATCACTGATGCTCGCTCCTGCTTGATGCGAGCCACCACACGAGAGAGAAGGGGTAATGGAGGAAAAAGATATATGAGTCTGAACCTCCATGGTACTGATAGGGCATCTATCAGTTCCGTCTGAGGATCCCTCAACCTCGACCCATACCTGGGTAGCTTGGTATTGAGGCGGGATGCCATGAGATCTCTCTGCAAACACCTCGGGGTAAAGAGACCATTCCCCTGGGTTAAAGGATTGCCTGTTGAGGAAGTCCGCCTCCTAGTTGTTCACACCCAGAATGTGGATCGTTGACAGATTACGTTTGTGAGTCTCCGCCCACTCTAGTATCTGAGATACTTCTCTTATCGCCAAGGAACTTCTCTTTCCCCCTGATGGTTGATGTAGGCAACCAAGGTTATATTGTGTGATTGGAATCTGATAAACTGGGACGAACCAAGAAGGGGCCAAGCCTTCAAAGCACTGAAGATTCCCCGGAGTTCCAAAATGTTGATCGGAAGGGAGGACGACACCTGACTCCACAGACCTTGTGCCTTTTTGGCACCCCAAAAGGCTCCCCAGCCAGAAAGGCTTGCGTCCGTAGTCACAATCTCCCAGGACGGTTTTAAAAAGCACGTTCCTTGGGACAGATGATCTGGACACAGCCACCATGAGAGCAAATCTCTCGACAGGCTGTCCAGCACGATCTGTTGAGATAAATCTGAATGGTCGTCGTTCCATTGTCTCAGCATGCATAGTTGTAAGGGTCTGAGATGGAATCTGGCAAAAGGAATGTCGTCCATGCAGGACACCATGAGTCCGATTTCCTCCATACACTGAGCCACTAAAGTTTTCAAAAAGGCCTGGAGGGCATGACATGCCGAAGTTAGCTTGCAACGTCGCTGATCTGTGAGGAATATTTTTATGGATACGGAGTCTATTATAGTTCCCAGAAAATTCACCATTGTACTTGGAGTAAGAGAACTCTTTTCCAAGTTTATCTTCCATCCATGTGATCAAAAAAGATTAAGAAGGGACCCAAATGTTCTTCCACTAGACGAAAAGATGGTGCCTGCACCAAGATATTGTGCATGAAAGGCGCTACTGCAATACCTCGTGTTCTGGCAATGGCTAGAAGAGCCCCCAGAACCTTTGTAAAAATCATTGGAGCAGTAGCTAGGCCAAATGGAAGAGCTATGAACTGGAAGTGCTAGTCCAGAAAAGCAAACCTAAGGAACTGAAAAATGTTCCCTGTGAATCGGAACGTGAAGGTATGCATCCTTCAGATCTATTGTGGTCATAAACTGTCCTTCCTGAACCAGAGGAAGGATTGACCGTATTGTCTCCATCTTGAAAGAGGGAATTGGACGAAAAGTTCCCTCCTTCTTTAGAACCACGAAAAGGTTTGAATAAAACCCCAAACCTCTTTCTTCTGTAGGTACTGGGACAGTTACTCCTAGAGAGGAGAGATCCCATACGCAACCTGAGAAGGCAGCCCTCTTTTCTGGTCTTGTAGACAGACTGGAGAGTAGGAATCTGCCCCTGGGTGGATGAGACTTGAATACTATCCTGTATCTTTGAGATACGACCTCCAGGACCCAAGGGTCCTGTACATCCTGGAACCAAGTGTCTAAAAAAAGAGACATTCTGTCCCCTACTGGATCTGATCCCAGATCGGGGGCTGCCCCTTCACAACGATTTGTTCTCGGCTGGCTTCTTATTCTGTTTGGACTTATTCCAGTAGTGAGCCGGCTTCCAAGTACTCTTGGGCTGCTCAGACTTGGAAGAGGACTGCTGTCGTTGTGACTTGTCAGCACGAAAGGAACAAAAATTAGACAGTTACCGTCCCTTAGGCCTATTCTTCTTATCCTGCGGTAAGAAGGCACCTTTCCCTCCGGTAACCATAGAGATAATGGAGTCCAGTCCTGGACCGAATAAAATCTTTCCTTTGAAGGGAAGTGAAAGGAGTCTGGATTTAGAAGTCATGTCCGCAGACCAAGACTTCAACAAGAGAGCCCTGTGGGCTAGAACCGTAAAGCCAGCAGCTTTTGCATTTATGCAAATTATCTGCATATTTGCATCACAGATGAAGGAGTAAGCAATTCTCAGTTCTTTAATTCTCTCCTGAATATCCTCGAGGGGTGTCTCTACCTCAATGAGCTCCGACAGAGTGTCACACCAGTATGTAGCTGCTCCAGCAACCCCGGCTACAGCTGTCGCCGGTTGAAATAAAAACCCTGTATGTTAAAACATCTTCCTCAGAAAAGTTTCCTTTTTCTTAACCATAGGCTCTTTAAAAGAAGAACTATCCTCCAGAAGGATAGTAATATGCTTAGCCAGCGTAGAGAAAGCACAATCCACCTTAGGGATGGAGCCCCACAAGTTTAATTGAGAGTCAGGGACCGGGGAATCATTTTTTTTTAAAGTAGACGAGGGGGAAAAGGAAGTTCCTACTCTTTTCCATTCTTTACTAATAATGTTCACCATCTTGACTGGCACAGGAAAAGTCAGAGGGACCTTCCTATAAATATTCTTCATAAACCCTGTCTAATTTAGGGATCTTAGGTTCCTCAGGGAGAGTAGCCTCTAGAACTTCTAGTGTAGACAGGAGCTCCTTTAATAAAAAACGCAGATGCCCAATTTTAAATCTAAAGGAGGATTCCTCCGCTGAAGGAGGTTTAGAAACTGAGGTCTCCGAGGTAGCCGTAGAGGTAGAGGTAGCCATAGCCTTTTGACCTCTACGCTTTCCAGAATAGACAACAAACAAAGAAGATGTTTGACGAAAATCTTTGGTTGCCTGCAAAAAAAACTTCAAAGCATGAACCACGTCCAAGTTGTGCAACAGACGTTCCTTCTTAGAAGAAGGATTAGGACACAGAGAAAGAACAACAATTTCCTGATTGATATTCCTGTTAGTAAAAACCTTAGGGAGGAACCCAGGTTTGGTACGCAAAACCACCTTATCAGCATGAAAAACAAGATAAGACGAGTCACATTGTAATGCAGATAGTTCAGAAACTCTTCAAGCTGAAGAGATAGCAACTAGAAAACAGAACTTTCCAACATAGAAGATTAATATCTATGGAATGCATGGGTTCAAATGGAACCCCCTGAAGAACTTTAAGAACTAGATTCAGACTCCATGGCGGAGCAACAGGTTTAAACACAGGCTTGATTCTAACTAAACAGTTTATCACCTCTTTCACTTTACCCTTCCTGCTTAGAGCCGGCAACGAGAATGACTGGGGGGTGGAGTTAAGGGGTGAGCTATATAGACAGCTCTGCTGTGGGTGCTCTCTTTGCCACTTCCTGTTAGGAAGGATAATATCCCACAAGTAAGGATGAAACCATGGACTCGGTACATCTTGCAAAAGAAAAAAAACTCTCACATTAAGCAGATATATATTCCCAAGCTGTTCAAATAATCTCCCAGAAGGAGATAACCCTTGATCTCTTCGAGGTATAAAGGAGCCACACTGTGACCCTGAATAGCATTTTAAAGTGTGTATATAAAAAACGGTCTTACCCTCCAGGATCCATGCTGTGGAACAGGCACAGCCTCTCAAGTGTGACAGTTGCAGCAGAGCTTCTGACATGGACTTGAGTGTGTGACAGCAAGCAGTGAAACTCGTCAACACTGATTGCTCAGTAGATGTTAGTGACAGTCTGGATGGGTTCGCAGAAAAACTTTCCCTGCATCTCCAGACTAACTTTCATCAATACTCTCACTGAGAGGTTGACATGAATACTTAAAACTCCAGTCCTTCTTGAAGGGAACATACCCATTACAGGACTACCCAAATTTTCTGAAACTTCTCTGGATGAAGAAGAAGAGGTAGAATGAATGGAGGATAGGGGAAGTGGGATATTTAAGCCTTTGGCTGGGGTGTCTGCCTCCTCCTGGTGGCCAGGTGTTGTATTTTCCCAACAGTAAGGAACAAAGTCGTGGACACTCCCTGCCTTATGGAAGAAAAATATATAATGTGAAAGTAAATTAATATTTAAAGTGTATACAAAAAGTAATATAATGGTAGATCAATAAGTCATAATCCTGTCTTGAAAAGAGGACATTTAAACCCATGAAATATTGTTTTTTATTTTTCAGTGTAAGGCCTCCTTCACCTAAACTTCTGCAAGTAATGTTGCCACAATTGTATGCCTCCAAAAAGCAAAATCAAAAATGTTCTTCGCTGTACAGCCAGTCATGAACAGCCACATCACTTCATCCAGGTCCTTCAAACATGGGAGCAGGTGACAGTCACTGGAAGCAAGATCAAGTGAATATGGGGTGTGATCCGGTAATTAGAATCTGGGTACAAAAAATGGACTTGTGCAAGGGAGCACTGAATGGTCGAACAGCACCTTCTGACATCTTGTTATCTCTCTTATCTTTAATTGCTTTCCCCAATTTTCCAATCAAGATGGCTTAGTAGCCATCTGTCATGATCTCTCCACACTGTAAGAAGTCAATTAACAAAATTCCCTCTGCATCCCAAAACATGATGCTATAAACTTGCCAGTGCTAGCAACATTTCAGAGGGGGGGAAGTGGTGAAATGTAGCTGTTATTTTACTTCAATCAAAAGTTTATTATTTTTAAATGGTACCGGAGTTGTACTATTTTGTTCCAGGCAGAAAATAGAAGAATCTGCCTGTGATTTCTATGATCTTAGCAGGTTGTAACTAAGATCCATTGCTGTTCTCACACATGTCTGAAGAGAGAGATAACTTCAGCGGGGGAATGGCGTGCAGGTTATCCTGCTATGAGGTATGTGCAGTTAAGATTTTTCTAGAAGATGTGAATGCTAGAAAATGCTGCTGATGCCAAATTTATGTAAGGTAAGCCTGAATACAGTGATTTAATAGCGACTGGTATCATGCTTATTTTCTGAGGTAATACTCTTTTATATTTGTAATATAAAACGTTTGCTGGCATGTTTAAACGTTTTTATATATACTTTGGTGATAAAACTTTATTGGGGCCTAGTTTTTTCCACATGGCTGGCTTAAAT
The DNA here is from genome assembly GCF_027579735.1 of Bombina bombina. NCBI lineage: Eukaryota > Metazoa > Chordata > Amphibia > Anura > Bombinatoridae > Bombina > Bombina bombina. Next base: position 315,393,469 of record NC_069503.1, on the reverse strand, counting down.
TTGCCTAGAAACAGTTTCCTGAGGCTTTCCACTGTGTTACAATGAGTGGGAGGGGCCTAATTTAGCGCTTTTTTGTGCAGTAACTTTTACAGACTGAGACATCCAGCTTCCTCCAAGGGTCTTCTGAATGCTATAGGACATCTCTAAAAGGCTCTTGGGCTTTCCAAAATCGTTTTGTTGGGAAGGTAGGCCCACAGCAAGCTGTGGCAGTTTGGTGTGACTGTTAAAAAACGTCTAGATCGTTTTTTTGATCCGGTTTTTGAACTAAGGGGTTAATCATCCATTTGCAAGTGGGTGCAATGCTCTGTTAGCCTATTATACACACTGTAAAAATTTTGTTTGATTTACTGCCTTTTTTCACTGTTTTTCAAATTCTGACAAAATTTGTTTCTCTTAAAGGCACAGTACCGTTTATTATATTTGCTTGTTAACTTGATTTAAAGTGTTTTCCAAGCTTGCTAGTCTCATTGCTAGTCTGTATAAACATGTCTGACATAGAGGAAACTCCTTGTTCATTATGTTTAAAAGCCATTGTGGAGCCCCCTCTTAGAATGTGTACCAAATGTACCGATTTCACTTTAAGCAATAAAGATCATATTCTGTCTTTAAAAAATTTATCACCAGAGGAATCTGACGAGGGGGAAGTTATGTCGACTAACTCTCCCCACGTGTCAGATCCTTTGACTCCCGCTCAAGGGACTCACGCTCAAATGGCGCCAAGTACATCCAGGGCGCCCATAGCGTTTACTTTACAAGACATGGCGGCAGTCATGGATAATACACTGTCAGCGGTATTAGCCAGACTACCTGAATTTAGAGGAAAGCGAGATAGCTCTGGAGTTAGACGAAATACAGAGCATACTGACGCTTTAAGAGCTATGTCTGATAATGCCTCACAATATGCAGAAGCTGAAGAAGGAGAGCTTCATTCTGTGGGTGATATTTCTGACTCAGGGAAGATGATGCAACCTGATTCTGATATTTCTACATTTAAATTTAAGCTTGAACACCTCCGCGTGTTACTCAGGGAGGTTTTAGCTGCTCTGAATGACTGTGATACAATTGCAGTGCCAGAGAAATTGTGTAGACTGGATAAATACTATGAAGTGACGGTGTGTACCGATGTTTTTCCAATACCTAAAAGGTTTACAGAAATTATTACTAAGGAATGGGATAGACCAGGTGTGCCGTTCTCTCCCCCTCCTATTTTTAGAAAAATGTTTCCAATAGACGCCACCACACGGGACTTATGGCAGACAGTTACTAAGGTGGAGGGAACAGTTTCTACTCTATCAAAGCGTACAACTATCCCTGTCGAGGACAGTTGTGCTTTCTTAGATCCAATGGATAAAAAGTTAGAGGGTTACCTTAAGAAAATGTTTATTCAACAAGGTTTTATCCTACAGCCCCTTGCATGCATTGCTCCTGTCACTGCTGCTGCAGCGTTCTGGTTTGAGTCTCTGGAAGAGGCTCTACAGGTAGCGACTCCATTGGATGACATACTTGACAAGCTTAGAGCACTTAAGCTAGCCAATTCTTTTGTTTCTGATGCCATTGTTCATTTGACTAAACTAACGGCTAAGAATTCTGGTTTTGCTATCCAGGCGCGCAGAGCGCTATGGCTTAAATCATGGTCAGCTGACGTTACTTCAAAGTCTAAACTGCTTAACATTCCCTTCAAGGGGCAGGCCCTATTTGGGCCTGGTTTGAAGGAGATTATTGCTGATATCAATGGAGGAAAAGGTCATGCCCTTCCTCAGGATAGGTCCAAATCAAGGGCCAAACAGTCTAATTTTCGTGCCTTTCGAAACTTCAAGGCAAGTGCGGCATCAACTTCCTCTAATGCAAAACAAGAGGGAACTTTTGCTCAGTCCAAGGCGATCTGGAGACCTAACCAGACCTGGAACAAGGGTAAGCAGGCCAAAAAGCCTGCTGCTGCCTCTAAGACAGCATGAAGGAACGGCCCCTTATCCGATAACGGATCTAGTAGGGGGCAGACTTTCGCTCTTCGCCCAGGCGTGGGCAAGAGATGTTCAGGATCCCTGGGCGTTGAAAATTATATCCCATGGATATCTTCTGGACTTCAAAGCTTCCCCCCCAAAAGGGAGATTTCACCTTTCACAATTATCTGCTAAAGATAAAGAGAGAGGCATTCTTACACTGTGTACAAGACCTCCTAGTTATGGGAGTGATCCATCCAGTTCCAAAGGAGGAACAGGGACAGGGATTTTACTCAAACCTGTTTGTAGTTCCCAAAAAAGAGGGAACCTTCAGACCAATTTTGGATCTAAAGATCTTAAACAAATTCCTCAAGAGTTCCATCATTCAAGATGGAGACTATTCGTACCATCCTGCCTATGATCCAGGAGGGTCAATACATGACTACAGTGGATTTAAAGGATGCTTATCTTCACATTCCGATACACAAAGATCATCATCGGTTTCTCAGGTTTGCCTTCCTAGACAGGCATTACCAGTTTGTAGCTCTTCCCTTTGGGCTAGCTACAGCCCCAAGAATTTTTACGAAGGTTCTGGGGTCGCTTCTGGAGGTCCTACGGCTGCGGGGCATAGCAGTGGCCCCTTAGACGACATCCTAATTCAGGCGTCAAACTTCCAAATTGCCAAGTCTCATACAGACATAGTGTTGGCATTTCTGAGGTCGCATGGGTGGAAGGTGAACGAGGAAAAGAGTTCTCTATTCCCCCTTACAAGAGTTTCCTTCCTAGGGACTCTGATAGATTCTGTAGAAATGAAAATTTACCTGACGGAGTCCAGGTTATCAAAACTTCTAAATTCCTGCAGTGTTCTTTATTCCATCCCTCGCCCTTCGGTGGCTCAGTGCATGGAAGTAATCGGCTTAATGGTAGCGGCAATGGACATAGTGCCGTTTGCACGCCTACATCTCAGACCGCTGCAACTCTGCATGCTCAGTCAGTGGAATGGGGATTACACAGATTTGTCCCCTCTACTAAATCTGGATCAAGAGACCAGGGATTCTCTTCTCTGGTGGCTATCTCAGGTCCATCTGTCCAAAGGTATGACCTTTCGCAGGCCAGATTGGACAATTGTGACGACAGATGCCAGCCTTCTAGGTTGGGGTGCAGTCTGGAACTCCCTGAAGGCTCAGGGATCGTGGACTCAGGAGGAGTCACTCCTTCCAATAAACATTCTGGAACTAATAGCGATATTCAATGCTCTTCAGGCTTGGCCTCAATTAGCGACAATGAGGTTCATCAGATTTCAGTCGGACAACATCACGACTGTGGCTTACATCAACCATCAAGGGGGAACAAGGAGTTCCCTAGCGATGTTAGAAGTCTCAAAGATAATTCGCTGGGCAGAGATTCACTCTTGCCACCTATCAGCTATCCATATCCCAGGTGTAGAGAACTGGGAGGCGGATTTTCTAAGTCGTCAGACTTTTCATCCGGGGGAGTGGGAACTCCATCCAGAGGTGTTTGCTCAATTGGTTCATCGTTGGGGCAAACCAGAACTGGATCTAATGGCGTCTCGCCAGAATGCCAAGCTTCCTTGTTACGGATCCAGGTCCAGGGACCCCAAGGCAACGCTGATAGATGCTCTAGCATAGCCTTGGTCCTTCAACCTGGCTTATGTGTTTCCACCTTTTCCTCTGCTCCCTCGTCTGATTGCCAAAATCAAGCAGGAGAGAGAATCTGTGATTTTGATAGCGCCTGCGTGGCCACGCAGGACTTGGTATGCAGATCTGGTGGACATGTCATCCTTTCCACCATGGACTCTGCCGCTGAGACAGGACCTTCTACTTCAAGGTCCTTTCAACCATCCAAATCTAATTTCTCTGAGGCTGACTGCCTGGAGATTGAACGCTTGATTTTATCAAAGCGTGGTTTCTCCGAGTCAGTCATTGATACCTTAATTCAGGCACGAAAGCCTGTCACCAGGAAAATCTATCATAAGATTTGGCGGAAATATCTTTATTGGTGTGAATCCAAGGGCTACTCATGGAGTAAAGTCAGGATTCCCAGGATATTATCTTTTCTCCAAGAAGGATTGGAGAAAGGATTGTCAGCTAGTTCCTTAAAGGGACAGATTTCTGCGCTATCTATTCTTTTGCACAAGCGTCTGGCGGATGTCCCAGACGTTCAGGCATTTTGTCAGGCTTTAGTTAGAATCAAGCCTGTGTTTAAACCTGTTGCTCCACCATGGAGTTTAAATTTGGTTCTTAAAGTTCTTCAGGGGGTTCCGTTTGAACCTCTTCATTCCATAGATATCAAACTTTTATCTTGGAAAGTTCTTTTTTTGGTAGCTATTTCCTCGGCTCGTAGAGTTTCCGAGTTATCTGCCTTACAATGTGATTCTCCTTATCTGATCTCCCATGCAGATAAGGTAGTTCTGCGTACCAAACCTGGGTTTTTACCTAAGGTGGTATCTAATAAAAATATCAATCAAGAGATTGTTGTTCCGTCTTTATGTCCTAATCCTTCTTCAAAGAAGGAACGTCTATTACACAATCTGGACATGGTTCGTGCTTTAAAGTTTTACTTACAAGCTACTAAAGATTTTCGTCAAACATCTGCTTTGTTTGTTGTCTACTCTGGACAGAGGAGAGGTCAAAAGGCTTCGGCAACCTCTCTTTCTTTTTGGATAAAAAGCATAATCCGCTTAGCTTATGAGACTGCTGGCCAACAGCCTCCAGAAAGGATTACAGCTCATTCTACTAGAGCTCTGGCTTCCACATGGGCCTTTAAAAATGAGGCTTCTGTTGAACAGATCTGCAAGGCGGCGACTTGGTCTTCGCTTCATGCTTTTTCAAAATTCTACAAATTTGATACTTTTGCTTCTTCGGAGGATATTTTTGGGAGAAAGGTTTTACAGGCAGTGGTACCTTCCGTTTAAGTACCTGCCTTGTCCCTCCCTTCATCCGTGTACTTTAGCTTTGGTATTGGTATCCCACAAGTAATGGATGATCCGTGGACTGGATACACCTTACAAGAAAAACATAATTTATGCTTACCTGATAAATTTATTTCTCTTGTGGTGTATCCAGTCCACGGCCCGCCCTGTCATTTTAAGGCAGGTATTTTTTAATTTTAAACTACAGTCACTACTGCACCCTATGGTTTCTCCTTTCTCTGTTTGTTTTCGGTCGAATGACTGGATATGGCAGTTAGGGGAGGAGCTATATAGAAAGCTCTGCTGTGGGTGTCCTCTTGCAACTTCCTGTTGGGGATGAGAATATCCCACAAGTAATGGATGATCCGTGGACTGGATACACCACAAGAGAAATAAATTTATCAGGTAAGCATAAATTATGTTTTTAATAGTAAAAGTGGTATTATTCAACAGGGACATTAAAATAGTTATAAGATGAGCAACACACATGTACAAATGATAGCCCTTACCAAAAACCAGCAAACAAATGAATGTTTTATGATTTACTTTAAGTAACTTACCTTGGCTCCATATTTTGAGTAATTCATTTCTGTTAGGGTTACAGGGCGTAACTTGTCAATGTCTCCAAATGCGACACCTGGGACATAAAGTGCACATACTATGTGTACCCACCTAGAATAGAAAACACAAGTAGAAAACAATCTGAAGACTCTTTTTATTCATTTAAAACATTGTACTAACAGTAATAAAACATAATAAAAGGAAAAATATTTATATATATATTTTTTGCAGTATAACAAATATATGCATAACAAATATATGTTAGCTAAAAGGGACACTTGACACCTTGCAATTACAAGACATATGTTTTCTTACTATAGAATATCAGCCAAATCTAAACATTTTTTTAAAAAACAAACAGCTTGCTTGCTGCACTTTTAAATTGCCAAACTACATTCACCATTTGCCTTATTTGAGACTGAAGAAGACAGTGTTACCCATGGTGATTATTATAGAGTGCTAAAACCAATTAGGGAGATATATAAAAGGGTTAGCAATGAGAAGTCTGTAGTATGGATTTCAAGGTCTGAAAATTAGAAACTTCACCAATTTCAGAGTCAAATTACATACAAAAGCGGGCAAAATAAATAATGAGTGTAATGTAAAGTTTTTTCCCTATGCATACTTAAAGGGACATAAAACCCAATTTTTGTCTCTCATGATTCAGACAGAACATACAATTTTAAACAACTTTCCAATTTACTTCTGTTATCAAATATTCTTTGTTTTCTTGTTATCCTTTGTTGAAAAGCAGTAAAGTAAACTTATGAGTGTGCATGTGTCTGCAGCTCTATATTGCAGCAGTTTTGCAACAATTTTATTCATTAGCAAGAGCACTAGATGGCAGCACTATTTCCTGTCATGTAGAGCTTTAGGCATGTGCACGCTACCTACCTAGGTATCCCTTCAACAAAGAATAACATGACAAAAAAGCAAATTTGATAATAGAAGTAAATTGGAAACTTTTTAAAAATTGTATTCTCTTTCTGGATAATGAAAGACATTTTTTGGGTTTATTGTCTCAAGGTGTTCACTGCCCCCTTAAAGGGACACTGTACCCAAACATTTTCTTTCGTGATTCAGATAGAGCATGACATTTTAAGCAACTTTCTAATGTACTCCTATTATCAAATTTTCTTCATTCTCTTGGTATCTTTATTTGAAATGCAAGAATGTAAGTTTAGATGCCGGCCCATTTTTGGTGAACAACCTGGGTTGTCCTTGCTGATTGGTGGATAAATTCATCCACCAATAAAAAAGTGCTGTCCAGAGTACTGAAACCAAAAAAAAGTTTAGATGCCTTCTTTTTCAAATAATGATAGCAAGAGAACGAAGAAAAATTGATAATAGGAGTAAATTAAAAAGTTGCTTAAAATTGCATGCTCTTTCTGAATTACAAAAGAAAATTTTTGGGTACAGTGTCCCTTTAAGTCTAGCAAAATATATACTGTATTGAGAAAAACATCAAAAGACCAAGTGTAAACGCCTTTCATTTTTTCTTGCCAATGGAGTATTATGCAAAGTGCTCTCCACAGAAAAAAATTGATAGCTGGGTGTAATACTATGCAATTATACAATTTTCTGTTGTTATTTATAAATGTTACTTAATTTATCCAAAGTGCAAATTAATTACATAATTTAATATAAATTGGTTTAATGATAATTTGTGTAAAAGGCATTTCAAAAAATATTAGCTGATTTTAGCGTACTATTGACTTAAATGTAGATGGTTCATCAGTAAAATCAGACAGGCGATGAGTGTTCATTAAATAGGTCATTAAGGAAAGCACTGCAACTTTAGTTTCAACTTATATTTATTCATGTAGACCCAACTGCATATAAAATTGGTGATCACATGACAGTGTTCTCCACAGAAATTTTTGCCAGCCAAGTGGCTGAAGTACCCGGGTGGGGTCAGTGTAATATTTTCTATTATTATATAATTTTATACTATCCAAAGCACAAATGAATTGCATAATTTAACATAAATGTATTTAATGATAATTTAACATTTAATTTTATTTTAAATGAAACTTTTGCCGGGTGGTCAGTAAAATCAGCCGGGTGATACACCTGCTAAAAATGTCCTGGGGAGAACACTGCATGATATTCTGAGAACCCAGATAAACTGCTCACAAACTAGAAATTCAGTTGGCTTGAGTGAACTCATACGTTGAATATGTTTTCTAACAAAAGTGGAAAGCTTTCTAGTATTAACTGTAAATTTATTTAAAATAAAAACAAGTATTATGCTTTATGATGTGAAATATGAAGTTAATGCATCCAGAACATATCCTGTAGAGTTCAATATAAAGATAAACATCTTCAACAAGCAGCTGCTTCTCAGTTTAATTTGCACATTTTTTCATGCTCCATTGGTGTATTATACGCTGCTGCACTCTGTAGGAGACTATCTAGGATAAACCCAACAGCTGGCTGATTCCTTCATACTGACCTCCTGAAAAGGATCCTACATGTCAGGTCTGTACTACAAATCTAAAGCTGCTGTTTCCAAACACTGTTTTTGTTGCGTTGTTTGTTTATTTTTTGGCTGCCTTTCAATAAGAAAAACAAACAAGGTAGTACCTTGTTTCATTTTTAGGAAAGATGCATGTTCAGGTGTTAACTAGTTGGGTTCGTTATTGCTTGCACGTGGCCCAGAACCTTGTAATTAAGACAAATTGGGCTTTCAAAGAAAAATAATGCTTTTTCTATGCCATCAATTTAATTTTACAATGACATACTAAATTAGACAGCACATTATTACCTTTATAGAAGTGTGAACAGGCACCCGCTTAAAATTAAATAACAAATATGATATATTTTGTACATCTAATTATATTTCTGTATCAAAAGGGAGACTAAATTAATCTTATCCATAGTAGCATTCACTATAGATTACAAATGATTTCCCTAAAAGGACAAAAACTACCTGCCACCTAGACTGTAGGGCTCACCAAATTTGCCCAAGAGCCAACATTAAATTTAATTAACAGAAAATCTGATTTAATGAACCAATGTGGACCATTTTAGCTAACTAAAGGTCTTTTATACAGCTGATTCTATTTCAATTTGTAGTCTGGCAATTGGCTACATTTTTTACTTCATTATCTTTTCTACAAGGGTTGACCTGCTATTTGTCTGTGGCAATGTGCTAGTCGCTGCCTCTCTATCAAATTAGACAATCTAATAATAAGACGTATCCCTGACTAAAAATAACTATTTTACCCTTCTAACTGTTCCATGGAAGAGAGCCCTAGGGGAGAAAAATTTTTTTTTTTTTAGATAGTGGACTACAATCATGGTGGACTACAATCATACCGATCAAATTTGATCGGGATGACTGACACCCCCTACTAGCCGCGAATGTGCAGGGGGCGGCATTGCAAAAGCATTTCTTGTGAACGCTGTCGGCATTTAGCGATGCCGGGCAGACATGATTTGCTACACCAAATCATGTCCGCACGATCTTTAATAAATTGACCCCATAGGTTTAAAAGGAGGAACCTGCAAAATCCTTAAGACCAAATAAAGGTTCCAAGGAGGAAAAATTGGAAAATAACAGGCTTAATTTTAGGTCATGCTAGGACTAAACCAAGAATGACAAAAAGATTAGCAATCTTTTTTACAGAACATAACAAAAAAAACAGAATTTATGTTTACCTGATAAATTACTTTCTCCAACGGTGTGTCCGGTCCACGGCGTCATCCTTACTTGTGGGATATTCTCTTCCCCAACAGGAAATGGCAAAGAGCCCAGCAAAGCTGGTCACATGATCCCTCCTAGGCTCCGCCTACCCCAGTCATTCGACCGACGTTAAGGAGGAATATTTGCATAGGAGAAACCATATGGTACCGTGGTGACTGTAGTTAAAGAAAATAAATTATCAGACCTGATTAAAAAAACCAGGGCGGGCCGTGGACCGGACACACCGTTGGAGAAAGTAATTTATCAGGTAAACATAAATTCTGTTTTCTCCAACATAGGTGTGTCCGGTCCACGGCGTCATCCTTACTTGTGGGAACCAATACCAAAGCTTTAGGACACGGATGAAGGGAGGGAGCAAATCAGGTCACCTAAATGGAAGGCACCACGGTTTGCAAAACCTTTCTCCCAAAAATAGCCTCAGAAGAAGCAAAAGTATCAAACTTGTAAAATTTGGTAAAAGTGTGCAGTGAAGACCAAGTCGCTGCCCTACATATCTGATCAACAGAAGCCTCGTTCTTGAAGGCCCATGTGGAAGCCACAGCCCTAGTGGAATGAGCTGTGATTCTTTCGGGAGGCTGCCGTCCGGCAGTCTCGTAAGCCAATCTGATGATGCTTTTAATCCAAAAAGAGAGAGAGGTAGAAGTTGCTTTTTGACCTCTCCTTTTACCGGAATAAACAACAAACAAGGAAGATGTTTGTCTAAAATCCTTTGTAGCATCTAAATAGAATTTTAGAGCGCGAACAACATCCAAATTGTGCAACAAACGTTCCTTCTTTGAAACTGGTTTCGGACACAGAGAAGGTACGATAATCTCCTGGTTAATGTTTTTGTTAGAAACAACTTTTGGAAGAAAACCAGGTTTAGTACGTAAAACCACCTTATCTGCATGGAACACCAGATAAGGAGGAGAACACTGCAGAGCAGATAATTCTGAAACTCTTCTAGCAGAAGAAATTGCAACTAAAAACAAAACTTTCCAAGATAATAACTTAATATCAACGGAATGTAAGGGTTCAAACGGAACCCCCTGAAGAACTGAAAGAACTAAATTGAGACTCCAAGGAGGAGTCAAAGGTTTGAAAACAGGCTTAATTCTAACCAGAGCCTGAACAAAGGCTTGAACATCTGGCACAGCTGCCAGTTTTTTGTGAAGTAACACAGACAAGGCAGAAATCTGTCCCTTCAGGGAACTTGCAGATAATCCTTTTTCCAATCCTTCTTGAAGGAAGGATAGAATCTTAGGAATCTTAACCTTGTCCCAAGGGAATCCTTTAGATTCACACCAACAGATATATTTTTTCCAAATTTTGTGGTAAATCTTTCTAGTTACAGGCTTTCTGGCCTGAACAAGAGTATCGATAACAGAATCTGAGAACCCTCGCTTCGATAAGATCAAGCGTTCAATCTCCAAGCAGTCAGCTGGAGTGAAACCAGGTTCGGATGTTCGAACGGACCCTGAACAAGAAGGTCTCGTCTCAAAGGTAGCTTCCAAGGTGGAGCCGATGACATATTCACCAGATCTGCATACCAAGTCCTGCGTGGCCACGCAGGAGCTATCAAGATCACCGACGCCCTCTCCTGATTGATCCTGGCTACCAGCCTGGGGATGAGAGGAAACGGCGGGAACACATAAGCTAGTTTGAAGGTCCAAGGTGCTACTAGTGCATCCACTAGAGCCGCCTTGGGATCCCTGGATCTGGACCCGTAGCAAGGAACTTTGAAGTTCTGACGAGAGGCCATCAGATCCATGTCTGGAATGCCCCACAGCTGAGTGACTTGGGCAAAGATTTCCGGATGGAGTTCCCACTCCCCCGGATGCAATGTCTGACGACTCAGAAAATCCGCTTCCCAATTTTCCACTCCTGGGATGTGGATAGCGGACAGGTGGCAGGAGTGAGACTCCGCCCATAGAATGATTTTGGTCACTTCTTCCATCGCTAGGGAACTCCTTGTTCCCCCCTGATGGTTGATGTACGCAACAGTTGTCATGTTGTCTGATTGAAACCGTATGAACTTGGCCCTCGCTAGCTGAGGCCAAGCCTTGAGAGCATTGAATATCGCTCTCAGTTCCAGAATATTTATCGGTAGAAGAGATTCTTCCCGAGACCAAAGACCCTGAGCTTTCAGGGATCCCCAGACCGCGCCCCAGCCCATCAGACTGGCGTCGGTCGTGACAATGACCCACTCTGGTCTGCGGAATGTCATCCCTTGTGACAGGTTGTCCAGGGACAGCCACTAACGGAATGAGTCTCTGGTCCTCTGATTTACTTGTATCTTCGGAGACAAGTCTGTATAATCCCCATTCCACTGACTGAGCATGCACAGTTGTAATGGTCTTAGATGAATGCGCGCAAAAGGGACTATGTCCATTGCCGCTACCATCAACCCGATCACTTCCATGCACTGAGCTATGGAAGGAAGAGGAACGGAATGAAGTATCCGACAAGAGTCTAGAAGCTTTGTTTTTCTGGCCTCTGTCAGAAATATCCTCATTTCTAAGGAGTCTATTATTGTTCCCAAGAAGGGAACCCTTGTTGACGGAGATAGAGAACTCTTTTCCACGTTCACTTTCCATCCGTGAGATCTGAGAAAGGCCAGGACTATGTCCGTGTGAGCCTTTGCTTGAGGAAGGGACGACGCTTGAATCAGAATGTCGTCCAAGTAAGGTACTACAGCAATGCCCCTTGGTCTTAGCACAGCTAGAAGGGACCCTAGTACCTTTGTGAAAATCCTTGGAGCAGTGGCTAATCCGAAAGGAAGCGCCACGAACTGGTAATGCTTGTCCAGGAATGCGAACCTTAGGAACCGATGATGTTCCTTGTGGATAGGAATATGTAGATACGCATCCTTTAAATCCACCGTGGTCATGAATTGACCTTCCTGGATGGAAGGAAGAATAGTTCGAATGGTTTCCATCTTGAACGATGGAACCTTGAGAAACTTGTTTAAGATCTTGAGATCTAAGATTGGTCTGAACGTTCCCTCTTTTTTGGGAACTATGAACAGATTGGAGTAGAACCCCATCCCTTGTTCTCTTAATGGAACAGGATGAATCACTCCCATTTTTAACAGGTCTTCTACACAATGTAAGAATGCCTGTCTTTTTATGTGGTCTGAAGACAACTGAGACCTGTGGAACCTCCCCCTTGGGGGAAGCCCCTTGAATTCCAGAAGATAACCTTGGGAGACTATTTCTAGCGCCCAAGGATCCAGAACATCTCTTGCCCAAGCCTGATCGAAGAGAGAGAGTCTGCCCCCCACCAGATCCGGTCCCGGATCGGGGGCCAACATTTCATGCTGTCTTGGTAGCAGTGGCAGGTTTCTTGGCCTGCTTTCCCTTGTTCCAGCCTTGCATTGGTCTCCAAGCTGGCTTGGCTTGAGAAGTATTACCCTCTTGCTTAGAGGACGTAGCACTTTGGGCTGGTCCGTTTCTACGAAAGGGACGAAAATTAGGTTTATTTTTTGCCTTGAAAGGCCGATCCTGAGGAAGGGCGTGGCCCTTACCCCCAGTGATATCAGAGATAATCTCTTTCAAGTCAGGGCCAAACAGCGTTTTCCCCTTGAAAGGAATGTTAAGTAGCTTGTTCTTGGAAGACGCATCAGCCGACCAAGATTTCAACCAAAGCGCTCTGCGCGCCACAATAGCAAACCCAGAATTCTTAGCCGCTAACCTAGCCAATTGCAAAGTGGCGTCTAGGGTAAAAGAATTAGCCAATTTGAGAGCATTGATTCTGTCCATAATCTCCTCATAAGGAGGAGAATCACTATCGACCGCCTTTATCAGCTCATCGAACCAGAAACATGCGGCTGTAGCGACAGGGACAACGCATGAAATTGGTTGTAGAAGGTAACCCTGCTGAACAAACATCTTTTTAAGCAAACCTTCTAATTTTTTATCCATAGGATCTTTGAAAGCACAACTATCCTCTATGGGTATAGTGGTGCGTTTGTTTAAAGTGGAAACCGCTCCCTCGACCTTGGGGACTGTCTGCCATAAGTCCTTTCTGGGGTCGACCATAGGAAACAATTTTTTAAATATGGGGGGAGGGACGAAAGGAATACCGGGCCTTTCCCATTCTTTATTAACAATGTCCGCCACCCGCTTGGGTATAGGAAAAGCTTCTGGGAGCCCCGGCACCTCTAGGAACTTGTCCATTTTACATAGTTTCTCTGGGATGACCAACTTGTCGCAATCATCCAGAGTGGATAATACCTCCTTAAGCAGAATGCGGAGATGTTCCAACTTAAATTTAAATGTAATCACATCAGGTTCAGCTTGTTGAGAAATGTTCCCTGAATCAGTAATTTCTCCCTCAGACAAAACCTCCCTGGCCCCATCAGACTGGGTTAGGGGCCCTTCAGAAACATTATTATCAGCGTCGTCATGCTCTTCAGTATCTAACACAGAGCAGTCGCGCTTACGCTGATAAGTGTTCATTTTGGCTAAAATGTTTTTGACAGAATTATCCATTACAGCCGTTAATTGTTGCATAGTAAGGAGTATTGGCGCGCTAGATGTACTAGGGGCCTCCTGAGTGGGCAAGACTCGTGTAGACGAAGGAGGGAATGATGCAGTACCATGCTTACTCCCCTCACTTGAGGAATCATCTTGGGCATCATTGTCATTGTCAAATAAATCACATTTATTTAAATGAATAGGAATTCTGGCTTCCCCACATTCAGAACACAGTCTATCTGGTAGTTCAGACATGTTAAACAGGCATAAACTTGATAACAAAGTACAAAAAACGTTTTAAAATAAAACCGTTACTGTCACTTTAAATTTTAAACTGAACACACTTTATTACTGCAATTGCGAAAAAACATGAAGGAATTGTTCAAAATTTACCAAATTTTCACCACAGTGTCTTAAAGCCTTAAAAGTATTGCACACCAAATTTGGAAGCTTTAACCCTTAAAATAACGGAACCGGAGCCGTTTTGAACTTTAACCCCTTTACAGTCCCTGGTATCTGCTTTGCTGAGACCCAACCAAGCCCAAAGGGGAATACGATACCAAATGACGCCTTCAGAAAGTCTTTTCTAAGTATCAGAGCTCCTCTCACATGCGACTGCATGCCATGCCTCTCAAAAACAAGTGCGCAACACCGGCGCGAAAATGAGGCTCTGCCTATGCTTTGGGAAAGCCCCTAAAGAATAAGGTGTCTAAAACAGTGCCTGCCGATATTATTATATCAAAATACCCAAATAAAATGATTCCTCAAGGCTAAATATGTGTTAATAATGAATCGATTTAGCCCAGAAAAAGTCTACAGTCTTAATAAGCCCTTGTGAAGCCCTTATTTATGATCGTAATAAACATGGCTTACCGGATCCCATAGGGAAAATGACAGCTTCCAGCATTACATCGTCTTGTTAGAATGTGTCATACCTCAAGCAGCAAGAGACTGCTCACTGTTCCCCCAACTGAAGTTAATTGCTCTCAACAGTCCTGTGTGGAACAGCCATGGATTTTAGTGACGGTTGCTAAAATCATTTTCCTCATACAAACAGAAATCTTCATCTCTTTTCTGTTTCTGAGTAAATAGTACATACCAGCACTATTTTAAAATAACAAACTCTTGATTGAATAATAAAAACTACAGTTAAACACTAAAAAACTCTAAGCCATCTCCGTGGAGATGTTGCCTGTACAACGGCAAAGAGAATGACTGGGGTAGGCGGAGCCTAGGAGGGATCATGTGACCAGCTTTGCTGGGCTCTTTGCCATTTCCTGTTGGGGAAGAGAATATCCCACAAGTAAGGATGACGCCGTGGACCGGACACACCTATGTTGGAGAAAGGACAGAACACTCACCATTTAAAGAACTGGCAGATAAACTCTTATCCAGACTAACTAGAAAACAAAGAGATAAAGGCCTTCAAGACCTTTAAATAACAGACAAATAGTTCAAAGACAAAGAGTACATCAGATTCTGTCTCCAAGCCATCAAGTGGATAAAAAAAACAAAATGCTTACCCGATATACAGTTGTGCTCATAAGTTTACATACCCTGGCAGAATTTATGATTTCTTGGCCATTTTTCAGAGACTGAAATGATAACACAAAAACTTTTCTTTCACTCATGGTTAGTGTTTGCCTGAAGCCATTTATTATCAATCAACTGTGTTTACTCTTTTTAAATCATAATGACAACAGAAACTACCAAATGACCCTGATCAAAAGTTTACATACCCTGGTGATTTTAGCCTGATAACATGCACACAAGTTGACACAAAGGGGTTTGAATGGCTATTAAAGGTAACCAGCCTCACCTGTGATCTGTTTGCTTGTAATTAGTGTGTGTGTATAAAAGGTCAATTAGTTTCTGGACTCCTGACAGACCTTTGCATCTTTCATCCAGTGCTGCACTGACGTTTCTGGATTCTGAGTCATGGGGAAAGAAATAGAATTGTCAAAGGATCTGTGGGAAAAGGGTAGTTGAACTGTTTAAAACAGGAAAGGGATATAAAAAGATATTCAAGGAATTGAGAATGCAAATCAGCAGTGTTCAAACTCTTTTTTTGTGCCTTTGTAGCTTACACATCCCCAAAACATCAGCGATCCACCTCCGTGTTTCACAGTAGGAATGGTGTACCTTTCATCATAGGCCTTGTTGACTCCTCTCCAAATGTAGCGTTTATGGTTGTGGCCAAAAATCTCAATTTTGGTCTCATCACTCCAAATGACTTTGTGCCAAAAGGTTTAAGGCTTGTCCCTGTGCTGTTTGGTGTATTGTAAGCGGGATACTTTGTGGCATTTGCGTCGTAGTAATGGCTTTCTTCTGGTGAATTGACCATGCAGCCCATCTTTCTTTAACCCCTTAACGACCGAGGACGTGCAGGGTACGTCCTCAGAAAAAAGGCAGTTAATGCCTGAGAACGTACCCTGCACGTCCTCGGTGTGGAAAGCAGCTGGAAGCGATCCTGCTCGCTTCCAGCTGCTTTCCGGTTATTGCAGTGATGCCTCGATATGGAGGCATCCTGCAATAACCTTAAATGGCCATCCGGTGCAGAGAGAGCCACTCTGTGGCCCTCTCTGCACCGGACATCGGTGGCCGGTAACGTTGGTGGGTGGGAGCTGACTTGGGAGGCGGGTGGGTGGCCATCGATGGGCCGGGTAATGTAGAGGGGGGCGGGATCGGGGGCGGGGGCGATGGGGGCGCGCACAGGCGCGCGCGTGCACGTCGGGCGGCGGGCGGGCGCGTGCACGGGGCGGGAGCGGGTGGGAACCGCTACACTACAGAAAAGACTGTGGTAAAAGTTTGTGTAAAGCTTTTTATTTTTAAAACAAACCCAGTCAAAGGTATCTAGGAGGGGGTGGGGGTTTGTTCTTTGGTGGGTAGGGGAGCTACACTACAGAAAATGGGGGATAATAATAATAATAAATAATAAAGCAACTATTTTTTTTTATAAACTGGGTACTGGCAGACAGCTGCCAGTACCCAAGATGGCGGCCATTAAGGCAGAGGGGGAGGGTTAGACAGCTGTTTGGTGGGGGATCAGCCAGGTTGGGGGCTAAGGGGGGCTCCTACACAGCAGCATATGTAAATATGCTTAAAAAAAACCCCAAAAAGCCTAAATATATATTTTATTTTAGTACTGGCAGAGTTGCTGCCAGTACTTAAGATGGCGGGGACAATTGTGGGGTGGGGGAGGGAAGGGAGCTGTTTGGGAGGGATCAGGGGGTCTGATGTGTCAGGTGGGAGGCTGATCTCTACACTAAAGCTAAAATTAATCCTGCAAGCTCCCTACAAACTTCCTAATTAACCCCTTCACTGCTAGCTATAATACACGTGTGATGCGCAGCGGCATTTAGCGGCCTTCTAAGTACCAAAAAGCAACGCCAAAGCCATATATGTCTGCTATTTCTGAACAAAAGGGATCCCAGAGAAGCATTTACAACAATTTGTGCCATAATTGCACAAGCTGTTTGTAAATGATTTCAGTGAGAAACCTAAAATTGTGAAAAATTTAACTTTTTTTTTAATTTGATCGCAATTGGCGGTGAAATGGTGGCATGAAATATACCAAAATGGGCCTAGATCATTACTTGGGGTTGTCTACTACACTACACTAAAGCTAAAATTACCCCAAAAAGCTCCCTACATGCTCCCTAATTAACCCCTTTACTGCTGGGCATAATACCCGTGTGGTGCACAGTGGCATTTAGCATCCTTCTAATTACCAAAAAGCAACACCAAAGCCATATATGTCTGCTATTTCTGAACAAAGGGGATCCCAAAGAAAAATTTACAATCATTTATGCCATAATTGCACAAGCTGTTTGTAAATAATTTCAGTGAGAAACCAAAAGTTTGTGAAAAAATTTGTGAAAAAGTGAACGATTTTTTGTATTTGATCGCATTTGGCGGTGAAATGGTGGCATGAAATATACCAAAATTGGCCTAGATCAATACTTTGGGATGTTTACTAAAAAAAAATATATACATGTCAATAGATATTCAGGGATTCCTGAAAGATATTAGTGTTCTAATGTAACTAGCGCTAATCTTGAAAAAAAAATGGTTTGGAAATAGCAAAGTGCTACTTGTATTTATGGCCCTATAACTTACAAAAAAAGCAAAGAACGTGTAAACATTGGGTATTTCTAAACTCAGGACAAAATTTAGAAACTATTTAGCATGGGTGTTTTTTGGTGGTTGCAGATGTATAACAGATTTTGGGGGTCAAAGTTAGAAAAAGTGTGTTTTTTTCCATTTTTTTCTCATATTTTATAATTTTTTTTAAAGTAAATTATAAGATATGATGAAAATAATGGTATCTTTGGAAAGTCCATTTAATGGCGAGAAAAACGGTATATAATATATGTGGGTACAGTAAATGAGTAAGAGGAAAATTACAGCTAAACACAAACACCGCAAAAATGTAAAAATAGCCTTGGTCCCAAACGGACAGAAAATGGAAAAGTGCTGTGGTCATTAAGGGGTTAAGTGCCTCCTTATTGTGCATCTTGAAACAGCCACACCACATGTCCTGTATTTCACCTGAAATTATTTGTGGGTTTGTCTTTGCATCCCGAACAATTTTCCTGGTAGTTGTGGCTGAAATTTTAGCTGGTCTACCTGACCATGGTTTGGTTTCAACAAAACCCCTCATTTTCTACTTCTTTATTAGAGTTTGAACACTGCTGATTTGCATTCTCAATTCCTTGGATATCTTTTTATATCCCTTTCCTGTTTTATACAGTTCAACTACCTTTTCCTGCAGATCCTTTGACAATTCTTTTGCTTTCCCCATGACTCAGAATCCAGAATCGTCAGTGCAGCACTGGATGAAAGATGCAAGGGTCTATCAGGAGTCCAGAAACTCTTTGACCTTGTATACACACACACACACACACACACACTAATTACAAGAAAACAGATCACAGGTGAGGATGATTACCTTTAATAGCCATTCAAACCCCTGTGTGTCAACTTGTGTGCATGTTATCAGGCCAAAATCACCAGGGTATGTAAACTTTTGATCAGGGTCATTTGGGTAGTTTCTGTTGTCATTATGATTTAAAAAGAGTAAACACAGTTGATTGATAATAAATGACTTCAGCCAAACACTAACCATGAGTGAAAGAAAAGTTTTTGTTTTATCATTCATATTCTCTGAAAAGTGGCCAAAAAATCATAAATTCTGCCATCTTTTGACCTTGAACTGTACCTTGGAAGCTTGGCGTTCTGCCGAGAGACCATCAGATACAACTCTGGCATCCCCCACTTGAGGGTTAACCTGGAGAACACCTCCGGATGGAGAGCCTACTCCCCGGGATGAAATGCCTGTCTGCTCAGGAATTCCGCTTCCCAGTTGTCCACTCCGGGAATGTGGATGGCAAATAGACAACAATTGTGAGCTTCTGCCCACTGAATAATCTGAGCCACCTCCTTCATGGCTAAGGTGATGTTGTCCGACTGGAACCTGATAAACCGGGCTAAGGACAATTGAGGCCAAGCCATCAGAGCATTGTAAATCACTCTCAACTCCAAGATGTTAATTGGAAGAGCAGACACCTCCCGAGTACATAGTCCCTGAGCCTTTAATGAGTCTCAGACTGCTCCCCAGCCTAGCAGGATGGCGTCCGTGGTCACTATCACCCAGGAATGTCTCCAGAAGCATGTGCCCTGAGATAAATGCTCTTGTGCAAGCTACCAAGGGAGAGAGTTTCTTGTCGACTGGTCTAGATCTATCCTCTAATACAGATCCAAATGGTCTCCATTGTCTGAGCATGCAAAACTGCAGAGCTCTCACATTGAATCGAGCAAAGGGAATGTTGTCCATGGAAGCTACCATCAGACTAATTACCTCCATACATTGAGCTACTGATGGCAGAACAGTAGACTGAAGAGAGAGGCAAGAGGAAAGAATCTTTTATGGTTCCTAAGAAAACCACCCTTGTAGCTGGAACAAGGGAACTCTTCTCCAGATTAACTTTCCATCCGTGGAAACGTAGAAAAGACAACAATATCTCTGTATGAAAGTTTACTTGTTGAAAAGATTGCGCCTGAACCAATATGTCGGCCAGATAGGGCGCCACTGCAATTTCCCGAGACCTGATCACTGCCAAGAGAGCCCCCAGAACGTTTGAGAAAATACTGGGAGCTGTGGCAAGGCCAAACGGAAGAGCCACAAACTAAAAGTGTTTGTCTAGAAAGGCGAATCTCAGGAACTTGTGATGATCCCTTTGGATGGGAACATGAAGATACGCATCCTTCAGGTCTATGGTAGACATGAACTGACCCTCTTGAACCAAAGGAAGAATGGAATGAATGGTTTCCATTTGAATGACGGTACCCTGAGAAACTTGTTGAGACACTTTAGGTCTAAAATGGGTCGAAAAGTTCCCTCTTTTTTGGGAACCACAAAGAGATTTGAATAGAATCCTAAACCCTGTTCCCTTACTGGAACTAAACAATCACTCCCATGGAGGAAAGGTTGTGAACGCAGTTCAAGAATGCCTCTCTTTTTACCTGGTCTGCAGATAATCTTGAGAGGTGGAACTTGCCCCTAGGAGGGAAAGTTTTGAATTCTATTTTGTAACCCTGAGATACTATGTCCACAGTCCAAGGATCTGGGACATCTCGCATCCACACTTGACAAAACAGGCAAAGTCTGCCCCCCACTTGATCGGGGGCCGACCCTTCATGGTGACTTAAAGGGAAATGCCACCAACATTTTTTCTTTTATGATTTTGAAAGAGAATGCAATGTTAAATATCTTTCTAATTTACTTATATTATCTAATTTGTTTTATTCTCTTGATATTCTTTGATGAAAAGCATATCTAGATATGCTCACTAGCTGCTGATTGGTTGCTGCACATAGAAGCATCATGTGATTGGCTCACAAGGTACATTGCTTTTTCTTCAAATAAGGATATTTAAAAAATTAAGCAAAATAAATTATGGAAGTAAATTTTAATGTTGTTTAAATTTCTATTCTCTATCTGAATCATGAAAGAAAGATTTTGGGTTTAGTGGCCCTTTAAGACTAAGCTGAGGGTTTCTTTGATTGCTTCCCCTTATTCCAAGATTGATTGGGCTTCCAAGAAGACTTGGACTGTTCCTGCTTGGAAGAGGGAGAGAAAGACTTTTGGCCTTTGAAGTTATAAAAGGAATGAAAATTACTTTGACGTCCTTTAGTTCTGTTCTTCTTGTCTTGTGGTAGAAAAGACCCTTTTCCACCCATAATATCAGAAATTATTTCTGTCAGACCAGGTCCAAACAAGGTCTTAGCCTTGTAAGGAAGCGCCAGAACCTTCGACTTGGAGGTAACATTAGCTGACCAAGCTTTTAGCCACAAAGTCCATCTTGGCTCCCAGTCTAATAATTTGCATGTTAGCATCAGAAATAAAGGAATTGGCTAGTTTTAGAGTCTTAATCCTATCTTGGATCTCTTCCAACGGAGTCTCTACTAAAACTGATTCAGACAAGGTGTTGCACCTATAAGATGCCGCACTTGCTACTGTGGCAATTCAAACTGCAGATTGCCATTGAAGACCTTGATGAACATACATCTTTTTCAAATAAGCCTCCAGCTTTTTGTCCATGGGATCCATAAAGGAGCAGCTATCCTCTATAGGGATCGTAGTTCTCTTAGCCAAAGTAGAAATAGACCCTTCTACGTTAGGCACCATGCGCCATGAATCTTTAATGGAGTCCGTAACAGGAACATCTTTTTAAAGACGGGAGACGGGGAGAAAGGTATCCCTGGTGTTTCCCATTCCTGTGAAATAATATCTGTCACACGTTCTGGAACAGGAAACACTTCCACAGAGGAACATCATAGTATTTACTAAGTTTACTAGATTTCTTAGGGTTGACGACAGAAGTACTAGAGTAGTTGAAAGTAGCCAATACCTCCTTTAACAGTACACAAAGGTGTTCAAGCTTAAAGGGACACAGAACCCAAATTTTTTTTTCTTTCGTGATTCAGATAGAGCATGAAATTTTAAGCAACTTTCTAAGTTACCCCTATTATCAAATGTTCTTAATTCTCTTGGTATCTTTATTTGAAATGCAAGAATGTAAGTTTAGATGCCGGCCCATTTTTGGTGAACAACCTGGGTTGTCCTTGCTGATTGGTGGATAAATTCATCCACCAATAAAAAAGTGCTGTCAAGAATCTGAACCAAAAAAAAAGCTTAGATGCCTTCTTTTTCAAATAAAGATAGCAAGAGAAAGAAGAAAAATTGATAATAGGAGTAAATTTGAAAGTTGCTTACAATTGTATGCTCTATCTAAATCAGGAAAGAAAAAAATTGGGTTCAGTGTCCCTTTAAATCTGAAGTTTACTTCTTCATTATCAGATGAAGGAATTATACTGTCCGAATGTGAGATTTCACACTCAGAGGCTACCGACGTATCCTCTTCATCAGACTTTTGAGGGAGGGCAACCTGCGTATCAGCAGATGGGATAGATACCTTACTATCTGAAAAATGTTTCATTTTCCTCTTGCGTTTCCCCAACATTGGAAAAGCAGATAATGCCGCAGATACTGCAGAAGATACCTGTGCAGCAAAATCTGCAGGCAAAAAACTCCTCCAGGAAGCCGAGAGGAACTGCAGGCCACTGTATGTGACGCCTTAGAGGCTTGGGACATTTGAGGAGAAAGCTGTGGCATTGCCTGAAAAGCATCATCCTGAGAGATATTGGGCTCAGAGGGCAACAACTTATCTTTAAATTGAAGTGTTCTAGTTAAGCATGCATCACAGAATTGCATTGGAAAAACAATTTGTGCCTCAAGGCATAACAAGCATTTGTAAAACGACACAGTCTTGGACCATAATACTAAATAAAAAATTACCCAAATTGCAGAATTTTTTAAATACAGTCACTTTAAAAAATTTTAATTCCACAGCCGCTTAAAATTATGCAAAAATTTTTTTTAAATAATAAACCAATCAGGCTCCCTACACCTCAGACAGGCTGAGGTGCCTTACCGTAACACTTATACACAATTTGGTTGCCAGAAGTCCCTAAAACGATCATATAGTAGATAGATACTGAAGAGACTGAATTTCAATGACGCGACGCCGCTCCGCTCCATGATATCCAACAGCAGAGAGAAGTCACATGACCAGCAGAGAGAGGAAACTACGCAAGTAAAAGGTGCGCATTTTCCTCTGCCTACAACATGCAGTCTGTCAGTTAGCCTGTTCTAGCTAAGCAAACAAAGAAAACCAACTGCCAAGGGGGGGCGGAGCCAGCAACTGAACAAACAAGACGTGTTTATGAGAGCTCCTGCTGCAATATATCTAATTTTGTTGTAAATAGCGACTAAACCCTCTGAGATTTACCTCAAAATTCTCCTTCAGGATACTCTCTACCCCATCGGAAGATTCCAGTGAATTGTCGCCGCGGTAGCCACTTTATTTGCTCATTTATACCGTGTGGGAAACGACTAGGCTTTCACGGCCTACACTATTCATGGCGTCAACAGATAAGGAAGCCTGGTCTGACATCTACGCAGCTCTGCAGGATTTAAGTTTGCAAATGTCGATTGGGTTCTCTGATATATTAACCCACCTAAGAGCTTCCGTATCACAGCATGAATTGCTGCAGCAGGATAAGGTGGAAAATGTCACTATAGTGACTTATGGAGATCGAGCCTGCAAACAAAGGGATTGGATAACGGACTCTATGCTGGACGCTTCTGAGACACCTAGTATTGTCACTGATCATTCCCTGCCCAGCTACAATGCAGATCAGAGAGATGCGGCTAGCGCCTTAACTCAGACCTCTATCCACTAGTTTGTAAAGAGAGAGATTCTGGTGAATACCGGAGAGGTAACTATGCCTACTGAGGTACGGAACCGTAGATTATTTTTGTGGCCGCCAGACTACAGCCATCTGGGCTGCGACTCCGCAGGTGAGCATATGAGAGGAGACTGTACTGAACCTGTTAGTGAATCAGAGACTCTGTGGAGATTCTGTCATGCAATTGATAATTGCGTCCTGCCTGATGGCCTTTCCCTGACAAGTTGTGAAACTTACCATACCGCTTCAGAGACTGACGCACAGAAGGGGTCACTATTTGAGCCGTACAGGAGAAACATTATATTTTATGCCGCAGCACTTTTGGACCCGTTTTACATCAGACCGGGTGCCCTTCCTAGCCCTGCAGACTTTACAACTCATATCTACAGCAGGAAGCTAATACCCGTGTATTGGAGCAATCTAATCAGATGTGGCGTGGGCTAGTAGAGACCTCTCTCACTATGCTTTTAAGGACAGATAGATCCTTTTCTGACCTCCCTCTTTCAGGACATTGTGTAACTCTGATATCACATGTATTTTTAGTCAAATATATTATTTTATAGTTAGACACTGTTGTCTGTTGAATGTCTTTATATTGCCTGCCCCTCCAGCATGACGCAGATACAGACTACTATCGCAGAATACATGTCTTATGCATTTGTGTATAATGTTTCTATTGTACTACAGGTCAAGTTTAAGAATAGGCTAACTATAGCTCTAGCTTATGTTTGATTTTCTTATGTTATCGTATCTATTTGCTCCTCTGCTGACTAAACTTTACATAGTTAATCCAAATACCCAAAGATATATACAGATGGGTTATGCTTATATCAAGACTCCCCAGCTACACAGAGACTATATTTCTTCCAACAATAATTGTTAGTTGTTATAATAATATCTCAAAAAGGGAGCTAATTAAAGTGGTTTCTGATTTTGGATACACTAGCAAAGCAGGATTTTAATACAAACCCCTTTTAGATAAACAGCTCGCTGGTGTCTAGTTATTGTACTGGGGCTTTGTTTAACTAAGTATATTGAATGTTTCTCTAAATCTCACTACACACTTTATTTCCGCAAAGGGGGTAAATTGAATATACTTCAATAACCATTTTACTCTGACAGGACAATCTCGGTGAGAGAGTTTTAGACTACTATAGGATCGTCAATTTATATTTATCTAGCCCTATGCACCCCCCCTGGTATTACTAGTACAAAGCCCCCAAGAATTATTCTCAAAAGTTAATGTTCACTTAAAATTTTTTACTCCAGCTAGCTAAGATACAGATATAGTCTGCTTTCTCATTCACCCGCAGAGATATGTGTATGTTTGGGCGCTAGGGGGTCCATTTAATGTATTTAATACTCTTTGCTCTTATAACTGTACATGGAAATACCTTATGTTTATGCTTTATTGTATCTATCTCTCTAGGATATGACATTACTTATGTTGAGTTCCATATTTATGTAAAATTATCTGTCTCAGTTGGGCTCCTCCCCTCCCTTTCCCGCCGGTACTGATTGCCTGCGGGTCATATCCCTATGCCTTTTTCCCACACTGCCTATAGTTGGTAATCCCCTAGGGGTGGAGCTCCTCTAGAAATCTCTTATGTTTCATATATACTAATGTCCCCCACCCCTCTTAATATTGATGGGAGTCACCCCTTTCCGTTTTATCTATAGAAAGTCAACCCCTACTGTTAGTCATGACATCGTTGTATTGGGTGTTTAATTTTACTCTAGTCCTCATACTTCATGTACTAAGATCCATTCTGGTATTTTAAGCTCTACCTACAGGTCATAACGAGACTAATGAAAGTTCGCCACTATATCCCTTTAATTGAGTACTCCAATTTATACTCTATCTACTTGGCAATTCAAACTAACGCTCACTTAGGATCCCGATCATAGTTAATTCAAGATTGACATCCCGACCGGCTCCGCCCTTCATCCCCTCCTCCATTTCCCCCCCTCTTATACTTCGTCCATGATAAGCCTCTCTCCTCCCTTTCCCGCCGGAGTTTATTGCCGGCGGGTCATACCCCCACTCCTTTTTTCCAGCTTCGTCTATAGATGACCCTTCCCTAGGAGAGGGGCCCATCCGGAGATTCCCTATATCCCGAACATTTTACAGCCCCCCTCGCCACATAATACTATAGAGTGATTAGTGAGGCCCCTTACCTCCCATAATTGAGCTCTGGTTTTGTTCTGGTTGCATATTCTACACATTTGTCATAACTTTCTCTTTATATAGGCATAACTCTATATTTAGATAACTACTCCGCTTTGATGGAGCTATGCCCATCCCAGTAGTCATGTAAATAACAAGCCCTCCCTGTGAAGTCCACCCTTATATCCATCCAATAAGGCTTTCCATACCTGCTCTCATGCCCTATTTGGCTCCGCCCCCCATTCCCCTCCCCACTCCACTTTGAGCGGCTCTTGCCCGCTGCGTCCCCTTATCCCCCTCCCCGCTAAATTGGCCCATAAGTGGCCAAACACAAGCCAATCCATGTTTATCTTACTTTACTAGTTTATATTATGCTACAAACGCTTTTCACGATAATGTGGAGAATATACTCTATTTCCCCCCTCCCTCTACCCCCATAAAACCAACCCTTCCTTGTTTATATTTTCTAAACTAATAACTTATGGTGTATTTATCCATCACAAAGTTGGGTCACTTCTAGTCTACATGCCATATAAAAAAAATAAAAACTGAGGTCTCAATCTGGATAGTCCAAAATTTTTACTAATACCTTTAATAAACGGGATTTATATGCCCCTTCTGTTTAGATTTATTGCCTAGTAAACCTCCATGCTCCTTCATAACACTAACTAGCTATAGCTTCTCCATTCTTTTACCACTCACCATAGAGTATTACTCTTTATATTCTTGAATCTATACAATGTGGGCATATCTAGTATTGTTTATCTGGCAAGATCATGGTGTTAGTATTGTACTATTCTCCTTTGTTATTATTGTTGGACGTTTCATTATTGTTATATTTGTTTATGACTTCAATAAAAAACTATTTAAAAAAAAAAAAAACTGCCGCCAAATTTTAGGTTTAGACCTAAATCCCTGTATAAAACATAAGCCACACACTACTATTAAAGTATTTCAAAATTAGTCTAAAGAGGAAAAAACGTTCCAATAAATGGAAGATTAACCCCTAGTCTCAACATACATAATGTGCCTGTATAAAGGATTTTAAAAATGTCCCCATCTACTGCATATGACATATTCTTCTGAAGTGCAAGTCTCCAAAGCCTAGAAGACAAAAACACTTACCTGCAGTCTAGCTGTCTGGCAGGAAGACAGCTCACAAGGCGTGAAAGGACACATACTCCTTACAGAGACCTGTAGAAAAAGAAAGAACAGAGTAACCAACTCTGGCTTTCTGTACCATGGGAAGCAATGTGTTAGGAAACAAACAAGGACTTCCTAACTGCTTTTACTGAAGAGATTGACGTGGACTCAGCTAAACCCAAATCCTTGCTTGCAGGGAAAAGTACCCGAAAACTTCACCTCCTTCATTAACAGAGGCAAAGAGAATGACTGGGGATTATGGGCAGGGAGGTAACACTTAACAGCTTTGCTGTGGTGCTCTTTGCCTCCTCCTGATGGCCAGGAGTGATATTCCCACTAGTAATTGGAATGACGTCATGAACTCTCCATATCTTAGGAAAGAAAAGGGCTTAAACAGAAGGTCTGGATGCATAAGAAGCAGCCAAGGAAAGAAACTGGACATCAGAATCAGATCTGTAAGCCAAATACTGCAGGAACAAGTTGGAGTGAACAGAAAAACCAAAGCTCATCCTACTAAATCCTGACAATAACCCTGGTGGGGGGGAATAGAGGTAAAACAAAATATTGGCTATCCAATATAACCACTGAAATACCAGAGCATCCACAAACACAGTTCAAAGATCCCTGAACCTACATACTACCTGGGGAAAATGAGATTGAACCAGGAAGCTATCAGAAATATATCTGAGCAACCCAAAAGAAAAGCAGTCTGATAGAACATAACCAAAGGAAGAGACTGCTCTTCAAGGTGGAAACTGAAAATTGAAAAAACTGCTTCCCAGTCGTACAGTCCTAGAATAAAAACAGCAAAAATAAATTCATACCCAGAAAAGAATTTAAAATACTTTCCCCATAAGTAGGAAACTGCAAGTTCCACCCTGAAAAACAGAATTTATGTTTACCTGATAAATTTCTTTCTCCAACGGTGTGTCCGGTCCACGGCGTCATCCTTACTTGTGGGATATTCTCTTCCCCAACAGGAAATGGCAAAGAGCCCAGCAAAGCTGGTCACATGATCCCTCCTAGGCTCCGCCTACCCCAGTCATTCGACCGACGTTAAGGAGGAATATTTGCATAGGAGAAACCATATGGTACCGTGGTGACTGTAGTTAAAGAAAATAAATTATCAGACCTGATTAAAAAACCAGGGCGGGCCGTGGACCGGACACACCGTTGGAGAAAGAAATTTATCAGGTAAACATAAATTCTGTTTTCTCCAACATAGGTGTGTCCGGTCCACGGCGTCATCCTTACTTGTGGGAACCAATACCAAAGCTTTAGGACACGGATGAAGGGAGGGAGCAAATCAGGTCACCTAAATGGAAGGCACCACGGCTTGCAAAACCTTTCTCCCAAAAATAGCCTCAGAAGAAGCAAAAGTATCAAACTTGTAAAATTTGGTAAAAGTGTGCAGTGAAGACCAAGTCGCTGCCCTACATATCTGATCAACAGAAGCCTCGTTCTTGAAGGCCCATGTGGAAGCCACAGCCCTAGTGGAATGAGCTGTGATTCTTTCGGGAGGCTGCCGTCCGGCAGTCTCGTAAGCCGATCTGATGATGCTTTTAATCCAAAAAGAGAGAGAGGTAGAAGTTGCTTTTTGACCTCTCCTTTTACCTGAATAAACAACAAACAAGGAAGATGTTTGTCTAAAATCCTTTGTAGCATCTAAATAGAATTTTAGAGCGCGAACAACATCCAAATTGTGCAACAAACGTTCCTTCTTTGAAACTGGTTTCGGACACAGAGAAGGTACGATAATCTCCTGGTTAATGTTTTTGTTAGAAACAACTTTTGGAAGAAAACCAGGTTTAGTACGTAAAACCACCTTATCTGCATGGAACACCAGATAAGGAGGAGAACACTGCAGAGCAGATAATTCTGAAACTCTTCTAGCAGAAGAAATTGCAACTAAAAACAAAACTTTCCAAGATAATAACTTAATATCAACGGAATGTAAGGGTTCAAACGGAACCCCCTGAAGAACTGAAAGAACTAAATTGAGACTCCAAGGAGGAGTCAAAGGTTTGTAAACAGGCTTGATTCTAACCAGAGCCTGAACAAAGGCTTGAACATCTGGCACAGCTGCCAGCTTTTTGTGAAGTAACACCGACAAGGCAGAAATCTGTCCCTTCAGGGAACTTGCAGATAATCCTTTTTCCAATCCTTCTTGAAGGAAGGATAGAATCCTAGGAATCTTAACCTTGTCCCAAGGGAATCCTTTAGATTCACACCAACAGATATATTTTTTCCAAATTTTGTGGTAAATCTTTCTAGTGACAGGCTTTCTGGCCTGAACAAGAGTATCGATAACAGAATCTGAGAATCCTCGCTTCGATAAAATCAAGCGTTCAATCTCCAAGCAGTCAGCTGGAGTGAAACCAGATTCGGATGTTCGAACGGACCCTGAACAAGAAGGTCTCGTCTCAAAGGTAGCTTCCAAGGTGGAGCCGATGACATATTCACCAGATCTGCATACCAAGTCCTGCGTGGCCACGCAGGAGCTATCAAGATCACCGACGCCCTCTCCTGATTGATCCTGGCTACCAGCCTGGGGATGAGAGGAAATGGCGGGAACACATAAGCTAGTTTGAAGGTCCAAGGTGCTACTAGTGCATCCACTAGAGCCGCCTTGGGATCCCTGGATCTGGCCCCGTAGCAAGGAACTTTGAAGTTCTGACGAGAGGCCATCAGATCCATGTCTGGAATGCCCCACAGGTGAGTGACTTGGGCAAAGATTTCCGGATGGAGTTCCCACTCCCCCGGATGCAATGTCTGACGACTCAGAAAATCCGCTTCCCAATTTTCCACTCCTGGGATGTGGATAGCAGACAGGTGGCAGGAGTGAGACTCCGCCCATAGAATGATTTTGGTCACTTCTTCCATCGCTAGGGAACTCCTTGTTCCCCCCTGATGGTTGATGTACGCAACAGTTGTCATGTTGTCTGATTGAAAACGTATGAACTTGGTCCTCGCTAGCTGAGGCCAAGCCTTGAGAGCATTGAATATCGCTCTCAGTTCCAGAATATTTATCGGTAGAAGAGATCCTTCCCGAGACCAAAGACCCTGAGCTTTCAGGGATCCCCAGACCGCGCCCCAGCCCATCAGACTGGCGTCGGTCGTGACAATGACCCACTCTGGTCTGCGGAATGTCATCCCTTGTGACAGGTTGTCCAGGGACAGCCACCAACGGAGTGAGTCTCTGGTCCTCTGATTTACTTGTATCTTCGGAGACAAGTCTGTATAGTCCCCATTCCACTGACTGAGCATGCACAGTTGTAATGGTCTTAGATGAATGCGCGCAAAAGGAACTATGTCCATTGCCGCTACCATCAACCCGATCACTTCCATGCACTGAGCTATGGAAGGAAGAGGAACGGAATGAAGTATCCGACAGGAGTCTAGAAGTTTTGTTTTTCTGACCTCTGTCAGAAAAATCCTCATTTCTAAGGAGTCTATAATTGTTCCCAAGAAGGGAACCCTTGTTGACGGGGATAGAGAACTCTTTTCCACGTTCACTTTCCATCCGTGAGATCTGAGAAAGGCCAGGACGATGTCCGTGTGAGCCTTTGCTTGAGTAAGGGACGACGCTTGAATCAGAATGTCGTCCAAGTAAGGTACTACCGCAACGCCCCTTGGTCGTAGCACAGCTAGAAGGGACCCTAGTACCTTTGTGAAAATCCTTGGAGCAGTGGCTAATCCGAAAGGAAGCGCCACGAACTGGTAATGTTTGTCCAGGAATGCGAACCTTAGGAACCGATGATGTTCCTTGTGGATAGGAATATGTAGATACGCATCCTTTAAATCCACCGTGGTCATGAATTGACCTTCCTGGATGGAAGGAAGAATAGTTCGAATGGTTTCCATCTTGAACGATGGAACCTTGAGAAACTTGTTTAAGATCTTGAGATCTAAGATTGGTCTGAACGTTCCCTCTTTTTTGGGAACTATGAACAGATTGGAGTAGAACCCCATCCCTTGTTCTCTTAATGGAACTGGATGAATCACTCCCATTTTTAACAGGTCTTCTACACAATGTAAGAACGCCTGTCTTTTTATGTGGTCTGAAGACAACTGAGACCTGTGGAACCTCCCCCTTGGGGGAAGTCCCTTGAATTCCAGAAGATAACCTTGGGAGACTATTTCTAGCGCCCAAGGATCCAGAACATCTCTTGCCCAAGCCTGAGCGAAGAGAGAGAGTCTGCCCCCCACCAGATCCGGTCCCGGATCGGGGGCCAACATTTCATGCTGTCTTGGTAGCAGTGGCAGGTTTCTTGGCCTGCTTTCCCTTGTTCCAGCCTTGCATTGGTCTCCAAGCTGGCTTGGTTTGAGAAGTATTACCCTCTTGCTTAGAGGACGTAGCACTTTGGGCTGGTCCGTTTTTACGAAAGGGACGAAAATTAGGTCTATTTTTTGCCTTGAAAGGCCGATCCTGAGGAAGGGCGTGGCCCTTACCCCCAGTGATATCAGAGATAATCTCTTTCAAGTCAGGGCCAAACAGCGTTTTCCCCTTGAAAGGAATGTTTAGTAGCTTGTTCTTGGAAGACGCATCAGCCGACCAAGATTTCAACCAAAGCGCTCTGCGCGCCACAATAGCAAACCCAGAATTCTTAGCCGCTAACCTAGCCAATTGCAAAGTGGCGTCTAGGGTGAAAGAATTAGCCAATTTGAGAGCATTGATTCTGTCCATAATCTCCTCATAAGGAGGAGAATCACTATCGAGCGTCTTTATCAGCTCATCGAACCAGAAACATGCGGCTGTAGCGACAGGGACAATGCATGAAATTGGTTGTAGAAGGTAACCCTGCTGAACAAACATCTTTTTAAGCAAACCTTCTAATTTATGATCGTAATAAACATGGCTTACCGGATCCCATAGGGAAAATGACAGCTTCCAGCATTACATCGTCTTGTTAGAATGTGTCATACCTCAAGCAGCAAGAGACTGCACACTGTTCCCCCAACTGAAGTTAATTGCTCTCAACAGTCCTGTGTGGAACAGCCATGGATTTTAGTTACGGTTGCTAAAATCATTTTCCTCATACAAACAGAAATCTTCATCTCTTTTCTGTTTCTGAGTAAATAGTACATACCAGCACTATTTCAAAATAACAAACTCTTGATTGAATAATAAAAACTACAGTTAAACACTAAAAAACTCTAAGCCATCTCCGTGGAGATGTTGCCTGTACAACGGCAAAGAGAATGACTGGGGTAGGCGGAGCCTAGGAGGGATCATGTGACCAGCTTTGCTGGGCTCTTTGCCATTTCCTGTTGGGGAAGAGAATATCCCACAAGTAAGGATGACGCCGTGGACCGGACACACCTATGTTGGAGAAATTGACATATGTAATATTTTCCGACTGGAATCTGATGAACTTGGACGAACCCAGGAGAGACCAAGCCTCCAGAGCATTGAAGATTGCCCGAAGTTCCAGGGTGATGATGGGGAGAAGAGACTCCTTCCGATTCCACCTGCCCTGTGGCTTCCTGGTACCCCGAACCGCTGCCCACCCTGAGACTCGCATGCGTAGTCACAATCTCCCAAGATGGTCTGAGGAAGGATGTCCCCTGGGAAAGTCGGTCTGGACGGAGCCACCAAGAGAGAAACTCCCTCGAACCGTTGTCCAGAGAGATCAGTTGGGACAGGTCCGAATGATTGCCATTCTACTGCCTCAGCATGCACAGCTGAAGAGGACAGAGATGGAATCTGGTAAATGGAATGACATCTATAGTGGATACCATGAGCCCAATAACCTCCATGCACCGGGCCACTGATGGCCTTGAGGAGGACTGAAGGGCAAAACAGCTGGAGACAATCTTGCAACGTCTCTTGTCTGTTAGGAATATCTTCATGGCAATGGAGTCTATTATCGTGCCCAGGAACTCTACTCTGGTACTAGGAACTAGAGAACTCTTTCCTGAGTTTACCTTCCATCCATGAGATTGCAGAAGAAGGAGAAAAGCACTTGAATGGTCCTATGCCAGCTAGCAGGACGGAGCCTGATCCAGAATGTAGTCCGGATAAGGAGCCACTGTTATCCCTCTGGATCTCGCCACCACGAGCAGAGCTACCAGAACCTTCGTGAAGATTCTCGGAGCAGTAGCCAGCCCGAAGGGAAGAGCTACAAACTAGAAGTGCTGATCCAGAAAGGCGAACCTTAAGAACCGGAAGTGATCATTGTGTATTGGAACATGAAGGTAAGCATCCTTCAAGTCTATCATAGTCATAAACTGACCCTCTTGAACTAGGAGCAGTATAGACCTTATTGTCTCCATTTTGAACGATGGAACCGACAGAAACTTCTTTAAGCACTTTAGGTCTAGAATCGGGCAAAACGTGCCCTCCTTCTTTGGTAACACAAAAAAGTTTGAATAGTACCCTAGACCACTTTCTGCTAGAGGTACCGGTACAATTACTCCTAAAGAAGAGAGAACCCTCACGCACTCTAGAAAGGCAAACCATTTCCCTGGATTTAATAAGAGATTTGACAAGAGGAATCTGCCCCTGGGAGGATACGTTTTGAAACCTATCCTGTACCCCTGAGTAACAACTTCCAGAACCCAAGGATCCTGTACATCTCTCAACCAAACCTCAGTGAAAAAAGAGAGTATGCCTCCTATGAGATTCAGAGACAGATCGGGGGCTGCCCCTTCATGCCGATTTTGTCTCGGCGGGCTTCTTGCTCTGCTTGGCTTTATTCCAAGACTGAGAGGGTTTCCAAGATCCCTTGGACTGCTTGGGCTTCGCGGCAGGTTGCTGTCATTGGGACTTTGCAAAAGAAAACAAAATTTATGCTTACCTGATAAATTTCTTTCTTTTGCGATGTACCGAGCCCACGGATTCATCCATACTTGTGGGATATTATCCTTCCTAACAGAAAGTGGCAAAGAGAGCACCACAGCAGAGCTGTCTATATAGCTCCCCCCTTAACTCCACCCCCCAGTCATTCAACCGAAGGCCAAGGAAGAAAAAGGAGAAACTATAAGGTGCAGAGGTGACTGAAGTTTTTAAGAAATAATACCATCTGTCTTGAATAGACAGGGTGGGCCGTGGACTCGGTACATCGCAAAAGAAAGAAATTTATCAGGTAAGCATAAATTTTGTTTTCTTTTGCATGATGTACTGAGTCCACGGATTCATCCTTACTTGTGGGATACCAATACCAAAGCTTTAGGACACGGATGAAGGGAGGGAAAAGACAGGAACCTAAACGGAAGGCACCACTGCTTGCAAAACCTTTCTCCCAAAAATAGCCTCCGAAGAAGCAAAAGTATCAAATTTGTAAAATTTTGAAAAGGTATGGAGCGAAGA
Source organism: Bombina bombina (assembly GCF_027579735.1). Classification (NCBI taxonomy): domain Eukaryota; kingdom Metazoa; phylum Chordata; class Amphibia; order Anura; family Bombinatoridae; genus Bombina; species Bombina bombina. The sequence continues at coordinate 315,359,435 of NC_069503.1, read as the reverse complement.
CCAAGTCGCAGCCTTACAAATCTGTTCAACAGAAGCATCATTTTTAAAAGCATATGTGGAAGCTACCGCTCTAGTAGAATGAGCTGTAATACTTTCAGGAAGCTGCTGTCCAGCCGTCTCATAAGCCAAACGGATGATGCTTTTCAGCCAAAAGGAAAGAGAGGTAGCCTTTTGACCCCTACGCTTTCCAGAATAGACAACAAACAAAGAAGATGTTTGACGAAAATCTTTGGTTGCCTGCAAATAAAATTTCAAAGCATGAACCATGTCCAAGTTGTGCAACAGACGTTCCTTCATACAAGAAGGATTAGGACACAAAGAAGGAACAACAATTTCCTGATTGATATTCCTGTTACTAACAACCTTAGGGAGGAACCCAGGCTTGGTACGCAAAACCACCTTATCAGCATGGAACACAAGATAAGGTGAGTCACATTGTAATGCAGATAGTTCAGAAACTCTTCAAGATGAAGAGATAGCAACTAAGAACCAAATTTATACTCCATGACGGAGCAACAGGTTTAAACACAGGCTTAATTCTAGCTAAAGCCTGACAAAAAGCCCAAACGTCTGGAACATCTGCCAGACGCTTGTGCAACAAAATAGACAGAGCAGATATCTGTCCTTTTAGGGAACTAGCTGACCATCCTTTCTCCAATCCCTCTTGGAGAAAAGACAAAATCCTAGGAATCCTGATTTTACTCCAGGAGAAGTGTTTGGATTCGCACCAAAAAAGATATTTATGCCATATCATATGATAGATTTTCCTGGTAACAGGCTTTCGAGCCTGAATCAAGGTATTTATGACCGACTCAGAGAAACGCCGCTTTGATAGAATCAAGCGTTCAATCTCCAAGCAGTCAGTTGAAGAGAAATTAGATTTGGATGCTTGAATGGACCTTGAATCAGAAGGTCCTGTCTCAGTGGCAGAGACCATGGTGGAAGAGATGACATGTCCACCAGGTCTGCATACCAAGTCCTGCGTGGCCACGCAGGCGCTATCAAAATCACTGATGCTCTCTCCTGTTAGATTCTGGCAATCAGACGTGGAAGGAGAGGGAAAGGTGGAAACGCCATCAGATCCAATTCTGGTGTGCCCCATAGCCGAACCAGTTGAGCAAACACCTCCAGATGGAGTTCCCACTCCCCCGGATGAAAAGTCTGATGACTTAGAAAAACATAATTTATGCTTACCTGATAAATTTATTTCTCTTGTAGTGTATCCAGTCCACGGATCATCCATTACTTGTGGGATATTCTCCTTCCCAACAGGAAGTTGCAAGAGGATCACCCACAGCAGAGCTGCTATATAGCTCCTCCCCTCACTGCCATATCCAGTCATTCGACCGAAACAATACGAGAAAGGAGAAACCATAGGGTGCAGTGGTGACTGTAGTTTAATTAAAATTTAGACCTGCCTTAAAAGGACAGGGCGGGCCGTGGACTGGATACACTACAAGAGAAATAAATTTATCAGGTAAGCATAAATTATGTTTTCTCTTGTTAAGTGTATCCAGTCCACGGATCATCCATTACTTGTGGGATACCAATACCAAAGCTAAAGTACACGGATGATGGGAGGGACAAGGCAGGAACTTAAATGGAAGGAACCACTGCCTGTAGAACCTTTCTCCCAAAAACAGCCTCCGAAGAAGCAAAAGTGTCAAATTTGTAAAATTTTGAAAAGGTGTGAGGCGAAGACCAAGTCGCAGCCTTGAAAATCTGTTCAACAGAGGCCTCATTTTTAAAGGCCCAGGTGGAAGCCACAGCTCTAGTAGAATGAGCTATAATCCTTTCAGGGGGCTGCTGTCCAGCAGTCTCATAGGCTAAGCGTATTATGCTCCGAAGCCAAAAGGAGAGAGAGGTTGCCAAAGCTTTTTGACCTCTCCTCTGTCCAGAGTAAACGACAAACAGGGCAGATGTTTGACGAAAATCTTTAGTAGCCTGTAAGTAGAACTTCAAAGCACGGACTACGTCCAGATTATGCAAAAGACGTTCCTTCTTTGAAGAAGGATTAGGACACAATGATGGAACAACAATCTCTTGATTGATATTCCTGTTAGAAACCACCTTAGGTAAAAACCCAGGTTTGGTACGCAGAACTACCTTGTCTGAATGAAAAATCAGATAAGGAGAATCACAATGTAAGGCAGATAACTCAGAGACTCTTCGAGCCGAGGAAATAGCCATCAAAAACAGAACTTTCCAAGATAAAAGTTTAATATCAATGGAATGAAGGGGTTCAAACGGAACTCCCTGAAGAACTTTAAGAACCAAGGTTAAGCTCCACGGGGGAGCAACAGTTTTAAACACAGGCTTAATCCTAACCAAAGCCTGACAAAATGCCTGGACGTCTGGAACTTCTGCCAGACGCTTGTGCAAAAGAATAGACAGAGCAGAGATCTGTCCTTTTAAAGAACTAGCTGATAAGCCTTTGTCCAAACCCTCTTGGAGAAAGGACAATATCCTAGGAATCCTAACCTTACTCCATGAGTAACTCTTGGATTCACACCAATAAAGATATTTACGCCATATCTTATGGTAGATTTCCTGGTGACAGGCTTCCGAGCCTGTATTAAGGTATCAATGACTGACTCGGAGAAGCCACACCTTGATAGAATCAAGCGTTCAATCTCCATGCAGTCAGTCTCAGAGAAAGTAGATTTAGATGATTGAAAGGACCTTGTATTAGAAGGTCCTGCCTCAGAGGCAGAGTCCACGGTGGAAGAGATGACATGTCCACTAGGTCTGCATACCAGGTCCTGCGTGGCCACGCAGGCGCTATCAGAATCACTGATGCTCTCTCCTGTTTGATTTTGGCAATCAGTCGAGGGAGCAGAGGAAACGGTGGAAACACATAGGCCAGGTTGTAGAACCAAGGAGCTGCTAGAGCATCTATCAGCGTTGCTCCCGGGTCCCTGGACCTGAATCCGTAACAAGGAAGCTTGGCGTTCTGGCGAGACGCCATGAGATCCAGTTCTGGTTTGCCCCAACGATGGACCAGTTGAGCAAACACCTCCGGATGGAGTTCCCACTCCCCCGGATGAAAAGTCTGATGACTTAGAAAATCCGCCTCCCAGTTCTCTACGCCTGGGATGTGGATCGCTGACAGGTGGCAAGAGTGAGACTCTGCCCAGTGAATTATCTTTGAGACTTCTAACATCGCTAGGGAACTCCTGGTTCCCCCTTGATGGTTGATGTAAGCCACAGTCGTGATGTTGTCCGACTGAAATCTGATGAACCTCAGTGTTGCTAACTGAGGCCAAGCTAGAAGAGCATTGAATATTGCTCTTAACTCCGGAATATTTATTGGGAGGAGTTTCTCCTCCTGAGTCCACGATCCCTGAGCCTTCAGGGAGTTCCAGACTGCGCCCCAACCTAGAAGGCTGGCATCTGTTGTTACAATCGTCCAATCTGGCCTGTGAAAGGTCAAACCCTTGGACATATGGACCCGAGAAAGCCACCAGAGAAGAGAATCTCTGGTCTCTTGATCCAGATTTAGTAGAGGGGACAAATCTGAGTAATCCCCATTCCACTGACTTAGCATGCATAATTGCAGCGGTCTGAGATGCAGGCGCGCAAAAGGCACTATGTCCATTGCCGCTACCATTAAGCCGATTACTTCCATGCACTGAGCCACTGACGGGCGTGGAATGGAATGAAGGACACGGCAAGCATTTAGAAGTTTTGATAACCTGGACTCCGTCAGGTAAATTTTCATCTCTACAGAATCTATAAGAGTCCCTAGGAAGGAGACTCTTGTGAGTGGTGATAGAGAACTCTTTTCCACGGTCACTTTCCACCCATGCGACCTCAGAAATGCCAGAACTATCTCTGTATGAGACTTGGCAATTTGAAAGCTTGACGTCTGTATCAGGATGCCGTCTAGATACGGAGCCACCGCTATGCATCGCGGTCTTAGAACCGCCAGAACTGAGCCCAGAACCTTTGTAAAAATTCTCGGGGCAGTGGCCAACACGAAGGGAAGAGCTTCAAATTGGTAATGCCTGTCTAGAAAGACAAACCTTAGGAACCGATGATGATCTTGGTGAATCGGTATGTGAAGGTAGGCATCCTTTAAGTCCACTGTGGTCATGTACTGACCCTCTTGGATCATGGGTAGGATGGTCCGAATAGTTTCCATTTTGAATGATGGAACTCTGAGGAATTTGTTTAAGATCTTTAGATCCAAGATTGGTGTGAAGGTTCCCTCTTTCCTGGGAACCACAAACAGATTTGAATAAAATCCCTGTTCTTATTACTTCCGCGGAACTGGATGGATCACTCCCATTACTAGGAGGTCTTGCACACAGCTTAGGAATGCCTCTTTCTTTATCTGGTTTGATGATAACCTTGAAAGATGAAATCTCCCTTGTGGAGGAGAAGCTTTGAAGTCCAGAAGATATCCCTGAGATATGATCTCCAACGCCCAGGGATCCTGAACATCTCTTGCCCACGCCTGGGCGAAGAGAGAAAGTCTGCCCCCCACTAGATCCGTTTCCGGATAGGGGGCCGTTCCTTCATGCTGTCTTGGGGGCAGCAGCAGGCTTCCTGGCCTGCTTGCCCTTGTTCCAGGACTGGTTAGGTTTCCAGGCCTGTCTGGAATGAGCAACAGTTCCCTCTTGTTTTGAAGCGGAGGAAGTTGATGCTGCTCCTGCCTTGAAATTTCGAAAGGCACGAAAATTAGACTGTTTGGCCTTTGATTTGGCCCTGTCCTGAGGAAGGGTATGACCCTTGCCTCCAGTAATGTCAGCAATAATTTCCTTCAAGCCAGGCCCGAATAAGGTCTGCCCCTTGAAAGGAATGTTGAGTAATTTAGACTTTGAAGTCACGTCAGCTGACCAGGATTTAAGCCATACCACCCTACGCGCCTGGATGGCGAATCCGGAATTCTTAGCCGTTAGTTTAGTCAAATGAACAATGGCATCAGAAACAAATGAGTTAGTTAGCTTAAGCGTTCTAAGCTTGTCAATAATTTAATTCAATGGAGCTGTCTGGATGGCCTCTTCCAGGGCCTCAAACCAGAATGCCGCTGCAGCAGTGACAGGTGCAATGCATGCAAGGGGCTGTAAAATAAAACCTTGTTGAATAAACATTTTCTTAAGGTAACCCTCCAATTTTTTATCCATTGGATCTGAAAAAGCATAACTGTCCTCAACCGGGATAGTGGTACGCTTTGCTTTAGTAGAAACTGCTCCCTCCACCTTAGGGACCGTCTGCCATAAGTCCCGTGTAGTGGCGTCTATTGGAAACATTTTTCTAAATATAGGAGGTGGGGAAAAGGGCACACCGGGTCTATCCCACTCCTTGCTAATAATTTCTGTAAGCCTTTTAGGTATAGGAAAAACTTCAGTACACACCGGCACCGCATAGTATCTATCCAGCCTACACAATTTCTCTGGAATTGCAACTGTGTTACAGTCATTCAGAGCAGCTAATACCTCCCCAAGCAATACACGGAGGTTCTCAAGCTTAAATTTAAAATTAGAAATCTCTGAATCAGGTTTCCCCGAGTCAGAGATGTCACCCACAGAATGAAGCTCTCCGTCCTCATGTTCTGCATACTGTGACGCAGTATCAGACATGGCTCTAACAGCATTTGCGCGCTCTGTATCTCTCCTAACCCCAGAGCTATCACGCTTGCCTCTTAATTCAGCAATCTAGATAATACCTCTGACAGGGTATTATTCATGATTGCAGCCATGTCCTGCAAGGTAATCGCTATGGGCGTCCCTGATGTAATTGGCGCCATATTAGCGTGCGTCCCCTGAGCGGGAGGCGAAGGGTCTGACATGTGGGGAGAGTTAGTCGGCATAACTTCCCCCTCGACAGAACCCTCTGGTGATAATTCTTTTATAGATAAAGACTGATCTTTACTGTTTAAGGTGAAATCAATACATTTAGTACACATTCTCCTATGGGGCTCCACCATGGCTTTCAAACATAATGAAGAAGTAGGTTCCTCTGTGTCAGACATGTTTAAACAGACTAGCAATGAGACTAGCAAGCTTGGAAAACACTTTAAAACAAGTTTACAAGCAATATAAAAAACGTTACTGCGCCTTTAAGAAACACAAATTTTCCAAAATTTTGAAATAACAGTGAAAAAATGCAGTTACACTAACGAAATTTTTACAGTGTATGTAATAAGTTAGCAGAGCATTGCACCCACTTGCAAATGGATGATTAACCCCTTAATACCAAAAACGGAATAACAAATGACAAAAACGTTTTTTAAACAGTCACAACTGCCATAGCTCTACTGTGGCTTTTTACCTCCCTCAATACGACTTTTGAAGCCTTTTGAGCCCTTCAGAGAAGTACTGGATCATGCAGGAAGAAGCTGGATGTCTGTGTCTGTAATTTTTGCTGTGCAAAAAAACGCCAAAATAGGCCCCTCCCACTCATATTACAACAGTGGGAAGCCTCAGGGAACTGTTTCTAGGCAAAATTCAAGCCAGCCATGTGGAAAAAACTAGGCCCCAATAAGTTTTATCACCAAACATATGTAAAAAACGATTAAACATGCCAGCAAACGTTTTAAAATACACTTTTATAAGAGTATGTATCTCTATTAATAAGCCTGATACCAGTCGCTATCACTGCATTTAAGGCTTTACTTACATTACTTCGGTATCAGCAGCATTTTCTAGCAAATTCCATCCCTAGAAAAATATTTTAACTGCACATACCTTATTGCAGGAAAACCTGCACGCTATTCCCCCTCTGAAGTTACCTCACTCCTCAGAATATGTGAGAACAGCAAAGGATCTTAGTTACTTCTGCTAAGATCATAGAAAACGCAGGCAGATTCTTCTTCTAAATACTGCCTGAGATAAACAGTACACTCCGGTACCATTTAAAAATAAACTTTTGATTGAAGAAATAAACTAAGTATAAAACACCACAGTCCTCTTACGACCTCCATCTTAGTTGAGAGTTGCAAGAGAATGACTGGATATGGCAATGAGGGGAGGAGCTATATAGCAGCTCTGTTGTGGGTGATCCTCTTGCAACTTCCTGTTGGGAAGGAGAATATCCCACAAGTAATGGATGATCCGTGGACTGGATACACTTAACAAGAGAAATCTGCCTCCCAGTTCTCTACACCTGGGATATAGATCGCTGACAGATGGCAAGAGTGAGCCTCTGCCCATCGGAGTATCCTTGAGACCTCTATCATCGCTAAGGAACTCTTTGTTCCGGCCGGATCATTGATATAAGCCACAGTCGTGATGTTGTCTGACTGAAACCTGATGAATCTGGCCGAAGCCAGCTGAGGCCATGCCTGGAGAGCATTGAATATCGCTCTTAATTCCAGAATATTTATTGGTAGGAGAGCCTCCTCCTGAGTCCACAAACCCTGTGCTTTCAGGGCATTCCAGACTGCACCGCAACCCAGAAGCCTGGCGTCTGTCGTCACTATAACCCATTCTGGCCTGCAGAAACACATTCCCTGGGACAAATGATCCTGTGACAACCACCAAGAAGAGAGTCTCTGGTCTCTTGATCCAGACTTATCTGAGGAGATAAATCTGCATAATCCCCATTCCACTGATTGAGCATGCAAAGTTGCAGTGGTCTGAGATGCAAGCGAGTAAATGGAACTATGTCCATTGCCGCTACCATTAGACCGATTACCTCCATACACTGAGCCACTGACGGCCGAGGAATGGAGTGGAGCTCGGCACGTGGACAAAATCTTTGATTTCCTGACCTCCGTCAGAAATATTTTCATGTCCACTGAGTCTATCAGAGTCCCTAGAAATTAAACTCTTGTGAGGGGGAAAGAGAACTCTTTTTTACGTTCACCTTCCACCCGTGAGATCTTAGAAAGGCCAACACTAAGTCCGTGTGAGACTTGGCTAGTTGGAAAGTCGACGCTTGAATTGGAATGTCGTCTAGATAAGGCGCCACTGCTATGTCCCGCGGCCTTAGAACCGCCAGAAGAGACCCTAGCACCTTCGTGAAGATTTGTGGCGCCGTGGCCAACCCGAAAGGAAGAGCCACAAACTGATAATGCTTGTCCAGAAAGGCGAACCTGAGGAACTGGTGATGATCTTTGTGGATAGGAATGTGTAGATACGCATCCTTTAAGTCCACGGTGGTCATATATTGACCCTCCTGGATCAATGGTAAGATAGTCCGAATGGTCTCCATCTTGAAGGATGGGACTCTTAGGAATTGGTTTAGGATCTTGAGATCCAGAATTGGTCTGAAAGTTCCCTCTTTTTTGGGAACTACAGATTGGAGTAGAACCCCTGCCCCGCTTTTGGAACTGGGCACATCACTCCCATGGTAAAAAGGTCTTCTACACAGCGAAAGAACACCTCTCTTTTTGTCGGGTTTACAGACAATTGAGAAAGATGGAACCTCCCCCTTGGAGGAGAATCCTTGAAATCTAGAAGGTATCCCTGGGTTACAATTTCTACTGCTCAGGAATCCTGAATGTCTCTTGCCCAGGCCTGAGCAAAGAGAGAGAGTCTGCCCCCTACTAGATCCGGTCCCGGATCGGGGGCTACCCCTTCATGCTGACTTAGTGGCAGCAGCAGGCTTTTTGGCCTGTTTACCCATGTTCCAAGTCTGATTAAGTCTCCAGGTTGGCTTGGATTGAGCAAAGTTCCCCTCTTGCTTTGCAGCAGAGGAGGAGGAAGTGGGACCACTCTTGAAGTTTGAAAGGAACGAAAATTATTTTGTTTGGTCCTTGTCTTATTTGACTTATCCTGTGGGAGGGTATGACCCTTCCCTCCAGTAATGTCTGAAATTATCTCTTTCAGTGCAGGCCCGAATACGGTATTACCTTTGAAAGGGATAGACAAAAGCTTAGATTTAGATGAAACATCAGCTGACCAGGACTTAAAGGGACAGTCTACCATAGAATTGTTATTGTTTTAAAAGATAGATAATCCCTTTATTACCCATTCCCCAGTTTTGCATAACCAACACAGTTATATTAATATACTTTTTACCTCTGTTATTACCTTGTATCTAGGAACCTTCTTCCAGCCCCCTAATCACATGACTGTGACTGTTTATTATCTATTGTCTTAAATTTAGCATTGGTTTGTGCTAGATCTTAAATAACCCCCTGTGCCTGAACAGAGTGTTATCTATATGGCCCACGTGTACTTTCTGTCTCTTTGTGTTGAAAAGAGATTTAAAAAGCATGTGATAAGAGGCAGCCCTCAAAGGCTTAGAAATTAGCATATGAGCCTACCTATGTTTAGTTTAAACTAAGAATACCAAGAGAAAAAAGCAAATTTGATGATAAAAGTAAATTGGAAAGTTGATTAAAATTAAAAGTCCTATCTGAATAATGAAAGTTGAATTTATACTAGACTGTCCCTTTAAGCCATAACGCTCTACGCGCTAAAATGGCAAAACCTGAATTTTTTGCCGCTAACTTAGCAAGATGAAAAGCGGCATCTGTAATAAAAGAATTAGCTAACTTGAGAGCCTTAATTCTGTCCAGAAAATCATCTAGTGGGGTCTCCATCTGAAGAGCCTCTTCTAAAACCTCAAACCAAAAGGCAGCTGCAGTGGTTACAGGAACAATGCACGCTATAGGTTGAAGAAGAAAACCTTGATGAACAAAAATTTTCTTTAGGAGACCCTCTAATTTTTTATCCATAGGATCAATGAAAGCACAACTGTCTTCAATAGGTATAGTTGTACGCTTAGCCAGAGTAGAAATAGCTCCCTCCACCTTAGGGACCGTCTGCCATGAGTCTTTTATGGTGTCAGAAATGGGAAACATTTTCTTAAAAACAGGAGGGGGAGCGAACGGAATACCTGGTCTATCCCACTCCTTAGTAACAATGTCCGAAATCCTCTTAGGGACCGGAAACACATCAGTGTAAACAGGAACCTCTAAATATTTGTCCATTTTACACAATTTCTCTGGAACTACAATAGAGTCACAATCATCCAGAGTAGCTAAAACCTCCCTGAGCAATAAGCGGAGGTGCTCTAGCTTAAATTTAAATGCCGTCATATCTGAATCTGTCTGAGGGAAAATCTTTCCTGAATCAGAAATCTCTCCCTCAGACAACAAATCTCTCATCCTTACCTCAGAACATTGTGAGGGAATATCGGATACGGTTACTAAAGCGTCAGAAGGCTCAGCATTTGTTCTTAACCCAGAGCTACTGCGCTTCCCTTGCAACCCTGGCAGTTTAGATAAAACCTCTGTGAGGGTAGTATTCATAACTGAAGCCATATCTTGCAAGGTGAAAGAATTAGACGTACTAAGTACTTGGCGTCGCTTGTGCGGGCGTTACTGGTTGTGACACTTGGGGAGAACTAGATGGCAAATCCTGATTTCCTTCTGTCTGAAAATCATTTAATGCCAAATTTTTAAAAGTCAAAATATGCTGTTTGCAATTTATAGACATATCAGTACAAGTGGGACACATTCTAAGAGGGGGTTCCACAATGGCTTCTAAACAAATTGAGCAATGCGTTTCATCAGTGTCAGACATGTTTAAAAGGCTAGTAATGAGGCAAGCAAGCTTGGAAAACACTTTATTTCATGAAAAAAACACAATTTGCAAAAACGGTAATGTGCCTTTAAGAGAAAAAAAGGCATACACAAACTGCAAAACAGGTTAAAATTGCTTCAAATTTTCCAAAATTTTAACAGTGTACCCACTAAGCTTTAGAAGGATTGCACCACAAGTAAATAAGCAATAAACCACCAAATGAACAAACCGGATTGATAATTGTCTAAAACCGGTTAAAAACCCCTATAGCACTTTGCCACAGCTCTGCTGTGGCCTTACCTGCCCTTAGAGAACGAAAATATGGGATTAAAGCTTCGATTAGGCCCTTAGAAGACTATCAGGACCTCAGGAGAAGTTGCTTGCTGCTTGCATGTAAAACTAAATGCGCAACTGAGGCGCGAAAAACAGAATGTATGCTTACCTGATAAATTACTTTCTCCAATGGTGTGTCCGGTCCACGGCGTCATCCTTACTTGTGGGAATATCTCTTCCCCAACAGGAAATGGCAAAGAGTCCCAGCAAAGCTGGCCATATAGTCCCTCCTAGGCTCCGCCCACCCCAGTCATTCGACCGACGGACAGGAGGAAAAAATAGGAGAAACCATAGGGTGTCGTGGTGACTGTAGTTAGAGAAAATAATTCATCGGACCTGATTAAAAAAAAACCAGGGCGGGCCGTGGACCGGACACACCGTTGGAGAAAGTAATTTATCAGGTAAGCATAAATTCTGTTTTCTCCAACATTGGTGTGTCCGGTCCACGGCGTCATCCTTACTTGTGGGAACCAATACCAAAGCTTTAGGACACGGATGAAGGGAGGGAGCAAATCAGGTTACCTAAACGGAAGGCACCACGGCTTGCAAAACCTTTCTCCCAAAAATAGCCTCCGAAGAAGCAAAAGTATCAAATTTGTAAAATTTGGCAAAAGTGTGCAGTGAAGACCAAGTCGCTGCCTTACATATCTGATCAACAGAAGCCTCGTTCTTGAAGGCCCATGTGGAAGCTACAGCCCTAGTGGAGTGAGCTGTGATTCTTTCAGGAGGCTGCCGTCCGGCAGTCTCATAAGCCAATCGGATGATGCTTTTAAGCCAAAAGGAAAGAGAGGTAGAAGTTGCTTTTTGACCTCTCCTTTTACCAGAATAGATGACAAACAGAGAAGAAGTTTGTCTGAACTCTTTTGTAGCTTCTAAGTAGAATTTTAGAGCACGGACTACATCTAAATTGTGTAGCAAACGTTCCTTCTTTGAAACTGGATTCGGACACAAAGAAGGTACAACTATCTCCTGATTAATATTTTTGTTGGAAACAACCTTTGGTAGAAAACCAGGCTTAGTACGCAAAACAACCTTATCTGAATGGAACACCAGATAGGGTGGAGTACACTGTAGAGCAGATAACTCAGAAACTCTTCTAGCAGAAGAAATAGCAACCAAAAACAAAACTTTCCAAGATAACAACTTAATATCTATGGAATGTAAAGGTTCAAACGGAACCCCTTGAAGAACTGAAAGAACTAGATTTAAACTCCAGGGAGGAGTCAAAGGTCTGTAAACAGGCTTGATTCTAACCAGAGCCTGAACAAATGCTTGAACATCTGGCACAACTGCCAGTCGTTTGTGTAGTAGGACAGATAAAGCAGAAATCTGTCCCTTTAGAGAACTCGCAGATAATCCTTTATCCAAACCTTCTTGTAGAAAGGAAAGAATCCTAGGAATCTTTATCTTATTCCATGGGAATCCCTTGGATTCACACCAGCAGATATATCTTTTCCATATTTAATGGTAAATCTTTCTAGTTACCGGTTTTCTGGCTTGAACCAGAGAATCTATCACGGAATCTGAAAACCCACGCTTTGATAGAATCAAGCGTTCAATCTCCAAGCCGTCAGCTGGAGGGAGACCAGATTTGGATGTTCGAATGGACCCTGAACAAGAAGGTCCTGTCTCAAAGGTAGCTTCCATGGTGGAACCGATGATATTCACCAGGTCTGCATACCAAGTCCTGCGTGGCCACGCAGGAGCTATCAAGATCACTGAGGCCCTCTCCTGTTTGATCCTGGCTACCAGCCTGGGAATGAGAGGAAACGGTGGAAAAACATAAGCTAGGTTGAAGGTCCAAGGCGCTACTAGTGCATCCACTAGAGTCGCCTTGGGATCCCTGGATCTGGACCCGTAGCAAGGAACCTTGAATTTCTGACGAGACGCCATCAGATCCATATCTGGAATGCCCCATAGTTGCGTCAACTGGGCAAAGATCTCCGGGTGGAGTTCCCACTCCCCCGGATGGAATGTCTGACGACTCAAATAATCCGCTTCCCAGTTTTCCACACCTGGAATGTGGATCGCAGATAGGTGGCAGGAGTGATTCTCCGCCCATTGTATGATTTTGGTCACTTCTTTCATCGCCAGGGAACTCCTTGTTCCCCCCTGATGATTAAGATACGCAACAGTCGTCATGTAGTCTGATTGGAATCTTATTAATCTGGCCTTTGCTAGCTGAGGCCAAGCCCTGAGAGCATTGAATATCGCTCTTAGTTCCAGAATGTTTATCGGGAGAAGAGACTTCCCAAGACCACAGTCCCTGAGCTTTCAGGGATTCCCAGACCGTGCCCCAGCCCACTAGGCTGGCGTCGGTCGTGACGATGACCCACTCTGGACTGCAGAAGCTCATTCCCTGGGATAGGTGATCCTGGGTTAGCCACCAACGGAGTGAGTCTCTGGTCTTCTGATCTATTTGAATCACTGGTATAGTCCCCATTCCACTGTTTCAGCATGCACAGTTGTAATGGTCTTAGATGAATTCGCGCAAAAGGAACTATGTCCATTGCTGCAACCATCAATCCTACTACTTCCATGCACTGAGCTACGGAAGGACGAGGAATAGAATGAAGAACTTGACAAGCGTTTAGAAGTTTTGACTTTCTGACTTCTGTCAAGAAAATCCTCATTTCTAAGGAATCTATTATTGTTCCCAAGAAGGGAACTCTTGTCGACGGAGACAGGGAACTTTTTTCTATGTTCACCTTCCATCCGTGAGATCTGAGAAAGGCCAGAACGATGTCTGAGTGAGCCTTTGCCTTTGAAAGAGACGACGCTTGTACTAGAATGTCGTCCAAGTACGGTACTACTGCAATGCCCCTTGGTCTTAGAACCGCTAGAAGGGATCCGAGTACCTTTGTGAAAATCCTTGGAGCAGTGGCTAACCCGAATGGGAGGGCCACAAACTGGTAATGTTTGTCCAGAAAGGCGAACCTTAGGAACTGATGATGTTCTTTGTGGATAGGGATATGTAGATATGCATAGTCATAAATTGACCTTCCTGAATTGTGGGTAGAATCGTTCGAATGGTTTCCATCTTGAACGATGGAACTCTGAGAAATTTGTTTAGGATCTTTAAATCCAGGATTGGTCTGAAAGTTCCCTCTTTTTTGGGAACTACAAACAGATTTGAGTAAAATCCCATTCCTTGTTCCGCCGTTGGAACTGGGTGTATCACTCCCATCTTTAACAGGTCTTCTACACAATGTAAGAATGCCTGTCTCTTTACTTGGTTTGAGCATAAGTGAGACATGTGGAACCTTCCCCTTGGGGGTAGTTCCTTGAATTCCAGAAGATAACCCTGAGAAACTATTTCTAGCGTCCAGGGATCCTGAACATCTCTTGCCCAAGCCTGAGCAAAGAGAGAGAGTCTGCCCCCCACTATATCCAGTCCCGGATCGGGGGCTACTCCTTCATGAAGTTTTGTTAGCAGCGGCAGGCTTCTTGGCCTGCTTACCCTTGTTCCAGCCTTGCATCGGTTTCCAGGCTGGTTTGGTCTGTGAGGTATTACCCTCTTGCTTAGAGGATGCAGAATTAGAGCCCGGTCCGTTCCTGAAATTACGAAAGGAACGAAAATTAGACTTAGTCTTGGCTTTGAAAGGCCTATCTTGTGGGAGGGCGTGGCCCTTTCCCCCAGTGATGTCTGAGATAATCTCTTTCAATTCTGGCCCAAAGAGAGTTTTACCCTTGAAGGGGATATTAAGCAATTTTGTCTTGGATGATACATCCGCTGACCAAGACTTTAGCCAAAGCGCTCTGCGCGCCACAATTGCAAACCCTGAATTTTTCGCCGCTAATCTAGCTATTTGCAAAGCGGCATCTAAAATAAAAGAGTTAGCCAACTTAAGTGCGTGAACTCTGTCCATAACCTCCTCATATGGAGTCTCTCTACAGAGCGACTTTTCTAGTTCCTTGAACCAGAACCACGCTGCTGTAGTGACAGGAACAATGCACGAAATGGGTTGAAGAAGGTAACCTTGCTGTACAAAAATCTTTTTAAGCAAACCCTCCAATTTTTTATCCGTAGGATCTTTGAAAGCACAATTATCCTCGATAGGAATAGTAGTGCGCTTGTTTAGAGTAGAAACTGCCCCCTCGACCTTAGGGACTGTCTGCCATAAGTCCTTTCTGGGGTCGACCATAGGAAATAATTTCTTAAATATAGGACGGGGAACAAAAGGTATGCCGGGCTTCTCCCATTCCTTATTCACTATGTCCGCCACCCGCTTGGGTATAGGAAAAGCGTCGGGGTGCACCGGAACCTCTAGGAACTTGTCCATCTTGCATAATTTTTCTGGAATGACCAGGTTGTCACAATCATCCAGAGTAGATAACACCTCCTTAAGCAGTGCGCGGAGATGTTCTAATTTAAATTTAAATGTCACAACATCAGGTTCAGCCTGTTGGGGAAATTTCAGATTCAGGAAAAATTTCCCATCTGACAAAACCTCCCTCATGGCCCCTTCAGATTGGTGTGAGGGTATGACAGAACAATTATCATCAGCGCCCTCTTGCTCTTCAGTGTTTAAAACAGAGCAATCGTGCTTTCTCTGATATGCAGGCATTTTGGATAAAATATTTGCTATGGAGTTATCCATTACAGCCGTCAATTGTTGCATGGTAATAAGCATTGGCGCGCTAGAAGTACTAGGGGCCTCCTGCGTGGGCAAAACTGGTGTAGACACAGAAGGAGATGATGTAGAACCATGTCTACTCCCTTCATCTGATGAATCATCGTGGGCAACTTCATTATCTGTGACAGTACTGTCCTTACTTTGTTTGGACGCTTTGGCACAATTATCACATAATTTAGAAGGGGGAAACACATTGACTTTCATACATATAGAACATAGCTTATCTGAAGGCACAGACATGTTAAACAGGCTTAAACTTGTCAGTAAAACACAAAAACCGTTTTAAAACAAAACCGTTACTGTCTCTTTAAATTTTAAACAGAGCACACTTTATTACTGAATATGTGAAAAAATATGAAGGAATTGTTCAAAATTTACCAAAATTTCACCACAGTGTCTTAAAGCATTAAAAGTATTGCACACCAATTTTCAGAGCTTTATCCCTTAAAATAACGAAACCGGAGCCGGTTACAGTTTTAACCCCTCTACAGTCCCAGCTACAGCCTTTGCTGCGACTCTACCAAGCCCAGAGGGGAATACGATACGAAATGACGCCTTCTAGGAACTTTTCCAACTATTTTCAGGTCCTCACACATGCATCTGCATGTCTTGCTCTCAAAAACAACTGCGCAGTAATGGCGCGAAAATGAGGCTCAGCCTACAACTGGGAAGGCCCTTCCTGACTGGAAAAGGTGTCTAACATAGTGCCTGACGTTAAAAAACGTTCCCCAAGTTTATAAGTGTGAAATACCAGCATAAACATGTATAAAATGCCCAAATAAAGCAATCAATTTTGCCCATAAAAGTGTCTACCAGTTTTATAGCCCATATTAAGCCCTTTATTCTGCTTGAGACTAAGAAAATGGCTTACCGGTCCCCATGAGGGGAAATGACAGCCTTCCAGCATTACACAGTCTTGTTAGAAATATGGCTAGTCATACCTTAAGCAGAAAAGTCTGCTGTTTCCCCCAACTGAAGTTACTTCATCTCAACAGTCCTATGTGGAAACAGCAAAGGATTTTAGTTACTGTCTGCTAAAATCATCTTCCTCTCACAAACAGAATTCTTCATCTCTTTCTGTTTCAGAGTAAATAGTACATACCAGCACTATTTTAAAATAACAAACTCTTGATAGTAGAATAAAAAACTACAACTAAACACCACATACTCTTAACCATCTCCGTGGAGATGTTGCCTGTGCAACGGCAAAGAGAATGACTGGGGTGGGCGGAGCCTAGGAGGGACTATATGGCCAGCTTTGCTGGGACTCTTTGCCATTTCCTGTTGGGGAAGAGATATTCCCACAAGTAAGGATGACGCCGTGGACCGGACACACCAATGTTGGAGAAATAGACACTCTATGTTGCTGGGGCCTACTCAAATCTAACAAACCTTGTCTGAAAGCCATGTGGGTTATAACAACCACAAATAAGCCAAATGAAACCCTCAAGCAAATGTCCCATCAAAAATAAAAAACGTTACTCCCAGAACACACAAACGTTTGTCCCAATTTCTCTCATAAACAAACTGAGTGCCCAAAAGAAATTAGCCCTGTATGCAAGCTAGTAAAGCCTTTAATAACACTAGGATTACTGCTTACCCTTCCCCTAATGGGGATACTGTCAGCCTTTCTGAGTTAACACAGTCTCTGCAGAAAATATGACTGAACATACCACATTGCTGTATAGCAAGAAACCGTTCCTCACACTGAAGTTTTCCTGTACTCCTCAGCTTCTGTGGGAACAGCAGTGGACCTTAGTTACAAATGCTAAGATCATAATCCTCCAGGCAGAAATCTTCATCTATGTCCTGCCTGAGAGTAAATAGTACAACACCGATACCATTTAAAAATAACAAACTCTTGATTGTAGATAAAATAAAACTAACAGCTTAACACCTCTTTCACTTTACCCTTCCTGCTTAGAGCTGGCAAAGAGAATGACTGGGGGGTGGAGTTAAGGGGGGAGCTATATAAACAGCTCTGCTGTGGTGCTCTCTTTGCCACTTCCTGTTAGGAAGGATAATATCCCACAAGTAAGGATGAATCTGTGGACTCAGTACATCATGCAAAAGTCATGATGAAAAGTCTGTCTGCTCAGAAAGTCCGCCTCCCAGTTGTCCACCCCTGGGATATGGATCGCTGACAGATGGCAAGAATGGGTCTCCGCCCACCGGATTATCTTGGCTACCTTGGTCATCGCTAAGGAACTCCTCGTTCCTCCCTGATGATTGATGTAAGCCACTGACGTTATGCTGTCCGACTGGAATCTGATAAACTGGGCTAAAGCCAACTGGGGCCAGGCCAGAAGAGCATTGAAGATCGCTCTTAGTTCCAGGATGTTTATAGGAAGAACAGACTGACTGAGTCCATACTCCTTGAGCCTTTAGGGAACCCCAGACAGCTCTCCACCCTAGAAGGCTGGTGTCTTTTGTCACAATCACCCAGGAAGGTCTGCGAAAGCAGGTTCCTTGGGATAGATAATCCAGAGACAACCACCATTGAAGAGAGTCCCTCGTCTCCTGTTCCAGGGATATTTGAGGAGACAAGTCTGCATAATCTCCATTCCACTGCCTGAGCATGTTTAATTGCAGAGGCCTGAGGTGGAACCGAGCAAATGGGATGATGTCCATTGCTGCCACCATCAGTCCGATTACTTCCATACACCGAGCCACTGACGGCCGAGGAGTGGACTGAAGGGCTCGACAGGTATCTAGAATTTTTTATTTCCTGACTTCTGTCAGAAAAATCCTCATAGATATAGAATCGATTAAAGTTCCCAAGAAAGTCACCCTTGTCTTCGGGATTAAGGAACTCTTTTCCAGATTTACCTTCCACCCGTGGGTTCTCAGGAAGGATAGCACAACGTCGGTATGAGATCTTGTTTGTTTACAAGATGGCGCCTGGATTAGAATATCGTCCAGATAAGGTGTCACCGCAATGCCCCGCGGTCTTAGAACTGCCAGCAGAGACCCCAGAACCTTTGTTAAAATTCTGAGTGCCGTGGCCAGACCGAAAGGAAGAGCCACGAACTGAAAGTGTTCGTCCAGAAAGGCGAACCTCAGGAACCTGCGATGATCTCTGTGGATAGGAACATGTAGATATGCATCCTTTAAATTGACCCTCCTGGATCAATGGAAGAATGGTACGAATAGTTTCCATCTTGAATGATGGAACTCTGAGAAACTTGTTTAGACTCTTGAGGTCTAAGACAGGTCTGAAGTTTCCCTCCTTCTTGGGAACTACAAACAGATTTGAATAAAAACCCTGTCCCTGGGAATAATCACTCCCAGGGAGGAAAGGTCTCTTACACAATTTAAGAAAGCCCCTTTTTTTTATCTGGTTTGCAGATAATCTTTAAAGAAGAAATCTTCCTCGGGTAAGAAAATTTTTGAACTCCAGTTTGTATCCCTGAGACACTATTTCTATTGCCCAGGCTCCTGAACGTCCCGAACCCAAGCCTGAACGAAGTAGAAAAGTCTGCCCCCTACCAGATCCGGTTCCGGCTTCAACAGCAGGCTTCTTGGATTGTGTACCCTTGCTCCAAGACTGGTTGGGTCTCCAAGTAGGCTTAGATTGTTCTGATTTAGAGGAGGAAGAGAAAGAATTTCCCTTGAAATATCGAAAGGAACGAAAATTACTCTGTCGTCCTTTCTGTTTGTTTCCCTTAGGAAGGAGATGACCCTTGATATGACCCTCCCGTGATATCAGAGATCATTTGTCAGGCCAGGTCCAAACAAGGTCTTCCCCTTGTAAGGAATCGCTAGAATCTTAAACTTAGATGACACGCCTGCAGACCAAGGTTTTAGCCATAAGGCTCTGCGGGCTAGGATAGAGAACCCCGAACTCTTAGCCAATTTAGTAATTTGCAGAGAAGCGTCCGTAATAAAAGCATTAGTTAACTTCAGAGCTTTAATCCTATCTTGGATCTCCTCTAAGGAAGTCTCAGTCTTGAGAGACTCGGACAGAGCATCAAATCAATAAGCTGCTGCACTAGTGACAGTAGCAATGCACGCAGTCGGCTGCAATAGCAGACCCTGGTGAACATAAATCTTTTTAAGTAGACCCTCCAACTTCTTGTCCATGGGGTCTTTAAAAGCACAACTATCCTTAATGGGAATAGTAGTTTGCTTGGCTAAGGTGGAAATAGCCCCTTCCTCCTTAGGAACCCTTTGCCAAGCTTCCCTGACAGCGTCCGCTATAGGAAACATCTTTTTGAAAATAGGAGATGGAGAGAAGGTAATACCTGGTCTCTCCCATTCCTTGGAAACAATCTCCGAAGCTCGCTTTGGCACTGGAAAAATGTCTGAGTAAGAGGGAACTTAAAAATATCTGTCCAATTTACTCTACTTCGCAGGAGCGACCACTACTGATGAATCACAGTCGTCTAAAGTAACCAAAACAGGCGGAGGTGTTCTAGTTTAAACCTGAAAGATGCAACCTCTGAATCAGTCAAAGGTAATGAACTTTCTGAGTCTGAAATTTTGCCTTCTGATAGAACCTCAATACCCTCCATCTCAGTTCCCTGGGAGGGTACATCCGAGATTGTCACCATTGCATCAGAAACCTCACTGACAACATGGTTGTCTTTCCTCTTACGTTTGTCTTGTAGCATAGGAAAAGCAGACAACGCATCAGAAATTGTGGAAGAAATAAGCGCAGCTATGTCTTTTAAGGTAATTCCAGCAGGCGCTAGAGCGGAAGTACAGGGCACTGCTTGCGCGGGCGTTAAAGTTTGGGACGCTTGGTGAGAAAGCTGGGACATACTCTGAATCTCATTATTAGACTCCTGAGAAGCATCCGCTTTTGAAAAACTTTGCTCATGAAAAATCTTTTCCCTATAACTTAAAGCCCTCTCAATACATGAGGGACAGAAAGGGATTGGTGGTTCCACATTTGCATCCTAACACATGGAGCAAGTAACATTTTGCACGGCTCCTATGTCCATACTGAAGCACAATAAGAAAAACAATGTAATAAAAAAATCTTTTTTTTTTTTTTTTAAATTAAAACATTACTGTCTCTTTAAAATTTAAAAAGGAAAACTTTTTTACTACACGAGAAATATGTGCTCAAAAATGGGTCAAAAGATAATCAAATTACTCTATATCCCAAAAAAATTTGATGACAGAAAAAAAACGTTACTGTTTCTTTAAATTTTAAACGATAACTTTTTTACTGTAATAGTGAAAAACGTATCCCAGCAGCTAAACAAAGCAAAATTCAGACACCCTTACACCTCAGCAACTCTGCTGAGGTGCCTACCTGCCAAACGGACTCACTCCCTGGTCTCAACTTTTTTTAAAGCTGCAACGATCCGGATGTTCAGGAGCACAATAGCGCTATAACCGCTTGCTTAATTTGTTAGAAACCATGCGGTTTTAGAGCCACAATGTGCAGACGGCCACCTCTATGGCAACAATAGAACGGTTGAGTGCTGCACAGTTAACTTAGGAAGCTCGCGAACCGATAACCCCGCCCATTGTGGGCGTTACAGTCAAAACACATAACCCGATTGGCTTTAATTCTTTTACATAAACCAATAGTAAAATAACCACCATAAACGAAAAATTAGCTCAACTCCCAGCCCTAGTGCCTGTACTTGGCTGTCCTGTCTAATACCCTCCAAATAAGAGAGATTGATGTCCCAACATAAGGAGCCCTTTGTCTGAGCCTTATGTGATATCCAAATAAATTAAAGTGTCCACTTTCCTCTGAGTTTACTGTTTCCAGAATAAACAAAGTTAGCACTTACCTTTATATTCTGCCCGACAGCAGGGCAGCTCAACAGGTTTAGGAGGTCCTCTCCCTCCCATAGTCCTGTGGAAAATGATAAAGCCTGAGTTAAGTGTGCTTAAGCTATCAGGAGAAGGGCAGCATAAATGTATAGGAGGCGCAGTGAGAATTATGTCCCGCCAGTTCCTATTGCTCTAAAGCCACCAAAAGCTCTACTGAAGAGACTGATATGAACTACGGCTACACCCTAGAACAAAGCAGCACAATCTTGCACTACTTTAAAAATAGTAAACTCTTGATTGAAGAATCATTGCTAACACATAACTCTTCCTAGCCCTAACGTAGGCAAAGGGAATGACTGGAGTGGGAGGGAAGGGAGGAGCTATTTAACAGCTCTGCTGTGGTGCTCTTTGCATCCTCCTGCTGACCAGGAGGTGAATATCCCATAAGTAATGAAGATGATCCGTGGACTCATCGTGTCTTTAAAAAGAAATAATGTATTAGGTGTTACTTATGACAATTTTGAGAGGGGCCTTGAACCTAACTCCCTCACTTCCCATTGAATTACATTTCAGTGTTGACGAAGAAAAGGCCGGAGACCACTCTGTCATGCTGATTGCGTTAGAATAACAGACTGGAAGCTTTAAAAAGAGGGTGGTGGTTGAAGAAGGCTTCAGGGCACCCAAGAAAGTCCAGCAAGCGACAGGACCATCTCCTAAAGTTGCGGGATCGGGGCACCACCAGTGCAGACCTTGCTCACGAATGGCAGCAGGCTGCTGTAAGTGCATATGCACCCACAGTGAGGTGAAGACTTTTAGAGGATGGCCTGGTGTCAAGAAGTGCAGCAAAGAAGCCACTTTTCTCCAGGAAAACAGAATTTATGTTTACCTGATAAATTTCTTTCTCCAACGGTGTGTCCGGTCCACGGCGTCATCCTTACTTGTGGGATATTCTCTTCCCCAACAGGAAATGGCAAAGAGCCCAGCAAAGCTGGTCACATGATCCCTCCTAGGCTCCGCCTACCCCAGTCATTCGACCGACGTTAAGGAGGAATATTTGCATAGGAGAAACCATATGGTACCGTGGTGACTGTAGTTAAAGAAAATAAAATATCAGACCTGATTAAAAAAACCAGGGCGGGCCATGGACCGGACACACCGTTGGAGAAAGAAATTTATCAGGTAAACATAAATTCTGTTTTCTCCAACATAGGTGTGTCCGGTCCACGGCGTCATCCTTACTTGTGGGAACCAATACCAAAGCTTTAGGACACGGATGAAGGGAGGGAGCAAATCAGGTCACCTAAATGGAAGGCACCACGGCTTGCAAAACCTTTCTCCCAAAAATAGCCTCAGAAGAAGCAAAAGTATCAAACTTGTAAAATTTGGTAAAAGTGTGCAGTGAAGACCAAGTCGCTGCCCTACATATCTGATCAACAGAAGCCTCGTTCTTGAAGGCCCATGTGGAAGCCACAGCCCTAGTGGAATGAGCTGTGATTCTTTCGGGAGGCTGCCGTCCGGCAGTCTCGTAAGCCAATCTGATGATGCTTTTAATCCAAAAAGAGAGAGAGGTAGAAGTTGCTTTTTGACCTCTCCTTTTACCTGAATAAACAACAAACAAGGAAGATGTTTGTCTAAAATCCTTTGTAGCATCTAAATAGAATTTTAGAGCGCGAACAACATCCAAATTGTGCAACAAACGTTCCTTCTTTGAAACTGGTTTTGGACACAGAGAAGGTACGATAATCTCCTGGTTAATGTTTTTGTTAGAAACAACTTTTGGAAGAAAACCAGGTTTAGTACGTAAGACCACCTTATCTGCATGGAACACCAGATAAGGAGGAGAACACTGCAGAGCAGATAATTCTGAGACTCTTCTAGCAGAAGAAATCGCAACTAAAAACAAAACTTTCCAAGATAATATCAACGGAATGTAAGGGTTCAAACGGAACCCCCTGAAGAACTGAAAGAACTAAATTGAGACTCCAAGGAGGAGTCAAAGGTTTGTAAACAGGCTTGATTCTAACCAGAGCCTGAACAAAGGCTTGAACATCTGGCACAGCTGCCAGCTTTTTGTGAAGTAATACCGACAAGGCAGAAATCTGTCCCTTCAGGGAACTTGCAGATAATCCTTTTTCCAATCCTTCTTGAAGGAAGGATAGAATCCTAGGAATCTTAACCTTGTCCCAAGGGAATCCTTTAGATTCACACCAACAGATATATTTTTTCCAAATTTTATGGTAAATCTTTCTAGTCACAGGCTTTCTGGCCTGAACAAGAGTATCGATAACAGAATCCGAGAATCCTCGCTTCGATAAAATCAAGCGTTCAATCTCCAAGCAGTCAGCTGGAGTGAAACCAGATTCGGATGTTCGAACGGACCCTGAACAAGAAGGTCTCGTCTCAAAGGTAGCTTCCAAGGTGGAGCCGATGACATATTCACCAGATCTGCATACCAAGTCCTGCGTGGCCACGCAGGAGCTATCAAGATCACCGACGCCCTCTCCTGCTTGATCCTGGCTATCAGCCTGGGGATGAGAGGAAATGGCGGGAACACATAAGCTAGTTTGAAGGTCCAAGGTGCTACTAGTGCATCCACTAGAGCCGCCTTGGGATCCCTGGATCTGGCCCCGTAGCAAGGAACTTTGAAGTTCTGACGAGAGGCCATCAGATCCATGTCTGGAATGCCCCACAGGTGAGTGACTTGGGCAAAGATTTCCGGATGGAGTTCCCACTCCCCCGGATGCAATGTCTGCCGACTCAGAAAATCCGCTTCCCAATTTTCCACTCCTGGGATGTGGATAGCAGACAGGTGGCAGGAGTGAGACTCCGCCCAAAGAATAATTTTGGTTACTTCTTCCATCGCTAGGGAACTCCTTGTTCCCCCCTGATGGTTGATGTACGCAACAGTCGTCATGTTGTCTGATTGAAACCGTATGAACCTGGTCCTCGCAAGCTGGGGCCAGGCCTGGAGAGCATTGAATATCGCTCTCAGTTCCAGAATATTTATCGGTAGAAGAGATTCTTCCCGAGACCAAAGACCCTGAGCTTTCAGGGATCCCCAGACCGCGCCCCAGCCTATCAGACTGGCGTCGGTCGTGACAATGACCCACTCTGGTCTGTGGAACATCATCCCTTGAGACAGATTGTCCAGGGACAGCCACCAACGGAGTGAGTCTCTGGTTCTCTGATTTACTTGTATCTTCGGAGACAAGTCTGTATAGTCCCCATTCCACTGACTGAGCATGCACAGTTGTAATGGTCTTAGATGAATGCGCGCAAAAGGAACTATGTCCATCGCCGCCACCATCAACCCGATCACTTCCATGCACTGAGCTATGGAAGGAAGAGGAACGGAATGAAGTATCCGACAAGAGTCCAGAAGCTTTGTTTTTCTGGCCTCTGTTAGAAAGATCCTCATTTCTAAGGAGTCTATAATTGTTCCCAAGAAGGGAACCCTTGTTGACGGGGATAGAGAACTCTTTTCCACGTTCACTTTCCAGCCGTGAGATCTGAGAAAGGCCAGGACAATGTCCGTGTGAGCCTTTGCTTGAGGAAGGGACGACGCTTGAATCAGAATGTCGTCCAGGTAAGGTACTACTGCAATGCCCCTTGGTCTTAGCACCGCTAGAAGGGACCCTAGTACCTTTGTGAAAATCCTTGGAGCAGTGGCTAATCCGAAAGGAAGCGCCACAAACTGGTAATGTTTGTCCAGGAATGCAAACCTTAGGAACCGATGATGTTCCTTGTGGATAGGAATATGTAGATACGCATCCTTTAAATCCACCGTGGTCATGAATTGACCTTCCTGGATGGAAGGAAGGATAGTTCGAATGGTTTCCATCTTGAACGATGGGACCTTGAGAAATTTGTTTAAGATCTTGAGATCTAGGATTGGTCTGAACGTTCCCTCTTTTTTGGGAACTATGAACAGATTGGAGTAGAACCCCATCCCTTGTTCTCTTAATGGAACAGGATGAATCACTCCCATTTTTAACAGGTCTTCTACACAATGTAAGAACGCCTGTCTTTTTATGTGGTCTGAAGACAACTGCGACCTGTGGAACCTCCCCCTTGGGGGAAGTCCCTTGAATTCCAGAAGATAACCCTGGGAGACTATTTCTAGCGCCCAAGGATCCAGAACATCTCTTGCCCAAGCCTGAGCGAAGAGAGAGAGTCTGCCCCCCACCAGATCCGGTCCCGGATCGGGGGCCAATATTTCATGCCGTCTTGGTAGCAGTGGCAGGTTTCTTGGCCTGCCTTCCCTTGTTCCAGCCTTGCATTGGTCTCCAAGCTGGCTTGGCCTGAGAAGTATTACCCTCTTGCTTAGAGGACGTAGCACCTTGGGCTGGTCCGTTTTTACGAAAGGGACGAAAATTAGGTCTATTTTTTGCCTTGAAGGGCCGATCCTGAGGAAGGGCGTGGCCCTTACCCCCAGTGATATCAGAGATAATCTCTTTCAAGTCAGGACCAAACAGCGTTTTCCCCTTGAAAGGAATGTTTAGTAGCTTGTTCTTGGAAGACGCATCAGCCGACCAAGATTTCAACCAAAGCGCTCTGCGCGCCACAATAGCAAACCCAGAGTTCTTAGCCGCTAACTTAGCCAATTGCAAAGAGGCGTCTAGAGTGAAAGAATTAGCCAATTTGAGAGCATTGATTCTGTCCATAATCTCCTCATAAGGAGGAGAGTCACTATCGAGCACCTTAAGCAGTTCATCAAACCAGAAATATGCGGCAGTAGTGACAGGGACAATGCATGAAATGGGTTGTAGAAGGTAACCCTGCTGAACAAACATCTTTTTAAGCAAACCTTCTAATTTTTTATCCATAGGATCTTTGAAAGCACAACTATCCTCTATGGGAATAGTGGTGCGTTTGTTTAAAGTAGAAACCGCTCCCTCGACCTTGGGGACTGACTGCCATAAGTCCTTTCTGGGGTCGACCATAGGAAACAATTTTTTAAATATGGGGGGAGGGACGAAAGGAATACCGGGCCTTTCCCATTCTTTATTAACAATGTCCGCCACCCGCTTGGGTATAGGAAAAGCTTCTGGGAGCCCCGGCACCTCTAGGAACTTGTCCATTTTACATAGTTTCTCTGGGATGACTAAATTTTCACAATCATCCAGAGTGGATAATACCTCCTTAAGCAAAATGCGGAGATGTTCCAATTTAAATTTAAATGTAATCACATCAGATTCAGCCTGCTGAGAAATGTTCCCTAAATCAGTAATTTCTCCCTCAGACAAAACCTCCCTGGCCCCCTCAGATTGGGTTAGGGGCCCTTCAGAGATATTAATATCAGCGTCGTCATGCTCTTCAGTAACTAAAACAGAGCAGCCACGCTTACGCTGACAAGGGTTAATTTTGGCTAAAATGTTTTTGACAGAATTATCCATTACAGCCGTTAATTGTTGCATAGTAAGGAGTATTGGCGCGCTAGATGTACTAGGGGCCTCCTGAGTGGGCAAGACTCGTGTAGACGAAGGAGGGAATGATGCAGTACCATGCTTACTCCCCTCACTTGAGGAATCATCTTGGGCATCATTGTCATTATCACATAAATCACATTTATTTAAATGAATAGGAATTCTGGCTTCCCCACATTCAGAACACAGTCTATCTGGTAGTTCAGACATGTTAAACAGGCATAAACTTGATCAGAAAGTACAAAAAACGTTTTAAAATAAAACCGTTACTGTCACTTTAAATTTTAAACTGAACACACTTTATTACTGCAATTGCGAAAAAACATGAAGGAATTGTTCAAAATTCACCAAATTTTCACCACAGCGTCTTAAAGCCTTGAAAATATTGCACACCAATTTTGGAAGCTTTAACCCTTAAAATAACGGAACCGGAGCCGTTTTAAGCTTTAAACCCCTTTACAGTCCCTGGTATCTGCTTTGCTGAGACCCAACCAAACCCAAAGGGGAATACGATACCAAATGACGCCTTCAGAAGTCTTTTATAAGTATCAGAGCTCCTCTCACATGCGACTGCATGCCATGCCTCTCAAAAACAAGTGCGCAACACCGGCGCGAAAATGAGACTCTGCCTATGCTTTGGGAAAGCCCCTAAAGAATAAGGTGTCTAAAACAGTGCCTGCCGATATTATTATATCAAAATACCCAGATAAAATGATTCCTCAAGGCTAAATATGTGTTAATAATCAATCGATTTAGCCCAGAAAAAGTCTACAGTTTAAATAAGCCCTTGTGAAGCCCTTATTTACAATCGTAATAAACATGGCTTACCGGATCCCATAGGGAAAATGACAGCTTCCAGCATTACATCGTCTTGTTAGAATGTGTCATACCTCAAGCAGCAAGGGACTGCAAACTGTTCCCCCAACTGAAGTTAATTGCTCTCAACAGTCCTGTGTGGAACAGCCATGGATTTTAGTTACGGTTGCTAAAATCATTTTCCTCATACAAACAGAATTCTTCATCTCTTTTCTGTTTCTGAGTAAATAGTACGTACCAGCACTATTTGAAAATAACAAACTCTTGATTGAATAATGAAAAACTACAGTTAAACACTAAAAAACTCTAAGCCATCTCCGTGGAGATGTTGCCTGTACAACGGCAAAGAGAATGACTGGGGTAGGCGGAGCCTAGGAGGGATCATGTGACCAGCTTTGCTGGGCTCTTTGCCATTTCCTGTTGGGGAAGAGAATATCCCACAAGTAAGGATGACGCCGTGGACCGGACACACCTATGTTGGAGAAAAAAGATCAGGGACAGACTGATATTCTGCAAAAGTTACAGGGATTGGACTGCTGAGGACTTGGAAAAGTCATTTTCTCTGATGAATCCCCTTTCCGACTGTTTGGGGCATCCGGAAAAAACCTTGTCCGGAGAAGAAAAGGTGAGCGCTACCATCAGTCCTGTGTCATGCCAACAGTAAAGCATCCTGTGACCATTCATATGTGGGGTTGCATCTCAGCCAAGGGATTGGGCTCACTCACAATTTTGCCTAACACCACAGCCATGAATAAAGAATGGTACGAAAACATCCACCAAGAGCAACTTCTCCCAACCATCCAAGAACAGTTTGGTGACGAACAATGCCTTTTCCAGCATGATGGAGCACCATGCCATAAGGCAAAAGTGATAGCTAAGTGGCTTGGGGAACAAAAGATCGAAATTTTGGGTTCATGGCCAGGAAACTCCCCAGACGTTAATCCCATTGAGAACTTGTGGTCATCTCTCAAGAGGCGGGTAAAAAAACAAACAACCCCCCCCCCACACTCACACACACACAAATTCTGACAAACTCCAAGCATTGATTATGCAAGAATGGGCTGCCATCAGTCAGGATGTGGCCCAGAAGTTGATTGACAGCAAGCCATGGCGAATTGCAGAGGGGTCAAAACTGCAAATATTGACTCTTTGCATAAACAATGTAATTGTCAGTAAAAGCCTTTGACACTTTTGAAATGCTTGTAATTATACTTCAGCATACCATAGTAACATCTGACAAAAAGATCTAAAAACACTGAAGCAGCAGACTTTGAGAAAGTTAATATCTGTGTCATTCTCAAAACTTTTCGCCAGGACTGTACACAGAAACAACCCATACTAAGTTTCAAGAAGCTCAATGAATAGAAAATTGTTTGGAGTAGAATAGATCTGCACAAGGACCAAATTGTGAGAAGGGAGAGGCAACCATTTAAAATGAAATATAACATTGTTGTTTTAGTTAATAAAAACTATTTAAATTAAATAAACTACAAACGTATTCTCTCTAGAAAAGGTTATGTGAACAGGAGGCAATAGTACTTATTAATATCCCAGTGAGAGGGTAGGAGAAAATAGCTGGTTGTGCCCAGCCATAATTAGTATTTCAATACCTAACTATGTTGACATAGATAACATTAGCAGGTCTGCTTTACGTGCAGGCTCAGCCCATTTTATGGGCACGTCCTTGAGAACAACAGGCAATGGTTTTAATGAGCAAAATCAGCTGTATCAAATAAAAAAATAACCACAAATTAACTATTTCCCCTACATGTAATACTCTGCAATAGATATAACAAGAAATTTGGAACACATTAAGGGGAAACAAAATTTATACACACAGTGTCCCTTTAACCATATTTATGGTGGACAGACGTTTACAGATTATTTTTTTCAGTCACCTATAACTTACTCCATGATTATTAACAGACTGACAGTACACAGGTATATCACTTCAACCTCCTGCTTCTATTATATCTCACAACCTATCATGTCTGCGCATCATCTTATCCCTTCGATTTTAGGTATCCTTTTTTCCCCTCACTAATCGCTCTCACCTTATCTGCAGTAATACAACATTGTGTATTTTTTTCCTACAGAATTACAAATATGGCATATCACTTCAAGCACAATTAACATTTGCTTAGTAATAACAATACAGGAGCACATACTTCTTCAGACATATAATTTACCTTCCAGCATCTGTCTCTTTAAAAATACCATCCTGGTTAGGGCAAAGTTCACAGCTGGGAGAGACTCCACACTTGCAAGCATCACAAAACCAAGGTTCCGTAGAATTTTCAGAAGCAGAGCTCATGATGGAGTCACTTTCCCCATCTACACCATAACAACCTACGCCAAAAAAATATATATATCAATTAAACCGGAATAGTGCATTTTTTCAGATCTAATTTTATTGTTAGCAGTCAAATCAAATTCAATATGTAGTGCAGTGATCTCAACTGAAAATTTTGCCAGCTGGGTGGCATTATGAAGTAGCTGGGTGGGGGTAGTGTAATATTTTCTAATAATATATAATTTTCTGCTATGCAAAGCACAACTTAATTGCATAATTTAACGTAAATGTATTTAATGATAATTTGTGAAATAAAAATTGAACATTTTTAATATTAGATGATTTTAGCTTAAAGGGACAGTAAATGTTACCTTCAAGTTTGCATAATATTAAAAATCATACTTCATTTAGCACAATAAAGTGTAACATTTTGAGCATTCCTATCTTAAAAACGTTTTATTTAAGACTATAGCATACGATTTGGCTCCCCCATCTGGCCACCCATCACTCCTGAACATTTTTTTCTTTTTTTAAGTCATCGCGCACTTTAACAAATCCAGAGAGGACCGATCACCTCATCGCTTTTATAGATTGAAGGTGCCTCTCAGACCAATACTGAGCTGATGCGCATGCTCAGAAACCCTCCTCTACAAAGATCCAAAAACAAGAACTTGGCAGGCTTCAAGTGGTAATATATAATTAGAACAAAATAAACAGGTACTTTGCTAACTAAACATATAAAAGGAAATGTATGCTTACCTGATAAATTAATTTCTTTAACGATATACAGAGTCCACAGATTTTATCCTTTACTTGTGGGATATATTCCTCCTGCTAACAGCAAGTGGCAAAGAGCACCACAGCAGAGCTGCTATATAGCTCCTCCCCTAACTCCTCCCCCCAGTCATTCGACTGAAGGTATAGGAAGAGAAAGGGAAAGAACCAAAAGGTGCAGAGGTGACTGAAGTTTAAAGAAAAAATAAATCCTATCTCAAAATGACAGGGCGGGACGTGGATTCGGTATATCGTAGAAGAAATTAATTTATCAGGTAAGCATTAATTTCCTTTTCTTTTAGAAGATATACAGAGTCCACGGATTTCATCCTTTACTTGTGGGATACCAATACCAAAGCTTTAGGACACGGATGAAGGGAGGGACAAGACAGGAACCTAAACGGAAGGCACCACTGCTTGAAGCACCTTTCTCCCAAAAAAAGCCTCAGAAGAAGCAAAAGTATCAAATTTGGAAAATTTGGAAAAAGTATGAAGGGAGGACCAAGTCGCAGCCTTACAAATCTGTTCAACAGAAGCCTCGTTCTTAAAAGCCCAAGTGGAAGCCACAGATCTAGTGGAATGAGCTGTAATCCTTTCAGGGGGCTGCTTTCTAGCAGTCTCATATGCCAGGCGGATGATGCTTCTCAGCCAAAAAGAGAGAGAGGTAGCCGTAGCTTTTTGACCTCTACGCTTCCCAGAATAAACAACAAATAGGGAAGATGTCTGACGGAAATCCTTGGTCGCTTGCAAATAGAATTTTAAAGAGCGAACCACATCCAAATTATGCAACAAACGTTCCTTCTTAGAGGAAGGATTAGGACACAAGGAAGGAACCACAATTTCCTGATTAATATTCTTATTTGAAACAACCTTAGGAAGGAATCCAGGTTTAGTACGCAAAACCACCTTATCAGAATGGAATATAAGGAGAATCACATTGTAACGCATAAAGCTCAGAAACTCTTCGAGCAGAAGAAATAGCAACTAAAAACAAAACTTTCCAAGATAAAAGCTTAAAATCTATGGAATGCATGGGTTCAAACGGAACCCTTGAAGAACATTGAGAACTAAATTTAAACTCCATGGCGGAGCAATAGGTTTAAATACAGGCTTGTTTCTGATTAAAGCCTGACAAAAAGACTGAACGTCTGGGACATCCGCCAGACGCTTGTGTAGTAGAATTGACAAAGCAGAAATTTGTCCCTTCAAGGAACTAGCTGATAATCCCTTCTCCAATCCTTCTTGGAGAAAAGACAAAATCCTAGGAATCCTAACCCTACTCCATGAGTAGCCCTTGGATTTGCACCAATAAAGATATTTACGCCATATATTATGGTAAATTTTTCTAGTAACCGGCTTGCGAGCCTGAATTAGAGTATCAATGACCGGCTCAGAGAAACCCCGCTTAGCTAAAATCAAGCGTTCAATCTCCAAGCAGTCAGTTGCAGAGAAGTGAGATTTGGATGTTGGAAAGGACCTTGAATGAGAAGGTCCTTTCTCAATGGCAGTCTCCATGGTGGCAGAGACGACATGTCCACTAAATCTGCATACCAGGTCCTGCGTGGCCACGCAGGCGCTATTAGAATTACTGAAGCCCTCTCCTGTTTGATTCTGGCAATTACCCGAGGAAGGAGAGGAAAAGGTGGAAACACATAAGCCAGGTTGAATGACCAAAGTACTGCTAGAGCATCTATCAGTACAGCCTGGGGATCCCGTGACCTGGACCCGTAACGTTGAAGTTTGGCATTCTGTTG
Source organism: Bombina bombina (assembly GCF_027579735.1). Classification (NCBI taxonomy): domain Eukaryota; kingdom Metazoa; phylum Chordata; class Amphibia; order Anura; family Bombinatoridae; genus Bombina; species Bombina bombina. The sequence goes on along the minus strand of NC_069503.1, from coordinate 315,327,185 downwards.
AGATGCCATCAGAACCATTCCGGTGTGCCCCATTGATGAGTCAAAGTTGCAAAGTGGGAATTCCCACTCCCCCGGATGAAACGTCTGACGACTTAGAAAATCCGCTTCCCAGTTTTCTACTCCTGGGATATAGATCGCAGACAGACGGCAAGAGTGAGCCTCCACCCATCGAATTATCTTTGATACTTCTATCATCGCTAGAGAACTCCTTGTTCCCCCCTAATGACTGATATACGCCATAGTCGTGATGTTGTCCGACTGGAATCTTATGAATTCGGCCGAGGCCAACTGAGGCCACGCTAGCAGCGCGTTGAATATCGCTCTCAATTCTAGAATATTGATTGGTAATTGAGACTCCGCCTGAGTCCACACACCCTGAGCCTTCAGGGAATTCCAGACTGCACCCCAGCCCAGAAGATTGGCGTCCGTCGTTACTATTACCCAAGATGGCCTGCGGAAGCACATCCCTTGGGACAGATTGTCCTGTGACAACCATCACCGAAGAGAGTCTCTGGTCTCTTGGTCCAGATTTATCCGAGGAGATAAATTTGCATAATCCCCATTCCACTGACTGAGCATGCACAGTTGTAGTGGTCTGAGATGAAAGCGAGCAAACGGGATGATATCCATTGCCGCTACCATGAGTCCGATGACTGCAGAGCCCTGCAAGTAATTAGAATCTTTGATTTTCTGACTTCTGTCAGAAATATTTTCATGTTTGCTGAGTCTATCAGAGTTCCCAGGAATGGAACTCTTGTCTGTGGAACTAGTGAACTTTTCCCTACATTCACTTTCCAACCGTGAGTTCTCAGAAATGACAGCACGATGCCTGTGTGAGATTTGGACAGATGATAAGTTGATGCCTGGAACAAAATATCGTCCAGATAAGGCTCTACCGCTATGCCTCGCAGCCTGAGAACCGCTAGAAGAGACCCTAGAACCTTTGTGAAGATCCTGGGAGCCGTGGCCAACCCGAAGGGAAGGGCCAAAAACTGATAATGTCTGTCCTGAAATACAAATTGCAGGAACTGATGATGGTCCTTGTGTGAAGATACGCATCCTTCAGGTCCACCGTGGTCATGTATTGACCCTCCAGGATCATAGGCAGAATTGTACGAATGGTCTCGATCTTGAACGATGGGACTCTGAGAAACTTGTTTAGACACTTGAGATCTAAAATCGGTCTGAAGGTTCCCTCTTTTTTGGGAACCACGAATAGATTTGAATAGAATCCCTGCCCTTGTTCCCGATCTGGAACTGGGCAAATTACACCCATGGTGTAGAGGTATTTTACACAGCGTAAAAACGCCTCTCTTTTTGACTGGTCTACAGACAATCGTGAAAGATGAAAGCTTCCCCTTGAGGGAAAGTCCTTGAATTCCAACTGATACCCCTGGGTCAAAATTTCCAATGCCCTGGGATCTTGTACATCCCTTGCCCAAGCCTGAGCAAAGAAAGATAGTCTGCCCCCTACTTGATCCGTTCCCAGATCAGGGGCTGCTCCTTCATGCTGACTTGGTAGCAGCAGCGGGCTTTTTGAATTGTTTACCTTTATTCCAGGCCTGGTTAGGTCTCCAGACAGCCTTGGTCTGCGCAAAGTTCCCTTCCTGCTTAGTGGAGGAAGAGGAAGCAGAGGATGTTCCTTTAAAATTTTGAAAGGAACTTAAATTATTCTGTTTACTCCTCATCTTGAGGGGCTTGTCCTGAGGTAGGGTGTGACCCTTACCTCCAGTAATGTCAGAGATTATTTCCTTCAGTTCAGGCCGGAATAGGGTCTTACCCTTGAAGGGAATAGTCAAAAGCTTAGACTTAGATGATACGTCAGCCGACCATCCGTGTAAGTAGGTACTTCCAAATATTTGCCCATTTTACACAATTTTTCTGGAGAAATCGTGATCGGGTCACAATCATCCAGAGTCGCAAGAACCTCCCTGAGCAATAAGCGGAGGTGTTCTAATTTAAATTTAAAGGACACAAAGTCTGAATCTGTCTGAGGTACTAAATTTCCTGACTCTGAAAGTTCTCCCTCAGACATGAAATCCCTAACCCCCAAATCAGAGCATTGGGAGTTTACATCGGAAATAGCCACTAAGGCGTCAGAGGGTTCAGTATTTGCATTAATATCTGACCTATGGCGTTTACCCTGGCAGTTTAGACAATACCTCTGTAAGGGTAGTAGACATGACTGCGGCCATATCTTGCAAAGTAAAAGAAGTAGAGGCACTAGAAGTACCTGGCGTCGCTTGCGTGGGCGTTAAAGGTTGTGACACTTGGGGAGAATTAAATGGCATATCCTGATTCTCTGCAGACTGAGAATCCTCCTGAGGCCCACTTTCTTTATTTAAAATGTGATCCTTACAGTTTAAGGCCCTTTCAGTACAAGAAGGGCACAATGTAAGAGGGGGTTCCACCATGGCTTCTAAACACATAGAACACTGACTTCGCATGTCAGACATGTTGTACAGACTAGTAATAACAGCACAAGTCTTTCCCAATCTTTATTATATGTGAAAAACAATTCAGCACAAAAACGGTTACTGCGCCTTTAAGAATAAAAAGTGTACACTGTTTTTGCAAAGTCGTTAAAACGATAATCAAAAAGAACAATTTTGTTGTTTTTAGAGCCTAATGTGCCATCGGATGTTGCACCACAAGCAAAAGGAGAGTTACATTTTATTTTCAGAAAATTAGGCAGAAAAAAAATGATCTGCAGACAATTTTTTACTTAATGACTTCTGCACCTCGCCACAGCTCTGCTGTGGCGCCTACCTGCCCTCAAGACCTGTCAAAACGATCCGGTCCCACTCCAAAGTACAGCCTCACAGTCTGGTTCCAACCGGAGCTAATGGCTGCTACCTCTCCAGAAAACTAACTGCCCACTGAAGCTCGAAATTAGGCCCCGCCCATCATCAGACTCAAGGCATGATTCTTCTTCCATATCATGCCAGAGTAAAAACAGTACACACCGGTACCATTTAAAATAAAAAAATTCTTGATTGAAGAAAAACTAAACTATCTTTTTATCACCACATAAACTTTACCCTTCCTATTGCTATGCATAGGCAAAGAGAATGACGGGGGGAGGAGTTAGGGGAGGAGCTATATAGCAGCTCTGCTGTGGTGCTCTTTGCCACTTACTGTTAGCAGGAGGAATATATCCCACAAGTAAAGGATGAAATCCGTGGACTCAGTATATCTTGTAAAAGAAATAATCTTTTCAAAATCGCTTAATACATGTTTTATATATATATATATATATATATATATATATATATATAGTCTATATCCAATAAGGGACTGCACTCGCTGGATTTGGTTTAAAAAACCTTTATATCCAGCGAGTGCAGTCCCTTATTGGATATAGACTGTGTACTTGATTGACTTTGCACCCTGGTGGATGACCACACAGCATTGTGAGTGCAGACACACACGGAGGATATATATATATATATATATATATATATATATATATATATGTGTGTGTATAATTTACACATCTCTTTCAAATAGATAAAAATAACACAGTTCTTTACAGTTTGCTTATAGCAGAAGGAAACACTTTGTTCTACTGATTTAAACAGAGGATTGCTAATAACATTATTATTGCGATCCACTGTTTACATTCATCTGTCCAGTGACAGAGCGTAGGAGCCTGCAGGACAGGCTACTTTAGAGGGTATTTTTTGTTATTGAAAGTATTTGTATATATACATTTTGTTCTATAGAATAGAAAAAACAGAATTTATGCTTACCTGATAAATTACTTTCTCCAACGGTGTGTCCGGTCCACGGCGTCATCCTTACTTGTGGGATATTCTCTTCCCCAACAGGAAATGGCAAAGAGCCCAGCAAAGCTGGTCACATGATCCCTCCTAGGCTCCGCCTACCCCAGTCATTCGACCGACGTACAGGAGGAAATATGCATAGGAGAAACCATATGATACCGTGGTGACTGTAGTTAGAGAAAATAATTAATCAGACCTGATTAAAAAAAAACCAGGGCGGGCCGTGGACCGGACACACCGTTGGAGAAAGTAATTTATCAGGTAAGCATAAATTCTGTTTTCTCCAACATAGGTGTGTCCGGTCCACGGCGTCATCCTTACTTGTGGGAACCAATACCAAAGCTTTAGGACACGGATGAAGGGAGGGAGCAAATCAGGTCACCTAAATGGAAGGCACCACGGCTTGCAAAACCTTTCTCCCAAAAATAGCCTCTGAAGAAGCAAAAGTATCAAATTTGTAAAATTTGGCAAAAGTGTGCAGTGAAGACCAAGTCGCTGCCTTACATATCTGGTCAACAGAAGCCTCGTTCTTGAAGGCCCATGTGGAAGCCACAGCCCTAGTGGAATGAGCTGTGATTCTTTCAGGAGGCTGCCGTCCGGCAGTCTCATAAGCCAATCGGATAATGATTTTAAGCCAAAAAGAAAGAGAGGTAGAAGTTGCCTTTTGACCTCTCCTTTTACCAGAATAAACAACAAACAAAGAAGATGTTTGTCTGAAATCTTTAGTGGCCTCTAAATAGAATTTTAGAGCACGGACTACGTCCAAATTGTGTAACAAACGTTCCTTCTTTGAAACTGGATTCGGACACAAAGAAGGTACAACTATCTCCTGGTTAATATTCTTGTTGGAAACAACTTTCGGAAGAAAACCAGGCTTAGTACGCAAAACCACCTTATCTGCATGGAACACCAGATAGGGCGGAGAACACTGCAGAGCAGATAACTCAGAAACTCTTCTAGCAGAAGAAATTGCAACCAAAAACAAAACTTTCCAAGATAATAACTTAATATCTATGGAATGTAAGGGTTCAAATGGAACCCCTTGAAGAACTGAAAGAACTAGATTAAGACTCCAGGGAGGAGTCAAAGGTCTGTAAACAGGCTTGATTCTAACCAGAGCCTGAACAAACGCTTGAACGTCTGGCACAGCTGCCAGTCTTTTGTGAAGTAAAACAGATAACGCAGAGATCTGTCCCTTCAGAGAACTTGCAGATAATCCTTTCTCCAAACCTTCTTGTAGAAAGGATAGAATCTTAGGAATTTTTATCTTGTTCCATGGGAATCCTTTAGATTCACACCAACAGATATATTTTTTCCATATCTTATGGTAAATTTTTCTAGTTACAGGCTTTCTAGCCTGAATCAGAGTATCTATTACAGAATCTGAAAACCCACGCTTTGATAAAATCAAGCGTTCAATCTCCAAGCAGTCAGTTGGAGGGAAACCAGATTCGGATGTTCGAATGGACCTTGAACAAGAAGGTCCTGTCTCAAAGGCAGCTTCCATGGTGGAGCCGATGACATATTCACCAGGTCTGCATACCAAGTCCTGCGTGGCCACGCAGGAGCTATCAAGATCACCGAAGCCCTCTCCTGATTGATCCTGGCTACCAGCCTGGGAATGAGAGGAAACGGTGGGAATACATAAGCTAGGTTGAAGGTCCAAGGTGCTACTAGTGCATCTACTAGAGTCGCCTTGGGATCCCTGGATCTGGACCCGTAACAAGGAACCTTGAAGTTCTGACGAGAGGCCATCAGATCCATGTCTGGAATGCCCCATAATTGAGTTATTTGGGCAAAGATTTCCGGATGGAGTTCCCACTCCCCCGGATGGAATGTCTGACGACTCAGAAAATCCGCTTCCCAATTTTCCACTCCTGGGATGTGGATTGCAGACAAGTGGCAGGAGTGATCCTCTGCCCATTGAATTATCTTGGTCACTTCCTCCATCGCCAGGGAACTCCTTGTTACCCCCTGATGGTTGATATACGCAACTGTCGTCATGTTGTCTGATTGAAACCTTATGAATTTGGCCTTTGCTAGATGAGGCCAAGCTTTGAGAGCATTGAATATCGCTCTCAGTTCCAGAATGTTTATCGGGAGAAGAGATTCTTCCCGAGACCATAGACCCTGAGCTTTCAGGGGTTCCCAGACCGCGCCCCAGCCCACCAGACTGGCGTCGGTCGTGACAATGACCCACTCTGGTCTGCGGAAGCTCATTCCCTGTGACAGGTTGTCCAGGATCAGCCACCAACGGAGTGAATCTCTGGTCCTTTGATCTACTTGAATCGTCGGAGACAAGTCTGTATAATCCCCAATCCGCTGTCTGAGCATGCACAGTTGTAATGGTCTTAGATGAATTTGTGCAAAAGGAACTATGTCCATTGCTGCAACCATCAATCCTATTACTTCCATGCACTGCGCTATGGAAGGACGAAGAACAGAATGAAGTACTTGACAAGAGCTTAGAAGTTTTGATTTTCTGACCTCTGTCAGAAAAATCCTCATTTCTAAGGAGTCTATTATTGTTCCCAAGAAGGGAACTCTTGTTGACGGGGAAAGAGAACTTTTTTCTATGTTCACTTTCCATCCGTGAGATCTGAGAAAGGCTAGGACGATGTCCGTATGAGCCTTTGCTTTTGACAGACGACGCTTGAATCAGGATGTCGTCCAAGTACGGTACTACTGCAATGCCCCTTGGTCTTAGAACCGCTAGAAGGGACCCTAGTACCTTTGTGAAAATTCTCGGAGCAGTGGCTAATCCGAATGGAAGTGCCACAAACTGGTAATGCTTGTCCAGAAAAGCGAACCTTAGGAACTGATGATGTTCCTTGTGGATAGGAATATGTAGGTACGCATCCTTTAAATCCACCGTGGTCATAAATTGACCTTCCTGGATGGTAGGAAGGATCGTTCGAATGGTTTCCATTTTGAACGATGGAACCCTGAGAAATTTGTTTAGGATCTTGAGATCTAAAATTGGTCTGAATGTTCCCTCTTTTTTGGGAACTATGAACAGGTTGGAGTAAAACCCCATCCCTTGTTCTCCTATTGGAACTGGATGAATTACTCCCATCTTTAACAGGTCTTCTACACAATGTAAGAATGCCTGTCTTTTTATTTGGTTTGAAGATAATTGAGACCTGTGGAACCTTCCCCTTGGGGGTAGTTCCTTGAATTCCAGGAGATAACCTTGAGAAACTATTTCTAGTGCCCAAGGATCCTGAACATCTCTTGCCCAGGCCTGAGCAAAGAGAGAAAGTCTGCCCACCACCAGATCCGGTCCCGGATCGGGGGCCATCCCTTCATGCTGTTTTGGTAGCAGTGGCAGGCTTCTTGGCCTGCTTACCCTTGTTCCAGCCTTGCATCGGTCTCCAGGCTGGTTTGGGTTGAGAAGTATTACCCTCTTGCTTAGAGGATGTAGAAGTAGAGGCTGGTCCGTTTCTGCGAAAGGGACGAAAATTAGGCTTATTTCTAGCCTTAAAAGACCTATCCTGAGGAAGGGCGTGGCCCTTTCCCCCGGTGATGTCTGAAATAATCTCTTTCAAATCAGGACCAAACAGTGTTTTACCCTTGAAAGGGATGTTAAGCAATTTTGTCTTGGAAGACACATCCGCTGACCAAGACTTTAGCCAAAGCGCTCTGCGCGCCACGATAGCAAACCCTGAATTTTTCGCCGCTAATCTAGCTAATTGCAAAGCGGCATCTAGAATAAAAGAGTTAGCCAATTTAAGTGCTTGAACTCTGTCCATAACCTCCTCATACGAAGATTCTTTATTGAGCGACTTTTCTAGTTCTTCGAACCAGAAACACGCTGCCGTAGTGACAGGAACAATGCATGAAATTGGTTGTAGAAGGTAACCTTGCTGAACAAACATCTTTTTAAGCAAACCCTCTAATTTTTTATCCATAGGATCTTTGAAAGCACAACTATCTTCTATGGGAATAGTAGTGCGTTTGTTTAGAGTAGAGACCGCGCCCTCGACCTTAGGGACTGTCTGCCATAAGTCCTTTCTGGGGTCGACTATAGGAAATAATTTCTTAAATATAGGGGGAGGAACAAAAGGTATGCCGGGCCTTTCCCATTCCTTATTTACTATGTCCGCCACCCGCTTGGGTATAGGAAAAGCATCGGGGGCACCGGAACCTCTAGGAACTTGTCCATCTTACATAATTTCTCTGGAATGACCAAATTGTCACAATCATCCAGAATAGATAATACCTCCTTAAGCAGTGCGCGGAGATGTTCTAATTTAAATTTAAATGTTACAACATCAGGTTCAGCTTGTTGAGAAATTTTTCCTGAATCTGAAATTTCTCCCTCAGACAAAACCTCCCTCCTGGCCCCTTCAGATTGGTGTGAGGGTATGTCAGAAACGTTATCATCAGCGTCCTCTTGCTCTTCAGTGTTTAAAACAGAGCAATCACGCTTTCTCTGATAAGTAGGCATTTTAGATAAAATATTTGCAATAGAATTATCCATAACAGCCGTTAATTGTTGCATGGTAATAAGTATTGGCGCACTAGATGTACTAGGGGCCTCTTGTTTGGGCAAAACTGGTGTAGACACAGAAGGGGATGATGCAGTACCATGCTTACTCCCCTCATCTGAAGAATCATCTTGGGCAATATTATTATCTGTGGCATCATTGTCCCTACTTTGTTTGGACACTATGTCACAATTATCACATATATTTAAATGGGGAGACACATTGGCTTTCATACATATAGAACATCGCTTATCTGATGGTTCAGACATGTTAAACAGGCTTAAACTTGTCAACAAAGCACAAAAAACGTTTTAAAATAAAACCGTTACTGTCACTTTAAATTTTAAACAGAACACACTTTATTACTGAATATGCGAAAAAGCATGAAGCAATTGTTCAAAATTCACCAAAATTTCACCACAGTGTCTTAAAGCCTTAAAAGTATTGCACACCAAATTTGAAAGCTTTAACCCTTAAAATAACGGAACCGGAGCCGTTTTTACATTTAACCCCTATACAGTCCCAGGTATCTGCTTTGCTGAGACCCAACCAAGCCCAGAGGGGAATACGATACCAAATGACGCATTCTATAAGCTTTTTCAGTGGTTCTTAGCTCCTCACACATGCATCTGCATGACTTGCTTTCCAAAAACAACTGTGCATTAGTGGCGCGAAAATGAGGCTCTGCCTATGACTAGAGAAGGCCCCCATCTGAAAAAGGTGTCCATACAGTGCCTGACGTTTTTTAACAACAATTCCCAAGATTATAATAACTATAAAGAGTTATAATCTGCCAAATATGCTTAGCAAAGTAACCGTTTTAGCCCAGAAAAATGTCTACCAGTTTTTTAAGCCCTTATAAAGCCCTTATTCTTTTACTTAATCTAAGAAAATGGCTTACCGGTCCCCATAGGGAAAATGACAGCCTTCCAGCATTACAAAGTCTTGTTAGAAATGTGGCCAGTCATACCTCAGGCAGAAAAGTCTGCCAACTGCTTCCCCCAACTGAAGTTACTTCATCTCAACAGTCCTGTGTGGAAACAGCAATCGATTTTAGTAACGTTTGCTAAAATCATCTTCCTCTTACAAACAGAAATCTTCTTCTCTTTTCTGTTTCAGAGTAAATAGTACATACCAGCACTATTTTAAAATAACAAACACTTGATTGAAGAATAAAAACTACATTTAAACACCAAAAAACTCTTAGCCATCTCCGTGGAGATGTTGCCTGTGCAACGGCAAAGAGAATGACTGGGGTAGGCGGAGCCTAGGAGGGATCATGTGACCAGCTTTGCTGGGCTCTTTGCCATTTCCTGTTGGGGAAGAGAATATCCCACAAGTAAGGATGACGCCGTGGACCGGACACACCTATGTTGGAGAAATATATATATTTTACTATATCTGCATGCAAAATCATTGTTTACTGTCCCTTTAATATTGGCTAATATTTTAGTTGCAAGAAACAGATCAGGGGGGCGCCCTAAAAGTAGCAGATAGGGATAACTAAAGTCCAGAGGACAAGAAGTATGGTGGGAAATGATAAAGGACTGTAAATGCTTTTGGAGCACCACTAAGAGATGGTATGGTGTTGGTGCAGTATGATAGATATAAAATATATAATGGTTACTAATGGGGTAGTAACAGATATAAGTAGCTGCAAATACGTTTATAATACACCCTAAACAAGAGAAGACAATATATATTCCAACTAATTAGGGATCTAAAGGTTAGATCATAGATTTAAGTCCCTATAAAATATCTAATTGTAATAATAAAAAATGGCACAAAATTGTAATAACCATAAAATAAAATTATACAAAATAACACTTATATAATATATAAATTTGTGGAGAAAGTCTCTGATTGGGAGATGGAGGCAGCTATCTTTAGAGATCCAGGCCGGGATCCAGGAACAGCAATCTATAAAGACAAGAGGAGACAGATGTGCCACATGGCCCAATATTGTTTGATTCAAAGTAGAATGATAGGCATGTAAGATGTAAACTCACATTTATGAAAGCACCTCAATCAGTGCTGTAGAGACAGTCTGGAATCTATTACAGTCACCCAGAAGACCAACCTCCCGCATAAGGTGTGATGTCTATATTAAAACAATAAAAGAGACACAAGGTGCCTATATGGCCAAGTATTGTTAGGACAATGGTGAATAAAGACCAGAGATAAGAATGGTAATCACAATAGTAGTAGCATCTCCATTGATGCTATTAGAGCAGGATGGGGTCAATACAGTCACCCAACAGACTTGGTAAAAGGCACTCAGGATGAAACAAAGGTCCAGAGATCAAACAGCAGTCAGGAAAATCCAAAAGAACCCTCAGCACAGGGGACCAGGTCCCAGAAAGGAGGCAGCAAGTGTTCAAAGTAAAAATGTACTTTGTTAAAATATTAAAATCAAAGGCAACGCGTTTCTCAAAAACGACATTCCCTCCAAACCGCGGGTAGTATATAGGAGGGCCCCTACACTGAAGAATAAACTAGCCCCGAGTAAAGTTGTTAGAGATAAGAATAGTGGTCATCATCACAACTTGGGGCCTAATAGGACTTTTTTGGGCAATTTTCTACCCAAAAATGGGGTATTCAAATGTATGAAATCTAGATGCAATACTTTTTCCTCCAATCAGACAGGAGAACAGTTTAAAATCACCAAAAGGTTGTCATGTGAATCCACCTATATTCTATATCTTGTTAGCTGTGTCTGTGGGGTCCAGTACTTAAGGCGCACTGGACGTACCATCAGAAAGCGGTGGAGCGAACACACTTATAATATTAAAAGGAAATTTTTGAAACATAGTCTTTCTAGACGCTGTGCATATGCACATAAAGGGAGCTCGAAAGCTATTTCTATACTACCCATTGAACAAATACCTCGGAATAGTCAAAACCCTATGTTGACTCTACGTCGCAGAGAGACCTATTGGATTCACAAATTACATACTCTAGCCCCTGACGGTCTAAACGAATGTGTTGATCTAGCAGCATTTGACTTATGAGACATATGCGCTATCTTATTATAATCCCCTAGATTACTGGCTCAGACACATTAATACCAAATGATCCCCCCTTTCCCCCCCCCCCTGTGTACTCAACCACTCTTTATAACAATTATACCACCTTATCATTTTATTACATATATTTTATCACATATATTTTAGTCATCACTATTACGTGGTAGTTTATATATTATCCTATACAAGACATTTATTTAATTTATTGTATTAATCATAATTTAGTTATTTATCACACCTTTAGCATTATAATACACTCTCTTAAAACCTTATAGTATTTATATGTATCACTACAACAACGCACATACCACTCAGGTAAATTTATTAGTTAATCTAACTAGTGTATCACCATCATATAGTTTGTTAGATAAGGGATTTTTATTTAATTTACTGCATTAGTCACAATCTATTTATCTATACACTCTTAGCATTATAACACACTCTCTTTAAACCTTATAGTATATATATTTATCACTATAACAACTTACATACCACTCAGGTCAATTCATTAGATAATCTAACTAGTTTATCACCATTATATAGTTTGTTAGATAAGGGATTCCTACCATGTTATAGAATAATCTGCTAATATATTCTTACTCTCTTTCTAGTGCACTTTATTGGTTACATTTTGATGTGTACTCTAGCAATATCTTACCTATTTAGTAGATAGATTGGTGTCTTATATTATATTATTATTATTCACTCTAACATATCACCAATAGTTAGGCTCAGGTCCATCTGATTATAGTTATTTAATATTATATATAGGGTACAATAGATACGTTAGTATATCATTTATCGTCTCCATTAGTTACTGTTTCTATTTAACACAGATTTATACACTGCCATTATTATTATTATCGTGTATATACACAGCTGTTAATACAGCAATAATTATTATTATCATCACACATATACACTGATCTATATAAGATCGTTTTTAAGTTATTGAAACAACTTCTGCTGCCAAAACCCATTCAATAAGATCATTTGAACCCTCTCTGTTTTGGTTTACTCCACTGTGTTCTTATAGATTAATCTATGCTTATTGCATCTAGTATGGAGTCTATGAATTTGTTATTACAACGTCTTTATTCACAATTTGGGTTAATAGAGTTCTTAATAATGCGCCTCTCTTTGTCTAATATACAGTAAGAATATCCCTTTATTTTTGAGAGGTTATTCAACACGCCCTTTCTCATGACATCAGAAACTATCGTAAGAATATCCCTTTATTTTTGAGAGGTTATTCAACACGCCCTTTCTCATGACATCAGAAACTATCATCCAATAATTTAGTTACGACAATCGAACTAATGAACAAACACCTTGAACTGTCATTTACTATCTACTACGAGTGCTCGTTCTGTCATATAAAGCGTATTTGTCAAACAAATTATAGCCGTATTATAATAACATTATTTATGGGATTACAATGACGATCATTTATCGTAGGTCAGGATGATAACTACATACCTCTGTTATTGTTATTAAGCTGTTTCTATCACGAATACGTTAGTTAATCACACCCCCTTCACAAGCCATACAATCAATTGCACATCATTACGCATTGTATTCTGACCAATCACAGGATAGATTCACATTTGATTGACAAGTTGTGGTCAGACATGCGCAATAGGGTTTGTAAGACGTCAGCTACGATGTTGCCAATTTTTAGCTACACAAAACAAGTTTACTATTGTTACTTTTGAACATACCCCTGCCGTAAAACAATCTGAGAAATATTACAATTTATCAGATCTGCACAATGCTTTTAGGTAAATTTAAACGTTATATTTTGTGCTTTGTTTTAAAATAATGCTTCAAACTAATGTGTTTATGATCAAATAATGAATGGTGTGATTTTTTTATTTCTGTTCTCGGTTTATGTTATGAAATTTCTGCTGATTAATTATACTGACAATCATGTGTAGATATATATTTGTTCTTAATGAGAACTTGGTTTTGCAACATGTTGATGTTAGATCCTCTCTGTCATTAGCAATTTGATTGGCTATTAGGGCACCACCAATTAGTTTAGCCCCTCCCTTCACCATGTGATTTTTTTTTTTATTAGATTTATCGCATATATAGCAAGTGTTCTGTAAATGTTTTATGAAGCCTGATGAAACAGCCATTGGCTGAGAAACGCGTCGCCTGAGGGTTCTTTTGGATTTTCCTGACTGCTGTTTGATCGCTGGACCTTTGTTTTATCATGAGTGCCTTTTACCAAGTCTGTTGGGTGACTGTATTGACTCCATCCTGCTCTAATAGCATCAATGGAGATGCTACTACTATTGTGAGTACCATTCTTATCTCTAGTCTTTATTCACCATTGTCCTAACAATACTAGGCCATATAGGCACCTTGTGTCTCTTTTATCGTTTTAATACAGACATCACACCTTATGCGGGAGGTTGGTCTTCTGGGTGACTGTAATAGATCCCAGACTGTCTCTACAGCACTGATTGATGTGCTTTCATAAATGTGAGTTTACATCTTACATGCCTATCATTCTGCTTTGGATCAAACAATATTGGGCCATGTGGCGCATCTGTCTCCTCTTGTCTTTATATAATATTTTAGTTGGGAGGTGGTGCACACGCTAAAAAGGTTCTGGGAAGAACAATGTATTTGTGTGCATATCAGTGTTGAAAGTCAGTTATAACATGTATTTTGCATACTGAGTACATCAGGGCCACATCACATAGATATAACCAGCCAGTCAATGTTTCATTCTTTTCTGGTATTTAAAGAAAATCTAGACTCAAAACTAGCTACTAAGTCCATTCCATTTCTCAAAACTATAATTATACAGACACCTCTGCTCTCAACTTTCCTGAAGCTTCTAGGTATTTAGGCAACAAAATTACAAGTCCAAAATGAAGTGAACCAAAAAACAAAAACAAAAAAGTGTACAGCATGGTTTATCAAAACAATGTGCCCACTTACAAGTCACCTGGGTTTGTGAGCCCTGGATAACAGCTCTTCACTACCCATGCTAATGCCACTCATAGGGAAGGGAAACAAATATAATGTATGCTTACCTGATAAATTAATTTCTTTCATGCTGGTGAGAGTCCACACTCCTGGGGATTCTACTGCTGGCCACTATGAGGCAAAGATTCCCAAAACTCCAAGAGCCTATAAAAACACTCTCACCTCACTTGGTAAACTAGTCTGGCATAAAGCCAAGCAAGGAGAAGAACAACAATAGGAAAGGACAAGAAAAATAAAGAAGTAGTAGGGGGGGGGGGGAAAGGGGCACAAAAACTGCCGCAAGAACAAAAAATATAATTAAAATCTAGCAAAAAATGGGTGGGTCTCATGGACTCTCATCACCATGAAAGAAATTAATTTATCAGGCAAGCATAAATTATATTTTCTTTCATAAAGGTGTGAGGGACCACAAGCCATTACCCCTGGAGAACTAATACCCAAGCTGTGGAGTCCACAGTAATGAGGGTGGGACAAAATAATTTTTAATTATATATATTATATATATCATTTCAAATCAAAACACCCGTTTTTTTTTTTTTTTTTTAAATCATCCAATTTCCAGAAACTACTGCTCAAAGGACTTTCCAACTAAAAGACATTTCAGAAAAAGCAAAACACAACAAAAAGAGGAATTTGAGAAGATATGTAAAGAAGAACCAGCACCCATAACTGTGCTCAAAGAAGCAGCCTACAGCTTGTAAAGCAGATAAGGTACCCGCTAGGCAATACAGGTATGGTCCCAAGTAACTGCCTTGCAAATTTGTTCAACAGAAGCCTTACTCTAAAAAAAAAACAATAACAAGCAACTGACCTAGTAGAATGTGCATTAAAATGTTTAGGAAGAGGCTAGCCTGCCTTCAAAAACAGCTTATGAACCAAAAACTTTAGTCAGGAAGCCAACAAATAGAAAATGTATGTTACCTGATAAATGTATTTATTTCCGGATACGGTGAGTCCACGGCTTCATCAATTACTGTTGGGAATATCACTCCTGGCCAGCAGGAGGAGGCAAAAAGCACCATAGTCAAACTGTTAAGTATCATTTCCCTTCCCACAACCCCCAGTCATTCGATCAAATGAAAATGGAGAAAAAAAGAAGTAATACAAAGTGTAAAGGTGCCTGAGGTTTAATAAAAAACAACTGTTTTGAAATAAAGGGCGGGGCCGTGGACTCACCGTATCCGAAAAGAAAGAAATTTATCAGGTAAGCATACATTTTCTTTTCTTTCTTAAGATACGGTGAGTCCACGGCTTCATCAATTACTGTTGGGAATCAATACACAAGCTAGAGGACACAGATGAATAAGGAGGGACAAGACAGGCAGAACAAAACAGAAGGCACCACGGCTTGAACAACCTTACTCCAAAAAAAAAAATCATCAGTCAAAGCAAAAGTATCAAATTAGAAAATTTGGAAAAAGTATGAAAGGAAGACCAAGTTGCCGCCTTGCAAATCTGTTCCACAGAAGCTTCATTCTTGAAAGCCCAAAAAGAAGAGACAGCCCTCGATAAATGAGGCATAACTCTCTCAGGAGACTGCAGCCCCACAGTCTGAAAAGCAAACGATTAAACTTCTCAAAAAAACAAAAGAAAAGTAGCAGTAACCTTCTGTTACAGAGAAAACAAATAAAAACAGAAGAAAAAATATTAAACACGCACAACATCCAAATTGTGCACACATGTTCCTCAAAAGATAAGAATGAGGACACAGAGAGGGAACAACAAATTCCCAAACGATATTTCCACTTCGGATAAAAAAAAACGCCTTATCCGAAATAAGATAAAGCGAATCACACTGCAAAGCTGAGAGTACCTAAACTCCTCGAGCAGAAGATAGCAAAAAAGAAAAACTTCCAAGATAAAAAATTTAAAATCTATGGAATGCTATGGCTCAAGCTGAGCCTGCGGCAAAACGCTAAAACAAGGTTAAATCTCCAAGAGGAGAAACAGACTTAAACACAGGCCTGATACTAACCATGGTCTGACAAAAAGAGTACACGTCTGGCACATCCACCAGACACTAGTGTAGAAAAGGATAACGCAGAAATCAGAACTTTAGGGGACTGACCAAAAGTCCTCCAGTCTTTTCCGGAGACAGGGCAAAACCCCTAGGAAACCTGACCCTAGACCCAAGAGTAGTCCTGGGATTCACACCAATCAGGGAATTTTCGTCATACTTTAAGGTAAAAGTCACCAGTAAAAGGCTTGCGAGCCTGAGCCAGAGTCTCAAGACCGATTTAGAAAACCCATGCTTAGACAGAACTAAGCATTCAATCTCCAAGCAGAAAACTTCAGAGAAAACTAAAGTTGGATGAAAGAATGAGCCCTGATTAGAAGGTCCTTCCTCAGGAACAACCACCAAGGTGGAAGAATACATCTCCGCTAAGTCTGTATACCAGATCCTGCTAGACTATGCAGGAACTATTAAAATACCGATGCTCACTCCATTTGAAACGAGCAATGACCCGTGGAAGAAGAGCAAACTGAGAAACAGGGATGTCAGCCTGAAATCCCAAGGAACCGCCAGAGCAGCCTGCTGATTTCTTGACCTTTAACATAACTTGTAAGCTTTGCGTACTGCCATCTCCAACTCCAGCACCCCTCATTTGAGGGTTAACCTTGAAAGCACCTGTGTGAGAAGCGCCCACTCCCCGGGACAAAAAATCTAACTGCTCAAAAGTCGACTCCCGGTATTCACTCTTGAAATGTAAACAGTGGTTAAACAAAAAATGTGAGTGTCCGCCCACCGAATAATCAACGCCAATCATGGCAAAAGAATTCCAGGTTTCTCCTAGGTGGTTAATGTAAGCCACTTGAGAAGAAATTGTTCAACTAGAACCTGAAAATCCACACCATAACCGTTTAAGACAACTGAAGCCATGCCATCAGAACATTGTAGAGCGCTCTTCCCTCCAAGATAATTATTGAAAGAGCAGACTCCTCACTATTATTAAGAAAGGTCTCTGGAAGCGAGATCCCCGAGACAGAATAAAAAATTCTGGAGAATGCGGGCACCTGCTACCTCTTGCACGCAAAGCGAACGCTGTACCACTATTTCCCTCTCTGAACCACAGAGAAGAATCTCCAGTCGGCAGATCTAAATCTATCCTCAGAGACAGTGCATAACAGCAGACTCTAAGATGGAATCGAGCAAAGGGATGATGACCAACGAAGCAAACATCAGACCAATTTCATAAACATTGACTGAAGGGTCAAACAGTAGAGCGCTGAAAGAGACAACAGGAAAGAATCCTCTATTTCCTGACCTCTGTCAAAAATATTTACAGAGATAGGGAAACTAATATGGTCCCTAAAAAACTACCCCTGTAGCTGGAACAAGGGAAATCAATTTCAAATCCACTTCCATCCGTGGGAATGAAGACAACAAGATCTCTGTATTAGAGTTTCCTTGTTGAAAGATGGCGCCTGAACCAAAACTCAGGAACTTGATAATACGCGTCCTCTAGAACTATGGTCACCATGAACTGACCCTCTTAGATCAAGGAAAGAATGGAACCCCTGTTTTCCATTTGAATAACGGTACCCTGAGACAGTTTGTTACAACACTGTAGGTCTATCATAATTTCTAGCCCTGCATGTGGTAGAGTCTGAAAAAATTGTAGAAAACTCATGGTTTTTCCTCTCCACGGAAATCTTTAGTAAAATTCCTTCTTTATCGGGAACCACAAAACAGAAATAAATAAAATTCTAGACCCTGTTCCCTTACAGGAACTGAGGCTATCATAGGTAAGAGAAGTGCTAAACGCTCTACAAAAATACCTCACTGTTATCTGGGGTGCAGATAAAATTGAGAGAAGGAACCTGCCTCAGAGAGTAGAATGACTACTATGTAGTAAACTTGAGAGATTATGTCCAGAGCCTATCTGGGACATCTCAAATCCATGTGTGAAGACAATCAGAGAGATTCAACCCCCCACTTGGGCCTATCCCGGATTGGGGGGAAATTCCTTTAGGTCTGATCCTCTTGCTTCAGGTAGAAAAGATCCTTTTCTACCCGAAATATCAGAACTATTCCTGTCAGATCAGGACCAAACAAGGTAATACCCTTGTCCAAAAGCACCAGAAACTTGGACTTGAAATCCACTGTCCACAACACCCCGCGGGCTAGCACAGCAAAGCTAGATATCTTGGCTCCCAGCTGAAAAACCTGTCTGGTAGCATCAGAAATAAAAGAATTGGCTAGCTCAAGAGCCTTAATTTTGTACAAGATCTCCTCTAAAGGAGTCTCTACTAAATAGGAGTCAGACAAGGCAACGCACCAATAAGATGACACACTTGATACAGTTGCAATACAATTACAATAAATATACCAAATATCACAAAGAAAAAAAAATGTGAAATAAATGTGATAACAAAAATCATAAAAGGAAAACCAAATAAAGTTCTGAATAAAGGATATGTCTGTGTCCTCTGGATGAGTTTTTCAGCTTGTTAGCATTCCTCAGTGAGATCCCATAAAAAAGGAAACAGAAAATTGCAACATAGTGTGAATCTGTAATGGCACTTTGAGGAAGTAGTTGTTTTGTAACAAATGACTACTCACATTTGTTGGAGCTTTCCACTAAGCTCAAGGGTATGCGCACTCCCACTTTATACTGATGGGAAAACAGTACACTAGGCAAAACTTGGATACAAATTTATTTTAAAAAATATAAAAGCGTCACATAAGCCTTGATAACACCACAATGTAAGGGTACAAAAGCAGATATGCTGTAATAAATGCTTCAAATCGCCAAACTTGCAAAGAGGTAAATGGATCAGCAGGAGTGTGACCGCCGAAACCAAAACCTCTTTAGTAGCAAGACAGTAGCGCTAAGCCCCCAGGTGTCCTGGCTAGTGTAGAGACGTGATAAAACTCAATATAGAACAGTTCAGTTCCGACGTACGTTTCGCAGGTATGCTTTGTCAAGGAATCATTGACAAAGCATACCTGCGAAACGTACGTCGGAACTGAACTGTTCTATATTGAGTTTTATCACGTCTCTACACTAGCCAGGACACCTGGGGGCTTAGCGCTACTGTCTTGCTACTAAAGAGGTTTTGGTTTCGGCGGTCACACTCCTGCTGATCCATTTACCTCTTTGCAAGTTTGGCGATTTGAAGCATTTATTACAGCATATCTGCTTTTGTACCCTTACATTGTGGTGTTATCAAGGCTTATGTGACGCTTTTATATATTTTAAAATAAATTTGTATCCAAGTTTTGCCTAGTGTACTTTTTTCCCATCAGTATAAAGTGGGAGTGCGCATACCCTTGAGCTTAGTGGAAAGCTCCAACAAATGTGAGTAGTCATTTGTTACAAAACAACTACTTCCTCAAAGTGCCATTACAGATTCACACTATGTTGCAATTTTCTGTTTCCTTTTTTATGGGATCTCACTGAGGAATGCTAACAAGCTGAAAAACTCATCCAGAGGACACAGACATATCCTTTATTCAGAACTTTATTTGGTTTTCCTTTTATGATTTTTGTTATCACATTTATTTCACAGTTGCAATACAAACTGCCATGCAAGCCTCCAGCTCAGTCCATTGATCCTGAAAAGAACAGCTATCCTTTCTAGGAATCAAAGTTCTCTTAGCCAAAGTAGAACTGTAGTACTACGTTAGGCACTGTGCGCCCTGATATTTAATTGCGCCAGTGACAGCAAACATCTTTTTAAAGACAGGAGACGGGGAAAAGGAAACCCTAAATTCTTCCATTCCTATGAAAAATCTCCTAGCACGGTCTGGAACAGGAAAAACTTCCACAGAGGAATCCTAAGTACTTATAAAGTTTACTAAATCCTTTAGAGTTGACGACAGGCGAATCGGTGTCGCTCCAAAGTAACCAAACCTTCTTTAACAATAGAGAAAGGTGTTAAAAACTGAAGAACACTACTTCAGTTTTAGATAAAGGAATTCTGCCGTCCGAATCTGAGATTTCACTATCAGAGGCTACCAACTCATCCTCCTCATCAGGCTTATGATGGAGGGCAACCTGTGTAGCAGCAGATAGGACAGAAACCTTACTATTTGAATCCGCAATATTCCTCTTGTGAATTCCCATAAGTATAGGAAAATTAGATAATGCCACAGATACCGCAGAAGATACATGGGCAGCAAATTCTGCAGGCACATAATTCCTCCAGAAGATTGAGAGAAACCACAGGACACTGCATGTGACGCCATAAAGGCTTAGGACATTAAAGGAGAAAGCTGTGGCATTGCCTGACCAGCATCATCCTAAAAGACATGAGGCTCAAGAAATTAAAAAAGGAATCTTCCTTTAGATTAAAAAGTTCTCATTTAAATCAAGGCATAGCAGATATATGTCCATAGGAGTAGAGCTCTAGCTCCGTGGACAAATACAGACACAAGCACAGAAAATTAAAACTTATGCTATCACTTTAAATACTAGAATATAGAATTCATAAAAACTTCAAAAATATTTAATAATAATTATTAAAAATTATCCTTTAACAGGACACTGTCACATTAAAAACAACGTAGTTCCATAGGCATAGAACATACACTTGGTAGAAATGCCACAAACTAAGTGGCAATGTCTATCACACTGTTACTTTAAAAAAATGAAAGTCCATAATCATATAATATACACTTGGTTAGAGATGCCACAAACTAAGTGGCAATGTCCTTTACCATATATGAAATGAAAGTCATTATGACCTCATTCATCCTTTTTGCAGAAAACCATTGCCATACATTAGGCGATGTCACATGACCAGACTCAGCCACAGGCTGAAAATGGCGCTGTTCCGCTTTTAATACTAAGACGAAGGCGGAGTCATGGCCCATCCGGCACGCAAACAGGAGATAGAGCGCTCCGATATTCAAAGGTTTCCTAATCTCTATGTTAGAAGTTCTATTTATCTAAACCAATCTGGCAATCATACCGCTCCGACTAGGAGTGGAAGAGAGAATTAAAAAACGACCTGAGGGATGACAGGGCTTTAGCAAATGCATGCATTCAGAGCCGACAGAATCTCCTAAGACAGTGAGAGATTGTCAGGTGTGCCGCCGTGAATTGGTCCCTTCTTGCTTTAGTGCACTCTTGAAGCGGAACAGAAGCCGGTAGCTGCTGCTACCCTACACACTCATCATGACACGCAGGGACTCTCTCAGCTCTGCTTCAGAGATTTCTCTTGTCTCAGATGCATTACAAAAGTTCCTATCAAGGAGATCTGAGTAAGAAAAGACCTGTCAAGACAGTGCACATTTGGGTGGCGCCGCATGTATTTGAAGGCATCTGCTATCTGCTATGATAGCCACTAGGACAACTGAGAGATCTAATAAAAAGATATACAACACTCCGGAGGTCAAGCAAACAGCTGCAGTCCTTTTTTCTTCACACACCCCCCCCCTTTGCGGAGGCCTGTTAGTGCCGGGGGTCGACAGCTCACATATCACCGCGGCCTACTCTGAGGCCTAGGGGCCTACATTCGCTTTTTCCCAAACTTCCGAACGGGGTAACTGGCTAGGAGGTACGTGTTACTTACCGGAGTCCGAATGAACAACCGCCATTTTCTTTCTGTGTCTGTGGAGGTCTTTTGATCAATTGCGGCCTACACACTCCGACAGTTGCAGTGATCCACTTACCTCCCCCTTCCTGGATTCTCAAGCTCAGGGAGAATTGCCCTGGATATTAATTATATTGTTCTAGCATAGAGAAGAAGACATCTGCTTTAACTGGGTGAGACCTTTCTGTTTACCATCATATGCATTTTATGCCATTTGCCCTCCTGGCTTAACTTTTGTATTTTTTCAGTTTACTCTCATCATTGCCTGATTGCCAAGCCCTGATGCTCTTTTGTGGGCCCCATATTTATGCCTATCCTACACTGATTGTGAAACTCTTATACTGGTGCCCCCAAGGCTTAGGGACTTTAACAGTAGGATCACTTGGGTCCCAGTAGTTTCTGCTTTTGGGCTCAATACTTGTGCACTGGGTACTGTCCTAACATGCAGAACTTTTACTTGCATAGAACTACTGCATATTACCTAAGAATTTATTTTCATCACTGGTACCCGCCTAACAGCCTCAATACGTGGAACTTTTGAGGCTGTTAGGCAATACAGTTGTAGTGACCGTTATGCTAATAAAGCTTAATTGAATTAAATTTAATAAATTGTGCATATATATTTATTTCATGTAATTAGCAAGAGTCCATGAGCTAGTGACGTATGGGATATACATTCCTACCAGGAGGGGCAAAGTTTCCCAAACCTCAAAATGCCTATAAATACACCCCTCACCACACCCACAATTCAGTTTTACAAACTTTGCCTCCCGTGGAGGTGGTGAAGTAAGTTTGTGCTAGATTCTTCGTTGATATGCGCTTCGCAGCAGGCTGCAGCCCGGTTTTCCTCTCAGAGTGCAGTGAATGTCAGAGGGATGTGAAAAGAGTATTTCCTATTTGAATACCATGGTCTCCTTCTACGGGATCTATTTCATAGGTTCTCTGTTATCGGTCGTAGAGATTCATCTCTACCTCCCTTTTCAGATCGACGATATACTCTTATATACCATTACCTCTACTGATTCTCGTTTCAGTACTGGTTTGGCTATCTACTATATGTAGATGAGTGTCCTGGGGTAAGTAAATCTTATTTTTTGTGACACTCTAAGCTATGGTTGGGCACTTTATATGTAAAGTTCTAAATATATGTCTTTAAACTTATATTTGCCATGATTCAGGATAATCAGTATTCCTTTATAATTCAGACTGTCAGTTTCATTATTTGGGATAATGCATTTTAATTCAATTTATTTTTCATTACCTTGAAAATTCTCATTTGGCCATTTTCCCTGCGTGCTGTTAGGCTCGCGGGGGCAGAAAATGTTGCTTTTTATTGCGTCATTCTTGGCGCAGACTTTTTTGGCGCCAAAAAAATTGTCATTTCCGGCGCCGTAGTTGACGCCGGAAGTTGTATTCTGTAAACGTCATTTTTTGACGCATGTGTATTCAGACATTTTTTCCCGCCAAAAAATGTGGGCGTCGGTTTCGGCGTCAGAGGATGTGGCGTCATACTTGGCGCCAAAGAATATGGGCGTTGCATTTAGCGCCAATAATGTGGGCGTCATTTTTGGCGCCAAAAGATGTGGTTATTTAAATCTCACTTTTTTATTGCTTCTGGTTTTTAGAAGCTTATTATT
This sequence comes from Bombina bombina, assembly GCF_027579735.1. Classification (NCBI taxonomy): domain Eukaryota; kingdom Metazoa; phylum Chordata; class Amphibia; order Anura; family Bombinatoridae; genus Bombina; species Bombina bombina. Next base: position 315,303,702 of record NC_069503.1, on the reverse strand, counting down.
TTGCATTTATTTTCCCATTCCTGAAACTGTCATTTAAGGAATTTGATAATTTTGCTTTAAATATTGTTTTTTTCTATTACATATTGCAAGATTTCACTGTTCCTGTTTCAAAATCGTTCTAAGGGATTCCTTTTGACTGAAGTTCAGTCCTACACAAGCTAAGTTCATTTATTTTAAAAATGTTATGAATGTTTTTCTTTAGCTATGGTTTGTAATAAGTTATCATGATAAACTTTTACATGCAGAATCCGTTAGTATTTATGCTTTATATATTTGCTATTCTTTTTACATCTTATGTACAAGAATTACGTAGAAGATTTATAAGAATATTTTTCTGTTTCTAGTTTAAAGGCTTTGTCTGACATCGTGCCTTCTAATAAAAAATTTTAGGTCTTTTTCAAACTTCTTTTTTAATTATTGCAGTTTCAAATGACCAACTACATAATGATTTATCCTTCTCTGATGATGTTTTTTCTCATTTCAGAATTTTCTTCATCAGATATTGACACTATCAAATCCACTTTTTTATTTTTAAAGTACATTTGTTCTTTGTTGAAAAGGTGTTGATTATTTTGGATATTAAGGTAATTAGTTCTTTCCAGACTAACTAACATTTTATTTCTGCTTATTTATTCTTCTGTATTTTCAGAGGTTTTTTTCCAGTTCCTCATACTAGGGAATGGAATAGGCTGGGAATTTTCTTTTATTCCTTCTTTAAAGGTTTTAAATTATATTCTTTGCCGGCAGTTCATTTCAATTTTGATGGTTCTCCAATTTAATGGGGCTCTCTCTACTCCTGCTAATTATGCTATTGTTTCTATAGCAAAATAGTATTTATTTTTCCTTTAGATGGTTGTATCCTATTTAAGGAAAATTATTTTTCAGGTATTTTTCTTGGACCTGTGATTTATTTGAATGATGTTGCAATTGCTTCATTTTTTATGTTTACTTTAAAGTCAAGTATCAGATTATGTTTTATTTAGCATTGTTAAGGGACAAAGTCTTCTGCTCATTTGAGGTTCAGACTGGGTGCTGTTGCATTTGCCTTGTTGTCTTGCATTTGTTTATGCAAGTCTGGTGTGTTGACTGGTCCGTTAACTGGATTATCATGCTAATAATTTCATTTGTATCTTCATTTTATTGAATATTTTCACAAATGAGGTTTAATCTATGTCTTTAGCTGTTTTTAGCTAGAATAATTTTGTTATTTCTAAAAATCCTTATTTCTTTTTTTCCAAGATAATCAATTATTTGATTCATTTTGGATTCAATTCTTAACTGTTACTCTGGGCTTCAAGATTGAGTTCTAAGACTAAAACTTTAAGCTTATTTTAGTTTGGTTGTTCTTACTCAGGAACAAAATTCTAAATTCTTATCCAAGTAACATGTTTTTAATTGGAAGTTTTTTGGTTCTATTCGGTCCAAATTTCTTAGATTTTGGTATGGAATAAAATTTAGAGTTAAACCGTCTATGAGAAGTTTTTTTCTCTCTATTATATTCCAGCTATTCCAGTAAGGCTAACATTTTCCTATATATTTTGGGTAATGTTGAAGTGCGGCTGATCACCTGTTGGGGCTCAAGCGCTGCTCAGATCTGGAATCTTCTGGGGTATTTATTCCAGTTTCATTTTTAGGAACTGGGTTTTGGGGTTTTTATTCAAAACTATTCATCGTTCCAAAGATAGAAAATCTTTTTATTATGTACCATCTTTTAGATTGGTATTTATATGGTCTATTCTGCCTTTTTTTGGTCAGTGATAGCATTATTTGTTTTCATTAGATACAATAGATGCATATCTTCATTTTCTGTTTTCATTCAGATTATTTTTATTTTCTGAGACTACGGAATCTCATATGATTCAACTTTGTTTTTTCAAGACATGGTTCTTGATTCCTCACACAAGGGTCACCTTTTTTAGGTTTCCAGATAGATTGTGTCACTGTCTTTTTCTCTAACAGACAAGTGATTTTTTTTTTTTTTTTGGGTTCTGTCTGTCGGTACCTTCAGTCTCTATTATTTCCTTCAGTTGCTATATATGCATAGAAATTTAGGTCTTATGGCTGCAGCATTGGATTCAATTCCCTTTGTTCATTTTCATAGAAAACCTTTCCAGTTTTTTATGCTGAATAATGGTGCAGGGATTCTAGGATTTCACTTTTTAATTCATTTAGTTCTACAGGTCTCTTCGATTCTTTCAACCTGGACCATGATCTCTATAGATGCGAGTCTTTTAGGTTGGGAGGCTGTCTGAGGTTTTCTGTCAGCACAAGGGGTTTGGAAATCTCAGGAGGCGAGATTACCATTTGATATTTTGGAACTCCGTGCATTCCCAGAGTTCTTCAGTTGGTTTCTTTTAAAGAAGAGACGTTTATTGTTTTTTTCAGACATTATCACATCTGTGATGTATGTCAATCATCAGGGTGTGACTATCAGTCTTTAAACTGTGACAAAAGTATCTCGGATATTTGCTTGGGCTAAATCCAGCTCCTATCTAAATTCTGGGGTCCTTTTCCCAGGTATAGACGTTTGGGAAGCGGATTATCTCTGTTAATCAAGCTTTACATCCGAGAGAATGGTCTTTACCCAGATATGTTTTTCAATTTTTCAGATGTGAGGGCTTCCAGAAATAGATCTGTTGGCCTCTCGTCTTAACAAGGAACTTCCCAGGGGCCTATTTCAGGTCCGGGGATCCTCAGGCGGAAGTAGCGTATGCATTGACACTTCCTTAGAATTTTTATTCTGTCTATATCTTCCGCCTCTAGTTCTTCCAAAATTCTAATGGAGCGTTTGTTTGTACTGCTGGTGGTTCCAGCATGGCCTCACAGGTTTTGGTATGCGGATCTCATTCGGATGGCCAGTTGCCAACCTTGGACATTTCCGTTAAGACCAGACCTTCTATCTCAAGGCCCATTTTTCTATCAGGATCTCAAATCATTTAATTTTAAGGTATGGAGATTGAACGTTTGATTCTTAGTCATAGAGGTTTCTCTGACTCAGTGATTAATACTATGTTACAGGTTTGTAAATCTGTCTCTAGAAAGATTTATTATCGAGTTTGGAAGACTTACATTTCTTGGTGTTCTTCTCATAAATTCTTTTGGCATTCTTTTAGAATTCCTAGAATTTTACAATTTTTCAGGTTGGTTTAGATAAGGTTTTGTCTGCAAGTTCTTTGAAAGGACAAATCTCTACTCTTTCTGTTCTTTTTCACAGAAAGAATGCTATTCATTCTGATATTCATTGTTTTGTACAGGCTTTGGTTTGTATCAAGCCTGTCATTAAGTCAATATCTCCTCCTTGGAGTCTCAATTTGGTACTGAGGGCTTTACAGGCTCCTCCGTTTGAACCTTTGCGTTCTCTGGACATTAAAATTACTTTCTTGGAAAGTATTGTTCCTTTTGGTTATCTCTTCTGCTAGAAGAGTTTGAGTTTTCTGCTCTTTCTTGTGGATCTCCTTTTCTGATTTTTCATCAGGGTAAGGCAGTGTTCCTTCCTGTTATTCATTATTTTTGTTCAGGCTTTGGTTCTTATCAAACCTGTCGTTAAGCCAATTTCTCATCCTTGGAGTTTTAATTTGGTTCTAAAGGCTTTACAGGCTCTTCTATTTGAGCATATGTTTTCTCTAGACATTATTTACTTTCATGGAAAGTATTGTTCTTTTTAGACATCTCTTCAGCTAGAACAATTTTTAATTATCTGTTCTTTCTTGTGAGTCTCCTTTTTCTGATTTTTTTCATCAGGATAAGGTGGTTTTTGCTATCCTCATTTCAATTCTTACCTAAAGTTGTGATTTCTATCAACATTAGGGAGGAATTATTGTCTTTTCCTAAGACTTCTTTGGTAAGATTCTTACATTCTTTGGATATGGTAAGAGTTTTGAAATCTTATGTTGAAGCTATTCAGATTTCAGATAGTCTCTAGTCTATTTGTTATTTTTTCTGGTGTTAGGAAGGTCAAAAGGCTTCTGCCATTTATTTGGCATCTTTCTTAAACTTTTGATTCATCATGCTTATTTGGAGTCGGGTGGATTCTCGCCTCGGAGGATTACGGCTCATTCTACTAGGTAAGTTTCTACTTCCTGGGCTTTTTAAGAATGAAGCTTCTGTTGATCAGATTTGCAAAGCAATGACTTGGTCTTCTTTAAATACTTTTACTATGTTCTACCATTTTGATGTTTTCTCTTCTTTAGAAGCAGTTTTGGTAGAATGGTACTTCAGGCAGCTGTTTCAGTTTGATTCTTCTGCTTATATTTTCATTTTTTTTTCATTATAAAAATTGAAACTTTTTTGATTTGGGTAGTGGATTAATTTTTCAGCGGAATTGGCTGTCTTTATTTTATCCCTCCCTCTCTAGTGACTCTTGCGTGGAAGTTCCACATCTTGGGTATTTATTATCCCATACGTCACTAGCTCATGGACTCTTGCTAATTACATGAAAGAAAACATAATTTATGTAAGAACTTACCTGATAAATTCATTTCTTTCATATTAGCAAGAGTCCAAGAGGCCCACCCTTTTTGTGGTGGTTATGATTTTTTTGTATAAAGCACAATTATTCCAATTCTTTATTTGATGCTTTCGCTCTTTTCTTATCACCCCACTTCTTGGCTATTCGTTAAACTGAATTGTGGGTGTGGTGAGGGGTGTATTTATAGGCATTTTGAGTTTTGGGAAACTTTTCCCCTCCTGGTAGGAATGTATATCCCATACGTCACTAGCTCATATGCTAATATGAAAGAAATGAATTTATCAGGTAAGTTCTTACATAAATTATGTTATATATATATATATATATATATATATACACACACAAACACACACACACACATACACACATACACACACTGGATATGCTGTATTAGGCTACAATGTGTGATTTTGTAACATTTTGGGATGGTGGTGTGCCGCAGAATTTTTTAATGTAAAAAAATGTGCCATGGCAAAAAAAGGTTGAAAATTACTGTCCTAAGATACTGTGGCTAGAGCTACGCCATATCGCCTCCTACAGAGACAGATTAAAACAGTTAAATACATAAGTCTGCCGCTATTTCTTGTCAGATAAACATCAATAAAAATGAGCCCCATTAAACTGATAAAACCCCTTCATGATCAATAAGAGGGAAGCAGTCTGTCTCTGTAACATTAAGCGCCTGCCGCTGCCATAATAAATATCCTAACTTGGATAAAAATTGTCCATTAAGTAATCTCTGCAGTTTGTAAAGTGCAGTGTCTCCCCTCCAAGTAGACACTGCACTTTACCTGCATCTAGCCGTACGACAGGAGGACAGCCTACCCGACGTGAGAGGATGCCACTCCTCACAGAGACCTGTAGAAAAAAGAGAGATCAGAGTAAACCTACTCTGGCTCTCTGTACTAGGGCAGCAACATGTTAGGAAAACACAGTGAGGCCCACCCCACAAGTTCCTAACAGCTCTAAAGCGACTACTGCCCTACTGAAGAGACTAACGTGGAGTACAGCTAGACCAATCTTGAGAGGAAAGGTCAGAGTAAAGCTACTCTGGCTTTCAAAATAATAAAATCTTGGTTGAAGTGAAATAAATCCAATCTTCATCAGACACCAAAAACTTCACCTCCCCCTTGCACTGAAGGCAAAGAGAATGACTGGGGGTTGTGGGAAGGGAAGTGATACTTAACATTTGACTGTGGTGCTCTTTGCCTCCTCATGCTGGCCAAGAGTGATATTCCCAACAGTAATTGATGAAGCCGTGGACTCACCGTAACAGCTGTTGTCATCTGACCTCTTCTAAAACCAGAAAAAAGAACAAACTAGAGTATTGTCTAAAATCCTTAGTAGTCTGCAAATAGAATTTCAAAGCCCTAACATCATCCAAATTATGAAGAAGCCTCTCCTTAAATTCTTTTGGACCAGGACAAAAGGAAAAAACTCATGACTATGCTTTCTCAACAAGGGATACCAAGAGACCAAAGCACATTAGAAAGTAGACGTGAATTTAAAATCGTCTTAAAACTGCATGCTCTTCTTGAATTATCAAGTTTAATTTTGACTTCCCTATCTCTTTAAAAGTTTCAAGGAGGAGAAATTGGATTTACCACTTGCTTGATCCTGAGTAAAGCTGGAATAAAACTCTGAATGACAGGAAGCTTAGCAATCTTCTTGAGAAACAAAACTGAAAAAAATACTTAATCTGGCTATTTATAAAACTGGTGGATAAACCCTTATCCAAACCATTCTGAAGAAACTGAAGAATTAAAAGAATTCTAAAGAAGAGAGCCAGCTAAAACCATAACAACAAGAAATAAATTATTTCAAACCCTATGAAAAACCTTCGCTGTCACAGGATTACGGGCCTGAATCAAGGTCTCAATAACAGAATCAGAAATAACCTCTCTGTCTAAAAACTAAGCATTTCATCTTCAAGTGAACAAGTTGAGAGATTTCAGAACATGATGAGAAAAAAAAACTGGAAGAGGCCACAGAGTGCAACTGGACATCTGCACCAGACCTGCAAACCAAGTTCTTGCGATGTCAAGTTGGAACAATCAGAAATGCTGATTATACTACCTGCTTGATCCTGGCTATCACTTTTGGAAAAAGAACAAAAGATTAAAAGATGTAAGCCAGATAAAACCACCAAGGAGCTACAAGAGCAACCTCAACCTCAGCCTGAGGATTCCTGAACTTCTCAAAATATCTGGGGAGCTTGTTGTTCAACCGAGAAGCCATCAAATATATTTCTGAAAGACCCAAATCGATCCACAATCTGATAGAAAACTTCCAAATGAAGAGACCCCTAGTACTTAGAGTTCCAGAACATTTATAGGTACTCTCGCCTCTCAAGACCAAACCCCCCTGCACTCCCCGAGACCCCCAGACTGCGCTACAGCCCGAAAGACTAGCAAATGTTACGATCACAGTTCAATTCAAGAATGCCTCTAGAACAATTAACTTATGAATAATCCCCCAAAAAAATCAGGAATAGGTTCGCTTAGAAATCCCTGCTTTACTGATGAAGCTGAAAATGCCCCATGTGAAACCAAATAAAAGTATCTGATGCTGCTATCATAAGACCTAATATCTCCATGTAAATAACTACGAAAGGAAAAAAACTGAAGATTAGAACACGCTGGGAGTAACTTTCGTCGTCTATGGTCTGTCAAAGATAGTCTCATAGAGACTGAGACTATAATGACACCTAGCAATATAATCCTGGTATAAGAAGAAAGAACTATTTGGAAAAGTGATTCTTCAACCCTGCTCTTGAAGGAACAACAAGAGTCTGTTAGTATGAGATACCACAAAATGAAGCTTGTACCAAGATATCATTCAGGAAAAGAACCAACAAAATACCCTGAGCTCTTATTACAGAAGAGAGTATTCCCAAGAACTTTTGAAACAATTCTGGGAGCAGTAGCCAGACCAAACGGAAGAGCAACAAATTGAAAATGCTTGTCCAGGAATGAAAATCTTAGAAACTGATGATGATCTCTGAGGATAGGGATATGAAAATGAGCAACCATCAGATCTATTGCAGACATAAATTGCCCTTATAGAATAAGAGGCAGAAAAGTATGAATTGTCTCCATCTTAAAAGAAGGAACCCTGAGAAACTTGTTTAAAGTCTTTAAATCCAGAACACACCAAAGAGAGCCTTTAAGTCCCCTCCTTCTTGGAAAAATTAAGAGGTTGAAGAAAAAAAAAAAACCCTGGCCTTGTTCCAACCTGAAGCTGGCACTATTTTTCCCATAGATTCCAGATCTAAGACTAACTGAAAGAAGGTTGTTGTCTTTCAGAAGATGAGGCAAAAATAACCATCCCCTGGTATGCCTAGATTTGAAATCAGTTCTGTATCCTTGGGAAAATATTCAGATCTCATGGATCAAGAACAGATTGAAAACCAAAACCCCTGAAAAAGCCTTAATCTGCCCCCAACCAGAAGTTCTAGATAGGGGGCCGCACCCTCACACTAACTAAGTAGAGGAGGCAGATTTCTTAGACTGTTACGAATTTATCTAACTCAATTTTTGGTTCCAGGAAAATCGGGAAGAGCCCTGTTTCTGAGTGAAAAGAAGAGGACTTTAGGTTCCTAGATTAGTGAAATGAACGAAAATGGCTAAAAGCCATGATCTTAGTATTAAACTTCTTGTCCTGAGGGGAAAAAACATAATTTATGTAAGAACTTACCTGATAAATTCATTTCTTTCATATTAGCAAGAGTCCATGAGCTAGTGACGTATGGGATATACATTCCTACCAGGAGGGGCAAAGTTTCCCAAACCTTAAAATGCCTATAAATACACCCCTCACCACACCCACAATTCAGTTTAACGAATAGCCAAGAAGTGGGGTGATAAAAAAGTGTGAAAGCATATAAAATAAGGAATTGGAATAATTGTGCTTTATACAAAATCATAACCACCACAAAAAAAAGGGCGGGCCTCATGGACTCTTGCTAATATGAAAGAAATGAATTTATCAGGTAAGTTCTTACATAAATTATGTTTTCTTTCATGTAATTAGCAAGAGTCCATGAGCTAGTGACGTATGGGATAATGACTACCCAAGATGTGGATCTTTCCACACAAGAGTCACTAGAGAGGGAGGGATAAAATAAAGACAGCCAATTCCTGCTGAAAATAATCCACACCCAAAATAAAGTTTAACGAAAAACATAAGCAGAAGATTCAAACTGAAACCGCTGCCTGAAGTACTTTTCTACCAAAAACTGCTTCAGAAGAAGAAAATACATCAAAATGGTAGAATTTAGTAAAAGTATGCAAAGAGGACCAAGTTGCTGCTTTGCAAATCTGGTCAACCGAAGCTTCATTCCTAAACGCCCAGGAAGTAGAAACTGACCTAGTAGAATGAGCTGTAATTCTCTGAGGCGGAGTTTTACCCGACTCAACATAGGCAAGATGAATTAAAGATTTCAACCAAGATGCCAAAGAAATGGCAGAAGCTTTCTGGCCTTTTCTAGAACCGGAAAAGATAACAAATAGACTAGAAGTCTTACGGAAAGATTTCGTAGCTTCAACATAATATTTCAAAGCTCTAACAACATCCAAAGAATGCAACGATTTCTCCTTAGAATTCTTAGGATTAGGACATAATGAAGGAACCACAATTTCTCTACTAATGTTGTTGGAATTCACAACTTTAGGTAAAAATTCAAAAGAAGTTCGCAACACCGCCTTATCCTGATGAAAAATCAGAAAAGGAGACTCACAAGAAAGAGCAGATAATTCAGAAACTTTTCTGGCAGAAGAGATGGCCAAAAGGAACAAAACTTTCCAAGAAAGTAATTTAATGTCCAATGAATGCATAGGTTCAAACGGAGGAGCTTGAAGAGCTCCCAGAACCAAATTCAAACTCCAAGGAGGAGAAATTGACTTAATGACAGGTTTTATACGAACCAAAGCTTGTACAAAACAATGAATATCAGGAAGAATAGCAATCTTTCTGTGAAAAAGAACAGAAAGAGCAGAGATTTGTCCTTTCAAAGAACTTGCGGACAAACCCTTATCTAGACCATCCTGAAGAAACTGTAAAATTCTCGGTATTCTAAAAGAATGCCAAGAAAAATGATGAGAAAGACACCAAGAAATATAAGTCTTCCAGACTCTATAATATATCTCTCGAGATACAGATTTACGAGCCTGTAACATAGTATTAATCACAGAGTCAGAGAAACCTCTTTGACCAAGAATCAAGCGTTCAATCTCCATACCTTTAAATTTAAGGATTTCAGATCCTGATGGAAAAAAGGACCTTGTGACAGAAGGTCTGGTCTTAACGGAAGAGTCCACGGTTGGCAAGAGGCCATCCGGACAAGATCCGCATACCAAAACCTGTGAGGCCATGCCGGAGCTACCAGCAGAACAAACGAGCATTCCTTCAGAATCTTGGAGATTACTCTTGGAAGAAGAACTAGAGGCGGAAAGATATAGGCAGGATGATACTTCCAAGGAAGTGATAATGCATCCACTGCCTCCGCCTGAGGATCCCGGGATCTGGACAGATACCTGGGAAGTTTCTTGTTTAGATGGGACGCCATCAGATCTATTTCTGGAAGTTCCCACATTTGAACAATCTGAAGAAATACCTCTGGGTGAAGAGACCATTCGCCCGGATGCAACGTTTGGCGACTGAGATAATCCGCTTCCCAATTGTCTATACCTGGGATATGAACCGCAGAGATTAGACAGGAGCTGGATTCCGCCCAAACCAAAATTCGAGATACTTCTTTCATAGCCAGAGGACTGTGAGTCCCTCCTTGATGATTGATGTATGCCACAGTTGTGACATTGTCCGTCTGAAAACAAATGAACGATTCTCTCTTCAGAAGAGGCCAAAACTGAAGAGCTCTGAAAATTGCACGGAGTTCCAAAATATTGATCGGTAATCTCACCTCCTGAGATTCCCAAACTCCTTGTGCCGTCAGAGATCCCCACACAGCTCCCCAACCTGTGAGACTTGCATCTGTTGAAATTACAGTCCAGGTCGGAAGCACAAAAGAAGCCCCCTGAATTAAACGATGGTGATCTGTCCACCATGTTAGAGAGTGTCGAACAATCGGTTTTAAAGATATTGTTTGAGATATCTTCGTGTAATCCTTGCACCATTGCTTCAGCATACAGAGCTGAAGAGGTCGCATGTGAAAACGAGCAAAGGGGATCGCGTCCGATGCAGCAGTCATAAGACCTAGAATTTCCATGCATAAGGCTACCGAAGGGAATGATTGTGACTGAAGGTTTCCACAAGCTGCAATCAATTTTAGACGTCTCTTGTCTGTTAAAGACAGAGCCATGGACACTGAATCCATCTGGAAACCCAGAAAGGTTACCCTTGTCTGAGGAATCAAAGAACTTTTTGGTAAATTGATCCTCCAACCATGATCTTGAAGAAACAACACAAGTCGATTCGTATGAGATTCTGCTAAATGTAAAGACTGAGCAAGTACCAAGATATCGTCCAAATAAGGAAATACCACAATACCCTGTTCTCTGATTACAGACAGAAGGGCACCGAGAACCTTTGTAAAAATTCTTGGAGCTGTAGCTAGGCCAAACGGCAGAGCCACAAACTGGTAATGCTTGTCCAGAAAAGAGAATCTCAGGAACTGATAATGATCTGGATGAATCGGAATATGCAGATATGCATCCTGTAAATCTATTGTGGACATATAATTCCCTTGCTGAACAAAAGGCAAGATAGTCCTTACAGTTACCATCTTGAACGTTGGTATCCTTACATAACGATTCAATATTTTTAGATCCAAAACTGGTCTGAAGGAATTCTCCTTCTTTGGTACAATGAAGAGATTTGAATAAAACCCCATCCCCTGTTCCGGAACTGGAACTGGCATAATTACTCCAGTCAACTCTAGATCTGAAACACATTTCAGAAATGCTTGAGCTTTTACTGGATTTACTGGGACACAGGAAAGAAAAAATCTCTTTGCAGGAGGTCTCATCTTGAAACCAATTCTGTACCCTTCTGAAACAATGCTCTGAATCCAAAGATTGTGAACAGAATTGATCCAAATTTCCTTGAAAAAACGTAACCTGCCCCCTACCAGCTGAGCTGGAATGAGGGCCGCACCTTCATGTGGACTTAGAAGCAGGCTTTGCCTTTCTAGCTGGCTTGGATTTATTCCAGACTGGAGATGGTTTCCAAACTGAAACTGCTCCTGAGGATGAAGGATCAGGCTTTTGTTCTTTGTTGAAACGAAAGGAACGAAAACGATTATTAGCCCTGTTTTTACCTTTAGATTTTTTATCCTGTGGTAAAAAAGTTCCTTTCCCACCAGTAACAGTTGAAATAATGGAATCCAACTGAGAACCAAATAATTTGTTACCCTGGAAAGAAATGGAAAGTAAAGTTGATTTAGAAGCCATATCAGCATTCCAAGTTTTAAGCCATAAAGCTCTTCTAGCTAAAATAGCTAGAGACATAAACCTGACATCAACTCTGATAATATCAAAAATGGCATCACAGATAAAATTATTAGCATGCTGAAGAAGAATAATAATATCATGAGAATCACGATGTGTTACTTGTTGCGCTAAAGTTTCCAACCAAAAAGTTGAAGCTGCAGCAACATCAGCCAAAGATATAGCAGGTCTAAGAAGATTACCTGAACACAGATAAGCTTTTCTTAGAAAGGATTCAATTTTCCTATCTAGAGGATCCTTAAACGAAGTACCATCTGACGTAGGAATAGTAGTACGTTTAGCAAGGGTAGAAATAGCCCCATCAACTTTAGGGATCTTGTCCCAAAATTCTAATCTGTCAGACGGCACAGGATATAAATGCTTAAAACGTTTAGAAGGAGTAAATGAATTACCCAATTTATCCCATTCTTTGGAAATTACTGCAGAAATAGCATTAGGAACAGGAAAAACTTCTGGAATAACCACAGGAGCTTTAAATACCTTATCCAAACATTTAGAATTAGTATCAAGAGGACCAGAATCCTCTATTTCTAAAGCAATTAGTACTTCTTTAAGTAAAGAACGAATAAATTCCATTTTAAATAAATATGAAGATTTATCAGCATCAACCTCTGAGACAGAATCCTCTGAACCAGAGGAGTCATCAGAATCAGAATGATGATGTTCATTTAAAAATTCATCTGTAGGGAGAGAAGTTTTAAAAGATTTTTTACGTTTACTAGAAGGAGAAATAACAGACATAGCCTTCTTTATGGATTCAGAAACAAAATCTCTTATATTATCAGGAACATTCTGCACCTTAGATGTTGAAGGAACTGCAACAGGCAATGGTACTTTACTAAAGGAAATATTATCTGCTTTAACAAGTTTGTCATGACAATCAATACAAACAACAGCTGGAGGAATAGCTACCAAAAGTTTACAGCAGATACACTTAGCTTTGGTAGATTCAGCACTAGACAGCGATTTTCCTGTAGTATCTTCTGACTCAGATGCAACGTGGGACATCTTGCAATATGTAAGAGAAAAAACAACATATATATAAAGCAAAATTGATCAAATTGCTTAAATGACAGTTTCAGGAATGGGAAAAAATGCCAAAGAACAAGCTTCTAGCAACCAGAAGCAATGAAAAATGAGACTAAAATAATGTGGAGACAAAAGCGACGCCCATATTTTTTCGCGCCAAATAAGACGCCCACATTATTTGGCGCCTAAATGCTTTTGGCGCCAAAAATGACGCCACATCCGGAACGCCGACATTTTTGGCGCAAAATAACGTCAAAAAAATGACGCAACTTCCGGCGACACGTATGACGCCGGAAACGGAAATAGAATTTTTGCGCCAAAAGAGTCCGCGCCAAGAATGACGCAATAAAATGAAGCATTTTCAGCCCCCGCGAGCCTAACAGCCCACAGGGAAGAGTCAAATTTTTTGAAGGTAAGAAAAAATGATTAAATCAAATGCATTATCCCAAATATGAAACTGACTGTCTGAAAATAAGGAATGTTGAACATTCTGAGTCAAGGCAAATAAATGTTTGAATACATATATTTAGAACTTTATAAACAAAGTGCCCAACCATAGCTTAGAGTGTCACAGAAAATAAGATTTACTTACCCCAGGACACTCATCTACATGTTTGTAGAAAGCCAAACCAGTACTGAAACGAGAATCAGCAGAGGTAATGGTATATATAAGAGTATATCGTCGATCTGAAAAGGGAGGTAAGAGATGAATCTCTACGACCGATAACAGAGAACCTATGAAATAGACCCCGTAGAAGGAGATCACTGCATTCAAATAGGCAATACTCTCCTCACATCCCTCTGACATTCACTGCACGCTGAGAGGAAAACCGGGCTCCAACTTGCTGCGGAGCGCATATCAACGAAGAATCTAGCACAAACTTACTTCACCACCTCCATCGGAGGCAAAGTTTGTAAAACTGAATTGTGGGTGTGGTGAGGGGTGTATTTATAGGCATTTTGAGGTTTGGGAAACTTTGCCCCTCCTGGTAGGAATGTATATCCCATACGTCACTAGCTCATGGACTCTTGCTAATTACATGAAAGAAAAGCTACCTTACCTCCCCTTAAGCTCCCTCTACTCCAGTCACAGTAGCAAAAATAGCATCCAGACCACACCCAAACAATTTTTTTTCTTGAAAAGAAAGAGACAAAAGCTTAGACATAGAAACCATGTCTTTTTAGAAATCAGCCACTTTAGCAGGATTTTAACCCTCTATCCTCTGGTTGCTAGGCGGTTGTGCTAACCACAGCCACAATGGACTGCCACAGCCTATTGTTCAGGGCAGATAATGCCCTTTTATTATTGGCATTAATCTTAATAATGTCAACAACAGCGTAAAAAACAAAAGCATTAGCTGACTTTAAGTCTTAATTATCACTAAAACCAGCTTCAGCAGCAGATTCATCTGAAAACTGCTAAGATAAGCTATCACATCAAAGAGAAAAGGCTGCAGCAACACAAACAATACTAATTGAAAGGCTAAAAAGGAAACTTGATTGCCGAAAAATCCTTCCTGTGAAAAGACTCTAGCTTTCTATCCATAGGGTCTGAAAAAAGTAAATTTATGCTTACCTGATAAATTAATTTCTTCTATGGTACGACGAGTCCACGGATTAATCCTTTACTTGTGGGATATTAATCCTCCTGCTAACAGGAAGTGGCAAAGAGCACCACAGCAGAGCTGTCTATATAGCTCCTCCCTTAGCTCCACCCCCCAGTCATTCGACCGAAGGTACAGGAAGAAAAAGGAGAAACTAAAAGGTGCAGAGGTGATTGAAGTTTAAAATCAAAAAATATAATCTGTCTTAAAATGACAGGGCGGGCCGTGGACTCGTCGTACCATAGAAGAAATTAATTTATCAGGTAAGCATATATGTACTTATCTTCTATAAGGTACGACGAGTCCACGGATTCATCCTTTACTTGTGGGATACAATACCAAAGCTACAGGACACGGATGAACGGGAGGGACAAGACAGATGGCTATACAGAAGGCACCAATGCTTAAAGAACTTTTCTCCCAAAAATATCCTCTAAAGAAGCAAAAGTATCAAATTTGGAAAAGGTATGAAGCGAAGACCACGTCACAGCCTTACAAATCTGTTCAACAGAAGCATCATTTTTAAAAGCCCATGTGGAAGCCACCGCTCTAGTAGAGTGCGCTGTAATCCTTTCAGGAGGCTGCTGTCCAGCAGTCTCGTATGCCAAACGGATGATGCTTTTCAGCCAAAAAGAAAGAGGTGTAGCCGTAGCTTTTTGACCTCTATGTTTACCTGAATAGACAACAAACAAATGTTTGACGGAAATATTTGGTTGCTTGCAAGTAAAACTTCAAAGCACGAACCACGTCCAAGTAGTGCAACAGACGCTCCTTCTTAGAGGAAGGATTAGGACACAGAGAAGGAACAACAATTTCCTGATTGATATTCCTATTAGTAAAAACCTTAGGAAGGAATCCAGGTTTGGTACGCAAAACTACTTTATCAGCATGGAAAACAAGATAAGGCGAGTCGCATTGTAATTCAGATAGTTCAGAAACTCTTCGAGCCGAAGAGATAGCAACTAAAAACAGAACTTTCCAAGATAGAAGCTTAATATCTATGGAATGCATAGGTTCAAACGGAACCCCTTGAAGAACTTTAAGAACTAAATTCAAACTCCATGGCGGAGCAACAGGTTTAAACACAGGCTTGATTCTAACTAAAGCCTGACAGAACGACTGAACGTCTGGAACATCTGCCAGACGCTTGTGCAGTAGAATTGATAAAGCAGATATCTGTCCCTTTAAGGAACTAGCTGATAGCCCCTTCTCCAATCCTTCTTGGAGAAAGGACAAAATCCTGATCTTACTCCATGAGTAGCCTTTGGATTTGCACCAATAAAGATATTTACGCCATAACTTATGACACATTTTCCTAATGACAGGCTTTCGAGCCTGAATCAAGGTATCTATGACCGACTCAGAGAAACCCCGCTTGGATAAAATCAAGCGTTGAATCTCCAAGCAGTCAGCCGCAGAGAAACCAGATTTGGATGCTGGAACAGACCTTGAATCAGAAGGTCCTGTCTCAGTGGCAGAGTCCATGGTGGAAGAGATTACATGTCCACCAGGTCTGCATACCAAGTCCTGCATGGCCACACAGGTGCTATCAAAATCACCGAAGCTCTCTCTTGTTTGATTCTGGCAATCAAACGAGGAAGGAGAGGAAATGGTGGAAACACATAAGCCAGCTTGAATGACCAGGGTACTGCTAGAGCATCTATCAGTACTGCCTGAAGATCCCTTGACCTGGACCCGTAACAAGGAAGTTTGCCGTTCTGATGAGACGCCATCAGATCCAATTCCGGTGTGCCCCATTGCTGAATCAATTGTGCAATCACCTCCGGATGGAGTTCCCACTCCCCCGGATGAAAAGTCTGACGACTTAGAAAATCCGCTTCGCAGTTCTCCACTCCTGGGATATAGATTGCTGATAGATGGCAAGAGTGAGTCTCTGCCCATCGAATTATTTTGGTAACCTCTATCATCGCTAGAGAACTCTTTGTTCCCCCCTGATGATTGATATATGCCACAGTCGTGATATTGTCCGACTGGAATCTTATGAATCTGGCCGAAGCCAGCTGAGGCCACGCCTGAAGCACGTTGAATATCTCTCTCAGTTCGAGAATATTTATCGGGAGGAGGACCTCTTACTGAGACCACAAACCCTGTGGAAACACATTCCCTGGGACAGATGATCCTGTGACAACCACCAAAGAAGAGAGTCTCTGGTTTCCTGATCCAGATTTATCTGAGGAGATAAATCTGCATAATCCCCATTCCACTGTCTGAGCATGCATAGTTGCAGTGGTCTGAGATGCAAGCGAGCAAACAGAACTATGTCCATTGCCGCTACCATTAGTCCGATTACCTCCATACACTGAGCCACTGACGGCCGAGGAATGGAATGAAGTGCTCGGCAGGTGGTTAAAATCTTTGATTTCCTGACCTCCGTCAGAAAAATTTTCATGTCCAACGAATCTATCAGAGTTCCCAGGAATGGAACTCTTGTGAGAGGGATAAGTGAACTCTTTTTTGCGTTCACCTTGCACCCGTGAGATCTTAGAAAAGCCAACACGATGTCCGTGTGATACTTGGTTAGTTGGTAAGTCGACGCATGAATTAAGATATCGTCCAGATAAGGCGCCACTGCTATGCCCTGTGGCCTTAGAACCGCCAGAAGGGACCCTAGCACCTTTGTGAAAATTCTGGGAGCTGTGGCCAACCGAAGGGAAGAGCCACAAACTGGTAATGCTTGTCCAGAAAGGCAAACCTTAGGAACTGGTGATGATCTTTGTGGATAGGGATGTGCAGATACGCATCCTTTAAGTCCACGGTGGTCATATATTGACCCTCCTGGATCATTGGAAAAATAGTCCGAATGGTCTCCATCTTGAAAGATGGGACTCTGAGGAATTTGTTTAGGATCTTGAGATCTAAAATTGGTCTGAAGGTTCCCTCATTTTTGGAAACCACAAACAGATTGAAGTAAAACCCCTGCCCCTGTTCTGCTTTCGGAACTGGGCGGATCACTCCCATGGTATATAGGTCTTCTACACAGCGTAAGAACGCCTCTCTTTTTGTCTAGTTTGCAAACAATTGAGAAAGATGGAATCTCCCCCTTGGAGGAGAATCTTTGAAATCTAGAAGATACCCCAGGGTTATGATTTCTAAAGCCCAGGAGTCCTGAACATCTCTTGCTCAAGCCTGAGCAAAGAGAGAAAGTCTTCCCCCTACTAGATCCGGTCCCGGATCGGGGGCTACCCCTTCATGCTGTCTTGGTGGTAGCAGCGGCCTTCTTGGCCTGTTTACCTTTGTTCCAAGTCTGGTTAGGTCTCCAGACTGACTTGGATTGAGCAAAATTCCCCTCTGGTTTTGCAGCAGGGGAAGAGGTAGAGGGACCACCCTTGAAGTTTCGAAAGGAATGAAAATTATTTTGTTTGGTCCTCATCTTATTTGTCTTATCTTGAGGAAGGGCATGGCCTTTCCCTCCAGTGATGTCTGAAATGATCTCTTTCAGTTCAGGCCCGAATAGGGTCTTACCTTTGAAAGGGATGGCTAAAAGCTTAGAATTTGATGACACATCAGCAGACCAGTTGAAAAGCGGCATCTGTAATGAGAGAATTAGCTAGCTTGAGAGCCCTAATTCTATCCAGAATATCATCTAATGGGGTCTCAACCTGAAGAGCCTCCTCCAGAGCCTCTAACCAAAAAGCAGCTGCAGTAGTTACAGGAACAATGCATGCTATAGGTTGGAGAAGAAAACCCTGATGAACAAATATTTTCTTTAGGAGACCCTCTAATTTTTTATCCATAGGATCTTTGAAAGCACAACTGTCCTCAATAGGTATAGTTGTACGCTTAGCCAGGGTAGAAATAGCTCCCTCCACCTTAGGGACCGTCTGCCACGAGTCCCACATGGTGTCAGATATGGGAAACATTTTCTTAAAAGTAGGAGGGGGAACGAACGGAATACCTGGTCTATCCCACTCCTTAGTAACAATGTCCGAAATCCTCTTAGGGACTGGAAAAACATCAGTGTAGGCTGGAACCTCTAGAAATCTGTCCATTTTACACAATTTCTCTGGAACTACAATAGGGTCACAATCATCCAGAGTCGCTAATACCTCCCTGAGCAACAAGCGGAGGTGTTCTTGTTTAAATTTAAAAGCCGTCATATCTGAGTCTGTCTGAGGGAACATCTTTCCTGAATCAGAAATCTCTCCCTCAGACAGCAAATCCCTCACCTCCCTCACTTTACCCTTCCTAGTACTTAGAGTAGGCAAAGAGAATGGCTGGGGGTGGAGCTATGTGAGGAGCTATATAGACAGCTCTGCTGTGGTGCTCTTTGCCACTTCCTGTTAGCAGGAGGATAATATCCCACAAGTAAAGGATGAATCCGTGGACTCGTCGTACCTTACAGAAGAAATAAGTACTATCCTCAAAAGGAATAGTAGAAATAGCCCAATCTACCTTAGTTTCCCCAAAGCTCTGTTAGAAGAAGGTAAAGGAAACACCCCTTAAAAATGTAAAACTAGATTAAAGGGGATATCAGGCTTAAACCACTCAGATTATTTCAGAGATAGCTTTAGGAACCTTAAAAAAAAGTTTAAAAATCAAAAACAATTTCTTAACAGACCTTACCTCAGGAACCTTAGGATGCTTATTTAGGTCTAAACAGAAAGAGTATGATTCTGCATCTTGATCAGAAACAGACTCCTGATCATTTGAAAATGCTGCACCCTCTGAGGACAAATCAAGCGAACCAGAGTCTGGAACATGCAGCCTAAAGATTGTGATCTATTGAAATCATATAAGCTAAATGAGGGATTATCAGACACCGACTATTTATGCTAATTTAGAGGAGGCATCGCTGCCAACATTTCAGATACAGTAGTATACAGTAAATCTTGGAGCAAAATCTGCATAACTCCCCTGTATGGAACAAAGGGAGGACAGATAGCCTAAGAAGCAAAAGCAGCATTGGTCTGATTAGAATGCAACAAATGACCTATACAAGAATTGCAAATCTGAGCATGGGATTATATCAATAAACTTGCAGAAAACACACTTAAAGGGACAGTCTACTACATATTTTGTATTGTTTAAAAAGATAGATAATCCCTTTATTACCAATTGCACTGTTTTGAATAACCAACACAGTTATATTAATATACTTTTTACCTCTGTGATTACCATGTATCTAAGCCTCTGCAGACTGCCCCCTTATTTCAGTACTTTTGTCAGACTTGTATTTTAGCCAATAAGTGTCCTTTCATAAGTAACTCCACAGGCGTGAGCACAATGTTATCTATATGGCACACATGAACTAACGTTCTCTGGCTGTGAAAAACTGTCAATTGCATTGAGATAAGAGGCGGCCTTCAAGGGCTTAGAAATTAAATGAGCCTAACTAGGTTTAGCTTTCAACTAAAAATAGCAAGAGAACAAAGCAAATTTGATGAAACATGTGAATTGGAGAGTTGTTTAAAATTGCATGCTCTATCTAAATCATGAAATTTTAATTTCGACTAGACTGTCCTTTTAATAATAACAGCAAAGTCTTCAGAGGATCTATCTTCTAAGGAACCAATGTCTAAAGTAGTGGGAACCAAACTAGGCAGACAAGCACAACGAAACTAAGCATGCTAGTTAAAAATGGTAAAGCGCACAAAAACTAAACACAAAGCGTAGCGAGAAACCTATGCATGCTAACTTAACTCGAACGCGCTCAATATAACCAACCGACACACACACAAAAAAAGTAAAAAAACAAAAGGTGTATATAATAAAAATGTAGGTTCCTGCAGTGTACCTACTTAAAGCCTAAAGGCTACAGTGAGGGAAAAAATATTTGATCCACTGCTGATTTTGAGTTTGCCCACTCACAAAGAAGTGTTTAGTCTATAATTTTAATGGTAGGTTTATTTAAACAGTGAGAGACAAAATAACAAAAAATGCAGAAAGTCGTATTTCAAAAAAGTTATAAATTGATTTGCATTTTAATGAGTGAAATAAGTATTTGACCCCTTTGCAAAACATGACTTAATACTTAGAGGCAAAACCCTTGTTGGCAATCACAGAGATCAGATGTTTCTTGTAGTTGGCCACCAGGTTTGCACACATCTCAGGAGGGATTTTGTCCCACTCCTCTTTGCAGATCCTCTGCAAGTCATTAAGGTTTTGAGACTGACGTTTGACAACTCGAACCTTCAGCTCCTTCCACAGATTTTCTATGGGATTAAGGTCTGGAGACTGGCTAGGCCACTCCAGGACCTTAATGTGCTACTGCTTGAGCCACTACTTTGTTGCCTTGGCCGTGTGTTTCGGGTCATTGTCATGCTGGAATACCCATCAACGACCCATTTTCAAAGCCCTGGCTGAGGGAAGTTCTCAATCAAAACTTGACGGTACATGGCCCCGTCCATCGTCCCTTTAATGCAGTGAAGTTGTCCTGTCCCTTTAGCAGAAAAACATCCCCAAAGCATGTTTCCACCTCCATGTATGACGGTGGGGATGGTATTCTTGGGGTCATAGGCAGCATTCCTCCTCCTCCAAACACAGAGAGTTGAATTGATGCCAAAGAGCTCGATTTTGGTCTCATCTGAGGTCAACACTTTCACCCAGTTCACCTCTGAATCATTCAGTTGTTCATTGGCAAACTTTAGACAGGCATTTACATGTGCTTTTTTGAGCAGGGGGACCTTGCGGGTGCTGCAGGATTTCAGTCCTTCACGGTGTAGTGTGTTACCAATTGTTTTCTTGGTGACTTTGGTCCCAGTTGCCTTGAGATCATTGACAAGACCCTCCTGTGTAGTTTTCGCTGATTCCTCACCATTCTCATGATCATTGAAACTCCACGAGGAGAGATCTTGCATGGTGTCCCAGACCGAGGGAGATTGACAGTTATTTTGTGTTTCTTTCATTTACGAATAATCGCACCAACTGATGTCCCCTTCTCACCAAGCTGCGATGGTCTTCTAGCCCATTCCAGCTTTGAGTAGGTCTACAATCTTGTCCCTGACATCCTTGGGCAGCTCTTTGGTCTTGGCCATAGTGGAAAGTTTGGAATCTGATTGATTGCTTCTGTGGATAGGTGTCTTTTATACAGGTAACAAGCTGAGATTAGGAGCACTCCCTTTAAGAAAGTGCTCCTAATCTCAGCTTGTTACCTGGGGCCAGAAATATTGCCGATTGATAGGGGATCAAATACTTATTTCACTCATTAAAATGCAAATCAATTTATAACTTTTTTTAAAATGTCTTTTTCTGGATTTTTTTGTTGTTATTCTGTCGCTCACTGTTCAAATAAACCTACCACTAAAATTATAGACTGATCATTTCTTTCTGTCAGTGGGCAAACGTACAAAATCAGCAGGGGATCAAATTTTTTTTTCCCTCACTGTATGTGAGGGCCCACATAAATAAACAACATAGTTACCTAATAAGCACCAACACTACTGGACTTGTCACCTGTAGGAGAAAACCGCTTCCATTAGACAGCCAATCCAGTGATGTATGTGACAACAGAGGAGTTAAGAATGTGAAGTAAAACGACGACCCAACAGAAGAAATCTAGGGACCAACGCTATGACACTTGTGGCCGGCCTGTGACTAAACCCCACTGGATGCAATTTTGCCACTACCCAATACTCCATAAACTTCCCTTTGCCCAAACAGTAGCTCTTAAAGGGGAAAATGGGCCTCAAATAGGTCTAAGAACCCATCTTACAAAAGAACACCTGGAGTACTTCCACTCTTCACCTTCCTCCTACAGAGGCAAAGATGAGACTAGTTTACCAGTGAGGTGGGATGGTTTTTAAGGGCTCAATCTTTGCCTCCTCCTAAAGAGCAGGAGTGGAATTCCCAGGAGTAATGGTTCATGGACTCTCACAGCCTTTATGAAGGAAAAAAAATCCCCCCCCCCCTAAGAAAAAAAATAAAAGCAAACAAAAACTTAAATTATGCTTACCTGATCATTTTCTTTTCTTCAGATGGAAAGAGTTCACAGCTGCATTCATTACTTTTGGGAATTCAGAACCTGGCCTCCAGGAGGAGGCAAAGACACCCCAGTCAAAGACTTTATACTTCTCCCACTTCCCTCATCCCCCAGTCATTCTGCCGAGGAACAAGGAACAGTAGAAGAAACATCAGGGTGAAAAGTTGCCAGAAGAACAAAAATAAGACGCCCCACAGAAAAAATACGGGCAGGGAGCTGTGGACTCTTTCCATCTGAAGAAAAGAAAATTATCAGGTAAGTATAATTTAAATTTTTCTTTATAAATGGAAAGAGTCCACAGCTGCATTCATTACTTTTGGGAAAAATGCAAAAACTGGAGGGTATAAGAGGCAGCCCATTCTGAGGCACCAGCCCTGAAAACCCCTACCCAACAAAATACTGCTTCATCCGAAGCCGAGAACAACTTTGAAGAAAAAAAGAAAAAGCCCAAGGACACTGACCCACAGATAGGAACTAGACTCGACTGAGTCAACAGCCTCCAAGAGACACCGTCCCCAGCAGTCGGTCTCCAAACAACACACCCCATACTAAAGAAAGGGAATAACTACCGTATTCTTCCACAAAGAAGAAAAGGCACGGAGAAAACATGATTGTACTTGTAAAGCGCGGCTAATCCCCCTTAAGGGACTCACGGCACTGCTCATTTTATCAACCTCAAAAGGAGGAAATGCTGAGTAGACCTCGCCGGGGATCGAACTTGCAACCCTCAATTTGCTACAGTGCTGAGTAGCCACAGTGCATTAGTATGCTGAGCTAGCTTCCAGCTAGCATAAGGAACTTCCAGAAAAAAAAAAAAAAAAAGGGCACAATGAGCCCTAAATAAAAACACAGAGCAAAAACCCGAGAAACGGGGTCAGGCTAACAGAGACCCAACCAGTCTCATAGAAACAAGGGGAGGCAACGCCCAGACCACAGAAATACAGAAACCACAGGATAAGGCTGGGAGTTTGAAACACAGTGCAACCGCACTCTAGAAGCAACTGAAGACGAAGGTCACCAACTCGCAAAAAGGTATCACAGAATACCGAATTATTCAGAAAGAAACCACGCTGCAGTCATCTAAAAATTACTCTGAAACTTAAATACTTGCAGGGCAAGTAGTAAAGCAGCTGAAGATAGGATCCTTCAGATTGCTAAGTATCCACTAACCAACGGATAACGTTGCAGGCTATCTAAGAGCCGCCAGTCCTTCCCACAAATCTTGAATGTGGAGAAAGGAGAAACCTCAAAAAGGCTTACTGTACCTCGAATGCTACGATGAAATAGAACAACAGATCTCAGATCCTGCTCCAACAACAGACCAGCCCAAGTGACAGACATGTCTGATAGACAGGGGGACAGAAAGACCCCAACCACAAGCCCCCAGGGAATAGAAAGAAAAAGGGGGGGGGCTCACCCACCCCAACAGAGCTCGGGTGCCAACCTAATCCGCTCCTCCAAAATAAGGCACTCCCAAGGAGAATCCCCTAGGACCTGGAACAGATAAAAGTGCAATAGATCCGTAGGAAGACCTGTCACAACTCTCTTAGACAGTCTCTACGTAAAGAGATCAATTTCCAACAGGTGGAACAGAGCCCACAGGGCAGCAGATGCTGCCCCTTACAGAAATAAGCCACCTGGTCCAACCTTCTACACACAGGGCAGGCCAAAGACCCTCCAGAGAAAGGAAATCCCAACTCATAACTAAGATAAACTATCCCCTCCAAAGGGAAGGGCACAGATAAGAACAGCGTACATGTCCACAAGACATGAAGCCCTAGTATGATCAAAACATGGATCGAATGAAAAATCATCCAGAAACCACTGTTGACCCAACAAAGAAAGGACAAGTCAGGACTTGAAGTTTATAACCAGTACCTGAAGGTGGATGTGAACTCTGGCCTACCTGCTTGCAAGCCCAATGGAGCTAGCCCCTATGTCGCAACATATGGTCCCTGAAAAAAACTGGGTCGTCCCGAACCAGTCCACCGGATCATAAGTCTCCTGACATTAAGAAGGATCAAAGACAAGAACTCCGGACCCGGGACCCAGAATCGTCCTAGAATGAACGACCCACTCAGGGAACACAAGATACCCCATCTGAAGCAATCAGACCTCACAGGGGATGAGAACCGGGAAACCCTGAGAATGGGTACAAGACTTACTCGTAATTCCAAGTCCAAAGGTACGAGAACACCCATAGCCGGAGGTCAACACCCCCCAGCAAGGTACTAGGCCGCGACAAAGTCACGCAATTTCTCTAGAGCCCAAAGGCCCCAAGGGCAGCACTAAGGGAAATGAAAATGAGAGCCGAATCACCCGAAAGAGAGTAGAAAGAAAGGCTAGTCTCCATAATCCTTTCAGATTAACATTCCAGAGGACCACACCCAAGGGAGAAGAATGCAAAGCATCCCGAACCCAGGCAGAAAAACATCCCCTTAGCAAAAAGCTTGGAACAAGAGACAACACCTCCTATCGCCCCTGATATGGAGATGACTAACTCCCGAAGGAAGACAGAGCCTCACAGCCTTCACTTCCTAATTATACGGCCAAAGCCGCCAAAAAAACGGACAAAGTCCAGAAAGTCTCGACTCAAAGGAAGAGAACCTCTAAATTATCCAAGCCTCCAACCCACAACGGGAAAAAACACTCTAGTTCCCGAAAAATTCGGAAACAACTGAGCATGTCCCAGCGGATATCAACGGAGTCCCCGCCCACTATATTGAAAGGCGGATGAGGACTGAACCAATCCCCCATGCCCCTAAGCAACCACGGACCCTCAAGTCCTCTCAGGATGCTAGTTGAAGCTTGTAAAATAAAACAAGACAACCACACAAAACATATTGTGATCACTAGGTGCCCTCACCGGACCAACCTGACATAAAAAGGTGCCAAGTGTCTGAACTAGGCCTCAAGGACAGAAGGATTTGTACCCAGTCAGAACCAGCCTGAAACCAAGGGCCCCAGCACTGTCAAGGCCACATAGTCTCCCACGATGATGGAGGGATAAAGAACAGTCAGACAGACTTTCGTAAACAGTGCGAGCACAAAATTGCGAGTATCAATTCCAGAGAGTAAAGTTCCCGAAGGAGACATCACAACAAAACATGAGCTTTAGACCAAATAAAAATCATCCTCACAGGATGAAAATAAAAGATAAGGCAACCCGTAGGTTATCGCCCAGGAAAAACGGACAGACCCGCAGGACCAGCCCAACAGGGGTCTGAAACGTACAAGCTCAGAACTGGAAAAGGATACACAAATAAAAAAAGACTATAAGAAGATTACTTCATCCCCTTATGTCTATGTATGCAGGCAAGTCGAAGAGTAAGACTGAGAACCCCCAGACCCATTAAGAGTGGGATCCTCCAGCAACGCCAAAAATGTGCCTTAGTAGGACACAAAGGCACGCCAGTCTATAACGAAAGGCTCAACATACCTCCGCTGGGACAAAAGGAAACACTGGCCCCGAAGATTAACCCCTGAGGCCTCAGGGACAGTCGCTTCCTAGGAAGGCTGAACTGGACCAGGCGATCCCACGTCTGACAAGCCCTGGTTAATGAAACACGGACAATATCGTAAATACACTCCCGGGAGGTGCAGATGCACCAGCGCCAAAGATATGGCCCTACGGAACCGTGTTGTAACCTCCAGTGGGAATAGGCCACACTCCCTAGAAAGGATAAGTAGTGTTTGTGTTACCTGCATGCATAGCAAGAGTTGATGGTAGGGAACTCGTCTCATGAGAAATAGAATTCCCAGAGACGGATGGCTCAGTGGGCACCCGATTCCCCGATCCCAAGGAACAGAGCACTCTAAAACGGCATTCGGAACATAACTGATGGGCATGTATCACCCGGGCCAATTCATATTCTTCGCAAGAAGTAGAGTCTGAATCAGAGACATCCGTCTCCAAGAATTCTCCATAACTGGGACACTGCCGCCTCCAGAGAACCAGACACCAGCGGACCAGGATTTCTCCATTGCCGCACAGTCAGGAAAACGTAAATGGAGTCACAAGGTAAACTGTGCAGTCCATGCCAAAAGTGCGTCCGACCGAAAAGGCTGCGTCACTAGACATAGGCCGTTATTTTCAATGAGCCGAAGCAACACTACACAGTAGCAGACAGAATCACATCTATGCCGTGGAACGGGAACACGGCCCTTCAAGTGTGACAGATAGTAGCGTCGCTTCTGCTATGGACTTGAGAGAAAAAAGCAGGCAACGAAACTCGTCAATGCTGATTGCTTGTGGAGCTGTTAATATGAGTCGGGATGGTTTCACAGAATAGCTCTCCTGGCATCTCCGGACTAAGTTTCACCCATGCTCTCACTGAAAGGCTGACAGGACTACTTAAAACTCCAGTCCCATGCCGAAGAGTACTACCCTCCATAAGAGACTATCGAAAACTTCTGACACTTCTCTGCCAACCTCCTGGGACGAAAGTCAAAGAATGACTGGGTGTTGAGCTAAGTGGGAGGAGTATTTAAGCCTTTGGCTGCGGTGTCTTTGCCTCCTCCTGGTGACCAGGTTCTGAATTCCCAAAAGTAATAAATGCAGTTGTGTACTCTATTTATGAAGAAAATATAGTTTTGGGACATTTCAACATTTTACTATTTATGTACTTTCTTTTTTTAATGGGTACAGATGAGTTAAAATTAATTTGAGAAATAAACAGAGATCTCTGACGCAAACAAATTACAGAGAGGAAAAAAATATTTCAAGCCAATGTAATGACAAAAAAATGTAACTATAAAATATCAACATTCTAGGAAGAATGAATGCATAAATGCTCTTTATATATCTGAACTCTGAAATTGAATCCCATTCTATTACTACTGAAACAGCTTTTGGATTACAAAATGAACACTGAATTGTCAATCAAGTTGAAAGACTGCCTGTGAAAAAATAAAAAGCATTTTTTAAGTTTATAGTCGAATAATTACATTTTCTAGTTTATTATTGTGTGTAATGCTAAGACTAATGGCCCTGCACTTCTATGTGTTTAACTCTGAAAAGGTTTAAAACACAAACGGCTAGTTTTGTCGGTAACGACCCGAAAAACTAACGCCGGCTTTTTTCTGGCCACACCATAAAAATAACTCTGGTATTGAGAGTCCACAGAATGGCTGCGTTAGGCTCCAAAAAAGGAGCGTAGAGCATTTTTAACGCAGCTTCAACTCTCGATACC
Source organism: Bombina bombina (assembly GCF_027579735.1). NCBI lineage: Eukaryota > Metazoa > Chordata > Amphibia > Anura > Bombinatoridae > Bombina > Bombina bombina. The sequence continues at coordinate 315,276,004 of NC_069503.1, read as the reverse complement.
AGAGTTGCTTACGCAAGCGGCCAGCCTCAAAAACGTGCTCGTGCACGATTCCCCCATAGGAAACAATGGAGCTGTTTGAGCTGAAAAAAAACCAAACACCTGCAAAAAAGCCGCGTTCAGCTCCTAACGCAGCCCCATTGTTTGCTATGCGGTAACCCTTCCTACGTCTGCACTTAACACTCTAACATGTACCCCGAGTCTAAACACCCCTAACCTTACACTTATTAACCCCTAATCTGCCGCCCCCGCTATCGCTGACCCCTGCATATTATTATTAACCCCTAATCTGCCGCTCCGTAAACCGCCGCTACTTACATTATCCCTATGTACCCCTAATCTGCTTCCCTAACATCGCCGACCCCTATATTATATTTATTAACCCCTAATCTGCCCCCCACAACGTCGCCTCCACTTCTTAACTATTTAATAGCTATTGTACCTGGTTTACAAAGTTACCTGTAAAATAAATATTAATCCTAAAATAGCTACAATATAATTATAATTTATATTGTAGCTATATTAGGATTTATTTTACAGGTAAGTATTTATCTTTAAATAGGAATAATTTATTTAATAAGAGTTAATTAATTTCGTTAGATGTAAATTATATTTAACTTAGGGGGGTGTTAGTGTTAGGGTTAGACTTAGCTTTAGGGGTTAATACATTTATTAGAGTAGCGGTGAGCTCCAGTCGGCAGATTAGGGGTTAATAATTGAAGTTAGGTGTCGGCGATGTTAGGGAGGGCAGATTAGGGGTTAATAACTTTATTATAGTAGCGCTCAGGTCCGCTCGGCAGATTAGGGGTTAATAAGTGTAGGCAGGTGGAGGCGACGTTGTGGGGGGCAGATAATATAGGGGTCGGCGGTGTTAGGGGCAGCAGATTAGGGGTACATAAGGATAACGTAGGTGGCGGCGCTTTGCGGTCGGCAGATTAGGGGTTAATAAGTGTAGGCAGATGGAGGCGACGTTGAGGGGGGCAGATTAGGGGTTAATAAATATAATATAGGGGTCGGCGGTGTAAGGGGCAGCAGATTAGGGGTACATAAGGATAACGTAGGTGGCGGCGCTTTGCGGTCGGCAGATTAGGGGTTAATAAGTGTAGGCAGATGGAGGCAACGTTGAGGGGGGCAGATTAGGGGTTAATAAATATAATACAGGGGTCGGCGGTGTTAGGGGGAGCAGATTAGGGGTATATAAAGATAACGTAGGTGGCGGTCGGCAGATTAGGGGTTAAAAAAATGTATTCGAGTGTCGGCGATGTGGGGGGACCTCGGTTTAGGGGTACATAGGTAGTTTATGGGTGTTAGTGTACTTTAGAGTACAGTAGTTAAGAGCTTTAGAAACAGGCGTTAGCCCAGAAAGCTCTTAACTACTGACTTTTTTCCTGCGGCTGGAGTTTTGTCGTTAGATGTCTAACGCTCACTTCAGAAACGACTCTAAATACCGGAGTTAGAAAAATCCCATTGAAAAGATAGGATACGCAATTGACGTAAGGGGATCTGCGGTATGGAAAAGTCGCGGCTGAAAAGTGAGCGTTAGACCCTATTTTGAGTGACTCCAAATACCGGCGGTAGCCTAAAACCAGCGTTGGGAGCCTCTAACGCTGGTTTTCACGGCTAACGCCAAACTCCAAATCTAGGCCATAGTAAAATTAATTACTAACCCAATTAGCAGCACTAGTCTGTGTAACTAGTGCTTCTAATTTATTAGAGCATGTCATTTTTCGACTGCAATGACCCTTTAAGGGAAGGATAGAATAACTGTGGCAATCTGGACCAATTTCACTTATTTGTATCTTTAGATTACTGTATTCCCTAGGTGGATAAAAATCGATTTATTTATTTAATTATTTTTTTTTTTAAAACAGATATCCAAAAAAATCTGATTTTTTTAAATTTGCTTTTTTTTTTAATATACAAACTAATTTTTGATTAAAAAAAAACCATAAATTATGCTTACCTGATAATTTCATTTTCTTCCGTGGGAATGAGTCCACAGTCGCATTCATTACTTGTGGGAAATAAGAACCTGGCCACCAGGAGGCGGCAAAGACACACCACCCAAAGGCTTAAATACTCCTCCCACTTCCCCTATCCCCCAGTCATTCTGCTGAGGAACAAGGAACAGTGGAAGAAATATCAAGGTGAAAGGGTGCCAGAAGATGAAAAACAACAACGCATCAAAAATGGGCGGGGGGTTGTGGACTCTTTCCCACGGAAGAAAATAAAATTATCAGGTAAGCATAATTTATGTTTTTCTTCCTAATGGGAAAGAGTCCACAGCCGCATTCATTACTTGTGGAAAAACTATACCCAAGCCAAAGAGTACACTGAATGCCAAGACGGTAGGGTAAGAGGTGGTCCAATGAAAGGCACCAACCTAAACCCTATCCCCAGAGAAAAAAGTCCTGTTCCGTCCGAACACAGGGACCAAGCTACTGGCTGTCCAAAAGCCTGGCAAGATACCACGAGCAGACGTAACCGAGATCACAGACCTCGAAGACACCATCTCTCAGGGGCAAAACCCAGACACACCCCCTTAGAGCAACTAGGGGACCCTGACTAACAATTCCCAGAGTGAAAGAACACATCTGGACAGAAGAAACAAAACCAGGTCTCACAGAAGACCACCAAGATCCGCTTCATAAGCTCAAAAATCCTAGACATATGCACGAAGAAAAGGAGCATCACAGGAAAAACAAGTGAAGGACCGGAAGAGAAACGGAAGAATCTCAAGACCCAGCCAACGCATAGACAGCTAAACAGCGGTGGCAAGCATCAACCACAGAAGACAAGGCCGAAAAAGGGGAAATCCCCTATTCCAGCTAACCAGCTGAAGACCAAGTCCAACACCCCAGACAACAAGAGACTGAGAGCGCCTTGTAAACAAAAGAAACATTCTGCAGCCAGAAAATATTCAAGAGAGATGACCTAGCCAGTAGTGTGAAAAAACAGAATTTATGTTTACCTGATAAATTACTTTCTCCAACGGTGTGTCCGGTCCACGGCGTCATCCTTACTTGTGGGATATTCTCTTCCCCAACAGGAAATGGCAAAGAGCCCAGCAAAGCTGGTCACATGATCCCTCCTAGGCTCCGCCTTCCCCAGTCATTCGACCGACGTAAAGGAGGAATATTTGCATAGGAGAAATCATATGATACCGTGGTGACTGTAGTTAAAGAAAATAAATCATCAGACCTGATTAAAAAACCAGGTCGGGCCGTGGACCGGACACACCGTTGGATAAAGTAATTTATCAGGTAAACATAAATTCTGTTTTCTCCAACATAGGTGTGTCCGGTCCACGGCGTCATCCTTACTTGTGGGAACCAATACCAAAGCTTTAGGACACGGATGATGGGAGGGAGCAAATTAGGACACGGATGATGGGAGGGAGCAAATCAGGTCACCTAGATGGAAGGCACCACGGTTTGCAAAACCTTTCTCCCAAAAATAGCCTCAGAAGAAGCAAAAGTATCAAATTTGTAAAATTTGGTAAAAGTGTGCAGTGAAGACCAAGTCGCTGCCTTACATATCTGATCAACAGAAGCCTCGTTCTTAAAGGCCCATGTGGAAGCCACGGCCCTAGTGGAATGAGCTGTGATTCTTTCAGGAGGCTGCCGTCCGGCAGTCTCATAAGCCAATCTGATGATGCTTTTAAGCCAAAAAGATAGAGAGGTAGAAGTTGCTTTTTGACCTCTCCTTTTACCAGAATAAACAACAAACAAGGAAGATGTTTGTCTGAAATCCTTTGTAGCATCTAAATAGAATTTTAGAGCACGGACAACGTCCAAATTGTGTAACAAACGTTCCTTCTATGAAACTGGATTCGGACACAAAGAAGGTACAACTATCTCCTGGTTAATATTTTTGTTGGAAACAACCTTCGGAAGAAAACCAGGCTCAGTACGTAAAACCACCTTATCTGCATGGACCAGATAGGGCGGAGAACACTGCAGAGCAGATAACTCAGAAACTCTTCTAGCGGAAGAAATTGCAACCTAAAACAAAACTTTCCAAGATAATAACTTAATATCTACGGAAAGTAAGGGTTCAAACGGAACCCCTTGAAGAACTGAAAGAACTAGATTAAGACTCCAGGGAAGAGTCAAAGGTCTGTAAACAGGCTTGATTCTAACCAGAGCCTGAACAAACGCTTAAACGTCTGGCACAGCTGCCAGCCTTTTGTGAAGTAAAACAGATAAAGCAGAGATCTGTCCCTTCAGAGAACTCGCAGAAAATCCTTTCTCCAAACCTTCTTGTAGAAAGGAAAGAATCTTAGGAATTTTTATCTTGTTCCATGGGAATCCTTTAGAGTCACACCAACAGATATATTTTTTCCATATATTATGGTAAATTTTTCTAGTTACAGGCTTTCTAGCCTGAATAAGAGTATCTATTACAGAATCTGAAAACCCACGCTTTGATAAAATCAAGCGTTCAAACTCCAAGCAGTCAGTTGGAGGAAAACCAGATTCGGATGTTCGAATGGACCCTGAATAAGAAGGTCCTGTCTCAAAGGTAGCTTCCATGGTGGAGCCGATGACACATTCACCAGGTCTGCATACCAAGTCCTGCGTGGCCACACAGGAACTATCAAGGTCACCGAAGCCCTCTCCAGATTGATCCTGGCTACCAGCCTGGGAATGAGAGGAAACGGTGGGAATACATAAGCTAGGTTGAAGATCCAAGGCGCTACTATTGTATCCAATAGAGTCGCCTTGGGATCCCTGGATTTGGACCCGTAACAAGGGACCATGAAGTTCTGACGAGAGGCCATCAGAACCATGTCTGGAATGCCCCATAATTGAGTTATTTGGGCAAAGATTTCCAGATGGAGTTCCCATTCCCCCGGATGCTCCTCCATCGCCAGGGAACTCCTTGTTACCCCCTGATGGTTGATATATGTAACAGTCGTCATGATGTCTGATTGAAACCTTATGAATTTGGCCTTTGCTAGTCGAGGCCAAGCCTTGAGAGCATTGAATATCGCTCTCAGTTCCATTATGTTTATCGGGAGAAGAGAGTCTTCCCGAAACCATAGACCCTGAGTTTTCAGGGGTTCCCAGACCGCGCCCCAGCCCACCAGACTGGCGTCAGTCGTGACAATGACCTACTCTGGTCTGCGGAAGCTCATTCCCTGTGACAGGTTGTCCAGGGTCAGCCACCAACGGAGTGAATCTCTGGTTATTTGATCTACTTGTATCGTCGGAGACAAGTCTGTATAATCCCCATTCCACTGTCTGAGCATGCACAGGTGCAATGGTCTTAGATGAATTCGTGCAAAAGGAACTAAGTCCATTGCCGCAACCATCAAACCTATTACTTCCATGGACTGCGCTATGGAAGGAAGAAGAACAGAATGAAGTACCTGACAAGAGCTTAGAAGTTTTGATTTTCTGGCCTCTGTCAGAAAAACCTTCATTTCTAAGGAAACTATTATTGTTCCCAAGAAGGGAACTCTTGTTGACGGGGACAGAGAACTTTTTTCTATGTTCACTTTCCACCTGTGAGATCTGAGAAAGGCTAGGACAATGTCCGTATGAGCCCTTGCTTTTGACAGAGACGACACTTGAATCAGGATGTCGTCCAAGTAAGGTACTACTGCAATGCTCCTTGGTCTTAGCACCGCTAGAAGGGACCCTAGTACCCTTGTGAAAATCCTTGGAGCAGTGGCTAATCCGAATGGAAGTGCCACAGGTAATGCTTGTCCAGAAAGGCGAACCTTAGGAACCGAAAATGTTCCTTGTGGATAGGAATACGTAGGTACGCATCCTTTAAGTCCACCGTGGTCATGAATTGACCTTCCTGGATGGTAGGAAGGATCGTTCGAATGGTTTCCATTTTGAATGATGAAACCCTTAGAAACTTGTTTAGAATCTTGAGATCTAAAATAGGTCTGAATGTTCCCTCTTTTTTGGGAATTATGAACAGGTTGGAGTAAAAACCCATCCCTTGTTCTCCTAATGGAACAGGATGAATCACTCCCATGCTTAACAGGTCTTCTACACAGTGTAAGAATGCCTGTTCGAAGATAATTGAGACCCGTGGAACCTTCCCCTTGGGGGTAGTTCCCTGAATTCCAGGAGATAACCTTGAGAAACTATTTCTAGCGCCCAAGGATCCTGAACATCTCTTGCCCCAGCCTGAGCAAAGAGAGAAAGTCTGCCCCCCACCAGATCCTTCCCAGATCGGGGGCCAACACTTCATGCTGTTTTGGTAGCAGCGGCAGGTGACTTGGCCTGCTTACCCTTGTTCCAGCCTTGCATCGGCCTCCAGGCTGGCTTGGTTTGAGAAGTATTACCCTCTTGCTTAGAGGGTGTAGAATTTGAGGCTGGTCCGTTTCTGCGAAAGGGACGAAAATTTGGCTTCTTTTTAGCCTTAAAAGACCTATCCAGAGGAAGGGCGTGGCCCTTTCCCCCAGTGATGTCTGAAATAATCTCTTTCAAGTCAGGGCCAAACAGTGTTTTACCCTTGAAAGGGATGTTAAGCAAAAGCGCTCTGCGCGCCACAATAGCAAACCCTGAATTATTCGCCGCTAATCTAGCTAATTGCAAAGCGGCATCTAAAATAAAAAAAGAGTTAGCCAATTTAAGAGCTTGAACTCTGTCCAAAACCTCCTCGTACGAAGATTCTTTATTGAGCGACTTTTCTAGTTCTTCGAACCAGAAACACGCAGCTGTAGTGACAGGAACAATGCATGAAATTGGTTGTAGAAGGTAACCTTGCTGAACAAACATCTTTTTAGCAAACCCTCTAACCTTTAATCCATAGGATCTTGAAAGCACAACTATCTTCTATAGGAATAGAAGTGCGTTTGTTTAGAGTAGAAACCGCCCCCTCGACCTTGGGGACTGTATGCTATAAGTCCTTTCTGGGGTCGACTATAGGAACTAATTTCTTAAATATAGGGGGAGGACAAAAGGTATGCCGGGCCTTTCCCACTCCTTATTTACTATGTCCGCCACCCGCTTGGGTATAGGAAAAACATCGGGGGGCACCGGAACCTCTAGGAACTTGTCCATCTTACCTAATTTCTCTGGAATGACCAAATTGTCACAATCATCCAGAGTAGATAATACCTCCTTAAGTAGTGCGTGGAGAAGTTGAAATTTAAATTTAAAAGTTACAATATCAGGTTCTGCTTGTTGAGAAATTTTCCCTGAATCTGAAATTTCTCCCTCAGACAAAACCTCCCTCCTGGCCCCTTCAGATAGGTGTGAGGGTTGTCAGAACAGATATCATCAGCGTCCTCTTGCTCTTCAGTGTTTAAAACAGAGCAATCACGCTTTCTCTGATAAGTAGGCATTTTGGAAAAAATGCATGCAATAGAATTATCCATTACAGCCATTAATTGTTGTATGGTAATAAGTATTGGCGCACTAGATGTACTAGGGGCCTCTTGTGTGGGCAAAACTGGTGTAGACACAGAAGGGGATGATGCAGTACCATGCTTACTCCCCTCATTAGAGGAATCATCTTGGGCAATATCATATCTATGGCATTATTATCCCTACTTTGTTTGGACATTATGACACAAATATTTAAAAGGGGAGACACTTTGGTTTTCATACATATAGAACATCGTTATCTGATGGTTCAGACATGTTAAACAGGCTTAAACTTGTCAACAAAGCACAAAAAACGTTTTACAATAAAACCGTTACTGTCCCTTTAAATTTCAAACTGAACACACTTTATTACTGAATATGTGAAAAAGTATGAAGGAATTGTTCAAATTTCACCAAAAAAAAATCACTTAAAATAACGGAACCGGAGCCGTTTTTACATTTAACCCCTATACAGTCCCAGGTGTCTGCTTTGCTGAGACCCAACCAAGCCCAGAGGGGAATACGATACCAAATGATGCCTTCTATAAGCTTTTTCAGTGGTTCTTAGCTCCTCACACATGCATCTGCATGCCATGCTTTCCAAAAACAACTGCGCATTAGAGGCGCGAAAATGAGGCTCTGTCTATGACTAGAAAAGGCCCCCAGTGAAAAAGGTGTCCAATACAGTGCCTGCCGTTTTTATTAAAACAATCCCCAAGATTTAACAACTATTAAAAGTAATAATCTGCCAAATATACTTAGTAAAGTAATCGTTTTAGCCCAGAAAAATGTCTACCAGTTTTTTAAGCCCTAATAAAGCCCTTTATTCTTTTACTTAAACTAAGAAAATGGCTTACCGGTTCCCATAGGGAAAATGACAGCTTCCAGCATTACCGAGTCTTGTTAGAAATGTGTCATACCTCAAGCAGCAAAAGTCTGCTCACTGTTTCCCCCAACTGAAGTTAATTCCTCTCAACAGTCCTGTGTGGAAACAGCCATCGATTTTAGTAACGGTTGCTAAAATCATTTTCCTCTTACAAACAGAAATCTTCATCTCTTTCCTGTTTCAGAGTAAATAGTACATACCAGCACTATTTTAAAATAACAAACTCTTGATTGAAGAATAAAAACTACATTTAAACACCAAAAACTCTAAGCCATCTCCGTGGAGATGTTGCCTGTACAACGGCAAAGAGAATGACTGGGGAAGGCGGAGCCTAGGAGGGATCATGTGACCAGCTTTGCTGGGCTCTTTGCCATTTCCTGTTGGGGAAGAGAATATCCCACAAGTAAGGATGACGCCGTGGACCGGACACACCTATGTTGGAGAAAAGGAGATGCAGCACCCACCAGGAAGGAGACAAAACTCTCGACCCTGCGCACCAAGACTGCGCAGACAGGCACTAGACCCCAACAGGCTGCAGAGCAGCCAAAACATCATCCCTGATCAATCCTCCCGACGATAGAGGGATCCCCAAAGGATCCAATCCCGACAGAAGGTTCAGAGAACACCTCATCCGGGACCCCAAGCAGCCTAAAAGGCAAGGGGGGAGCAGGAAGCCCAATAAGATCACACACGCGCAGGAGACTAAGTTGTTCAGGGAACGGAATCCCACCCCCACTGAAAAAAAGGAGGGAGGTAGCAACAAGCTACGCTTTAGAAAAATTGTGACCAGAACCCCGGGTAATCCTCCCAGAAAACGGAGGACAAGAACCCCAGAAGACAAGTCCACAAGGCAGTACTATCCTCAACAAACGAGGAGCAATGTGACCAACCACTCCCATAGAGAAACACGAGTCCTCCAGAGGAAGACACGAGACAGGAAGCATGTGTCCAAGACACAAAAGAAGAACCAAGACAGGCCTACCATCCAGAGCCCAAAAGAAGGGTGCAAAACCTCCAAGAGACAACCTCTCAAACCCCAACTCAGGCAACAAGGCAAAACAACATGCCAAAATTGCATGCCGTGCAGAAAGTCTGCAGAATGCAGAGACGGACCGGGGAAAAAAGGCTACAGAAGGGAAACCTTTTAGAAAAAAAGGCCCAGAGCCCCCCCCCCCCTTTTTACAACAAGGGTAACCAACCGAAAAAGGTCCAGATTCCCCAAAGGAGAGAAAATGAACCCCATCCTGACCCAACCCCAAGGGGGAAAACAGGGACAAGAATAGAATAGCTACAGCGACCATGACCGAATCCTGAGCGCCCCTCCCCAGACTGAGATGGGAGGGCAATAGAAATTCCACGAGTCAGAACCTGAGTCAATGACCCGAGTCCTTACCAGATCAAAAAAACCTGGCAGACCCTCTCCTCTAGGAGAAAGGACCTCAAACAGAGGAACTACAGAAGGACACAGGAAAAACACAGCAAAAAACTACGCGGAACGATTCCAATGAAAAAACCTCGGACCGCAGCCACGAGGCACGAGACCCTGAAGAGACAGAGCTCACCTCGGCACCCGACCCAAAAGGGCGGACAAAACAACCGGAACACGCTAGGTGCAGTACCCGGAGGAAGAAAACAAGATCGTTACTGCGGATCAACCCACAACCTACTGCTTCGGAAGTGGTAGAGCTAACCACTACACCACATCTCCCTTAACCAAGGCTTGACACACATCCGGGATCCCGTTGGAGCAAAAGGCTCCCAGAGTCGCAGGTAGGAGGAACGAGCCACTCCTGCATGGCAAGCCCTAGGCACCGGCCATCAAAGTCCCCCGACTGTGTCCTGCAAAAAACCTGGGAACAAAAAAAAAACAGTCTAAGAGAACGGACCTAGGAGATTCCAGAGGAACCACCTATGGCAGCTCCAAATCCGTAACCGCACACAGCGGAGAAGGTCGTACCCCTTGCAAAGGGGAAGCGAAGTGACACGGTGGAAAAACCACCGACCCAGTCACCAGAAGCAGACTGACCCGGGCCAGGCCAAGCGCTCCCAACATCCTAACCCAAAGGCCACAATGACCTGTATAGTTTAGTTTATAAAAACAACAAAACAAACAACAATTGAAGCAAGTCCCGCCGGCCCAGCCAGGCGCAATGTGCGTCACTAACCAAATAAGGCACACAATCCGGGAACAACTTCCGTGGAAGTAACTCAGCAATCCATCCCAGGAATTCCCGTAGGAAAGATAATATAAGGAAAGAAATCTGGACCGGATAAAAGAAAATAAGGGCACCCGTAGGTATCCGCCCAGAAGGAACTAGGTCACAGCAAAACCCACCAAACAAAGACCGGAACCTTCAGAGAAAATCAGGGAAAGATCGCCACAGACCGACAGGAGATTACATCATCACCATTAGTCCAATTAGGAAAACCATATGAGAACTAAGAAGTCCCCGTCCGTTAAAGGAAAGGATTCACCAATAGATCAAAAAGGTCACGTAGTAGGACACACAGCTGCACAATCCTATAACGAAAAGAACAACATGGGGGAACAATCAAACCGGGGGAAATATTATAGTGCCACCCACGGTCTGAAAACCTGGGATAGGCGGGCAGGAACATAACTGCGAGGAAACCTCAGGGTCCTGCAGGTGGATAAGCGCCATCAAGATATTAAAACAAAAATGTCCCGCCATCTTCGGGGGAAACAATCCACCCTGCGCAGAGGAGACATCAACGTCAGGGTCACCCACAGAAGAAAGGTGCATTTGGGAAGGCGCCAGGTGAGGAACAGAGCCCCCAGAGGCCGATGGCTCAGCAGGTCCAAGGTCCCCCGATCCTGAGGGACCCGGCATACTACACAGGCACGAGAGACACGATTGGAAGACTTGCGACAACAGGGCCAAAGTACTCAGCATCTGAGATTATAATAGTCACGGCATTAGAATCCTCCATGGCCAAGACTATTAATTAAGCACTATATTGGAAAAACTACTGGCACCTGACACCCACAATGACTGGGGCACTCACCACCTCCTATGACCAGACCTCAGCGGAGCAGACTTTTCCGTCGTCGCCACACGGCCAGGAATGAGGAAGCGGAAGAGAAACCACCCAAGCGTAACGACGCCCGGTCACTAGGTGCCCTGCGTAATCCAAAAAGCGTGCCACCAAAAGGCGGCAACTAGGCCCACATAGAAAGTTACGCATGTCTGAAACAAGAATGGGTATACACCCGAAGGTGTAATCCCAGGCCTTGCGGTCTGCAAGCCTATAAAACAAGCCACTATGCTCAACATAGATTAACGCTAGATGTCTCAGCCACAGTGCCCATACCCACTACACAAGGCAGGTTGAATCACATAAGAAACATGATGAAAGACCCCCTCCCCATTCACAAATCCCCCCTAAGGAGGAAATTAGCCCTTGATTCCCAGATTGTTACAGAAGGTGCCTCACTGAAACCCATAATTAGCTGTCACAATAAATCACATTACAGTCAATGAAATAAAATGAAACGATTTTACCGGAATCTACTCTGTGGAACAGGAACACAACCCTTCAAGTGTGACGAATAGTAGCATTGCCTCTGTCATGGACTTGAGAGAAAATAGCAGGTAGCGAAACTAAATTCGACAACGCCAAGTACTAAAGGAGCTGTTAATATGAGTCGGGATGGTGTCGCAGAGGAAGCTCCCACCGCATCTCGGGACTCTAACATTTGCCCAGGCCCTCCAGGAGAGACTGACAGGACAACTTAAAACTCCCATCCCATGTCGAAGGGTAGCACCCTCCATAAGAGACATATGTAAAAATAAATAAAGTACAATAATCAAAAATAACTTCTGTTAATTGTATTTCTAATGGTATTTAACCAATTCAGTAATTTTCTGATATAACAGTAAAACCAATCTTAAAATTTTTTTTCTAAATTTAAACCTTCATCTGGGTGTAAACATTAGGATTATAACAACCAGACAGAATGAATCTATATGTAGAAAAACATGATTAAAATTGAATCTTACGGACCAGTAATTTATAAAGGACCACTAAACATAGCAGAATAGCATGATCAATAAATGCATAATAAGGAGAGAATACAAAATCACTTTGTTTGAATTTCAAATGAGTAATAGTTTTTTTATAAAAAATATCAGTTACATTTTACCTCCTACTGCATCATGTGACAGCCATTAGTCAATCACAAAATGCTGATACGTATATTATGTAAATCTTGCACATGCTCATCAGGAGCTGGTGCCACAGAAACTGTGCATATAAAAAGATTGTGCACATTTAGAAAATAGAAGTAAATCGGAAAGTTGTTTAAAATTTAATGCTCTATTTAAATCATGAAAGTTTAATTTTTACTTGACTGTCCCTTTAATGAGTGATTCTTATCAATTTGATTTAAATCAAATTCATCCACATGAATGCTTCTTTTATACTGTTCAGAAAAAATTTGTTTTGTCATGTGCATGACACCGCATTCCTACTGTTTACAGCCATTGTAGAAGTATACGGCCTCTTTGTCACTTAGAGGGACATTCCGGTCAAAATTTAAATGCACATACAGTATCCCACAAAAGTGAGTACACCCCTCACATTTTGTAAATATTTTATTATATCTTTTCATGTGACAACACTGAAGAAATGACACTTTGCTACAATGTAAAGTAGTGAGTGTACAGCCTGTATAACAATGTAAATTTGCTGTCCCCTCAAAATAATTCAACACACAGCCATTAAACCCTTAAGGACAAGGCCATTTTTCAATTTCTTACCCTTAAGGACCAGGGCTATTTTTAAATTTCTGCTGTGTTTGTGTTTAAAAGTAATTTTCCTCTTACTAATTTACTGTACCTACACTTATTATATACAGTTTTTCTCGCCATTAAATGGACTTTCTAAAGATACCATTATTTTCATCATATCTTATAATTTACTATAAAACAATATAAAATATGATTAAATAATTGAAAAACAAAAAACACACTTTTTCTAACTTTGACCCTCAAAATCTGTTACACATCTACAACCACCAAAAAAACAACCATGCTAAATAGTTTCTAAATTTTGTCCTGAGTTTAGAAATAACATAATTTATGTAAGAACTTACCTGATAAATTCATTTCTCTCATATTAGCAAGAGTCCATGTGCTAGTGACGTATGGGATATACATTCCTACCAGGAGGGGCAAAGTTTCCCAAACCTTAAAATGCCTATAAATACACCCCTCACCACACCCACAATTCAGTTTAACGAATAGCCAAGAAGTGGGGTGATAAGAAAATAGTGCGAAAGCATATAAAATAAGGAATTGGAATAATTGTGCTTTATACAAAAAAATCAAAACCACCACAAAAAAGGGCGGGCCTCATGGACTCTTGCTAATATGAAAGAAATTAATTTATCAGGTAAGTTCTTACATAAATTATGTTTTCTTTCATGTAATTAGCAAGAGTCCATGAGCTAGTGACGTATGGGATAATGATTACCCAAGATGTGGATCTTTCCACACAAGAGTCACTAGAGAGGGAGGGATAAAATAAAGACAGCCAATTCCTGCTGAAAATAATCCACACCCAGAATAAAATTTTTAATGAAAAAACATAAGCAGAAGATTCAAACTGAAACCACTGCCTGAAGTACGTTTCTACCAAAAACTGCTTCAGAAGAAGAAAACACATCAAAATGGTAGAATTTAGTAAAAGTATGCAAAGAGGACCAAGTTGCTGTTTTGCAAATCTGATCAACCGAAGCTTCATTCTTAAACGCCCAGGAAGTAGAAACTAACCTAGTAGAATGAGCTGTAATCCTTTGAGGCGGAGTGTTACCCGACTCAACATAGGCATGATGAAATAAAGATTTCAACCAAGATGCCAAAGAAATGGCAGAAGCTTTCTGGTCTTTTCTAGAACCGGAAAAGATGACAAATAGACTAGAAGTCTTTCGGAAAGACTTAATAGCTTCAACATAATATTACAAAGCTCTAACAGCATCCAAAGAATGCAATGATTTCTCCTTAGAATTCATAGGATTAGGACATAATGAAGGAACCACAATTTCTCTACTAATGTTGTTAGAATTCACAACCTTAGGTAAAAAATTGAAAAGAAGTTCGCAGCACCGCCTTATCCTGATGCAAAATCAGAAAAGGAGACTCACAAAAAAGAGTAGATAATTCAGAGACTCTTCTGGCAGAGGAGATGGCCAAAAGAAACAAAACTTTCCAAGAAAGTAATATAATGACCAAAGAATGCATGGGTTCAAAAGGAGGAGCTTGAAGAGCCCCCAGAACCAAATTCAAACTCCAAGGAGGAGAAATTGACTTAATGACAGGTTTTATACGAACCAAAGCTTGTACAAACAATGAATATCAGGAAGATTAGCAATCCTTCTGTGAAAAAGAACAGAAAGAGCAGAAATTTGTCTTTCAAGAAACTTGCGGACAAACCTTTATCTAAACCATCCTGAAGAAATATAAGTCTTCCAGACTCTATAATATATCTCTCTAGATACAGATTTACGAGCCTGTCACATAGTATCAATCACAGAGTCAGAGAAACCTCTTTGACCAAGAATCAAGCGTTCAAACTCCACACCTTAAAATTAAGGCTTTGAGATCCTGATGGAAAAAAGAACCTTGAGACAGAAAGACTGGTCTTAACGGAAGAGTCCACAGCTGGCAAGAGGCCATCCGGACAAGATCCGCATACCAAAACCTGTGAGGCCATGCTGGAGCTACCAGCAGGACAAACGAGCATTCCTTAGAATATTGGAGAATACCCTTGGAAGAAGAACTAGAGGCGGAAAGATATAGGCAGGATGATACTTCCAAGGAAGTGATAATGCATCCACTGCCTCCGCCTGAGGATCCCGGGATCTGGACAGATACCTGGGAAGTTTCTTGTTTAGATGAGACGCCATCAAATCTATTTCTGGAAGTTCCCACATTTGAACAATCTGAAGAAATACCTCTGGGTGAAGAGACCATTCGCCCGGATGCAACGTTTGGCGACTGAGATAATCCGCTTCCCAATTGTCTATACCTGGGATATGAACCGCAGAGATTAGACAGGAGCTGGATTCCGCCCAAACCAAAATTCGAGATACTTCTTTCATAGCCAGAGGACTGTGAGTCCCTCCTTGATGATTGATGTATGCCACAGTTGTGACATTGTCTGTCTGAAAACAAATGAACGATTCTCTCTTCAGAAGAGGCCAAAACTGAAGAGCTCTGAAAATTGCACGGAGTTCCAAAATATTGATCGGTAATCTCACCTCCTGAGATTCCCAAACTCCTTGTGCCGTCAGAGATCCCCACACAGCTCCCCAACCTGTGAGACTTGCATCTGTTGAAATTACAGTCCAGGTCGGAAGCACAAAAGAAGCCCCCTGAATTAAACGATGGTGATCTGTCCACCACGTTAGAGAGTGTCGTACAATCGGTTTTAAAGATATTAATTGAGATATCTTTGTGTAATCCTTGCACCATTGATTCAGCATACAGAGCTGAAGAGGTCGCATGTGAAAACGAGCAAAGGGGATCGCGTCCGATGCAGCAGTCATAAGACCTAGAATTTCCATGCATAAGGCTACCGAAGGGAATGATTGTGACTGAAGGTTTCGTCAAGCTGCAATCAATTTTAGACGTCTCTTGTCTGTTAAAGACAGAGTCATGGACACTGAATCTATCTGGAAACCCAGAAAGGTTACCCTTGTCTGAGGAATCAAAGAACTTTTTGGTAAATTGATCCTCCAACCATGATCTTGAAGAAACAACACAAGTCGATTCGTATGAAATTCTGCTAAATGTAAAGACTGAGCAAGTACCAAGATATCGTCCAAATAAGGAAATACCACAATACCCTGTTCTCTGATTACAGACAGAAGGGCACAGAGAACCTTTGAAAAAATTCTTGGAGCTGTAGCTAGGCCAAACGGTAGAGCCACAAACTGGTAATGCTTGTCCAGAAAAGAGAATCTCAGGAACTGATAATGATCTGGATGAATCGGAATATGCAGATATGCATCCTGTAAATCTATTGTGGACATATAATGCCCTTGCTGAACAAAAGGCAAGATAGTCCTTACAGTTACCATCTTGAACGTTGGTATCCTTACATAACGATTCAATATTTTTAAATCCAGAACTGGTCTGAAGGAATTCTCCTTCTTTGGTACAATGAAGAGATTTGAATAAAACCCCATCCCCTGTTCCGGAACTGGAACTGGCATAATTACTCCAGCCAACTCTAGATCTGAAACACAATTCAGAAATGCTTGAGCTTTCACTGGATTTACTGGGACATGGGAAAGAAAAAATCTCTTTGCAGGAGGTCTCATCTTGAAACCAATTCTGTACCCTTCTGAAACAATGTTCTGAATCCAAAGATTGTGAACAGAATTGATCCAAATTTCTTTGAAAAAACGTAACCTGCCCCCTACCAGCTGAGCTGGAATGAGGGCCGCACCTTCATGTGGACTTAGAAGCAGGCTTTGCCTTTCTAGCAGGCTTGGATTTATTCCAGACTGGAGATGGTTTCCAAACTGAAACTGCTCCTGAGGATGAAGGATCAGGCTTTTGTTCTTTGTTGAAACGAAAGGAACGAAAACGATTATTAGCCCTGTTTTTACATTTAGATTTTTTATCCTGTGGTAAAAAAGTTCCTTTCCCACCAGTAACAGTTGAGATAATAGAATCCAACTGAGAACCAAATAATTTGTTACCCTGGAAAGAAATGGAAAGTAGAGTTGATTTAGAAGCCATATCAGCATTCCAAGTCTTAAGCCATAAAGCTCTTCTAGCTAAAATAGCTAGAGACATAAACCTGACATCAACTCTGATAATATCAAAAATGGCATCACAGATAAAATTATTAGCATGCTGAAGAAGAATAATAATATCATGAGAATCATGATTTGTTACTTGTTGCGCTAAAGTTTCCAACCAAAAAGTTGAAGCTGCAGCAACATCAGCCAATGATATAGCAGGTCTAAGAAGGTTACCTGAACACAGATAAGGATTCAATTTTCCTATCTAAAGGATCTTTAAACGAAGTACCATCTGACGTAGGAATGGTAGTACGTTTAGCAAGGGTAGAAATAGCCCCATCAACTTTAGGGATTTTGTCCCAAAATTCTAACCTGTCAGACGGTACAGGATATAATTGCTTAAAACGTTTAGAAGGAGTAAATGAATTACCCAATTTATCCCATTCTTTGGAAATTACTGCAGAAATAGCATTAGGAACAGGAAAAACTTCTGGAATAACCACAGGAGATTTAAATACCTTATCTAAACGTTTCGAATTAGTATCAAGAGGACCAGAATCCTCTATTTCTAAAGCAATTAATACTTCTTTAAGTAAAGAACGAATAAATTCCATTTTAAATAAATATGAAGATTTATCAGCATCAATCTCTGAAACAGAATCCTCTGAACCAGAAGAGTCATCAGAATCAGAATGATGATGTTCATTTAAAAATTCATCTGTAGGGAGAGAAGTTTTAAAAGATTTTTTACGTTTACTAGAAGGAGAAATAACAGACATAGCCTTCTTGATGGATTCAGAAACAAAATCTCTTATGTTATCAGGAACATTCTGCACCTTAGATGTTGAAGGAACTGCAACAGACAATGGTACTTTACTAAAGGAAATATTATCTGCATTAACAAGTTTGTCATGACAATTAATACAAACAACAGTCGGAGGAATAGCTACCAAAAGTTTACAGCAGATACACTTAGCTTTGGTAGATCCAGCACTAGACAGCGATTTTCCTGTAGTATCTTCTGACTCAGATGCAACGTGAGACATCTTGCAATATGTAAGAGAAAAAACAACATATAAAGCAAAATTGATCAAATTCCTTAAATGACAGTTTCAGGAATGGGAAAAAATGCCAAAGAACAAGCTTCTAGCAACCAGAAGCAATAAAAAATGAGACTTAAATAATGTGGAGACCAAAGCGACGCCCATATTTTTTAGCGCCAAATAAGACGCCCACATTATTTGGCGCCTAAATGCTTTTGGCGCCAAAAATGACGCCACATCTGGAACGCCGACATTTTTGGCGCAAAATAACGTCAAAAAATGACGCAACTTCCGGCGACACGTATGACGCCGGAAACGGAAAAGAATTTTTGCGCCAAAAAAGTCTGCGCCAAGAATGACACAATAAAATGAAGCATTTTCAGCCCCCGCGAGCCTAACAGCCCACAGGGAAAAAAGAGTCAAATTTTTGAAGGTAAGAAAAAATGAATAATTGAAATGCATAATCCCAAATATGAAACTGACTGTCTGAAAAATAAGGAAAGTTGAACATTCTGAGTCAAGGCAAATAAATGTTTGAATACATATATTTAGAACTTTATAAACAAAGTGCCCAACCATAGCTTAGAGTGTCACAGAAAATAAGATTTACTTACCCCAGGACACTCATCTACATGTTTGTAGAAAGCCAAACCAGTACTGAAACGAGAATCAGCAGAGGTAATGGTATATATAAGAGTATATCGTCGATCTGAAAAGGGAGGTAAGAGATGAATCTCTACGACCGATAACAGAGAACCTATGAAATAGACCCCGTAGAAGGAGATCACTGCATTCAAATAGGCAATACTCTCCTCACATCCCTCTGACATTCACTGCACGCTGAGAGGAAAACCGGGCTCCAACTTGCTGCGGAGCGCATATCAACGTAGAATCTAGCACAAACTTACTTCACCACCTCCATCGGAGGCAAAGTTTGTAAAACTGAATTGTGGGTGTGGTGAGGGGTGTATTTATAGGCATTTTGAGGTTTGGGAAACTTTGCCCCTCCTGGTAGGAATGTATATCCCATACGTCACTAGCTCATGGACTCTTGCTAATTACATGAAAGAAATTATTTCCCCCCTCCTCTCCCACCACTTCCACATTATCAATACCGGATTGCGAGTGCAAGCACCCGACACTCGTTTCTGACTGCTGGCCGGAAGATTGCAAGTGATGGGCCGCCCACCCGCCTCCCTGCAGCTGCTCCCACCCAACGACGATCGGCACCATTGCTGGCCGATGCAGAGAGGGCTACAGAGTGGTCCGATGAGACCAAGTATAAATACACATCCCACCTTACTCATACCTCAGTTTAACGTATAGCCAAATTAGTGAGGTGCAAAAAGAGTAAAAAGCATTAAAAAAAGAGGATCAGGATACATAAAGTGCTTTATATATAAGAAAAAAAATCATAACCCCAAAAAATATTGGGTGGGTCTCATGGACTCTTGCCACTATGAAAGAAATTAATTTATCAGGCAAGTTCTTACATAAATTATGTTTTCTTTCATGTAAGTGGCAAGAGTCCATGAGCTAGTGACGTATGGGATATAATACCCAAGATGTGGAAGTCCACAAGTCACTAGAGAGGGAGGGATAAAATAAAAACAGCTATTTCCGCTGAGAAATTAAATCCAAAAAATAATAAAGTTTTCTTAATTTTTAAAAAAAAAATACAAATCATAGGCAATAGAATCAAACTGAGACAGCTGCCTACCAAAGGCTGCTTCCGAAGAAGCAAACACAACAAAATGGTAAAATTTAGTAAATGTATGTATGTAAGAAGACCAAGTTGCTGCTTTGCAAGTTTGATCAACTGAAGCTTTATTCTAAAAAGCCCAAGATATGGCAACTAATCTAGTAGAATGAGATGTAATACGCTGAGGTGGAGACTGCAAATAGGCTTTGTGAATCAAAAGCTTTAACCAAGATGCCAAGGAAATGGCAGAGACTTTCTGACCTTTTCTGGAACCAGAAAAAATAACAAATAAATATACTAGAAGTCTTTCTGAAATCTTTAGTAGCCTCAACATAATATTTCAAAGCTCTAACCACACCCAAAGAATGTAAAGACCTTTCAAGAGTATTCTTAGGATTAGAACACAAGGAAGTAACAATTTCCCTATTGATGTTGTTAGAATTCACAACCTTTGGCAAAAATGTAAACAAAGTCTGCAAAACAGCTTTATCTTGATAGAAAGATAAGGAGACTCGCAAGAGAGTGCAGACAATTCAGAAACTCTTCTAGCAGAAGAGATAGCCAACAGAAATTTTTTTTCCAAGAAAGTAGTTTAATATCCAAATAATGCATAGGCTCAAAAGAAGGAGCCTGCAAAATCTTTAAAACCAAACTGAGACTCCAAGGAGAAATGGATTAAATAACAGGCTAGATACGAATCAAAACCTGAACAAAACAGTGAATATCAGGAAGCTTAGCAATCATTCTATGAAATAAGACAGAAAGAGCAGAGATTTGTCCTTTCAAAGCATTTGCAGACAAACCTTTATCCAAACCATCCTGAAGAAACTGTAAAATCCTAGGAATTCTAAATGAATGCCAAGAATAATCATGAGTGGAACACCAAGAAAACAAAATTTATTTCTCTTGTGGTGTATCCAGTCCACGGATTCATCCATTACTTGTGGGATATTCTCCTTCCCAACAGGAAGCTGCAAGAGGATCACCCACAGCAGAGCTGTCTATATAGCTCCTCCCCTAACTGCCACCTCCAGTCATTCGACCGAAGACAAGCAAGAGAAAGGAGAAACTATAGGGTGAAGTGGTGACTGTAGTTTAAAAATAAAAAACACCTGCCTTAAAATGACAGGGCGGGCCGTGGACTGGATACACCACAAGAGAAATAAATTTATCAGGTAAGCATAAATTTTGTTTTCTCTTGTAAGGTGTATCCAGTCCACGGATTCATCCATTACTTGTGAGATACCGATACCAAAGCTATAGGACACGGATGAAGGGAGGGACAAGGCAGGCGCTTAAACGGAAGGCACCACTGCCTGTAAGACCTTTCTCCCAAAAATAGCCTCCGAAGAAGCAAAAGTAACAAATTTGTAGAATTTAGAAAAAGTATGAAGCGAAGACCAAGTCGCCGCCTTACAAATCTGTTCAACAGAAGCCTCATTTTTAAAAGCCCATGTGGAAGCCATCACTCTAGTGGAATGAGCTGTAATTCTTTCAGGAGGCTGCTGGCCAGCAGTCTCATAAGATAAGCGAATTATACTTCTTAACCAAAAGGAAAGAGAAGTTGCTGAAGCCTTTTGGCCTTTCTTCTGTCCAGAGTAGACAACAAACAATGCAGATGTTTGACGAAAATCTTTAGTAGCTTGTAAATAAAATTTTAAAGCACGAACCACGTCAAGATTGTGTAATAGACGTTCCTTCTTTGAAGAAGGATTAGGACACAGTGACGGAACAACAATGTCCTGATTGATATTCTTATTAGATACCACCTTAGGAAGAAACCCAGGTTTGGTACGCAAAACTACCTTATCTGCATGGAAGATCAGATAAGGGGAATCACACTGCAAGGCAGATAACTCTGAAACTCTTCGAGCCGAAGAGCTACCAAAAACAGAACTTTCCAAGATAAAAGCTTGATATCTATGGAATGCAGAGGTTCAAACGGAACCCCTTGAAGAGCTTTAAGAACTAAATTTAAAATCCATGGCGGAACAACAGGTTTAAACACAGGCTTAATTCTAACTAAAGCCTGACAAAACGCCTGAACGTCTGGAACATCCACCAGACGCTTGTGCAAAAGAATAGACAGAGCAGAAATCTGTCCCTTTAAGGAACTAGCTGACAATCCCTTCTCCAATCCTTCTTGGAGAAAAGATAATATCCTGGGAATCCTGACTTTACTCCATGAGTAACCCTTGGATTCACACCAATGAAGATATTTACACCATATCTTATGATAGATTTTCCTGGTGACAGGCTTTCAAGCCTGAATTAAGGTATCAATGACTGATTCGGAGAAACCACGTTTTGATAAAATCAAGCGTTCAATCTCCAAGCAGTCAGACGCAGAGAAATTAGATTTGGATGGTTGAAAGGACCCTGAAGTAGAAGGTCCTGCCTCAGCGGTAGAGTCCATGGTGGAAGGGATGACATGTCCACCAGATCTGCATACCAAGTCCTGCGTGGCCACGCAGGTGCTATCAAAATCACCGAAGCTCTCTCCTGCTTGATCTTGGCAATCAGACGAGGGAGCAGAGGAAACGGTGGAAACACATAAGCCAGGTTGAAAGACCAAGGCGCTGCTAGAGCATCTATCAACGCTGCCTTGGGATCCCTGGACCTGGATCCGTAAAAAGGAAGCTTGGCGTTCTGACGAGACGCCATGAGATCCAGTTCTGGTTTGCCCCAAAGTTGAATCAACTGTGCAAACACCTCCGGATGGAGTTCCCACTCCCCCGGATGAAAAGTCTGTCGACTTAGAAAATCCGCCTCCCAGTTCTCTACTCCTGGGATATGGATAGCTGATAGATGGCAAGAGTGAACCTCTGCCCATAGAATTAT
Source organism: Bombina bombina (assembly GCF_027579735.1). Lineage (NCBI taxonomy): Eukaryota > Metazoa > Chordata > Amphibia > Anura > Bombinatoridae > Bombina > Bombina bombina. The sequence continues at coordinate 315,253,425 of NC_069503.1, read as the reverse complement.
TTTTGAAACCTCCAACATTGCTAGGGAACTCCTTGTTCCCCCTTGATGGTTGATGTAGGCTACAGTCGTGATGTTGTCCGACTGAAATCTGATGAACCTGACCGCAGCTAGCTGAGGCCAAGCCTGAAGAGCATTGAATATCGCTCTTAGTTCCAGAATGTTTATCGGAAGGAGTGTCTCCTCCTGAGTCCACAAGCCCTGAGCCTTCAGGGAGTTCCAGACTGCACCCCAGCCCAGAAGGCTGGCATCTGTCGTTACTATTGTCCAATCTGGCCTGCAGAAGGTCATACCCTTGGACAGATGGACCCGAGATAACCACCAGAGAAGAGAATCCCTGGTCTCTTGATCCAGATTTAGTAGAGGGGACAAATCTGTGTAATCCCCACTCCACTGACTGAGCATGCAGAGTTGCAGCGGTCTGAGATGTAGGCGGGCAAACGGCACTATGTCCATTGCCGCTACCATTAAGCAGATTACTTCCATACACTGAACCACTGAAGGGCGAGAAGTAGAATAAAGAACACGGCAGGAATTTAGAAGTTTTGACAACCTGGCCTCTGTCAGGTAAATCTTCATTTCTACAGAATCTATCAGAGTTCCTAGGAAGGAAACTCTTGTGAGAGGGGATAGAGAACTTTTTTCTTCTTTCACTTTCCACCCATGCGACCTCAGAAATGCCAGAACAATGTCTGTATGGGACCAGGCGATTTGAAAATTCGACGCCTGTATTAGAATGTCGTCTAGGTAAGGGGCTACTGCTATACCCAGCGGCCTTAGGACCGCTAGGAGTGACCCCAGAACCTTTGTAAAGATTCTTGGTGCCGTAGCTAACCCAAAGGGAAGAGCCACAAACTGGTAATGCCTGTCTAGGAAGGCGAACCTGAGAAACCGATGATGATCTCTGTGTATCGGAAAGTGCAGATAAGCATCCTTTAAGTCCACAGTAGTCATATATTGACCCTCCTGGATCATAGGTAGGATGGTTCGAATAGTCTCCATCTTGAAGGATGGGACCCTGAGAAATTTGTTTAGGATCTTGAGATCTAAGATTGGTCTGAAGGTTCCCTCTTTCTTGGGAACCACAAACAGATTTGAATAGAAGCCTTGCCCCTGTTCCTACCTTTGGAACTGGGTGGATCACTCCCATAACTAGGAGGTATTGAACACAATGTAAGAATGCCTCTCTCTTTATCTGGTTTGCAGATAATTGTGAGAGATGAAATCTTCCTTTTGGGGAAGAAGCTTTGAAGTCCAGAAGATATCCCTGGGACACAATTTCCAACGCCCAGGGATCCTGGACATCTCTTGCCCAAGCCTGGGCGAAGAGATAAAGTCTGCCCCCTACTAGATCCGTTACCGGATCGGGGGCTGATCTTTCATGCTGTCTTAGAGGCAGCAGCAGGTTTTTTGGCCTGCTTTCCTTTGTTTCAAGCCTGGTTAGGTCTCCAGACCGGCTTTGACTGGGCAAAATTTCCCTCATGTTTTGTATTAGAGGAAGTTGAAGCTGCGCCACTCTTGAAGTTTCGAAAGGCACGAAAATTAGGCTGTTTGGTCCTTAATTTGTTGGACCTATCCTGAGGAAGGGCGTGACCTTTTCCTCCAGTAATATCAGAAATGATCTCCTTCAGTCCAGGCCCGAATAGGGTCTGCCCCTTGAAGGGAATGTTGAGAAGCTTAGACTTTGAAGTAACGTCAGCTGACCAGGATTTAAACCATAGCGCCCTACGCGCCTGAATAGCAAAACCTGAGTTCTTAGCCGTTAGTTTGGTTAAATGAACAACGGCGTCAGAAACAAATGAATTGGCTAGCTTAAGAGCTTTAAGCTTGTCAAGGATATCATCCAATGGGGTTTCTACCTGTAGAGCCTCTTCTAAAGACTCAAACCAGAAGGCCGCAGCAGCAGTGACAGGGGCAATGCATGCAAGGGGCTGGAGAATAAAACCTTGTTGAATAAAAATCTTTCTTAAGGTAACCCTCTAATTTTTTGTCCATTGGATCTAGAAAAGCACAACTGTCCTCGACAGGGATAGTTGTACGCTTCGATAGAGTAGAGACTGCTCCCTCCACCTTAGGGACCGTTTGCCACAAGTCCTGTGTAGCGGCGTCTATTGAAAACATCTTTTTAAAAACAGGAGGGGGAGAGAACGGTACTCCTGGTCTATCCCATTCCTTAGTAAACATCAGTGCAAACAGGCACTGCGAAGTATTTATCCAATTTACACAATTTCTCTGGGACTAAAATGGCGTCACAGTCATCCAGAGTTGCTAAAACCTCCCTGAGCAACATGCGGAGGTGTTCAAGCTTTAATTTAAATGTAGACATATCAGAATCAGGTTGAAGTGTCTTCCCTGAGTCAGAAAAATCACCAACAGATAGAAGCTCTCCTTCTTCGGCTTCTGCACATTGTGAGGGTATATCGGACATAGCTACTAAAGCGTCAGAGAGCTCTGTATTTTTCTAGTCCCAGAGCTGTTTTGCTTTCCTTGTAACCCTGGCAGTTTGGACAATACTTCTGTAAGAGTATGATTCATAACTGCCGCCATGTCTTGTAAAGTATATGCAATGGGCGCGCTAGATGTACTTGGCGCCTCTTGAGCGGGAGTTAAAGGCTCTGACACGTGGGGAGAGTTAGTCGGCATGACTTCCCCCTTGTCAATTTCCTCTGGTGATAAATCTTTTAAAGCCAGAATATGGTCTTTATAACTTATAGTAAGATCAGTGCATTTGGTACACATTCTAAGAGGGGGTTCCACAATGGCTTCTAAACATAATGAACAAGGAGTTTCCTCTATGTCAGACATGTTTAACAGACTAGTAATGAGAGCAGCAAGCTTTGAAAACACTTTAATTAATGTGAAAAAGCAGAATATAAAAAACTCTAACTCTATGAAATTTTTACAGTGTATATAATAGACTAAAATAGCATTGCACCCACTTGCAAATGGATGATTAACCCCTCAGGTTAAAAAACAAAGCAAAAAAACGGTAAAAACCGTTATAACAGTCACAAGCAAACTGCCACAGCTCTACTGTGGCTCCTACCTTCCCATAAAACGACAAAAACCCTTTACAGAGGTCCAATATGTCAGGGGACTTCTTCAGGGAAGCTGGATGTCTCAAAATGTAAGAAACAACTGCGCAATTAGAGCGTGAAAATAGGCCCCTCCCACCATGCACTCAAAGTCAGAGGGCCTTAAAAAACTATTCCTAGGAGTAAAATAACAGCCATGTGGAAAACTAGGCCCCAAATAAAGATTTATCACCTCAGTAAAACATGTTCCTTATATATATAACGTTTTACATACTAAGCCATAATAGAAAGTAATATGAAAATTACCCTTTACTGCAAGCATGATGCCAGTCGTTATTAAATCACTGCAATCAGGCTTACCTTAACTATATCAGGCACTGTCAGCATTTTCTAGTTCTTATCATCCTCTAGAAAAAAATATACTGAACATACCTCAGGGCAGTTAATTCTGCAGGCCGTTCTCCCAGCTGAAGTTTCCCCCTACTCTTCAGTTATGTGTGACAACAGCAGTGGACCTTAGTTACAATCTGCTAAGATCATCAAAAACCTCAGGCAAATTCTTCTTCTAATTTCTGCCTGAGGTAAAAAAACAGTACAACGCCGGCACCGTTTAAAAATTACAAACTTTTGATTGAAGATAAACTACACTAATTCACCACATCTCTCTAGCTACTTCCCTTGTCGAGAGCTGCAAGAGAATGACTGGAGGTGGCAGTTAGGGGAGGAGCTATATAGACAGCTCTGCTGTGGGTGATCCTCTTGCAGCTTCCTGTTGGGAAGGAGAATATCCCACAAGTAATGGATGAATCCGTGGACTGGATACACCTTACAAGAGGAATAAAGGTTTTTCAAACCCTATGATAATCTTACTTGAAACATACTGACAAGTCTGTATCATAGTGTTAATTACTGAGTCAGTGAAACGTCTATGACTAAGAACTAAGTGTTCAATTTCCATGCCTTCAAATTTAGAGATTTGAGATCCTGATGAAAAACTGGGCCTTGAGACAGAAGGTCTGGTCTTATAGGAAGTGACCAAGGCTGGCAACTGGACATTTGGACAAGGTCCGCATACCAGAACCTGTGAGGCCATGCTGGTGCTATCAGAAACACATAATAATGTTCCATTATGATCTTTGAGATCACTCCCAGAGGTGAAAAAATTTAAGCAGGTTGGTAAAATCATGGAACTGCTACAGCATGCATAATTTCTGCCTAAGGGTCCCTGGACCTGGAGAGGTATCTGGGAAGTTTCTTGTTTAGACGAGAGGCCATCAGATCTATGTCCAAAGGACCCCACAACTGCACAATCTGATAGAACACATCTGGTTGGAGAGACTACTCCCCGGATGCAGAATCTGATGGCTGAGATAAACCGCTTTCAAATTGTCTACACCTGGTATATGAATCACAGTGATTAGACAAGAATTGGATTCCACCCAAGAAAGTATTAGATACTTTTTTTAATGCTAGGGGACTGCGAGTCCCCCCTTGATGATTGACATATGCCACTGTTGTGACATTGTCTGTTTGAAACCGAATATACCATTTTCTCTTTAATAGAGTCTGTCCAAACTCTGAAATAGCTTTAGTCTGCCCCCTACCAGAAGAACTGGCTTGAGGGCTGCACCTTCATATAGGTTTAGGGGCAGGAATTGGTTTCTTATAAGGCTTGAATTTATTTCAGTTCGGAAATGGTCTCCAATTAGAGCCAGAGGCCTTAGGGGAAGGAGTGGTTTTCTGTTCTCTATTCTGACAAAAGGAATGAAAACAATTGGGAGCTTTAAATTTACCCTTAGATTTCTTGTCTTGGGGCAGAAAAACTCACTTACCCCCAGTAACAGTGGAGATATTAGAATCCAATTGTGAACCAAAAATATTTTTAACTTGAAAAGAGAGAGATAATAATGTAGATTTATACACCATGTCAGCATTCCAAGATTTAAGCCATAAAGCTCTTTTAGTTAGATTGGTTAAAGATATGGATTTGACATTGATCTTCCTAACATCAAATATAGCATCACAAATAAAATGATTTGCATGTTGAAGTAAAACAATAATGTTGGATAATTCAGAATCTGAAGATAACTGCTTTGCTAAACTGTCCAACCAAAAAGTAGAAGCAGCAGCAACATCAGCCATAGATATAACAGGTCTAAAAAATATAGCCAGAATGTAAATATGCCCTTCTTGGATAAGATTCAAGCTTCCTATCTAAAGGATCCTTGACTACAGGTAAAGGATACAATTTCTTAAACCTAGAAGAGTTAAAAGAGGTACCATTCTTTAGCAATCACATTAGAGATAGCGTCAGGAAAAGGAAATACTTCAGGAGTAATAACAGTAGTCTTAAATACAGAATTTAGACAATTACTAGCTTTATCATCAGGAAATTTATACTCCTTAATACCCAAAGTAAACAAAACTTCCTTTAAGAGAGAACGAATATATTCTAATTTAAATAAAAAAGAAAATGTTGTCTATATCAGTCTCTGACATCAGAGGAGACCCCATTAGTAGAGGATATGTCAGTATGCTGAAGGTCAGAACTTAATTCACTAAGCTTAGAAAAATGTTGCAAAAACCTTTTACATTTATTTGAAGGCAAAATAGCAGTCAATGCCTTCTATATAGCGGTAGAAATAAAATCTTACAGATGGAATAACAGTGTGTGGATTTGTACTCAGATATATTTAACAATTTGTTAAACAAGAGCCACATAATAGAGCTGAATAATTTATATTAATTACAAAAAACATACTTAGCTTTGTTAAAGGGACACTCAACACCTGCTTAAAATTTTCTAAACTGTTTCTGAGGAATCAAAATAAACTAATACACTGTCCTCATTGATGTATATCCATCTTACTACAAGCTCTTCAAGAAGACTTCATATTTTCTATGCTTATCAACAGCTTGTAATTTCTTATCTATGGTGCCATCTTGTAACGTGCATTCCACACAGACACTGCAGTCACATGACACGTGTGCAAGTGACGGCAGCTTCTTCTCTTACTTATGTAACTCAGTGATTTTTAACCTTTTTTTTGCCGTGGCACACTTTTTTACATTAAAAAATCCTGTGGCACACCACCATCCCAAAATTTAAAAAAAATCACACATTGTAGCCTAATACAGCATATATATATATATATATACACATACACACAAACACACACATACTGTATGTATTGTGCTGTTATGCCATGCCTCCTACAAACTACCCCTGCACTGGGAGTACAAAATAAGCAAAGTTTAAAAAATATGTCACACTGTTGTCAGTCTGCCGTGGCACACCTGAGGATCTCTCACGGCACACTAGTGTGCCACAGCACACTGGTTGAAAAACACTGATGTAACTTATTGAAGGCAACCAAATTGTCAATGCTTATTCACTGTAATGCACTGCAGTATATGAGGACAAAGTTTAATGTTATATCTGTAATACAGTAACTACTTCTTATTTTATAAAACATGTTTTCAACATTTTATATACTATGAACAGATCTCCACAGTCTTTATGCTTCACTCACTGTTCAAGCAATCGCCAGTCCCATGTTCAGTGGCAGAGGGGAGGGAGGAGGAGGGAAGGGGAGAGAGTCTAGTAGCCGTTTTTTTTTTAACTCACTGTTATTCAGAGAGATCTCTGCAATATCCAAGGAAATATTTATCTGTGTGTTCAGAGATCTCTGAAAAAAACGGCTGCTAGACTCCCTCCTCTCCCTGAACATCGGACTTGTGATTGCTTCTTTCAGTTATAAACAGTGAGTGAAACATAAAGACTGTGGAGATCTGTTCAGGGTACATAACATGTTGAAAACATGCTTTATAAAATAAGAAGCAGTTACTGTATTACAGATATAAAATTAAACTTTGTCCTCATATACTGCAATGCATTACAGTGAATGAGCATTGACGATTTGGCTGCCTTCAATAAGTTCCATCAGTGAGAGAAGCTGCCGTGCACACGTGTTATGTGACTGCAGTGCCTGTGTGGAACGCACGTTACAAGATGGCACCATAGATAGGAAAATACAAGCTGTGGATAAGCATAGAAAATATGAAGTCTTCTTGAAGAGCTTGTAGTATGCTGAATAAACAGCATTGAGAACAGTGTATTAGTTTATTTTGATTCCTCAGAAACAGTTTGTTCAGAAAATCTTAAGCAGGTGTTTAGTGTCCCTTTAAATACCTGTGTTTAGTCAGCTCAAATCCTATGGTAACATCAGAGGCAGGTTCAGTTTGAGACAATTGCAAAAAAACAAAATTAGAAAAAAATAAAAATAAATTAATTCTGCAAATTTATATCCATGCTCCTATGATAGATAGATATATATATATATATATATATATATATATACAGGGTATATGAATAGACCGGTCCGGTCGCCCGGTCGCCAATGGCGACCTAAATTTCTTGCGGGCAAGTAAAATTTTTAAGTTACCAGCCCGAGCGGCGACCGGACATTTTAAGGGGGATATAAGAAGCAATAATAAAAAATGTCAATTTGCCTTTCAAATATGCGCACACACGGGAAAGGAGGGTAGAAAGGGGAGGTTCTGTTAAATGCATTCAAAGACCTCCCCTTATCTTCATGGCTCTTGGTCGCTTCCTTGTCAGTTGCTACTTCCCACCCATAAGGTTGTCTGCGCGGGAAGACATGCTGCTAGAGCGGTGAGTGTTTCTTCTCTGTGTGTGTATTAATGAAGTATGGGTTAAAGTGACTATATAGTTATGGTAGGCAGCTTGCTCATGTACATTATGCCGACGTACTCCAGGGTCCTCTGCAGAACTGCAGCACAATGTACATGAGCAAACTGCCTACTGCACAATTTTTCTGGACGCTACTTTTGCTTCAAAAACTGATTTTACCAATTCGTAGAGAACATACCATCTCCATGCACCCAGTCAAATCTCCTAGTGCGGCACTGACAGTTGCGCTAGTAGTTGAAAGGCAGCCGGGCAGAAAGAGGGGAAAAAAAGTGTTTTTAACATGCTCGTTATGCCAAAGCTCTATAGGTTGAAGGGTGGCAGCATTAAATATACTTAGTCAATTGTGACCCCACATATGCTGAAGTAAAAAAAAAAACAGCTCAATGATATCTTTTTTTTTTTTTTTTTTTTTTTTTTTTTACCCTTAGTGGAAAATAAGTCAAGATGGTACATACAGTATTACAAAGATAGTATCCCTGTTTTTTTTTGCAGTTGGTGATAGAAAAATATTTTCTAAAGTTAAATCCTTTTTATTAATACTCTAGTCCCAAGTAGTAAGCGGCTTGCAAAGCATTCAAATTGGGACCTCTGTCTGCAATTTTTTTGCAGGAAAATGTAAATTTTTGGCGCAAAAAAAATGGCACCCTATGACGTAAATAGCATCATCACATGCGCGACATGCAAAGCTGAAGAGGATTTCTAATACACTTATCACTCTAAAAAGCAGGTAAGAATTTTGATTGTATAAACAAAATGAACCAAAATAAAGCTTAATGGATGCTTTTTATTATAGCTGCATAAAATGTGATTATCAACGATCCATATAGGATAACATAATACTTAGCATCCTAATTTATAAATAAATTACTAGCTCCAAAAAAAACCTGTATGTTTCACAGACTCTATCAACCTTGACATATTTAGCCACAAATAAAGTCACTAAAAACAAATTATGCCTACCTGATAATTTCCTTTTCTTTTCGTGGGAAAGAGTTCACAGCCGCATTCATTACTTATGGGAAATAAGAACCTGGCCACCAGGAGGAGGCAAAGACCCACCAGCCAAAAGGCATAAATACTCCTCCCACTTCCCCTATCTCCCAGTCATTCAGCCGAGGAACAAGGAACAGTGGAAGAAGCATCAAAGTGAAAGGGTGCCAATAGATAAAAACATCACCACCTCAAAAAAACGTGCGGGGGGCTGTGGACTCTTTCCGACGGAAGAAAAGGAAATTATCAGGTAAGCATAATTTATGTTTTTCTTCCTAATGGGAAAGAGTCCACAGCCGCATTCATTACTTATGGGAAATTTATACCCAAGCCAAAGAGGAGACAGAATGCCAAAACGGGAGGGTAAGAGGCGGACAAATAAAGGTACCCACCTAAAAACAGATTCCCAAGAAACACAAAGTCCCAGTTCGTCCGAAACAGGGAACGAAAAACATTTTGCAAAATGCGGTCCCAGAGACACAAATCTACCAACAGTCCAAAGAACCTAGATAGAACCACAAGTGGGCCAAACGAGAGCACCCACCTCCAGCACAGCATCTGACAGGGGCAACAACCCCGCCACAGCCCCTCACCAATCGAGGGACCCCGACTAAAAATTCCCAGAGGGAAGATACAAGACAGAAGAAAGTAACACTGCCCAGGGTGATAAAGTGACAACCCTAAGCCATTCTGTAAACTACACCCGAACAGACTATATGAAAAGTCCGGAAGGGACCAGAAGAGAAACAAACTAATCTTAAACCCAGCAAACACCAGGACAGCGAGACAACGTGGACCCATGCCACCAAATAAACAAGGACGTGAAGGAAAAACTCTCACACCAGAGAGCAGGTGAAAACAGACCGAGTCCCACACCTCAGACCACAAGAGATTGAGGACGTCTCACAAGCAAGGAAAAAATTTCCGTAGCCAGAGAAAAACTCAGGAGACAGAAAAAAGGATGATAAAAACCAGTGGCGCAAAAATAAGCAGAGCCCCCATCCGAAAATGGATGCGAAACATCTTGCTCATGCGCAGCTGAAACAGCACAGACCAACACAACACCAATATTGTATGTATGTATGTGGTACTTGTAAAGTGCGGCTAATCACCTGTAAGGGTCTCAAGGCGCTGCTTATTTTATCGACCTCAGAAGGATGAAAGGCTGAGTGAACCTGCAACCCTTGGGATGCTACAGAGCTTAGCCACAGTGCCTTAGCATGCTGAGCTATATAGACCTCAGAACAGCGGAACATCCTTCCTGAATCAAACTTTCTGAGGAAGGAGATCCCCAGGATCCAACTTCCCCCGAGGGTTCTGAAAAAATACCTCACAAGGAACCTCAAAGTGCCTGCTAGCGTTCAAGGAACAACAGTTGCCCTGGACACCAAAGCAACCCTCAGCAAACTAGGTAGTAAAACTAACCGTAGGTCAAATCAGTTGACCAATAGAAACCATCCCTTATACAAAAGCAAGGGAAGGACCACCCGGCATGCTTGAGAAAAGCGACTAGACCCCGGGAAAAAAAAACCTGAAACCGGAGTACACAACCACTAAGGGCAAGCCCGCAGGAATCAGATAGAAAAAAGCAATTAATCGCAGCTGAGTACAAACTCAGGAACTGCCACCTGCTAGATAAACAAGCTAACCACTAAACCACCTGGGCTCAATAGCTTATCAGCAGACAAAGAAAAATGACTGCAGCTGTTTCCCACAGTAAAGCTTCCACTTACTCGGCAGCAAAGCTGATCCAAGAGAGACAAGAGACCCTCAGGAAAAACCACAAGACAGGGAGCACATGTCCCCAGGACACCCAACCAATCAACAAATGATTGCACAGGCACAGAACGCCCAAGAGTTGAGTGACCAGCGCTAATCCTAGGACCGAAAGGAAAAAAGACCTCCCAAAACCCAACAAAAGGTCCAAGACTGAGAGCAACCGCTCGAGCCCCCTTAACACAAGCAATACGGCGACCAACAAGTCCACCTCATGCGCCGTGAACAAGTCTGCAGAAGGCAGAGACAACGGGAAAAGATGACAAACCGAGCAAGAACTAGTCCTAGACGCGAAAGAGGAATGGGAAAAAGGAACCCCCTTACAAGAAGGCCCAGAGCCCATCCTCCGTCAAGGTATCAAACCGAAAATACCCTAGACTCCCTAAAAGGGAGACAATAGGACCCATCCTTACCCAACCCCAAATCCAAGGGGACTAACAGGAAGATACAGATAGGACAAAGAGCTAGACTGCTCCAAACCCTAGACACTCTCCCGAGATCCACGATGGAATCAAAGGAGGAAACCAGACTTCCATAAGTCAACACCCAAGGCAACATGCCCCAAGCCGACCAGCGGCAGGCTATCTCAATGAGGAAAAGTAACTTCAATCAAATGACACAAAAGATACTGCGAACCACACCTGCAGCACGAGTCAATTAAGGAAAAACCCTTAACCAGTAGCACCGAGGTACAGGACTTCAAGAACCGAGCCCGTCTTAGGCCCAAACCCCCAAGGGGCGAAAAAGACGACCCGGACACCAGTGATATCCAAAATCTCATCAGGGCCTAAAATCTCCCAGGGGCAGAGGTAGAGACATTGGCCACCTACACACAATAACCTAAACTACACAATGGCAAAGACTCAAGGAAAACCATCAACAGTAGCTCAAAAGGGCATAAACAGCTCCACACGGTAAGGACCACACCAGGGATGTGAAGAAACACAGTGGGACACCACCGGTCCCGACGTCAGGTGCGGACTGACACGGACCAGCCCAAGCGCTTCCGACGTCCAGACCCAAAGATCCAGAAGAAAAGTGTTTTTTTTTTTAAACAGCTGAACGAACAGTAGGTCCTGCCGTACCAGCCATGTTCAACATGCGTCACTAACAAGTAACAAGTCACACTCAAAACTCAGGAAAAAAATCTGGGAACAACTTCCGTAGAAGAACTTGAATCAAGCAATCCCAGAATCCCCATAGGGAAAACTGAAAGAAAAGTAATCCGAACCGGATAAAGGAAATAAAAGGGCAATCGCAGGCATCCGCCCAGAAGGAACTATGTTTCCGCTGGACCTGCCAAACGGAAACCGTAACCTCCAGAAAAAAAGACTGGGAAAGCTCACAGTAGACCGACCGGGGAGAGACACATCCCCACTAGCCTATCTCGAAGAACCTTGTGAGAACCGAAACGGACTATAAAGAAAATGATCCCCCAATAAATCAAATGTTTGTCTTAATAGGACACGCAGCCGCACAATCCTATAATGAAATAAACAGCAAGGGGGAACAAACACCCCCGGGAGGAATATTATAGTGCCATTCTGGGTCTGAACATCCGGAATACAAGATAAACAGATATTGGGAAAAAAACGACTGGCACCTGACACCAATGGCTGGGGGCACTCACCACCTCCGATGACCAGAGCTCAGCGGAGCAGACTCTTTCCTCCGTCGCCACATACTCAGGAATGCGGAAGGGAAAGAATCCCCACCCAAGCATAGAAACGCGCCCGGTCACCAGATGCCCCGCGAAATTCCAAAAAGTGTGCCCCTAAACTGCAGCAAAAACCAGGCCCACAGAAAAAGTTAAGCAAGTCTAAATAAAATAAAAAAGAACAAGCCAATATGTGCCACATAGGCATGTGTCTCGGCCTCAGAGCCCCTATGCACATACACAAGCAGGTTGAATCACATAAGAAACATGATAAAAAATAAACCCTTACCTGTTCACTATCCACCCAGATCGGTACAGAAGGTGCCTCAGAGACCCATAATTAGCTGTCACAATTAATCACATTACAGTCAATGTAATAAAATGAAACGATCTTACCGGAATCTACGCCGTGGAACAGGAACACGGCCCTTCAAGTGTGATGAATAGTAGCATCGCCTCCGTTATGGACTTGAGAGAAAATAGCAGGTAGCGAAACTAAATTCGGCAACGCCAAGTGCTAAAGGAGCTGTTAATACGAGTCGGGATGGTGTCGCAGGGGAAGCTCCCACTGCATCTCCTGACTCTCACTTTCGCCCAGGCACTCCACAAGAGACTGACAGTACTACTTAAAACTCCCATCCCATGTCGAAAGGGTAGCCCCCTCCATAAGAGACATATGAAAATAAAATAAAAATAAAATAATTTTAAAGAAAACTTCTGACATCTCTGCTAACCTCCTGGGACGAAAGGCAAAGAATGACTGGGGGATAGGGGAAGTGGGAGGAGTATTTATGCCTTTTGGCTGGTGGGTCTTTGCCTAATCCTGGTGGCCAGGTTCTTATTTCCCATAAGTAACGAATGCAGCTGTGGATTCTTTCCCATTAGGAAGAAAAAACAGAATTTATGCTTACCTGATAAATTACTTTCTCTTGCGGTGTATCCAGTCCACAGCTTCATCCTTTACTTGTGGGATATTCTCATTCCCTACAGGAAGTGGCAAAGAGAGCACACAGCAGAGCTGTCCATATAGCTCCCCCTCTAGCTCCACCCCCCAGTCATTCGACCAAAGGTTAGGAAGAAAAAGGAGAAACCATAGGGTGCAGTGGTGACTGTAGTTTAAACAAAAAAATGTTATACCTGACTTAAATGCCAGGGCGGGCCGTGGACTGGATACACCGCAAGAGAAAGTAATTTATCAGGTAAGCATAAATTCTGTCCACGGTTTCATCCTTTACTTGTGGGATACCAATACCAAAGCTTTAGGACACGGATGAAGGGAGGGAACAAGACAGGTACCTTAAACAGAAGGCACCACTGCTTGCAAAACCTTTCTCCCAAAAATAGCCTCCGAAGAAGCAAAAGTATCGAATTTGTAAAATTTGGCAAAAGTATGCAGTGAAGACCAAGTCGCTGCCTTACAAATCTGTTCAACAAAAGCCTCATTTTTGAAAGCCCATGTGGAAGCCACTGCTCTGGTAGAATGAGCAGTAATTCTTTCAGGAGGCTGCTGGCCAGCAGTCTCATAGGCCAAACGGATGATGCTTTTCAGCCAAAAGGAAAGAGAGGTAGCAGTCGCTTTTTGACCTCTCCTCTTACCAGAATAGATAACAAACAAGGAAGATGTTTGTCTGAAATCCTTAGTTGCTTGTAAATAGAACTTTAAAGCACGAACTACATCAAGATTGTGTAACAGACGTTCCTTCTTCGAAGAAGGATTAGGACACAGAGAAGGAACAACTATTTCCTGGTTAATATTCTTGTTAGAAACAACTTTAGGAAGAAAACCAGGCTTGGTACGCAAAACTACCTTATCTGCGTGGAACACCAGGTAAGGTGAATCACACTGTAAGGCAGATAATTCTGAAACTCTTCGAGCAGAAGAGATAGCTACTAAAAACAAAACTTTCCAAGATAATAACTTAATATCTATGGAATGTAAAGGTTCAAACGGAACCCCTTGAAGAACTGAAAGAACTAGGATTTAGACTCCATGGCGGAGCCACAGGTTTATAGACAGGCTTGATTCTGACTAAAGCCTTAGCAAACGCTTGAACGTCTGGTACCTCTGCCAGACGCTTGTGTAAAAGGATAGACAGAGCTGATATTTGTCCTTTTAGGGAACTAGCTGACAAACCTTTCTCCAATCCTTCTTGGAGAAAGGACAATATCCTGGGAATCCTAATCTTACTCCATGAGTAACCCTTGGATTCACACCAACAAAGATATTTCCGCCATATCTTATGGTAGATTTTCCTGGTGACAGGCTTTCTAGCCTGAATCAGAGTATCTATAACTGACTCAGAGAACCCACGATTTGATAGAATTAAGCGTTCAATCTCCAAGCAGTCAGACGTAGAGAAACTAGATTTGGATGCTTGAACGGACCCTGTATTAGAAGATCCTGCCTCATTGGCAGTGCCCATGGTGGGACAGATGACATGTCCACTAGGTCTGCATACCAAGTCCTGCGTGGCCACACAGGCGCTATCAGAATCACCGAAGCCTTATCCTGCTCGATTCTGGCGACCAGACGCGGGAGGAGAGGAAACGGTGGAAAAACATAAGCCAGATTGAAGGACCAAGGCGCTGCTAGAGCATCTATCAATACCGCCTTGGGGTCCCGGGACCTGGACCCGTAGAGAGGAAGTTTGGTGTTCTGATGGGACGCCATCAGATCCAATTCTGGAGTGCCCCATAGCTGAGTCAGCTGGGCAAATACCTCCGGTGGAGTTCCCACTCCCCCGGGTGAAAAGTCTGACGACTTAGAAAATCCGCCTCCCAGTTGTCTACTCCTGGGATGTGAATTGCTGAGAGATGGCAGGAGTGATCCTCAGCCCACCTGATTATTTTGGTTACTTCCGTCATCGCTAGGGAACTCTTTGTTCCCCCCTGATGATTGACGTAAGCTACAGTCGTGTTGTCCGACTGAAATCTGATGAATTTGGCCGCAGCTAGTTGAGGCCATGCTTGAAGAGTGTTGAATATCGCCCTCAGTTCCAGAATATTTATCGGGAGAAGCGTTTCTTCCTGAGACCATAAGCCCTGAGCTTTCAGGGAGTCCCAGACCGCACCCCAGCCTAACAGACTGGCGTCGGTCGTTACAATGACCCACTCTGGTCTGCGGAAAAATATTCCCTGTGACAGGTGGTCCTTAGACAACCACCAGAGAAGAGAATCTCTGGTCTCCTGGTCCAACTGAATTTGAGGAGACAAATCTGCATAATCCCCATTCCACTGTTTGAGCATGCATAGTTGCAGTGGTCTGAGGTGTATCCGAGCAAAAGGGACTAAGTCCATTGCCGCTACCATTAATCCCATTGCCTCCATGCACTGAGCTACAGATGGCCGAGGAATGGAATGAAGAACTCGGCAAGTAGTTAAAAGTTTCAACTTTCTGACCTCCGTCAGAAATATTTTCATTTCTACTGAATCTATTAGTGTTCCTAGGAAGGGAACCCTTGTGAGTGGGGATAGAGAACTCTTTTTGACGTTCACCTTCCACCCATGAGACCTCAGAAAGGCCAATACAATCTCCGTGTGAGCCTTGGCTCTGTGAAATGATGGCGCCTGAATTAAGATGTCGTCCAAATAAGGCGCCACTGCTATGCCCCGCGATCTTAGAACCGCCAGAAGGGACCCTAGCACCTTTGTGAAAATTCTGGGAGCAGGGGGGGCGGAGCCTGGAGAGCCCGAGAATGGCCGCACAATTTGTATGCTCTGACTCTAATTGTACTATAATTATCTTTATTTGCTACTTTTTGATGAGATGAACTCTGCAAAGCTGCCCAAGCATACCCTGGACTTTGATTCATTAGCCGTGGAAGCTGAATTTAATGCAGGGTGCCACTTCTTTGACCTAGGACCGGAACTGCATCCTGAATCTATATGAGCGGTGGCCATTTTAAAGACCTCGTGGCTACAATATTCTCTAACTACATCCAGGCTTCCAATCTATGAGGACTATTATCACCACTAAGACCCCCCGGCGGATACCCTTGGTAGACCTGTCGTTAGGACGCAGTGTTACCTCATCAATCACTGCAGTACAAATATAATCACAAAACGTTCTACGCTACTGGCCCGCCATATACCAGATGAGACATGGAGATTGCAACCTTTCTTCTAGAGGAGCTACGATGCCTACTTGAAGCACACAGAGTAGCCTTTGAGGAAAAATTGTACATAGCATTTCATGGCAAAGATGATTGCGCCCCACAACAGCCTCTTGAGATTTTTCCAACACCCCAAGGAACTGCGCCTGTACCTCCATGCTTGATGCCTATTACTAAGACACCCCAGAGGGACTCCAACCCTATTCCTATAGTACCCGAGGCTCTGGATATCAAACTTGCTAACACAACCTACGCTATAGTCAGCCACAATCAATGGGAGACAGCTCGGAGAAAAAGCATCATCACCCGCAGCTCCACTTCCACTATAGCCCGGCTGCCGAGGGCACAGATTGGTAAGGTGATCCTGGCTGATGACTGCATGCAGCTACACAGATCCACACAGCCGTGAGTAGCGCGGTCCCCACGAGTCCCAGTCATATCAGCTATTAGTTCACACTCACCGCTCCTACGCCAGAACTGGGATCCTGGGGGCTAGCTGGGGGCTGCTCTCTCTAGATGCATCGAGGTACCTTGCGATGGACTCCCCTACTCGCAGCCTCTGCTTGCTACTGCAGGTCATCAGGTATTCTTGCCGCACTTAGATTGGACTAACTGCGGCTCCCTTTGAACTGCCTCAATGAACAGTATGGATACGGTGTCCATCCAAGAAGGTTCCCTCTGTGCACACTAACTATTGAATGCTTTACTGCCTATACTAAGTGCAACGCTTCCTAGCTAAGAATTATCCATGGGATGGATGTCCCTTTATGTTTTGTTTATGTTCTTGCCGTTCCAAGCTTTTCAGTATCAGAATCTGTATTATATTGCCTTAAAGTTAGTATAATGTTTAGCGGCAGTTTATATATAGCCATTGCGAGATCCTGCAGTTATTTATCTGGAGTTAAAGTCTCTTTTTTTCACACTGTCTGTTTTTAAACTTGCTAAAATATTTACTCTATTGCCTTAAATTAGCATAATGTTTACCAGCAATCTGGCCATGTCCATCAGAGGACTCTACAGCTCTCTACTTAAAACTACACTTTCCCTGAAACAATATCTGCTTCAAATTCACAGCTATGTGGGTTACATGGGATCCTATTGTTGGTTAACAAAAATGGTTGCCTCATATAGTCTATCACATATATATTCATCTACCACCCACTTATGTTGTTATAAGCATGTCATCTAAAACATCTTGCAGTTATAGGATTATATATATTTATCTATCTCCTCAGTGGTTTAGCTTATCACTTCGGGACGGTGTCCTGCTGTCAGCGGCCGAGATAGCCGGGCAGATACTGGTTACGCTACAATTCGCACTACCTATTCATTATACTATTAATATTTTATTATATTATGTCTAAAGGATCCCAATTAGTTCTTAATTATACCTCCCTTTCCTATAATTGTGGGGTCATATCTCATCCTACATGTGTAACTCTAATTTTGCCTCGTAGGTCCCTGCTTTTTGGGTTAATTACAGTAATTCTCCTGTTCATTGGACTTTAAATATATCCTACAAATATAGCCTCGGGGCCCTGAGCACAGCCTCCCCTATAAAGGTTAATACTACATTTGTTGCAAATCTCCTACTTGAACCACGCAATTGGCGGAGCCCTTATTACACTTTTTCCATAGCTGATAAATATGATTCACTTCAACTCCTTTGCTATCACATTTCTAATTCTAAAATATCCCTTGTTGTTATGTAATGCAATAATAAACAAAAAAACCTGAGGTCCCAATTATGAGATCCATAAGTGGTCTGTCCTTTTTTTTTTAGTTAGCCCTCTATTAGTATCATCACTCCATTGAGAATGAGGTCCAAGAGAGACCTCCTATATAACTGAGAGGGCTTCAATTGCTATTGGCACGTTTAATTTATTTATTTATTTTTCCCATGGGTGTTCTCTTTACTTCACTACAGCAACTGTTTATTTTCTAAGCTTTCTATCATATAGACAACAGTCATCGCTTACTACATGTAAACTTTTATTTGGTAATTGGTATTATGACTCTCGTTTCCATAAGTATTGCTAGAGACTAATCTACCTTAAGCTTTTTGCTACAGCAGATTCTGCTAAATGCATATGTCTTTCTCAATATGTCACCTGTTTTATCCACTTTGTCATAAGTCTATTTGGAATGTAACCACCCAATGTTGTAACACTTTATTTGTATGCCAAAATTTCGACCTCAATAAAATTAAAAAAAAAAAAAAAAAAAAAAAAATATTCTGGGAGCAGTGGTTAAACCGAATGGAAGAGCCACGAACTGGTAATGCTTGTCTAGGAAAGCGAACCTGAGGAACTGATGATGATCTTTGTGGATAGGGATATGCAGGTACGCATCCTTTAGATCCACGGTAGTCATATATTGACCTTCCTGGATCATAGGTAAGATTGTCCAAATGGTCTCCATCTTGAATGATGGGACTCTGAGGAATCTGTTTAGAATTTTTAGATCCAGGATTGGTCTGAAAGTTCCTTCTTTTTTGGGAACCACAAACAAGTTTGAGTAAAAACCCAGACCTTGTTCTGCAATTGGAACTGGGTATATCACTCCCATCGTATGTAGATCTTCTACACAGCGTAAGAATGCCTCTTTCTTTGTCTGGTCTGTAGACAGACGAGAAATGTGGAACCTTCCCCTTGGAGGGGAGTCCTTGAATTCTAGAAGATATCCCTGGGAAACAATCTCTAATGCCCAGGCCTGAGGGAAGAGAGAGAGTCTGCCCCCTACTAGATACGGTCCCGGATCGGGGGCTACCTCTTCATGCTGTCTTGGTAGCAACTGCAGGCTTTTTGGCCTGTTTACCCTTGTTCCAGCCCTGGTAAGGCTTCCAGGTTGCCTTGGGCTGTGAAGCGTTACCCTCTTGCTTTGCAGCTGTAGAGGCTGAAGCCGGACCACTCCTAAAGTTACGAAAAGAAAGAAAATTAGCTTTGTTTCTAGCCTTAAAGGGCTTGTCCTGAGGGAGAGCATGGCCCTTTCCCCCGGTGATTTCTGAAATAATCTCTTTCAATTCTGGCCCGAAAAGGGTCTTTCCCTTGAAAGGGATATTTAATCATTTGGATTTTGACGACACATCGGCCGACCATGACTTGAGCCAAAGCGCTCTGCGCGCCATAATGGCGAAACCTGAATTTTTTGCCGCTAACTTAGCTAATTGCAAGGCGGCGTCTGTGATAAAAGAATTAGCCAGCTTTAGAGCCTTAATTCTATCCATAATTTCGTCATATGAGGTCTCCGTCTGGAGCGACTCCTCCAGCGCCTCAAACCAGAAAGCCGCTGCAGTAGTTACAGGAATAATGCAGGCAATAGGTTGGAGAAGGAAACCTTGTTGAACAAAAATTTTCTTAAGTAAACCTTCTAATTTTTTATCCATAGGATCTTTAAAAGCACAACTGTCTTCAATTGGTATGGTTGTGCGCTTAGCAAGTGAAGTAACAGCCCCCTCTACCTTAGGGACCGTCTGCCACGAGTCCCGCCTGGGGTCAGTTATGGGGAACATTTTCTTAAAAATAGGGGGGGGGGACAAAAGGGACACCTGGTCTATCCCACTCCCTAGTAACAATATCCGCAACCCTTTTAGGGATCGGAAACACATCAGTGTATACAGGGACCTCTAGGTACTTGTCCATTTTACACAATTTCTCTGGGACCACCATAGGGTCACAATCATCCAGAGTGGCTAATACCTCCCTGAGCAATACACGGAGGTGTTCCAGTTTAAATTTAAACGCTAATGAATCTGACTCTGCCTGATGAGAAACCTTTCCTGAGTTGGAAATTTCTCCCTCAGACATCAAATCCCTCACCCCCACTTCGGAGTGTTGTGAGGGTACATCAGATAAGGCTACCAAAGCTTCAGACTGCTCATAATCTGTTCTTAAAACAGAGCTATCGCGCTTTGCAGGAAAAACTGGCAGTTTGGATAGAAAGGCCGCAAGGGAATTATCCATAACTGTCGCTAGTTGTTGCAATGTAATAGGGGCAGACGCACTAGAGGTACTAGGCATCGCTTGAGCGGGCGTAACTGGTTGTGACACATGGGGAGAGGTAGGCGGACTATCCTCATTACCTTCAGTCTGAGAATCATCTAGGGCCACACTTTTAAGTGCAACAATATGGTCTTTAAAGTGTATAGACATATTAGTGCAATTGGGACACATTCTGAGAGGTGGTTCCACCATGGCTTCTAAACACATTGAACAAGGATTTTCCTTAGTGTCAGACATGTTTAACAGACTAGTAGCATACACAAGCAGGCTTGGAAAACACTTTAATCAAATAAATAAAAAACACAATTTGAAAAAACGTTACTGTGCCTTTAAGAAATAAAAAGAGCACACAATTTTACAAAACAGTGAAAATGCACCAATCCTTTTCACAGTATGTACCTAAGGCTTTAATATGATTGCACAGCAAGTTTCAGAACGATTAACCCTTTAATGCCAAACCGGAGCAGCCTAAAGCCAACAACCGGTTAATTGACTACAGCACCTTGCCACAGCTTACTGCTGTGGCCCTACCTGCCCTTAGGGATCAGATTTGGGGAAATAAAGCTTCTTCTAGGCCCTCAATCAGCAGCTGGACCCTCCATGTGAAGCAGCATGAAACAGCCTTTCAATTCTAACTGCGCATCTGAGGCGCAAAATTAGGCCCCTCCCACTCCACTCCGGAGTTGTGAGGCCTACAGAAATCACTTCTAAGTGACTAAATTTATGCCATGTGGATAATAACCACAGTAAAACACTCCAAAGTGCTTAAAAAGGCGTCTCCAACGAGAATTTCTTAAATAATCGATTGCCCTCCATTAGTGTCAACCAGCCTAATTAGCCCTGTTATGTAAGCATTCAATTCTATACTAAGTCTCAAAACATAGCTTACCCTCCCCACATGGGGATCTTGTCAGTCTTCTAGCATTATCTCAGTCTTGTCTAGAAATAAATGACTGAACATACCTCATTGCAGTCAGGCCTGCAAACTGTTCCCCCCAACTGAAGTTTTCTGGTACTCCTCAGTCCTGTGTGGGAACAGCAGTGGATTTTAGTTACAACATGCTAAAATCATTTTCCTCTCAGCAGAATTCTTCATCACTTTTCTGCTAAAGAGTAAATAGTACAAACCGGTACCATTTAAAAATAACAAACTCTTGATTGAAGATATAAAACTACAAATCTAACACCACATTCACTTTACCCTCCCGTAGAGAGACCCTAGTGCTTAGAGCCGGCAAAGAGAATGACTGGGGGGTGGAGCTAGAGGGGGAGCTATATGGACAGCTCTGCTGTGTGCTCTCTTTGCCACTTCCTGTAGGGAATGAGAATATCCCACAAGTAAAGGATGAAGCCGTGGACTGGATACACCTTGCAAGACAAAAGAGCACTGAATTACTGACTCAATGCATGTATACAAACAATATATAACAACTTTACTTAAAAAGTGCGCAATCCATAGCTGAGAGTGTCTTATATATTAAAAGTATATACTTACCATGTAAGACACCCATCCTCATATAGCAGACAGCCAAACCAGTACTGAAACATATCAGCAGAGTTAATGGTAGAGGAGTATAATGTCAATCTGTAAAGGGAGGCAGCAGATGATCCCCACGACCGAATTTACAGAGAGCCCTAGAATAGATTTCCCATAGGCGAAAACATGGTATCATCAGGCAATACTCCCTTCACATCGCTTAGACAAACACTGTACTTAGAGAGGAACTGGGCTTTAATATTCTTAGAAGCGCCTTTCACAGAAGAAATCAAGCACATCATGCTTTATCACCTTTTAAGGAGGCAAAGTTTGTAAAACTGAGGTATGAGTGAGGTGGGAGGTGTATTTATAGGCATTTGAGGTTTGGGAAACTTTGCCCCCTTCTAGTAGGAATGTATATCCCATACGTCACTAGCTCATGGACTCTTGCCACTTACATGGAATAAATGTTCTATATAGTCATTCACACACACACGCATGAACGTTCACATGATTTCAATTTTTACTACTGAAGCCAAACGCACTTCCTGAATGGGATCGGTGGCTGTAGGGCGTGCCTAGCATCATAGGTACTCCCCCTGACCCGATCCCATCACTGAAATCTCGCAATCATGATTTCAGTAGAAAAATTCAGCCTGTCAGGGAAGAGTTAAAGAAAACCCGAAATGTCGACACTTCGATTTTATATGTTGTGAAAATAAAGTGAAAGATTTTAAAGACATGTGATGTGTGCCATTCTGTGATTGATCTGATTATATTTAAGATATTAAGGAAAACACCAGGGTAGAATGAAGATAAGAGACTAAGTGATTGGCAATATGTGTGTATATATATATATATATATATATATATATATACCATATATATATATATACCATATATATATATATATATATATACACCATATATATATATATATATATATATATACACCATATATATATATATATATATATATATATATATATATATATATATATAGCAATTGTGTGGATGGAGGGCACTCACAGGATTTAATTCAATAAGTATAATTTATTTACATTACTGATTACATATATTACAGAGTGTCGACCGCACTCTCAAAACGTACTCCCGAGATTATTTCCTGCATCGGGAGTACGTTTTGAGAGTGCGGTCCGCACAGGACCGTCTTTAACACAGGGCAAAAGGGGCAGCTGCCCTGGGCCCAGTCTCTGTTGAGGGGCCCAAGAGTCCTTTAAAAAAAAAAAAAAAAAAAAAATATTTTTTTTTTTTTTTTTTTTTTTTTTTTATGGTTCATACCAGACTGCTGATTTGACATGGGGAACACACACATTCAGTCCTAATACTGTCACAGTCAAAAGTACTCTGCTTATATATAACTGTGCCAGACCGTGCCGGTGTCATGTGACATGCCAAGCTAGTGCCATGTGCTGTTTTAGATGTGCACTGTGCAGCACTGAATGCAAAGCCCTTACTCGGCATCCAGCCATTTCCCACTGCATCAGAAAAGGTCCTACTGGGGTTACCACTGTTACCAGGTAACTGCTCTGGTGGTGGGGATTGTTTCTGGGTAGGGCTAACTGTGGGCGCATGCAGCAGAAAGCTGGAGCGGCAGGCACATGAGGATTTGAGCATCTGTGCAGCTGCATACACTGCTCTCTTCAGTCTTGAGGCTGTGTGACTCATCTCACACTGTATCCATGCAGCCTTGGACAGACAGCATCCAGTCTACTGGTCCCCTTAGCCCTGCTCTTTCTGCTGTGGCCCTAAGATCAACTAACTGAAGTTTGTTAGGGGAATAGTGCTTTGTAGAAAGGTGTCAGTGGGAAGAATAAGTGAGTGCACACACGCCCCTCCCCATGCAGCATTGTCTAGTTCAGGGTGAGAGGGAACTTGTTCCTAGCAAAGAAGCGACATGTGCTGGTGTGGCTGATGTATAGCGTCATGCTGATACTTCACACATTAATGTAAGGTTTATTTTTATAGTTTTTATTTTCTCTCTGTCTCAGATTTTACAGCTTCCCATAGTAGTTCTGCTGTTCCAGTCAGTAAACTTATATTTGTCTGCACCTCCATGCTTCCTCTTTTACCTTGCTTTGCTCCTGTTGGCTGCCCTAAAGCTCTTTAACCAGCTAACCTCACACCAGAATCACATTCAAAAGAATATTAAATGAATCCACAGTGGAGGAATTTATATATTTATTTACTTATTAGTACTACTTAGATCCAGTTTCACATATTGCATTTTTTTTTTTTAAATGATTAGCCCAGCAGTGGATGATCCACCGCTGGGCTAATAATAATAAAAAGAATTGATTTAGTTGTTTTTTGGGATGTTGGGGTGGAGAGCAAAATTGCATGGGGTGGGGGGGGGCCCAAGAAAATGTTTGCCCAGGGTCCAATCAATATTAAAGACGGCCCTGGGTCCGCACTTACTAAGACTATGAATCTGTTTTGAAGAAGGCCTCAGGATAGGCCGAAACGTTGACACTCTGTAATATATGTAATCAGTAATGTAAATAAAGGATAATTATTGAATTAAGTCCTGTGAGTGCCCTCCATCCACACAATTGCTCTATACTGTCTATTTGAGGATAGCACCCAGGCACTGGCAACACAGATGTAGAAGGAGTGCTAGGCCACCGGCTACAGTATATATATATATATATATATATTTATCAAAAACATATATTGTAAAAATGAAAAAAATGACATCATACCTTAACCCCTTAGTGACCAGAGCACTTTTCCATTTTCTGTCCGTTTGGGACCAAGGCTATTTTTACATTTTTGCGGTGTTTGTGTTTAGCTGTAATTTTCTTCTTACTCATTTACTGTACCCACACATATTATATACCGTTTTTCTCGCCATTAAATGGACTTTCTAAAGATACCATTATTTTCATCATATCTTATAATTTACTATAAAAAAAATGATAAAATATGAGGAAAAATGGAAAAAAACACACTTTTTCTAACTTTGACAACCAAAATCTGTTACATATCTAAAACCACCAAAAAACAACCATGCTAAATAGTTTCTAAATTTTGTCCTGAGTTTAGAAATACCCAATGTTTACATGTTCTTTGCTTTTTTTGCAAGTTATAGGGCCATAAATACAAGTAGCACTTTGCTATTTCCAAACCATTTTTTTCCAAAATTAGCGCTAGTTACATTAGAACACATATCTTTCAGGAATCCCTGAATATCCCTTGACATGTATATATTTTTTTTTAGTAGACATCCCAAAGTATTGATCTAGGCCAATTTTGGTATATTTCATACCACCATTTCACCGCCAAATGCGATCAAATACAAAAAATTGTTCACTTTTTCACAAATTTTTTCACAAACTTTAGGTTTCTCACTGAAATCATTTACAAACAGCTTGTGCAATTATGGCATAAATGGTTGTAAATTCTTCTCTGGGATCCCCTTTGTTCAGAAATAGCACACATATATGGCTTTGGCGTTGCTTTTCGATAATTAGAAGGCCGCTAAATGCCACTGCGCACCACAAGTGTATCATGCCCAGCAGTTAAGGGGTTAATTAGGGAGCTTTTAGGGAGCTTGTAGGGTTAATTTTAGCTTTAGTGTAGTGTAGTAGACAACCCCAAGTATTGATCTAGGCACATTTTGGTATATTTCATGCCACCATTTCACCGCCAAATGCGATCAAATTAAAAAAAACGTAAAATTTTTCACAATTTTAGGTTTCTCACTGAAATCATTTACAAACAGCTTGTGCAATTATGGCACAAATGGTTGTAAATGCTTGTCTGGGATCCCCTTTGTTCAGAAATAGCAGACATATATGACTTTGGCGTTGCTTTCTGGTAATTAGAAGGCCACTAAATCCTGTTGCGCCTCACACGTGTATTATGGCTAGCAGTGAAAGGGTTAATTAGGGAGTTTGTAGTGAGCTTGCAGGGTTAATTTTAGCTTTAGTGTAGAGATCAGCCTCCCATCTGACACATCCCACCCCCTGATCCCTCCCAAACAGCTCCCTTCCCTCCCCCACCCCACAATTGTCCCCGCCATCTTAAGTACTGGCAGAAAGTCTGCCAGTACTAAAATAAAAGGGTTTTAAAAAAAAAATGAATTTTTTTTTTAGCATATTTACATATGCTACTGTGTAGGATCCCCCCCTTAGCCCCCAACCTCCCTGATCCCCCCCAAAACCGCTCTCTAACCCTCCCCTCTGCCTTATTGGGGGCCATCTTGGGTACTGGCAGCTGTCTGCCAGTACCCAGTTTACAATAAAAAGTGCTTTTTTTTTTGTTTGTTTGTTTTTTTCTGTAGTGTAGCTTCCCCCCCCCCACCCCCCACAGACAAACCCCCACCACCTTGCTGATTGTTTTAATTTTCATTTTTTTTATATTTTTTATTTCCCCATTTTCTGCAGTGTAGCGGTTCCCACCCGCTCCCTCCCCGTGCACGCGCCCGCCCCCACCCTCTCGTGCACCAGTGCGCGCCCCCAGCCACCCCCGTCCACGATCCCGCCCCCCTTCACATCCACAGGGCCATCGATGGCCGCCACCCGCCTCCCGGTCCGGCTCCCACCCACCAACACAGGGAGCAACCGATCTCCGGTGCAGAGAGGGCCACAGAGTGGCTCTCTCTGCACCGGATGACTTAAAAAGGTTATTGCAGGATGCCTCCATATCGAGGCATCACTGCAATAACCGGAAAGCAGCTGGAAGCGAGCAGAATCGCTTCCAGCTGCTTTCCACACTGAGGACGTGCAGGGTACGTTCTCAGGCATTAACTGCCTTTTTTCTGAGGACGTACCCTGCACGTCCTCAGTCGTTAAGGGGTTAAAGGGACAGTCTACTCCACAATGTTATTGTTTAAAAGGATAGATAATCCATTTATTACCCATTTCCCAGTTTTATATAACCAACTGGGTTATAGTAATATACTTTTTATTTCTGTGATTATCTTGTATCTAAGCCTCTGCAGACTGCCCCTTTATTTCAGTTCTTTTGACAGACTTGCATTTAAGCCAATCAGTGCTGACTCCTAAGTAACTCAATGGGAATGAGTATGTTATCTATCTATGTAACTGTAAAAAAAACTGTCAAAATGCACTAAGATAAGAGATGGCCTTCAAGGGCTTAGAAATAACCATATTAGCCCACCTAGGTTTAGCTTTCAACAAAGAATACAAGTGATCAAAGCAAATTTGATGATAAAAGTAAACTGGAAAGTTGTTTAAAATCGCATGCCCTATCTGAATCATGAATGTTTAATTTTGACTAGACTGTCCCTTTAAACTTACATCACAAGCCATGGAACTTTTAGACATAAACATACGATATCTTGAAAGTCATCTTTAAATATCATATAATCAACACCCTGTAGTTAAGAATAAATATATCTGGATCTATTATCTGCCTAATTAAACAAAAACTCAATGTCCTTTGATGTTTCACTTCCTTGATTAGTTAATACCTCAATGATTCTACTATTCAAAATCCTTCAGTGCTAACTCTATCTTAAAATGTGGGTGGTTGCTGCAATTAAAAATCATTTTAAGTCTTTGTTTTTTGTTCCAGCAGTTTCTTCCTACAGCGTCAGAATATGCAGTATGTTTGTGTACATTTCCTTACATAAAAAGCCACTAAGTAGTAGTTATTTTATTCAAATATAAATATTGTCCACAGGTAATAAACACAAGCATTAAAGCCATCATGCTTTTCTATTCTAGAAACATACAAATCAAGTCGCTGTCCCCTACAAAGGAGGGATATGTCCACTTTAAAGGGACAGTCTACACCAGAATTTTTATTGTTTGAAAACATAGATAATACCTTTATTACCCATTCCCTTGTTTTGCACAACCAACACAGTTATGTAAATACACTTTCTACCTCTGTGATTACCTTGTATCTAAGCCTCTGCAAACTGCCCCCTTATTTCAGTTCTTTTGACAGACATCCATTTTAGCCAATCAGAGCTTGCTCACTGGAACTCCACGTGTGTGAGCACAGTGTTATCTATATGACAAACGTTAACTAACACCCTCTTGTGTTGAAAAACTGTCAAAATGCCCTGAGAGAAGAGGCGGCCTTCAAGGGCTTAGAAATTAGCATATGAACCTCCTAGGTTTAGCTTTCAACTAAGAATACCAAGAGAACAAAGCAAAATTGGTGATAAAAGTAAATTGGAAAATTGTTTAAAATTACATTCTCTATCTGAATCATGAAATATTTTGGACTAGACTGTCCCTTTAATCCTTTAATTATAAATACCATCACGTATCTGATGTAGGGTTGCCACCTGTCCAAATTGACCCGGATAGCCAGGTTTCAAACTGTGTGCCCGGATTTACAGCTTACACAACGCCGGACATGCACATGTCAGAGCTTACATGGTGGTAACTGCACTTTTCTTCTGAGTCCACCACATCCACCATTCCCTCAACTCTTTTTCCAAAAGAGCACAGTGCCTCCTCCTCTAGCAGCAACACTGTTGCTTTAAACCGCATGACCATACGCCTTCTCATCCCTTCTTTTCCCTCATGTGGTGCTGCCATCTGAGGCAGCACACTGCGTGATTTTCAGACAGGAGGCCAAAGAGAAAATGATCTATGGTAAGGGGGGAATAAGCAGCTGGGGTTTG
Source organism: Bombina bombina (assembly GCF_027579735.1). Classification (NCBI taxonomy): domain Eukaryota; kingdom Metazoa; phylum Chordata; class Amphibia; order Anura; family Bombinatoridae; genus Bombina; species Bombina bombina. Next base: position 315,225,038 of record NC_069503.1, on the reverse strand, counting down.
TTAGGACTGTTACTTATCTTGCTTAGGGACCTTTGTGTGTGCTGCATGCTTGGGTGAACAAATATGCTCCCAGCCTCAGCCCCCCCCCCCCCCCCCAACTATGACCAGCTAACTAACTGGATTATACCTTCTTCTTTAGAAGGTAGTCCTGTGTCCTGTAGATTGGATTTTTAACCCTTTATTGACAGACTAGCATACATTCAAATTAACACATACACAGAGTTAACACCCATAAACTTTAAAGACTCTCCTTTTAAAGATTTTTTTTTTAGGTTTAAGCAGCCCATTTTTAAAAGAAAAATAATAATAATTAAATATATATATATATATATATATATATATATATATATATATATATTATTATTATCATTTATTTGTATGGCGCCGCCAAATTCGGTAGCGCTAGGTGTACATATATATATATATCCAAGTTATAACACAAGCACTCACTGGACTTAATACAGGTGAAATAAAAAGTGTTTTATTCCATATAAACCAGAGACGTTTCAGGGTGTTCACCCCTTCATGGTCTGATGAAGGGGTGAACACCCTGAAACGTCTCTGGTTTATATGGAATAAAACACTTTTTATTTCACCTGTATCAAGTCCAGTGAGTGCTTGTGTTATAACTTGGATATCTGAACTCTCTATAGCACCCTGGCAGAATTGAAATTTACTGTTCGTGGGAGTGCACTTATTTCAGTGGATTTTATATATATATATATATATATATATATATATATATATACACACAAACACAATATAACAGAACATTATTGAACAGCAATCTAATGGACATAATATATACTGTATACACGTTCGCAGGTCAATATTCAATACTTTTCTATGTTGAGTATTGTAATTTAGCTAGTGTGTGGGGTGGCAGAGGGTCCTGTATCTTGAAAGTTCAAGTTTGTAGATATCTGCAGTGTGTGCAATGCAAGAGCCACCAAACCAAGAATGTTATGGCCGCACTGTGGGAATGTGTGTGTCGCTGTGTGAGAGAGTGTGTAAAATGTGAGGGAGTGAGAGCGGTAGTATTAGTAAGTGCGAGCTTGTGTAGTGTTATTATGTGTAGTGTGCACTTTGCTAAAAAAAAAATAACTGCGCTGTGTGTGGTGTAAAAGTGTTTGGGTTTGGCCTGAACTAAAGGTGGCAACACAAATCTACTGCTGCCATTAAAGGGGCACTAAACACATTTCATGCACCCCTTCTAATAATGAGTGCTTCCATTATGGAACCTAAGTTACTCATGTGCAAACAGGTCAGATCTAGAACGTAATGAAAAATAGATTTCAACATGCAGGCGCCAATGACAAGAAATGTAAGAAAATGTATTTAGTGTTTAATGTCCCTTTAGCTTACACAACAGTTGCAAGGATACGACACTCCCACATTTGAAAGAAGCAACCTCCCTCTTTAAAATTAGGTTTTGCATGTAACTGTATGATATTGCACAGAAAACACATGTGCTCGTTTGACCCTCCTCCTACTCCTTTTAGATAAACATTAAAAGCTGTTGCCTTAGCAAATATGCTTCTAATAAAAATGACGACTGTATCAGTAAAAACATTTTCTGTGGAGTATATGCACATATGCCCTGTGATTCGAACACCACAACTGCTTTCTCGGTTTGCATCACTATTGATGAATGCATGTCACCAAAATCTTTTTCAAAATAAAAATGCATTCATTGTGTGCATTTCAGTTTTTAAGCTTTATATTCTTTCAAACATGCAAAGCTGTAAGCCAAAATATGTTTAGCCATTCCAAGTAGTTAACCCCTTCCTGTCTGTCTACATTGGAACAAATAAGTAAAAATAAAAATCAAGTGATCATTCATGCGATCACGTGATTTTAATGATGGAATTAGGTCAGGGAGGAGTGCATGTGATGTTAGGCATGCCCTTCAGCCCTCAATCCCATTTAGACAGCGGCTATGGCTTCAGGACAGCTAAACGGCTAGGACGTTCCATGCCATCCTAACGGCGCTAAAGCCCAGTGCAGTTAGGACGGCAAGTCATAACGGCAGCAAGGGTTTAAAGTGATGCAAATCCTGGCGTTTATGAAACTCTAGGATTTACCAGTGCTATAATTAAAGGGGATGCTGTTGGAGACTTCACCTCATTGAAAAAAAAGCTTTTTGAAGTGAGTGGCTGGAGTCACTCAACACGGCATAAACTTGTGGGCAAATAAAAGTACTTTCTACATGAAGTTTTTTTGTTTTTTTTTTATACTTCATGACTGAAAGTCCCCTTTATATAAAGCGTTGGTAAGTCCTAGCGTTTAACAACATACAGCAAGCTTTCACTTGTAGTACTTAACTCAATTTTCCTGGCACAACTTTACCAAAAATATCTGCAACCTTTACAACCAGAAGAAAAAAAACCTATTGGTATCAAAACATAAAATATTTACAATAGCTATAGAAAATAAGAATAAAATACATTTACCTTCATGTACTGTGATACCACAATTGTCACATTGTATTATTTCATCGGCATCCTCACTATTGTCCCCAAGACAAACACAACATATTAATATATGATCCATTTTCTGAGAACTCCATTTTTCACTTTTTTCAAGAATTAGAGAGTCCTAAAATATAAGACAATAAGAAAAGGTTCAAATTATCATTAAAAAACAAATGTGTTTATTTCTAAACAAATAAGTCAAACCAACAAGTGGACATAGAAAAAAAAAATTCTTTAATAGGTTCTCCATCATAAAGAAATATGATCTAACACTGTGTATTTAAGATTTTATTCTTTAACATAGTCTTTATCTTCAGTATTCTTTATCATTTCCTCATACAAGCTAAATATTTTTCCTTGATTACTTCTGCACCCCTTTCTACCTTTTAGTTTCCGATCACTAACAAATGTAGTCTATGGCAGTAGTTGACAATTTTATATAAAACTTAGGAGCCACAAGTAATATGGGGGAGTCACTGGCACATTTTAGAACAGAAAGATGTTTTAAAATAAATATATGTAGAATAATTAAAACATTAAGAACCCAAAGTAAAATTTTAGGAGCTATGGCACCCTGGCTCCCTGGATTTGTTAAAGGGACAGTGTAGACCAATTTTCAAATAACTGCATGTACTAGACACAACTATAACAAATAATATGCACAGATACTCATCTAAAAATCCAGTATAAAACTTTCTAAAAACAGAAGCTCCCAGTTTAGCACTGTTCATGAGGTTAGGCTGGGACACCCAGTGAAAGGGGTTGGGAAAGTAGTAAAAGCAGACACTCCCCCCTCCCCTACATATGAAAAGACAGATTACAGACTCCTGCTTTCTCCTGTTTATGTAAACGCACTTGTGCATCTGAAACTTTGAGACTTGGTTAGGAGTCTGAAAATCTGCACAATGTTATTAAAAAATATGCAAAACTATACATTGTTACAAAACACTCCCAGATGGGCTATATAAATGGATCATCTACAAAAGATGTATGCACAGAAAAATCTAGTGTACAATGTCCTTTTAAGATCTGGTTTAACAATGGTAGAACAATTCACTTCCACAAGAAGATGATCCCTTGTACATACATGTTGTAATAACATAATTAAAAGCTATATTTTTATAGTACCCTAATATGTAATAGTAACATTAGAAGTTAGTATTTACAAAAACAAAATGGAGAGTCCACAATGTCATTCAATTACTAGTTGGAATATCACTCCTGGCCAGCAGGAGGAGGCAAAGAGCACCACAGCAAAGCTGTTAAGTGTCAATACCCTACCCATAATCCCCAGTCATTCGACCGAAGGGAAATGGAAAAGGAATAACACAAAGGTGTAGAGGTGCCTGAGGTTTTGTAAAAAATAACTGTCTTAATAAAGGGTGGGGTCGTGGACTCTTCATATCCGGAAAGAAAGAAATTTATCAGGTAAGCATACATTTTGTTTTCTTTCCTAAGATATGGAGAGTACACAACGTCATTCAATTACTAGTGGGAACCAATACCCAAGCTAGAGGAGACAGAATGAACAGGGAGGGAGAACAAGACAGGCAGACCTAAACAGAAGGCACCACTGCTTGAAGAACCTTTCTCCCAAAAGAGGCCTCAGCCGAGGCAAAAGTATCAAATTTGTAAAATTTTGAAAAAGTATGCAGAGAGAACCAGGTTGCAGCCTTGCAAATCTGTTCCACAGAAGCTTTATTTTTGAAAGCCCAAGAAGAGGAGAGAGCCCTAGTGGAATGAGCTGTAATTCTCTCAGGAGGCTGCTGTCCAGCAGTCTCATAAGCAAAACAAATCATACTTCTCAAGGGAAAGAGAAGTAGAAGTAGCCTTCTGAGCCTTACGCTTTCCTGAGAAACAAACAAACCAGGGCAGAAGACTGGCGAAAATCCTTAGTCACCTGTAAGTAGAATTTTAGAGCATGCACAACATCCAAGTTGTGCAACAGACGTTCTTTATGAGAAGAAGGATTGGGACAGAGAAAAGGAACAACAATTTCCCGATTAATATTTCTATCCGAAACCACTTTAGGAAGAAACCTTAATTTAGTATGAAGAACTGCCTTATCCGCATGAAAGGTAAGTTAAGGAGAATCACACTGCAAAGCCGAGAGTTCCAAAACTCTCAGAGCAGAAGATATAGCAATAAGAAACAAAACCTTCCATGAGGTTGGTTTCCAGAGGAGGAGCTATACGCATGTCACACAGCGCTGCTCCTTGGAACCTCCGCATCTGAGCCCTAGGCGGAGGAATCGCGTTGGGTATCCAGGGGACTTGGGCTGGAGTGCGATAGAGCAAGCCATCGGCTCACGAAGACTGCACAGACGCCCAACCAACGGCGCTAAGTGCTAACCCGCTGCAGTCATCTGCGACTGAAGTGTTGAGGACTAGGCAGAATTGTTGCTTGGATCCATCCGGGTATTGCTGGTGCTGGCTTCCCCCACCCACCGGTGCTGCGAGAGGGGGGCTGAGTATCCGCTACCCACGCTGGCGTACTGTGACGATCAGCGGCCCTGCTTCTCTCTGGATTCCAGCTGTGGAGAGAGTGCTTCTACCTGGATTGAAGAAACGGGAATCCCTCCCGCATTACATATCAAAGGCCGCTAGAGCGAGGATGTGCTAAGATTGGAACGCTGTGGAAGGGGGTGAGGCCCCACATCTAAAAAAGAACAGCCGACGCTCCAGATGGGCATATCTCTGAGAGATGAATCCCAAGTATACATACATTGAGTATTTTAACTGAAACCTGATGGATTGCGGTGTCTCATACAAAAAGAAAAAATGTATATTCTGATGCTGGCTTTGCATAACTTGCTTTTCTGAAAGTTACTTGCTTGAAATCTGATGGAATGTGGTGTCTCACACAAAAAGAAAAACGTATATTCTGATGCTGGCTTTGCATGACTTGCTATTCTGAAGGCTACTTGCTTACTAAATAACCCATAAGTTGGCACTAGTATTTAAAGTGCCTTATAACTTCCCATGAAGATATCTTGCTGATCTTACACCTAACGTTGCTCAGGGACCTATCGCTTTTCTTTCATTAACCTATTCTGCTGGATTCTTACCAAATTGCTGCAGGTTCACTGAAAAGAGGAATATTATTGCCTATTGTGTGTTAAATAAGGGCTGGACTAAACAAAACAAGCTAAAAATTCAAACAAGCCCCTGTAAATTCAGCCATCTGATATCTACAATAGGCATAATTGTATACCATTATAACTGTGCAATCTAATTATCTATACTTTCCCTATATCTCAGTAGAATCGTAAATGATTTAAGTATTGGTCCCACTCTAGTATATACCTGAGTCCTCTTAGGGGTGACTGCTGAAAGTTTTACTAATAAGGGTTATTTTAGTTTATTTTAGCTAATTCTCCTCTTAACTGGTATTGCTCTCCAAAGTGCTCCATAACCTCTTCATTAGTGCTAGAGATAACTAGCTAAACTAAAAACTAATCTTGTCCTGAGGTCTATTGTTTTTTCTGGTCTGGTAAAACTGAACCTGCTAGATCCTTATGAATTCGCATATTGAAAATTGGATTGGTATGGTTTAAATGGTGGTAATCATTTCATGTGTAATGTATGGATGTACTAAACAAAACAAAAACAATTTGAAAATTTTCAAGTTTCCTTAACCTAAAATATCTTGTATTTCTGATATTTATAATAGGCACAAACATTTATAATTTTTATATAAAATATATCTTTCTAGAGCTATAAAGGTTCTGTGTATTGGCTCTGGCTCTGATTTAATATATACTTGGGCCTGCCAATATATCCTTAAACAGAAGGAGCTGTTGAAAAATTGCTTATTAAGAGTTACATTAAATAACTTCAGTTAACCTTGTTTTCATTGTCTTCTTATTGGTCCCCTCCTGGGAAAATATCTGAACAGTTACTTCTTTTTTTTTTTCCTTGTCTGCCTAGCTGGTCTTAAACACACTTAGTTTGAAGAAAAGACTTTTGCAACCACTTTTTTTCCCTCACTAATTCACTTCACTCCCACCTTTTCTTTTGTTTTTCTTCTCTTCCTCACATTATATGGATAAATATATTAAGTCACCCAACTACTCAAAAAATATTTCTCCAGCTATGGCGGGTAAACACAGAGAAAGGAAAAATAAAAATACCATAGATACGACAACAGAGGCACATTCCATAAATACTAACCCTGTACATTGTAACGAGAATATCGATATGCAAACACTAGTTGAGAATATTGCAAGTGCATTGTCACCTAAATTTGATGTCCTCAAATCTGAAATTAAACAGGACATTTCAATTTTAACAAACAGACACCTAGATTACGAGTTTTGCGTTAGGAGGGGTGCGGTGCTAACGAGCAGTTTAAGCTCACCGCTCACTTGCAGACAGCGCTGGTATTACGGGTTTTTACAAACCCGTCGTTAGCCGCAAAAAAAGTGAGCGAAGAGCAAAATTTAGCTCCACATCTCACCTCAATACCAGCGCTGATTACGTTAGCGGTGAGCTGCTGAAACGTGCTTGTGCACGATTTCCCCATAGGAATCAATGGGGGAGAGCCGGCTGGAAAAAAAACTAACACCTGCAAAAAAGCAGCGTAAAGCTCCTAACGCAGTCCCATTGATTCCTATGGGGAAATACTTTTTATGTCTACACCTACCTCCCTAACATGAACGCCGGGTCTAAACACCCCTAATCTTACACTTATTAACCCCTAATCTGTCGCTCCGGACACCGTCGCAACCTACATTATATTACTAACCCCTAATCTGTCGCTCCGGACACTGCCGCCACCTACATTATACTTATGAACCCCTAATCTGCTGCCCCCAACATCGCCGAACCCTACATTATATTTATTAACCCCTAATCTACCGCCCCCAATGTCGCTGCAACCTAACTACATTTATTAACCCCTAATCTGCCGCCCACGTCGCCACCACTATAATAAAGTTATTAACCCCTAAACCTAAGTCTAACCCTAACTAAATTAAATACAATTAATTACAATTAAATAAAATTATCTAAAGTACGAAAAAAACAAACACTAAATTACAGAAAATAATAAGCACCTGGGCCCGACGCACAGCCCAATGAGTTTTATAAAAACCTACCCCAAAATATCACCCCCTATCTGGAAAATCTTTTCATTCTTTTTTGCATTAAAAATAATCCTGTCCCCTCTAACTTTTCTGCATCTATGACTATGCTAATTTTGAAACAAGGGAAGGATCCTACAAAAAAGAAATCTTACAGGCCTATAGCACTTCTCAATTCTGACTACAAGCTACTTACACATATTCTGGCTAATCGCCTTCAAATTATATTACCAAATATCATTCATAGAGATCAGGCAGAGTTCATGCATAAAAGAAATTCAGCGGCTAAGATTAGAGAGATTTTCTTGACTATTGATCATTTTAATTCTTTAAAGGGACTTCCTTGGCAGGAGAGAGTATCCTCGCCGGACCTAGCAATCATTTCGATAAACACAGAAAAGGCTTTTGACTCTGTTCATTATGATCATCTGATATTTTCTTTGCTTAAATTTGGATTTAAAGAAAAATTTGGCAGATTTATTTGTAACTTATGTAGCGTCTCAGCTACAAAATTAATAATAAATAATTTATCATCAGCTATAATTTTTAATAGAGGTATGTGCCAAGGATGCCCCTTATCTCCTTTTCTTTTTAATCTTTCAATTGAACCCTTAGCTATTATGATCCGGCAATATCAGGAAGGTATTAAAATCAGACGTAAGGAGTTAAAGATGACTTTGTATGCAGATGATGTGTTATTATACATATCCAATACTAAGATAAATATCCCAAAAGTCTTATCAATAATTGAATTGTTTGGATCCTTCTCGGCCTACAAAGTAAATGCTTCGAAATCTGAGATGTTATGGATTAGGAAAAATGGGGATTCAGCGGCTGTAACACCATTCAAAGTAGTAACTGAGGCTTTCAAATATCTAGGCATTTTTATTTCTCTCTATTCAGAGAACTGGTATAATTTGAATATACGCCCTGTTCTTGATAGGGTTAAAGAAAATATGAAAAACTGGCAAAACTTTCCACTCTCCATTTCTGGCCAGATAGCTTTGTTCAAGATGGTTCTCCTGCCAAAAATGTTGTATTATTTACAGAATACACCACTTCTTATAAAAAGAAAGGACCTGAGAACTATAAATGTTTCACTTCAAAGATTTATTTGTCAAAATAAGAAACCGAGAATCTCATTTAAAAAACTTTGCCTTCCTAAAAAATTTGAAGGCTTAGCCCTACCCGACCTCCGAATGTATAACTTAGTATCCCTAGCCCGAATAGTAGTGGATTGGATTGTAAGTCTAAATTATTTTACTAATAATGATCTTGAACACAATATATCTTATCCATACTCGCTGGTATCTCTGATACACTGTCGACCTAATAATGTGCCCAAAAACATAAAACAACTGAAATATATATATATATATATATATATATATATATATATATATATATATATATACTTATACTAGCTTGGCGCAGGATTCTTACAATATTAGCAATTAAAGCTGATGTTTTGAAATTTCAAACCATTCTTGGGAATCCAGAATTCCAGCAAGGGACTCCGTCACTAATATTTCAGAAATGTAATGATCTAGGACTAAGTAGGATATCGAAATTACTAGAAACAGAGAGGCAGGCAGTTAAAACATTCAATACATTAAGTCATGAATTTAATTTTTCGAATAAAAACTTCTTTGCATATTTACAAGTGAGACACTATATCTCAAAGCTAGTAATGGATTATGGAAAGAGGTGGCAAAGGGATGAAATTGAAGATTGGCTCACATTGGCAAAGAATGTAATTCTATCCATATCCGTGGGGTATCAAATACTTGTATTTCAAAGAGGCGAGTCAAACCTGACAGAAATCTCTCAACAATGGAGCAATTTAATTTCCCCAGAAAATATAAATATTGATCGGGTTAGAAGGTCTTTGGGCCTGGTTTCTCAGACTACATTGTACTCAACCTAGATAGAATTGCATATAAAATTATTATATAGGACATATTATACACCAGAGAGAGGAGATAGATGGGGAAATGTCCTTTTCAGCTCATGTCCAAAATGTTCATATCCAAGGGCCAACTTAGTACATATGATATGGGAATGCCCTAAGATCCGTCAACTCTGGCATAAAGTAACCTACTGGGCATGTAATATACTGAACCTCCCCTTGCAAGATATTAACCTTACACAAATAATATTTCTAAGGGAAGAGATTCAAAAGTTCAAATATAAAAAGTTGGTTAATATGATTATTCTAACAGTTATATTTGATCTTTAGGAAGTGGAAGGAAGCAAATACCCCTTATATTCTTGAAATTAAGAATTATATGAAAAAACAATATATACTAGAACAACACAATGTAGATATGAACAATAACAGAGATATTAATATTTTTTTGAGAAATGGTCCCCATTTGTTAAAAGTTTTCCTTCAAATGAAAGGGAACATCTGATCTATCCCTTCAGAAATAGTGAAATAATACTATTGGGAATTTGGTAATATAAGTAAAAGGGAAGGGATAAAAGAAGAAAAGAGAAGAATCCCCCCATTTTTTTCTCTCCCCCTCCCAGCCCCTCCAAGAATTCTTTGAATAAATCACTTTATATACAGGATTTGTTTCTTTCTTTTTCTTTTTCTGACATGTTATTAACAATTACATTATTGCAATGGTTGATGATGTATGTCTTCTTTTTCTGTAAATAATGCTTGTAATGCATACTTTTTGTTAAGCTTATTGATTTATAATGTTGATGTTAAGTATGATAAATTGATAAAATCAATAAAAAGAAATAAAAAGAAAAAAAGAAACAAAACCTTCCAAAATAGCAACTTAATATCTATGGCAGTGCTTGACAAATATGTTCAAAATCTAGGAGCCAGACCAAAAATCTAGGAGCCAGGCATTTTTTTGTTGTTTTTTTATGTGTGTGTGTGTGTGTGTTTATGTGTGTATATGTGTGTGAATATTCTGTGGGTCTCTCCAGGAGGGTGGGTGTGTATGTCTTTGTGCATTTTCTGTGGATGTCTGTGAGGGTGTGTGCATATGTCTTTGAGCTTTTTCTATGGGTGTCTCTGTGAGGGTGTGTGTATGTTTGTCTTTGTGTTTTTTCTCTGGATGCCTCTGTGAGGGTGGATGTGTATGTCTGTGTTTTCTGTGGATGTCTCTGTGAGGGTGTGTGTGTATATGTATGTATGTATGTGTGTTTTCTGTGGATGTCTCTTTGAGGGTGTGTGTTTTCTGTGAGGGTGTGTGTATGTATGTCTTTCTGTGTTTTATGTGGTTGTCTCTATGTGTGTGTATGTCTTTGTGTGTTTTCTGTGGGTGTCTCTGTGTGTGTGTGAGTGTGTATGTCTTTGTGTGTTTTCTGAGGCTGTCTCTGTCGGTTTTCCTTTGGTGTATGTGCGAGTTTGTTATGTGTGTGTGTCCATTGTCTGTTCCTTTTTAGGACATTTTGACCTTACTACTGATTATTCACATCTTTCTACAGACTTTGAGACCTTTCCGGAGGTCACCAATCTACCATTTAACCTTTAAATTATTGTTTAGGCAATTCAGGGCCCTTCCTTTCAGCCACTGCATGCTGTTGTCATCATTTAGTTGCCATCTTCCTTTACAAAAAGATAATCAGAACTCCATATTTTGTTTTCTAAATCTCCTTTTTTTACAAAACTGGAGTTTACCTCATTACTTGTCAGGTCAATGTAAACAAGTGCTGAGTTTCTGTTTGGGTGTCTGTGTCGGAGTGTGTTTCTTTGCGTGTCTGCTAGAGTGTCTATATGTGAATCCTTATGTGTGAGTGTGTGTGTGTTTCAGTGTATGAGTGTGTCTGTGTGTGTTACACACAGCAACCTTTACAACATTTCCAAGTTTAAATAGACACTTAAGAATAAAGTGCATATACGTTTAGTCACTTGGTCAAAAATTGCACATGTCAAAGAAGGGGGGGGGGGGCCTGATCAATGGTTAAGTAAGGGGCCCAAACATTTCTAGCGGCGGCCCTGTGCAAGGCACAAGAATTCTTAGTACAAATAAAGAAATAAACAGGCACATAGTGGATATGCATACATACTATAGCAGTGCACCTGCTTAAAGTGCTGTTTGCAGTGCCTGAGATTAAACTGCATCAGTGAACAATAAACTGGATATAAATAGATCAGCATGTACCGCTAGCAGTGCAGCTAAATATAATTTATTTAATTTTTTTATTTTGACAATTGATAGCATACAAAAAATCTTGGAATGCTTAGAAAAGTTATAAATATTTTTTATGTCATGTTGAGAACTGAGCTTGAGGCTCAGATCCTCTTCTTTCATTACTAAAATCTATTCAGTCAAATGAATTCAGTCTTGATCTGAATGGCACCTTATGGTGTGTTAGTTTTAAATGTACTGACTGCACTCAATCTCATGCCACAGACCCTCCTCGGTAAACCTGTGCTCTGGCCGCGTCATTGGCCTTTACCCAGGGTTAAACGCTACTTTTTTCACTGCATGCAGGAACCCAGCCAATCCTGCCCTCCCAGCAGTTAGACAGCAGCAATCTCAACACGGACGGTCCCTCAGTACACCTGCTGCTTTTGATTATTTTCAACAACGCTGCCTCAGCGCTTGTAATAACGAGAGATCTAGCTGGGGTACAGTCACACACTGTTGGCTGATCAGTCAGTCACAGGAAGTAACGCAGTTGGACCTGGGGAGGTAAAAAAGTCATTATTCCACTTGAGTCAGTGAGCCGTAGCACTACCTACCCGGACAGAAAAAGTGTCTTTAGAACCCACCTGAGCTAAGAGACAACAGTAAGAGTTCCAAAGCTTGCCGCATCTGTACTGTTCACTGCCACCGACGTTGAGCGAGGAGCCTGGTAACTGTTGCCACGTGCAGATGGCAGGACTATTATTGGGTGAAATGTCATGTGACCACAGTGACTTAATGACGGTAACTATGACCTAATAGGAAGTTGTTTTGTTTCTTTTTTTTTTAAACTCCAGTCCAGGCCGGGTAAAATGCGGGATAGACTGCCCACTGTGCTGCTTTCTCAGTCTTCAATGACAGCTTCGTGTTCTGACACTCTTACGGCCATAAAAAAAGCCTGTGCACATGCTTAATAGCCCCTGCACATATGACCTCACCGCTTGCCAAAGCCGCAAGTAAACTAGCAGAGATCAAGTGGCAGTAGGTAAGGGACAATCAGGGAAAAAAAACTGAGGCGCCAGACATAATTTTTAAGGCGCCATTTGGCGCCCAGGATAATCGAGCACTGATCTATGGAATGCATTAGCTCTAACGGAGCCTGCATAAAAACAAGAATAAGGCTCAAAGGAGGAGCAACAGATTTAAACACAGGCCTGATTCTGACCAGGGCCTGACAAAAAGACTGAACATCTGGCACATCCGCCAGTCGCTTGTGTAACAAAATAGATAATGCAGAAATCTGACTGTGACGAACCAAAGTTATCCAACCCTGCGCCAGTCACTTATTTGGCACAGAAAGGGTTATCAGCCCCCTTTTACTGTCACAAATAGGTCACAATCTAGCCACACCAGGCAAGCTTGTGATTCAGTTTAGTGGGTGCAAGGGTTAACCACACTCCCTAGTCTGTACTAGACGTAAGAGAAATGCCCAAAACTCCCTTTTAATGCCACCCACGCTAAACCAACAATCCTATAGCTCCAATACTGCCACAACTTAAAATTTATTAAAGGGAAAATACCTAAGAAAAAACCCAGACTTTACACATTAACTCTCTAAATACAATTTAGCAGAAAATAACCTAAATTATACAGTTCTAATATTCCAGTGTCTTTCAGTAACGTGGTTCAATTATTAGACAAAGGCCAAACTTAATAAAGGAATTATTTATTATGCCAAAAATATTATGCACAATGCATTATTAATAAAAAGTTGTTACAAATAAAATTACACACGCAAACAGTGTTTTAAAATAAAAAGGAGAAAAACAATTGAATACTTTCCTAGTTTTCAAGATCTGCGCCAGGGGCTGGCATGAAAATGATGGCTCCTTACTTCTGTAAAGCAGCTCCCCTTGTAAGAATGAACACCTTATTGTTAAAAACATAAGATTCTTATACCATTTTCCAGAGATCAGGTTGCCTGACCACACCCTCCTGGGTGAGCTAAAAAAAAAACCCAGTCTTTATGCCCTTCAATAGACTAAGTTCTTGCCTGAAATTATACAATCCATTATAATTTCTGCTAGGTAACTATTTCTATATTTACATATCGGGAACCTCTTAGTTTCATTGGGAGAATCGGTTTGATATCAAATATGCCATAGGTTGTCATAATTACCTTCATTTAAAGTTATAACAGTTTTAACACACATATGTACATAATATACCTATGTCCTTTCAGTGACCTGGTCAGTGTTTGTGATGGAGGCCCTGTTTTGCATCATGCATTCTATTGACAGCCTAAGCCATAAACCCTTTCCTGTGTATTTTCTGAAACTAAGAGCTTGAGTGGCTTTATGACTCAATGCATACACAATAACAGTTGGTGGGGCTATTTAGGAGGCTCCTGGCACTTCAAAGAAAACACAAGTCACAATTCTTCTTGAAAAACAAATAACTGTTTTGAGTTCAAGCTACACAGAATTAACCCCTTCTTAGCCAAATCCTGAGGTTTTCGTGACACTGACCATTCAGAGAACTGACTGACAACCCTTTCTCCAGACCTTCCTGGAGAAAAGACAAAATATTAGGTATCCTAACCCTACTCCAAGAGTAGCCCTTGGATTCACACCAATAAAGGTATTTATGCCATACCTTATGGTAAATTTTTCGAGTATCAGGCTTGCGAGCCTGGATCATGGTCTCAATGACCGACTCAGAAAATCCACGCTTAGACAGAACTAAGCGTTCAATCTCCAAGCAGTCAGCTTCAGAGAAACGAGATTTGGATGGAGGAATGGACCCTGAGTTAAAAAGTCCTTCCTCAGAGGCAACCTCCAAGGTGGCCGAGATGACATCTTCACTAAGTCTGCGAGGCTATGCAGGAGCTATTAGAATTACAGATGCTCTCTCTTGTTTGATACGAGCAATAACCCGTGGAAGGAGCGCAAACGGAGGAAACAGGTATGCTAGACCGAAATCCCAAGGAACCGCCAGAGCATCTATCAGAGCGGCCTGAGGATCTCTTGACCCTGAACCGTACCTTGGAAGCTTGGCGTTCTGTCGAGACGCCATCAGATCAGACTCCGGCACCCCCCCCAATTGAGAGTTAACCTGGAGAACACTTCCGGATAGAGAACCCACTCCCTGGGATGAAATGTCTGTCTGCTCAGGAAATCCGCTTCCCAGTTGTCCCCTCCAGGAATGTGGATAGCAGATAGACAACAATTGTGAGCTTCTGCCCACTGAATAATCTGTGCCACCTCCTTCATGGCTAAGGAACTCCAAGTTCCTCCCTGGTGGTTGTATGGGGAGAGCAGATTCCTCCCGAATCCATAGTCCTTGCACCTTTAATGAGTCCCAGCCTGCTCCCCAGCCAAGCAGGCTGGCGTCAGTGGTCACAATTACCCAGGAAGGACCCCGGAAGCATGTGCCATGAGACAGATGGTCCTGGGAAAGCCACCATGGGAGAGAGTCTCTTGTCGACTGGTCTAGATCTATCCTCTGAGACAGATCTGAATGGTTTTCTTTCCATTGTCTGAGCATGCATAACTGCAGAGCTCTCAAATGGAATCGAGCAAAGGGAATGATATCCATGGAAGTGACCATCAGATCAATTACCTACATACATTGAGCCACTGATGGCCGAACAGTAGACTGAAGAGAGAGGCAAGAGGAGAGAATTTGGGAATTTCTGACCTCCGTCAGAAAAATTTTCATAGATAGGGAATCTATTATGGTCACTAAGAAAACCACCCTTGTAGCTGGAACAAAGGAAATCTTTTCCAGATTCATTTTCCAACCGTGGGAATGTAGAAAAGACAGCAAGATCTCTGTATGAGAGTTTGCTTGTTGAAAAGATGGTGCCTGAACCAATATGTCGTCCAGGTATGGCGCCACTGCAATTCCCTGAGACCTGATCACTACCAAGAGAGCCTCCAGAACCTTTGTGAAAATTCTGGGAGCTGTGGCAAGGCCAAACGGAGGAGGCACAAACTGAAAGTATTTGTCTAGAAAGGCAAATCTCAGGAATTTCTGATAATCCCTGTGGACGGGAACATGAAGATACGCGTCCTTCAGGTCTATGGTCGTCATGAACCTCTTGGACCAAAAAGAAGAATGGAACGAATGGTTTCCATTTTGAAGGACGGTACCCTGAGAAACTTGTTGAGGCACTTTAGGTCTAAAATGGGACGAAAAGTTCCCTCTTTTTTGGGAACCACAAACAGATTTGAATAGAATCCTAGACCCTGTTCCCTTACTGGAACTATCACTCCCAGGGAGGAAAGATCCTGAACGTTGTTCAAGAATGCCTCTCTTTTTACCTGGTCTGCAGATAATCTTGAGAGGGGGAAGTTTTGAATTCTATTCTGTAACCCTGAGATACTATGTCTACAACCCAAGGATCTGGGACATCTCGTCTTCATGCTTGCCAAAACAGGGAAAGTCTGCCCCTCACTTGATCCAATCCTAGACCGGGGGCTGACCCTTCATGCTGACTTAAACTCAGCTTTGATTGCTTCCCCTTATTCCAAGATTGGGCTTTCAAGAAGACTTGGATTGCTCCTGATTGGAAGAGGGAGAGGAAGACTTTTGACCTTTGAAGTTACGAAAGGAACGAAAATTACTTTGAGTCTGTTCTTCTCTTGCGGAAGAAAAGACCTTTTTCCACCCATAATATCAGAAATTATTCCTGCCAGACCAGGTCCAAACAAGGTCTTACCCTTGTAAGGAAGTGCCAGAAGCTTGGACTTAGAGGTAACATCAGCTGACCAAGATTTTAGCCACAATGCCCTGCGGGCTAGGACAGTGAAGCCAGACATCTTGGCTCCAAGTCTAATAATTTGTATGTTAGCATCAGAAATAAAGGAATTGGCTAGTTTGAGAGCCTTAATCCTATCTTGTATCTCCTTCAACGGAGTCTCTACTTAAATGAATTCAGACAAGGCATCACACCAATAAGATGCCACACTTGCTACGGTGGCAATACAAACTGCAGGTTGCCATTGAAGAGCCTGATGAACATACATCTTCTTCAAATAAGCTTCCAGCCATGGGATCCTTAAAGGAACAGCTATACTCTATAGGGATTGTAGTTCTCTTAGCCAGAGTAAAAATAGCCCCTTCTACTTTAGGCACCATGTACCAAGAATCTTTAATGGAGTCAGCAATAGGAAACATCTTTTTAAATACAGGAGACGGGGAGATAGGAATTCCTGGCTTCTCCCATTCCTGTGAAATAATCTCCGCCACACAGTCTGGGAAAGGAAAAACTTCCACAGAGGAAGGAACATCATAGTATTTATTAAGTTTACTAGAATTCTTAGGGTTGACAATGACAGAAGTATCAGAGTCGCCCAAAGTAGCCAATACCTCCTTAAACTCCTTTAACAGTACACAAAGGTTTTCAAGCTTAAATCTGAAGTTTACTTCTTCAGTATCAGATGAAGGAATAATACTGTCCGAATCTGAGATTTCACCCTCAGGCTACCGATGTATCCTCCTCATCAGACTTATGAGGAAGGGCAACCTGCGTAGTAGTAGGTGGAGCAGAAACCTTACTATCTGAATGTCTAATTTTCCTCTTGCATTTTCCCAGCATAGGAAAAGCAGATAATGCCGCAGATACCGCAGAATATACCTGTGCAGCAAAATCTGCAGGCAAATAAACTCCTCCAGGAGGCTGAGAGGAACTGCAGGGCACTGTATGTGGCGCCGTAGAGGCTTGGGACGTTTGAGAAGAAAGCTGTGGCATTGCCTGATCAGCATCATCCTGAGAGACATTGGGCTCAGAGGGCAACAATTTATCTTTAAATTTAAGTGTTCTAGCTAAGCCTCCAGCACAGAATTACATAGGTAAAACAATTTGTGCCTCAAGGCATAACAAGCATTTATCAAAAGACACAAAGTCTTGGTCCATGTCCATAATACTAAATAAAAAATTGCACAAATTTTAGAATTATTTTAAATACACTGTCACTTTAAGAATTTTTAATACCCCCAAAGCCGCTTAACGTTATGCAAAAATTCTTTAAAATAATAAACAAATCAGGCCCCCTAAACCTCAGACAGGCTGAGGTGCCTTACCGTAACACTTATGCTCAATTTGACTGCCAGAAGTCTCTAAAACAATCATATAGTAGATCGACACTGAAGAGACTGAAATTCAACGACACCGCTCCGTTAATATCCGACAGCAGAGAGAAGTCACATGATCGGCAGAGAGAGGAAACTATGCATCAAGTAAATGGCGCACATTTCCCTCTGCCTACAATACTGGAGCTTAATTTACACAAACGGTCAAGCAGTCTGTCAGTTAGCCTGTTCTAGCTAAGCAAGCAAAGAAACCAACTGCCAAATTTTAAGTTTATACATAAATCCCTGTATAAAACATAAGCTACATACACTTATAAAGTATTTCAACAAAATTAGCCCAAATAGGAAAAACGTCCCAATAAAGGGAAAATTAACCCCTAGTCTCAACATATACTGCATAATGTGCCTGCCTACTGCCAAAGAAAATCCTGTATAAAGGATTTTAAAAATGTCCCCGTCTACTGCATATGACATATTCTTCTGAAGTGCAAGTGTCCAAGACCTAGAAGACAAAAGCACTTTTATCTGGAGTCTAGCTGTCCGGCAGGAAGACAGCTCACAAGGCGTGAAAGGACACATACTCCTTACAGAGACCTTTAGAAAAAGAAAGAACAGAGTAATCAACTCTGGCTTTCTGTACCGTGGGCAGCAATGTGTTAGGAAACAAAGCAAGGACTACCTCACAACTTCCTAACTGCTTAAAAGCCACCACTATTTTACTGAAGAGATTGATGTGGACTCAGCTAAACCCAAATCCTTGCTTGCAGGGAAAAGTACCCGAAAAAAGAATTAATTTCTTCAGACACCAAACTTCACCTCCTCCATTGACAGAGGCAAAGAGAATGACTGGGGATTATAGGTAGGAGAGTGACACTTAACAGCTTTGCTGTGGTGCTCTTTGCCTCCTCCTGCAGGCCAGGATTGATATTCCCACTAGTAATTGAATGATGTTGTGGACTCTCCATATCTTAGGAAAGAAATAAACCTATTTGAATAATAAAATATTTATCTCATAAATGGTGAATTTTTACCAGTAAATATTTCTTCCAATGAACTGAATTAAAGGTACATGAAACCCAAAAACTTTCCTTCCTGATTCAGATAGAGCATACAATTGTAAACAACTTTCCAATTTACTTCTATTCCCAGAGGCAGAACTTTTTTTTATTTTCTGCGATGAGATTTTTTTAGTGAAAATCTTTCTGCAGTGTCTCACTGCACTCACACACACATATATATATATATAATATTTATATACACAGACATACACACACACCTATATATATATATATATATATATATATATACATACAGACAGACACACACAATATACACACACATACACACACAATATACACAAACATATACAAAAACGCACGTTTATTAAAGGAAAAAAATCTGGCTCCTAAAAGTACTTTGGCTGGCTCCTAGACTTAAAATAAATTTGTTAAGCACTGACTTACCTTTTCTACAATGTGCTATTACCTGTACCACACTGGAGTTCAGGAAAGGGGTAGGAAATTGACACACACGCACATACACAGAGATACATACACTCACACAGAGATACATACACACACACACACAGATACATACACAAATACACACACACACACATATATATATATATATATATATATATATATATATATATATATATATATATATATATATATAGACACACACATAATATACACACACATACACAAACACAATATACACACACAGTATACACAAATATATACACACACCATACATACACACACACACATTCATTAAAGAAAGAAATAATATGGCTCCTAAAAGTACTTTGGTTGGCTCCTAGACTTAAAATAAATTTGTTAAGCCCTGACTTACCTTTTCTGCAATTGCTATTACCTGTACCACACTGGAGTTCAGGAAGGGGGAGGAAATTGACACACATATACACACAGATACATACATACACACACGCACATACAGATACATGCACACACACAGATACATACACACACACAGATACATACACACACACAGATACACGCACACACACAGATACATACACTCACACAGATACATACAGACACACAGATACATACAGACACACAGATACATACAGACACACAGATACATACAGACACACAGATACATACAGACACACAGATACATACAGACACAAACACAGAGATACATACAGACACAAACACAGAGATACATACATACATACACAGAGATACATACACACACAGAGATACATAAGCACGCACAAACACAGATACATACATACACACGCGCACAGAGATACATACACACAGAGATACATACATACATACACACACACAGAGATACATACACAAATACACACACACATCCACACACACAGAGAGATACATACACACACAGATACATACAGATATACACACACAGATACACACACACAGATATAAACACACAGATACATACACATACAGAAACACACACACACACACAGATACATATATACACACACATTAAAGAACAAAAAAGAAATCTGGCTCCTAAGTATTTTGATTGGCTCCTAGACTCCTTGAATAAATTTGTTAAGCCCTGACTTACTTTTTCTGCAATGTGCTGTTACCCTGTACCGCAGTGGAGTTCAGGAAGGGGGAGGAAACTGAAGAGAGAGGAACATAGTAAATATTTACATTGAGAGAGAATGGAACAGTGACACCTGCAGGCAGAAATTAAAAGTGCAGGCAAAAAAAAAATTCTCCAGAAACTATAAATTTTCTACGATGAGATTGCACATCGCAGTATGTTCTGCCTTGGGGCTTCTATTATTTAATTTGCGTAGTTCTCTTAGTATCCTTTGTTGGAAAGGATACCTAGGTAGGCTCATGCGGCGGGAGCTAGCTGCTGATTGGTGGCCGCACATATATGCCACTTGTAATGGGTTTACTGATAGGTTCAGCTAGTTCCCAGTAGTGCATTGCTGCTCCTTCAACAAAGGATACCAAGAGAATTAAACAACATTGATAATAGAAGTAAATTGGAAATTTGCTTAAAAAATGTATGCTCTATCTGAATCATAAAAGAAAAAAATGTGGGTTCCGTGTCCCTTTAGAGTTCAACAGCAACTTTGAGGTCAATTTATCAAGCTGCAGCGGACAGGGGCGCATATACGCGCCCCTATCCGCCGCAGCTCGCCTCTGTCGGGCTGAATTCCCTATGTGGAATTCAGCATTGCACACAAGCACTATTTTGTGCTTGTGTGCAATACCGCCCCCTGCCCATGCACAGCCAATCATGCGCGGACAGGAGCTGTCAAATTTTCCACCTAAGAGGTGGCGAAAGTGTAGGGAAGCAACGGTCTGATGACCGCTGCTTGTTGCATACGGCTATTTTGCGCTTGCGTGCTTGTGAGAACCTGAAGTCGTAGGCAGGCGAAAGCCTGCTGAAGAGGTTAATAAATCGACCCCTTAATATACTAGAAGTAATTTATAAACGAACATGCCTTTAAAGGGACATTTAATTGCTGAGTACAACTACAAAAGAATAGTAACTATTCACCATGATATTGTATTTCCTCCTGTTCCTGCAGCTTTTAAATCAGTTTTCTTGTTTTAATAACTTGGAGCTCAGGTATTGTCACAGCCTTTGACAGAAGCAGTGCACACTCACAGATCAGCACTATTGCCCATTGTTTTACAGCTGTATCATTTGCTTGGAGCTAGTGTGCATGATACATCATGTGAGCTTTACATTTTTGCATGTTTTACACAGCTATATAAAATATATTTTAAAAAGCACCAAGAATGAATATAGAGCATTGCAGCCACTGCAAAAATGTAAAGCTCTTGTTCTGTATCATGCCCCCTAACCTGAAGCACATTATACAGTTGTCAGAACGTTGACAAACTCATTGATATGTAAATGCACACAGCTTTTGTCCAAGATGGCAGCCACCAGTACAAAGAAGCGTTGCTTCCCCATCTGACAACTTTTTAGGGGTTAAAATAGGAGCACTGTTTTGAAGACAACTTCAGCAACAAGAAGAAAAGCATTAAATGTCCATTTAATGGTTACAAGAAAGAAACAGAAAACCATAAAAGATTGGGAAGCTATATTATATACATAAACATATGTACATGCAAAAAAACTCACATATAGCAACTTGTGTATACTGCAACAGAATATAGTCATACAAGTGTTTATATATTACACACACTCAGAGTTGATTTGAAATAAAAGAACAGCAAATGTTATTTGCAACAAAGTTCCATAGCATTTACTCACCCAAGTACTCCCACTTCAAAAGGTACCCAACTGCAATATTTGTTTATTTAAAGACAGTCAAAATTAATCTATAATAATTCAGACAGAATAAGTAATTGAAAAATAACTGCCAGTGCTCAGCAAACCCAGAAGACCAGGAGCCACTGGCTCCTAAAATGTTACGCCTAGATCCTAACTAAATGGGTTATTCTCCATAAAGCTATATACCAATACCACTGTTTGGCTCCTATATTTTAAACCGATTTGTTGACCCTTATTACTATTATCTTATTTGCTTTGTTCTCGTAGTATCCTTTGTTGAAAAGTATACCTAGGTAGACTTAGGAGCAGCAATGCCCTACTGGGATTGAACTGAACACATCAGGTGAGCCAATGACAAGAGGCATTTATGAGCAGCCACCAATCAGCAGCTCGAAGATACAGTTAGAGCATACAGTTCTAAACAACTTTCCAATTTACTTCTGTTATCAAATTTGCTTTCTTCTCTTGGAATCCTTTCTTGAAGGAGCAGCAAAGCAATACTGGGAACTAGCTGAACACAATGGGTCAGCAGTTCGCTCCCAGTAGTGCATTGCTGCTCATTCCAGAAAGGACATCAAGTCAATGAAGCAACTTTGATAACAGAATTAAATTTGAGCATTGTTAAGAAATGTATCCTCTAACAATCACAAATGAAATTATTTTAGTTTTAAGGCCCCTTAAAATTAAAATGTGTCATCAAAAGTTGTCCCGCAGCTTTTCAGTACAGCCACCATTGCAGTCATTTTTTTATATGACATACTGGGGTGAGTAAATACTATAGATATTTGTTACAAATAAACATTTACTGTCGCTTTTTTGGGAACAACATAATTCTGTGAATTCTGAAAAGATTGTTCAGTTAAATAACCTGAGAATGTGCTAATTAATTCCACATATTTTTTTAATAGAAAACATAAATGTATGTATAATAATAGCAAACAAATGAGCTGATGTTGTGCACAGTGAGTACTGGTGTATAATGAGGAGCAGCTAGAGCCTATCTGCAACACTAGCATGAAGCACCATTTTCTCACACCCTATTCTACCTGTCTCTTGACATAAAGCATCATTTATCTAAACAGGAAACCGCAGGCTGGGAGTATGCTATACTACTATATATTGCATTGATCCGCAAATGTTCTCTTTCCCACCTTCACCAATCATTTTACTCCTGTCTGTCTCGGTACCACTAAAAACACACATAAGCCTGTGAACACCACATCGGTTCCTAAGACTATCACTGGGTGAACTAGTTAGAAAAATAGCACTCCTACTCCACCTAACACCAGACCCCCAAACATATTGTAATTGTAAAGACCAGAAAAAAAAAACAACACACAGCCTGTGCAGAACAGCACACAGCCACAAAATGACAGTATGTCAAGTGCTACTGCTGTACAGTGCAATACCCATATAAGATATCTGCATCTGTAGAGACTGCTGTATTTGAAAAGTTATGATATAAATGTGATCTCCAACTTTCCACCCTTGCCATTGATAATTTCATTCAAAGACAATTCCCAATATGAAGCACATGCACTAACCCCAGCCCTGCCAGTTTCTCCGGTTGCCATGCTGCTTACTTGGTACTGTAGTTCATATTTGAACTGGATATGGAGTCGTGAATTTTTTGGTTCATGATACTTCAGATAGAGCATGCAGTTTGAAACAACTTTTCAACTTACTTCTATAATCAAATGTTCTTCATTCTCTTTGTATCCTTTGATGAAGGAGCAACAGTGCACTACTGCTAGCTGAACACATCAGTTGAGCCAATTGCAAGGAATATGTGTTCTGTTACCAATCAGTAGTTAGCTTCCAGTAATGCATTGCAGCTTCTGATTCTACCTAGGTATGCTTTTAAACAACGGATACCAAGAGAACAAAGCAAATTAGATAATAGAAGTAAATAAAAAAAATAGCTTAATGTTGTATGCTCTAAAAGAATCATGAAAGAAATACAATTGGTTTCATGCCCCTTCAGTAATTATGCAATCATTGAATCAGGGTTCTGGATCATGCAAGATGCACTCCAGTCTCTCTAAGAAGAATGGGGGGGGGGGAACAGCAGGAAAAATAAAAAATATTACAAATGTTTGTGTTATTTTATATTGCAAATGCTTAAAACTTTTTATGCAGAAAATTGTAGCTGCTTAACCATAACAGCCAAAATATGTGCCAAAAATTTAGAGATTATATAATGAGAATATAACAAGCAATACTTAATGGGTGTTACTACTGGTTCTAAAGGGTCATGGGATTTGTACCCAGTCCAGTTTGAGAATGTAGTCCATTTCCGTGTTTTGGATGTGTCTAGGGAAATTTCAAAGGGCCTGTGTCACCCTTGTTTGCATCTCAGTGTGTTTAGTCGGGGGCGTGCATTAAGTGGCTGTAGGTTAGGGACCCAGAGAGAAAGAGACGATGATGTGGTCCTGGGTATGTGTGTGTATATGTATGTATGTGTGTGTATATGTATGTATGTGTATATATATATATATATATATATTCAGTCAGACCAGCTCTAAGGACTACCTGATATAGTTAAGTAATAGGGAAACCACGAGACACTAGTATCCGTGTCTTAGGGTGCTGAGGAGGAATCAAAAAGTTAGGTATAATCAAAATAAAGATAGAAAATGTAGAAGTAGAGAAAGTAAGAAAAAGTAAATAGGTTTCCCTAGCCAGCACTTCCCCATATCGTTACAATGTATTAAAACAGAGATGCCGAAGCAAAGGGGTACCAGAATCACAGCCAAAGCAAAGAATCAGAATACACATTAGTAATACAAAATATATAAATGTATTAAATGCCTTAGTCTACAACATATAAATATTCCCTTTACCCATAACTCTATTAAAAGTACACAAACCTATGGCCATAGTAGAGAGAAAAAATATTTAGATGTCTGTAAGGTGAATAATGTATCTCAAAAATAAAAGATCTTATCATTATCAAAGAAAAAACCTCTACAAGGCGTAATTCCTCTGTTTAAGGCATTGAATAGATCTTATTGGTCAGATTGATAGCTCCAAATAGCAGGTATGCACGTCAAAAGCAGATGTCAGAGTATAATGCAGTCCAGCAATTAATGCACATACATATATCAAATGGAGCGATGGAATAGCTCTTGTAGTGACGTAGTATGTTAAGCAGTTCATGCAGGTTAGTGACGACGTATATTGAGCAGGTCATGCATATTAATCACAGTCATATATAGCAGGAAAATGCATATAGCATCTATTCAATTGGTTCAAATGACGTTATAAGCAGTTCATGCATATTAATCACAGTCATATGTAGCAGAAAAATGCATATAGCATCTGTTCAATTGGTGTCGTTATTAAGGGAAAATCCTACTGAGAGCTGTACTCTCGCCTAAGGATTCCTTGTTAGATCTCACCACTTCCCAGATATGCTGTGATCCATCGTACGGTGCCTGCGTGATGTGCGTCATACAGATCTTTGTCTTTGTGCAGCTTGAAGTGCGGGCTGTCCTTGCCGTCTCTCAAGGCAGTTTGCAACACAGCAGATCCCTTTACTTACTCGGGTGGTCCACCCCAAGTCATATTAAAACACGTAACACGTGTTTCACCGCTAGGAACTTCCGGTGCGGCTTCTTCACGACGTATCAGTGCTACTGTTCTTCTTCCCTCCGGAAATTTATACCCTGAATATGGGAGGCCTGGGTGATTCATTTTTCCTCCCCTCAAAGTATCTCAATGAAGAGATCAACTATGCCCCTCCCTATAGATAGTAATATGGAGCCATAATATAGCCTGTATACAGCTATCTCTTTATACATGATTATCTTATCTTCTGTGTACTGAATAAATTAAAATGGTAGGTATATCTTACCTGAGTAGCCAACATGAGTAAAATCTGTACTTGTAAATATATCAATTCCCATTTACTTATATTAAATTTTATTGTTATATTTATTTAATAAATTTTCACTATGTTGAAGGAAGCAGAATGCATATTTTTGTAAATAAATACAGATAAGTATAAAGTTAGCATAAGGTTTAAAATAAATTACCAAAGTCTAGGTATTAATCTAAAAAATACATATAAGTATAAAATCAATTAAAATGAAATCCGACTGTATGCATTTACCCTAAACAAGAACGTTATCACAGTGACAGATACTTTGAGGGGAGGAAAAATGAATCACCCAGGCCTCCCATATTCAGGGTATAAATTTCCGGAGGGAAGAAGAAACAGTAGCCCCGGAAGTTCCTAGCGGTGAAACACGTGTTACGTGTTTTAATATGACTCGGGGTGGACCACCCGAGTAAGTAAAGGGATCTGATATGTTGCAAACTGCCTAGAGAGACGGCAAGGACAGCCCGCACTTCAAGCTGCACAAAGACAAAGATCTGTATGACGCAGGCACCGGACGATGGATCACAGCATATCTGGGAAGTGGTGAGATCTAACAAGGAATCCTTAGGCAAGAGTACAGCTCTCAGTAGGATTTTCCCTTAATAACGACACCAATTGAACAGATGCTATATGCATTTTTCTGCTACATATGACTGTGATTAATATGCATGAACTGCTTATAACGTCATTTGAACCAATTGAATAGATGCTATATGCATTTTCCTGCTATATATGACTGTGATTAATATGCATGACCTGCTCAATATACAACATCACTAACCTGCATGAACTGCTTAACATACTACGTCACTACAAGAGCTATTCTATCGCTCCATTTGATATATGTATGTGCATTAATTGCTGGACTGCATTATACTCTGACATCTGCTTTTGACGTGCATACCTGCTATTTGGAACTATAAATCTGACCAATAAGATCTATTCAATGCCTTAAACAGAGGAATTACACCTTGTAGAGATTTTTGCATTGATAATGTTATGATCTTTATTTTTTGAGATACATTATTCACCTTACAGATGTCTAAATATTTTTTCTCTCTACTATGGCCATAGGTTTGTGTATTTTTAATAGAGTTATGGGTAAAGGGAATATTTATATGTTGTAGACTAAGGTATTTAATACATTTATATATTTTGTATTACTAATGTGCATTCTGATTCTTTGCTTTGGCTGGGATTCTGTTACCCCTTTGCTGCGGCATCTCTGTTTTAATACATTGTAACGATATGGGGAAGTGCTGGCTAGGGAAACCTATTTACTTTTTCTTACTTTCTCTACTTCTACATTTTCTATCTTTACTTTGATTATATATATATATATATATATATATATATATATATATATATATATATATATATAAAATAAAAAAGGGGAATTGCTGCACATCCATTTGCAAATACACAACACTTTTAAATGCTGCAAAAATTGCCTGCAAAAACATCTATTCTTTTAAATAAATAATAATTATTCAGCCCATTTGGGCAAAGGACTGTAGTGTTAGGAACAGTCGATAACGGGACACCTTTTAAGTTGGTGACTGGCTAAGCAGAATATGGCCATATTGTGTCACTAAGATCCCAATGTTATTTAGGTGTTGTGTATTTGCAAATGGATGTGTGCCAATTCCCCCTGTTTTGTGTAACTACTTGGTCACATTGGCAGCACTCCCAAATTGTTAGGTGTGCTAAACCAAACTTTGTAGTTGTGTATGTATGTATATGTGTGTGTGTGTGTGTATATATATATATATATATATATATATATATATATATATATATATATATATATATATATATATATACACATATACACACACACACACACACACACACACACAGTGGTGGAAAAGTATCACTATGATTTACAAGTCAGGGAAGAAATGTTACTAGCCCAGAGGGAATATTTTCTTGCTCACTTAATATTAAAGGGACAGTAAAGTCAAAATTAAACTTTTCCGATTCCAGCAAACATGCAATTTTAAAAACTTTCCAATTTATTTATTATCACTAGCATTGCTCTATTGGTATTCTTTGTTGAAAAACATATCTAAATAGGCTCAGGCGCAACAAAGCACTACTGGGAGCTAGCTGCTGACTGGTGGCTGCCCATGTATTTCTCTTATTATTGGCTCACCTGATATGTTTAGCTAGGTCCCAGTAAGGCATTGCTGCTCCTTCAGCAAAGGATTCTAAGTGAATGTAGCAAATTTGATATTAGAAGTAAAATGGAAAGTATGTGTTCTATTTTAATCAAGAAAAACATTTTGGGTTTCATGTCTCTTTAAATAAAACTTTTTGAATATCATCTAATGATTTGTTAACATTTGAAAACCAAAAAAATGCACTAGTGAAGATTATGTCATTTACCTACTTATTAGGGATGTGCAAAAATTCAGATTTCGGCATTCATTAGTGAAACTAAAATTGTATTCTCTGAATGAACCATGAAAGAAAAATTGGGGGTTTCATGTCCCTTTAAATACAAAATTTCACATATCATCTAACATCTTATGATGTGTAAACAATTTAATTAATTTATTTATTATCACAACCAAAAAACAATTAAAAATAAACAAACATTATGTCATTTGACCTATTTATCTTGTAGGAAACTTCTACTAGCCTTGAACTGTAGCGGATGAGTAACAATTTTTGCTAATTTGCTATCTTTATCATAGAGTGAGCTAACTTTTTCCCTCTGGGCAAGTAACATACAAGTATACATGCACACATATACACACTACTGTTGAATAAATAAAGCTTTTTTCAGCTAATTCTGACTAGAAAGCAGGACATTTTACCTCATTGAGGTCTATGATTATGGCATCTGCCGAAATGCATAAGAACAGTCTATTTTTCATGTTTTTTGTGCACTTATTTCAATGGCAAAATAAAGAACTGTCTTTACATTTATGGAAGCTTTGAGACCTTTATTTTGTTTTGGATTTTACCTCATTACTCTTGCTTTGTGACAGTGTCAGGCTATCATTGGTCAACTCCTCATCATCACCACTATTTCTACTAGGCAGTTTTATTTTCTTTTTCTTTCCTTCCTCGTCACTAGAACTGTCACTGTCTTCTTCATTGCCTGCATTATTTTCATCATCCTCACTGCCATACTCTTCATCATCCAGGTCACTCCCCTCACCATAAGATGAGAACTTCCCTTTCTTGTTGCCAACAGTAGGCCGCCAGTCATTATCATCCTCGCTATCATAATCATCCATTGCATTTAACTCCTCCATTGTTATGAAATCCAACATAGGTCTGTTTCTGCGCAAATTCCATTTTTTAGGCTCATTTGTTTGGTCTTCTGTGCTTAGATCATTCTCTAAAACGGTCTCTTTTTTCTTTTGGGACATTTCATCGTTGTCTTCTTGTTTTGTTTCATCTTTACTTAGTGTTTCTTCCACTCCTTTTTCCTCACTTTGAGGATCACATATTGGTGCATCTTCCTCTACAACTACTTTCTCATCTTCCACTCCTGAAGCTGTTGACAACTCCTCCTCCATTACTTCACCTTCTGAGTCACTACTAGATCCATCACCGCTGTCCTTGGATGCATCATCGCTGCCATTAACACTGCCTTCAGAATCTGCAAATAAAATGTAACCAAAGAATAAAAATAATAAACAGATCAAAATATGTAAACATGACTTTTTGTAGCCTAAGACAGGGGTGATCAACCTTGGGCCTCCAGAGGTTTTGGGACCTCATTTCCCATGATGTTCAGACACTTTAAAGGGACACTGTACCCAAAAATTTTCTTTTGTGATTCATATAGAGCATGCAATTTTAAGCAACTTTCTAATTTACTAATTTTTCTTCATTCTCTTGCTATCTTTATATGAAAAACAAGGCATCTAAGCTTTTTTTCTTGGTTCAGAACTCTGGACAGCAGTTTTTGATTGGTGGATGAATTTATCCACCAATCAGCAAGGACAACCTAGGTTGTTCACCAAAAATGGGCCGGCATCTAAACTTACATTCTTGCATTTCAAATAAAGATACCAAGAGAATAAAGAACATTTGATAATAGGAGTAAATTAGAAAGTTGCTTAAAATTGCATGCTCTATCTGAATCATGAAATAATTTTTTTGGGTACAGTGTCCCTTTAAGCTGGCTGAGCATCATGGAAAATTTAGTTCCAAAACCTCTAGAGAGCCAAGGTGATCACACCCCTGTCCTAAGCGGTCGTTTTTTTTTTCATATGCACAAATACAGTTTACTGGTAACTAACACAGATCTACAAAGTTATGTAAGTCAAAACTGCTTAAATGGTTTAATTCAATAGAAAGTTAACTTTAGAAAGCAACATCTTGTTTTTAAACAAAAAAAATTTTTTAATGCATGTGCCAATAGCTTCATAAACCATAAAACAGAAAAAAAACTCACAATTAGTACCGAAAAAATAAGAGATCATATATTATCTAAATTAATCATTTTTTATTCTCTAAAAAATATTACACATGCAAAAATTAAATAACGTATACGGAAGAACTGCAATTAAACACATAAAAGGACCATTATAACGTTAACATTAGATGCTCCAATTCGTTAGAACATGTAATTTTAACACTGGGGACCCAGCATAATGTGTGTTTAACCCTGCAGAGAAATGCTGGTCCAAAGCAGAAAATGCTGCTGAGCCAATCAGCACTGGTAACTGCACAGCTGAGTCATGTGACTAGCACTGCTGATTGGCTCAGTTGCCAAGACCTGAGCACTGTTTAAAGGGACACTCAAGTCAAAATTAAACTTCATGATTCAGATAAAGCATGCAATTTTAAACAACTTTCCAATTTACTTCCATTAACAAAATGTGCAGTGTCTTTTTATATTTACACTTTTTGAGTCACCAACTCCTACTGAGCATGTGCAATAATTCACAGCATATACGTATATGCATTTGTGATTGGCTGATGGCTGTCACATGGTACAGTGGGAGTGGAAACAGACATAACTTTGCAATTTATTTAACAAAAATCTACTACTCATTTGAAGTTCAGACTAAGTGCTATTCCATTGTCTTATCATGCATGTGTTGATTATGCAAATCTACAATATTGACTGGTCCTTTAAACATATAGCATTGCAGAGTCGCAAGTGTTAAAATGACATTTTCTAATTAATTAGAACATGCAATTTTAATTTAAATAAAGCACATTTACTTTAAAGCTTTCTTAAACTGATACTGAAAATATCAGGAAATAAATGTGTATTCACAAATGATACTCAATTATAAACTGTTCATTGGCTGATAGGGACAACCCACATCACTTTATTGGAAGAACTAAGCACATCTCTAAAAAACTTTTTTTAATATCACTGAAAGAAAAAAGAAAAAAACACAACCATGTATGCAATGTTGGGAAGCAAAAAGCTGATGGATCAAAAAAATGTTTTATAAATTTGTACTTAAACACTAGCAAACAGGTGGACCGATTGTTGTAAATTACTTTGGCACCTATGATAGCCCAGGAATACAGTGCCAGTTATTATATAATTTAGGCCATGGGAAAGCAAATCCAGTCCTCAAGTACTGTATAAAAGGCCACGGTTTCTGGTTTTCCTTTGTACAAAATCATATAAAATAGTGATTCTATCAAAATCACATATAAATTATTATGTTCAAGTCAGGATATCCTTCAACTCTGACCTTTATATAGCCCAGAAGACATTGTCTATCCCTTTTCTAGGCATAATATACCAAGTAAAACTAACACTTTTAATGCAACTGTAAAACAGCTCATGAATTGAAAAGGAAACAAAATAGTCAGTCACAAAATCTACATTGTGACTTTGATCAACTTTGAGCTGCACAGTACTACAAATGAGGACTACTAAACTATTTCAATCTATTAATAAAAAAAAAGTTCTGTAAAATACCTGAAGCATCTCCAACTTTAAAATCACTGTCATCTGAGCTATCATAATCCAATGCTTCTAGAAGAGAGGCTGCCAAAGGCTTCACTTGTCGTCTTTTCGAACTCCGGTCCACTGAAAAGATAAGTTTTGTTTTTGTTTTGTTTTATTTTTTACGTATTACAGGAAATCTGACACATATAGTGCAAGTTTTTTTGAGAAAACAATAAATAAGAAGACGCAGGTTTGCACTTAAACCAGATATCAAATACATCTGGTGAACTTTCATGGTTGCAAAAATGTTGAAGTAACCACTATGTTCTTGCCATTGTGGGGTTTAGGGTTATAGAAAATATTTTGTCAAGACAATGGCAATAGTGCCATTGTCCTTCTGATCTCATTATTGCAGAGAAGGAGCATGAGTTGGTAACAACCTAAAAAGTGAAGTAGGCATAAGAATAAATCACAACAAAAAAATGTATCCAATTCCAGCCATCCTATAGACTAGTGCTTTCCAAACTGTGTGTCGTGACACTTTAGTGTGTTTTAAATTTAATTTGGTTTCCGACTTTACGCCTGCCTGCTATGCATATCACGTGGTTGACACATGATTGACACCTAGTGGGTTCACAGATCATCTTAACCTATTGGTGCAGCTCAGCGAGAACTGAAACTATTCTTATTGGCGGCACATTTTCTCCTGATTGCACGTGTAGCCTCCTCAAATCGGCTTGTGATTGCTTGTGTAGTCAGTGAGTGGGACAGTAGTGTGTTTGCAGCGGTCAGTTGGAGTCGGACTCGCAGAGCTCTGAGGACGGCAGCTTAAATGCTGAGCTGAAGTCAGAAGTCAAAGTGTTTTTTTGCAGCTAGCTCCCAGCAGTGCATTGCTGCTCCTGTTCTTGATATATGGATAGGAAGTTTAAAGTTTTAGTGGAAGCTTAAAAATGCTTGATGATGAAATGCGAGTATCTTTATCTAATATTCCACCAAATATTCAGAAACTGTGTTCATCCCATCAATTTCATACATCCCATTAAAATATTAAGTAGCTATTGGTGATATTTTTTTTTATTCTTGCACATACTTACATACTGTTACTTGTAAATACATTTTGTTATTATATAATTTATGGATCCATGTATCTTAAAACAAATTAGTTTAACCTCCTGTTTGCTAGTACAACTTAATTACTGTGTCACAAAATTATGTAGGTCTAAAAAGTGTGTCACCAACATGACAAGTTTGGAAAGCTCTGCTATAGACAGATAAACCAAAAGTACAATACAGAAATTGTAGACCTATTATTGTGTATTGAAAATGTTACTGTTACTACCAAGTTGCAAACAAAAACAGAAGTTACCACAGAGAGAGGATCATGCCAACCTGACACTTTAAATATGTTGATTTCATAAAGAAGCTATATGTTTAAAGCATAAGATTTCCTTTTCTTTCCTCTTTTTTTTAAAAAAAACTGGCATTCTATATATACTAAACTTGCCTACTAAAAACAGTTTAATAAAGTTTGTTTAACACCACTAGTAAAAGAGCAATAGCATACAATACACAAGTTTGTGTTTTCAATTTCCTTAAATTGCAAATTAAGTATTATATTTAATATTGGCACTATGAATATTTGAAAATACAAGTAAAATGGCTATATAGGTTATTAGCAGCAGCATTATATATATGTGTGTGTGTGTGTGTGCATATCTAGACAGTGCCTTGTGTTTATTTGTAACTATTTTTGTAATTGTATTTACTTTGACTGATAATGCCATGCATATTGTACTGTTAAATTAAAAAAAGGTGCTGCATTACAAATATATATATATAGAGTCAACCATGTAGGAATATCCTTGTTTGTTTATTTTGTTTATAAATATAAAGAATGTTATATCAAACAAGCCATACCTGAAAAGGCTATTTTTGAGCTGCCTAAAGAGAAAAAAAAAAAGAGTATTTCTATATGATACATGTGGGGAGCATAAAGAAGGCCTTTATGACACAACGCACAAAACAGGGGTGATTAAGGTTTATTTACAATATCATGGAACCTTTATTTTGACCCACAAAACAAGTATTTAGTAATATGATAAGCTGAATACGATATTTTATTGTTTGAAGGGGAATCATAACGTTGCCATGTTTTTGTGCCTTGCTGCTTTATACTGTATTTTGAGGGTTCAGGGTCTGTTGTGTGGGTGCTGAGAGGACTGCGAGTTATTAGCTGGAATGCTGTGAATTGCTTTGATTTATCACTATTGCTCACGTAAGATCGGAAAAGGATAGCTCACAAGTGAATGATGTGCATGCTGGTCTGCGGTGCAATATGTACACATACAGATATAGCATAACACCCCTGCCCCATAAAGCTCATTCATTACAGATATCTCTGCCGAGCGAACTGCAACTAAAACGAAACGAAACGTCACTCACTTGTGAATATGGAGCCTCAAAAGACAATCTGTATTGACAGCCAAACGCAATTAATAAAAAAATATATAGTAATAATAAAAAAAAACACACAATAGAGGTATCAACCCCGGACGCAAAACCAACGAGACAAGCTGCGAAACCACTTCCCCACCCATAGGGAATGCGACGTTATTGAAACGTCACGCAATGGGAGGAAAATACCTCACGTGGTGCTGCAGTGTAAGCCATGTTTAAATTGGGCAAGAATTGTACAAGAAAAGCAGAGTGAGGAATCAAGATTTATACTTATTTAAAATACCTGACCTAAATGTATATATTGGTATAAGCAAAGTACACACACAATCATTGTAACATTTAAATATGCGTATTGATGTGCAGATGTAAAATTGCTTAGTTGCTTACAAGTCCTGACTCCTGAGATATCTTCTTTTTGTGTACAAAAGTCGTGCTTTATCCCACTCTTCCTAAGAGAGGCCAAAAGGCATATGAAACCCAAAAAAATCAGATGGAACATACAATTTTAAACAGCTTTCCAGTTTATTACTATTATCTAATTTGCTTTGTTCTTTTGGTATCCTTTGTTTGAAAGCATACAGAAGTAAGCTCAGGAGCTGTGCGCTAGCTGCTGATTGGTTCTTGCACTTATATACCTTGAATCAAGATTATGTATGACTGTGCATTATGCAAAAAATAGTCAAGGAAGACCGGAGTGAGGCATCCAGTGATTGGCCTACTATTAGGGTTGCCTCCTCGGCCATGTTTTCCTGGACACTTATTAGTTATACATGCTTCAGGGTGTCATACCCCCCAACTGTCCCGAATTTCGCGGGACAGTCCCGATTTTAGGGGCCTGTCCCCCTGTCCCGGGTTGCTAGCCATCTGTCCCGATTTGCCCCAGGCATTTAAAAAAAATTAAATTCTATTGGGCCCATACTTAGAAGCAGCTGGCTTTGCTCTCACAGGGTTAGATACCTGTTAGATTCCCTGTGGAAAAGGAATGGTGTGTGGGTTAAGCAGGAATAAGAAGGCTTTATACACTCTGACCACGGGTAATGGTGACCTCTCTAACCTACCTCTGGTGGTAGTGATGATGTCTAAGCCCTGGTGATAATACTAGCATGCCTTCAGTTTTATACAATGAGCAGTGCTAATACCCGGGTAACGAACAGTGGCAGCCGCAGACTGCCAGCTAATGTGCTGCCAACCCCAGGACCCCATACAATGAATTACAGATACCCACATATGATGTAGTGTGTGTGTCTATCTGTATCCATAACTGTGTGTATCTCTATGTATACGTTTATGCATTGTGTGTGTGTCTGCATGTATAAATGTAAGCTATGTAGTGTGTGTGTATCTGCATGTGTGTGTATGTGTATCTGCATGTATAAGTGTATGCTATGTAGTGTGTGTGTGTGTCTGCATGTATAAGTGTATACTATGTAGTGTCTGTGTATCTGCATGTGTGTGTATGTGTATCTGCATGTATAAGTGTATGCTATGTAGTGTGTATGTGTATCTGCATGTATAAGTGTATACTATGTAGTGTGTGTCTGCATGTATAAGTGTATACTATGTAGTGTCTGTGTATCTGCATGTATAAGTGTATGCTGCATGTATAAGTGTATGCTATGTAATGTGTGTGTGTATCTGCATGTATAAGTGTGTACTATGTAGTGTCTGTGTATCTGCCTGTATAAGTGTATGCTATGTAGTGTGTGTGTATCTGCATGCGTAAGTGTATGCTATGTAGTGTGTGTGTATCTGCATGCGTAAGTGTATGCTATGTAGTGTGTGTGTTTATCTGCATGCATAAGTGTATGCTATGTAGTGTGTGTGTATCTGCATGTATAAGTGTATGCTATGTAGTGTGTGTGTATCTGCATGTATAAGTGTATGCTATGTAGTGTGTGTGTATCTGCATGTATAAGTGTATGCTATGTAGTGTGTGTGTATCTGCATGTATAAGTGTATGTTATGTAGTGTGTGTGTGTGTGCATGTATAAGTGTATGTTGTATAGTGTGTGTATCTGCATTTATAAGTGTATGCTATTTAGTGTGTGAGTATCTGCATATGTAAGTGTATGCTATGTAGTATGTTACTGTTCATTTTTGCTGACTTTAAAGGCCAGAATCTAGAATATTAATAGGGAATACAGAGAGCAGTTTTAAAGAATTTATTATTAAATGTCCAATTAAGAAAAAAATATTTAGCAATGTCTTTGCAAAGGCGAATTAAATACTTAGCTCACATAGCCATACCAGAGGTTTGAGCTTGTGTTTGATTTTCTGCCTAAATGTATTAAAATATATGACTTTATTTAGAATTTTATTTATATTACTTTGGTCTTATGATTTTTTAAGCCCCGCCCACCACATTTCAATTTTCTTTGCGGGGGGGGGGGGGTGTCCCTCTTTTGAATTTTGAAATGTTGGGAGGTATGGGGTGTGCAGGGAGGAACATGAATAATCCTGTCCAGGGTCACGATTTTTGTGCTGTCCAACAGCACAATGCATGTTTTCCTCTGCACACCCTGCAGCATGTCTAACTCATAAGTGTCCAGGAAAACATGGCCGAGGTGGCAACCATAAATACTATCCTATAATAAACATATCCCTTAGTTAGTGGGCTCATCACATTATATCCTCCCCTGCATCAGGGGAGGAGGACATAGATACCAATAACTCTGGTTCCCATTTACAGGCAAGTGTAGCCCAGGTAGTGAGTCAAGTACCACAAGTAGTCAAACCTAAAGAGGGTAGTTTCCATTGTAAACCTATCCTGAAGAATCCCACACTCTATACTAAATTGAAATATAATGCACAAAGAAGAGAAAATCAGACACAAATAGTGGAAAGAGATCTCAACACAGTTGAAAGAACACAGATCAGTTTTTTTGGATTGCCCAAGGTATAAGAGAAGCACCAAAATGGAGATATACATTAAGGAAAAACCAAAGACAAAGGAGTGTAATTAACCTGTCTGCATACCAATTGGATGACATTGAAAGGAAACTACTCGAACTAGGTTTAGGGTTTGTGCCCACTACAGGATTTAATTTGTTCAATACATTGTTAGATATTAATACATTGATCAGAAAGCTCACTTTGTATAAATATTTTTCAAAGGAGAGGGAATACACTGATGAACTCTCTAATACTAGAGGGATGGAACATTATCCTGTAGATAATCAATTGGATCAGTTGGATTTTGGTGAATTATATGACTTAAGAGCAATGGAATCCCTCCTTATGGAAGGAGGTGAGAGTTCATTGGCTCATATACCAAATCTACCAAAGTTCAAAAATCCGTCATTATTCTACCCTATCGAGGACAGAGGTCCCATAATTGAGAAATTTCAAAGGAGGTTAGAAAAAAGATTTGACAAAGTTGTTCTATCAGGAACATCCTTATAGGTCAAACCTTACAAGAGCAGAAAGACAAGCTCTAGCCAAGTTGGGTGCCAATCAAGACATAGTGATCATAATGATCATAGTGATTGTCAAAGAAGCAAAAAAGGCAACTAACAAATCCACATGAATAATATAGAATTCTGGACACTGATCCTACCAACATTTTTCAAAGACAACTTAGATATTTGGTGGATGATGGTTTGGAATTGAGCTTCTTTGATTTAAAGACCAGTGAGTACCTTAAGGTTACACATCCAACTACACCGGTGTTTAATCACCTCCCTAAGGTACATAAATCGCTAACAAATGTTGTAGGGAAACCCATTGTCAGCGGAATAGGGTCACTATTGGAGCACCTATCAGAATGACTGGTCGCCATATTACAGCCAATGATAGGTCCACTTTCCAGTCATGTACAGGACACAAAACACATTCTAAACTTGATTTCAGACATAACTTGGAGGGCTGACTACACTTGGATTACTGTAGACGTCAGGTCTTTATAGTCCTCAATTCCTCATAAGGAGGGTTTGAAAGCAATAGCATACTATATACACAAATACTACAAAAATTATCAGAATTGTGTGAATTTGTGGTTAGGGTAACAGAATTCCTACTCACACACAACTTATTTGAATTTGAGTGGATTTTCTATCTCCAAATCTGTGGTACCACTATGGGTGCAATATTTGCCCCCTCATTTGCCAACCTTTTCATGGGTTGATGGGAGGAGGACCACATTTTTGGAGATAGAAATCCATACAGACATGAGATAGTACTGTTTAAACGACTTATTGATGACCTTGTATTTATCTGGAGAGGTGATAGTACACAAATTCAAACGAGAATTATATAGGTATAGGTTTTACCTTTGAATATGATAAGACCAGTATAAATTATCTTGACATAACTTTGAAGTAACATCTACTATTTATCAAAAGCCCATAACAGGTAATAAATACCCTGTTACACACAAATAGCTGTCACACAACAAGTGTATTCAAAGCTGTGGCAAAAGGACAATTTGTCCGAATTAAGAGGAATTGTATGGAAAATACAAACTAAAGGGAACAAAGTGATGAGCTTGAAACACAGTTAAAAGAGAGAGGGTAGAGAATGCCTGCCAAGCAATTGATAGAATGGTTACTATCAAAGGAAACTGGTGTACAGAATAGACAAGAACCCCAGAAAGAATTGTTGTTTGTTACCAACTATTCAGAAAATTATTTTCAAGTTTGTAATATAATTAAAAAACATTTTCCCCTATTAACAGCAGATGATGATCTGATTGATCTCACCAAAAAAGGATGCCACTTTTCATACCAAAGAATTAAAACCATAAGGAACGTGGTAGCACCAACAAAGATAAGAAACACTCAGCCTAGTTGGTCAGCTTGGCTCACAATTAATGGGATGCACAAATGTAATTTCAGAGACTGTGTGGAAAAAGTAGAAACAGGGGACACATTTAAATTTTCAGCAACAGGACAACAATACGCTATAAAAACCTGTTTGAACTTTAGGTCTAAATTTGTAATTTACTTAATCACATGTTTCCTTTGTGAGAAACAGTATGTTGGATTAAACACTAGCGAGGTACATTCCAGAATAAGGAACACCTTTCCAGTATCAGAATAGGTAAGTCTAGCACCCCACCTAGTGCAGCATTTTGCGAATACACATGGGAAGAGTACTGACTGTTTCAGATGGACAGTGATTTAGAAAGTACCTCCACCAATTTGAGGAGGAATCAGGGAGAAATTATTAGGCAAACAAGAGGTGTTCTGGATCTTCAAATTGAAGACCAGAACACCTGAAGGTTTAAACTCCACCTATGACCTTATCTATTTTTGGCAGGAGACCCTTAAGAAACAAAAAATGGTGAGCAATGATTACTTGTCTTTGGGTGATAAGAAAAGAGGATTGAGGAGTATAAATTATTGTAATTTATTTATAATCCATTGCACTCCATATTGTTAGTCCCTACTAATTCATTTTATTCCTTTGATCCCTTTAAGCACTTCAATCCATTTAAACCCTTATAACATAAGCAGGCTTGAACCCTGCAGTTCATAGATAAGGCCCTTACACTATAAAATAATAATAGGTGTGTACAATAGTGACCATGAAAACAAGGGAGCTTGCTAAAAATTCTGGGTCCATCACTATTACGATCTCTAGAGTGACACTTGAATACACATCTTTATAGTAAATGGTTTTAAAGCGGAAGCTTTATTAGCAAAGATCAATTATATATACTAGGGGGGAAAGAGGAAAATCTTGATGTGCTAGCATTCTGTTATAATAACAAAGGAATATAATGTTTTTTATCAAGCAAATGTTTTACCAGCATCAATCGAATGTACGTATGTACAATTGGTCAAATAATTACAATCCTGATGTGCTAACATATTACTGAAATATGTGCGTTCTTTTTGGAAGTTCTTTTTGGAAGTACTTTAGCATTGTCTAAATATATATGTATAAATAGTCTAAAAAGATGATAAACTATAATATAATTATGATGTACCAATGTTTTGTGGACCCAGGACATAATTGAAAACGAGAGAAATACATAAATAAATAATTTAATAATTGTCATATTATGTTTAGCTATGTAGTGAACTATGCTTTCAAGTTTGACATATAACAGGATGGTAAAATTCCATTGGTACTGAAAAGACCAATAGGAGGATATTAAGCCCTTTAAACGGGGTGGGTTGTGTTAAATCTTTTATCAGCTTTGAGTACGGCTATGGGCCGAAACACGTCAGCTATTTAGCTATCCTCCGTTTGGAACTATTTTGGTAGGCTGTGAGCTTTGGATCTGTATTGGATACAACCCTTGTTACAGTGAACTGTTTCTTTTTTACCTGTGGCATTTAATAAATGCTTTTTTTGCATCATTACAGACCGGTGCTCCTTTTTATTTTATGAGTTTGTCATTCTGTATTTTTCTTTAGCTACACT
The DNA here is from genome assembly GCF_027579735.1 of Bombina bombina. NCBI lineage: Eukaryota > Metazoa > Chordata > Amphibia > Anura > Bombinatoridae > Bombina > Bombina bombina. The sequence goes on along the minus strand of NC_069503.1, from coordinate 315,184,426 downwards.
AGTTTTGTAGAAATGGTTACAAAGAAAACTGCAAAAAAAAAAATCCCCATTATTTTTGTTTTAAATTCCTATTTATTATTATTTTATTGTATATACCCACATAGGAAATCACCAGAATAGCCTGTTAGCCTGTTAAATATGAGGGGTGTGTCTGGACGGCGGCCATGATAGGTCACAATATTTGTGTCTCACAGTGTTATTTTCCTAATCCGCCGGTTATCGAGCTTGATCTGCAACATCTGATGACATACATCTAAGCTTTGAACAGGCTATACAGCACTGATTTCAACTATATCAAAAGTTGCAGATTTTATGCCCAAAACTGGATCGTTGGGACTTGAGGCGGCCTTACCACGAGGACTTAACACCCCCTCCCCGTGCATCGTGTATAGCAGTCGCATTTTGACTACCTTTTTTACTTAAAGGGGAAAACCATCTAATACCTTTACAGGGAGAGCCATCCAATGTCAGCTAAGCTAAATAGTGTAAATGGAGGACCTAGACAGATGGGAGACAGAGATGAGCCAGCTGATCCACGATCATTTCTTGAAGATGGAGAGGGAGCTGTGTGAAATCATCTGCAGACAGCAGCCTCCTAACAGAATCAAATCGATGCCTGCAGAACACTCCCCAGATGATGCCTGCAGCTCTTACACTCACAAAATGAAGAAACAAGTGATGCAATCCCCTCACCAGCGGGGTTTGTGTACCGTGACTCTAACGGATCCACTCACCTCCAACCTCTCTCCAGAATTTCCTGGGACCTTGGGAGACCTGCCCTGCGAAGCGCAAATCCCCAATTGATAGTGAAAGCATTGTTCCTGGCCCCAGAGAGCATGTGACGCTTTGCTTCTGGAAGATGGAGGAGTGTGTCTCCTCATGTGACGATGTGTATTTGGCAAACGAGACAGCAGTAGAATCGCAGAGAAGTCCCTCTTGCCTTGAACTGTGTGGGCTGAGGAGAGAGGTATGAGATCCAGGACTAACTTACCATGATGCATATAAGACCATCTGGTTGTTAAGATACTTTTTTTGCCGAGTCCTGGTCGATAAACTTGATCCCCAAGGAGGACATAACAGCAACATGTGTTAACATGTAGTGATATTCCAACTTCATTGAGAGGCAGGTTGTTTAGTAAACAGCTATCCATATGAGGACATTATGTCTGAGATCCCATTGATAGTTAAAGTTTATTTATACCTCACAACCATTTATGTAAAACTCCTTAGTTACAGTAGTTCTTATATGCTAACTATGTTTCATGATTAGGCTCCTATATGTCTATACACAATATTTCTGCTCACTGTTTTTCTCTACTTTTTCTCCAACACCTCCCTGTACTGTACGTTTGTCTAAATGTCTACATTGTAACTTGGTTGGGCTAGAATTTGGTTAATAAGGTCCACTAATAAGATGTCATAATACAACTATGATGCTAAACACATCCTTTATCACTACAAGTGTCATATCTAGTACATGAGAATAGAGTTTTAATTCTGAGGCCAGAAGTGGTAGATATAATCAAACACCACAGTTGTATCCTGTAAGGGCTGTAGCACAATCAAAGCCCTAATTACACAGAGCAGCAAGTTTTAGATTGCTAGCTATAGACCATTATGTGTGATATTTATAATTTAAGAGTGTTGAACTTGACCACAATAACTTCTTTTACTCATTGTACCTATGTCTTCCTAAGGTAGGTCGATATAAATATTAATTAACTCCTATCGTTGTGCTGCCTGCGGCCGGGGTGGTACATCTTTAGTATTTTTCTTTGAGACTGCCAATATTACTAGTGGCAGACAACTACTCATTGATAAGCGCTATATGGACTAGTGTACCTCTTTATTAGTTTATCCCTTTAGAGCTCCATTGTACAAACTTAGCCTTGTGGTACACACATATCTCCCATGGGTTCCCTATTAGTGTAATTTTAAACATCAGAATATTCCCAAGTTAATAGAATAATAATTGTCGCTTATAGTTCAGCAGTGACGTTGATGGTTGTAAAAAGCGGTATTAGCACCGCAAATACATTGATAGAGCTGGTGACTTACTATTTATACACAGAGTATATTTAAAGATTGAATAGCAATAGAATAACAAAGCGAAAAAAACATTCTTTTATATAAATAATCTTAACGGTGGTTACACTGACAAACCATATTTACATAAGAGTCTATGTGGGAACCCAGTATGTGTATATAGAGAGCAACATTTGCTACACAAGCACATTAAAGGTGAAACATCAAATTGAGACATAAAATTGAAGTGTAGTCAATAAGAATAACTCATTTACAAAATCTCAAAACACAGCCAGTAACAGCTTTAACAACTGTATGCAGCATCCTAATAACACCCAAATAAGGGTCAACTTAGGACAACAAGCCCATTTAAGGGCCCTTGGAAGTTTATTATAGATTAGGGTTTTTTATTTTGGGGTGTTTTTTTTTTTTTTTAAAAAAAACAGGGTATTAGAATAGGAATAATTTTTATTGTTTTGGATAATTTCGTTTGTTATTTTTTGGCAATGGAAGTTTTTTTATTTTTTGTAATGGTAGTTTTTTTATTTTTGTAATGTTATTTTTTTTTTGTAATGTTAGGTTTTAGTGTAATGCAGCTTAGGTTTTACTTTTATTTCACAGGTAAGTTTGTATTTATTTTAACTAGGTAGTTAGTAAATAGTTAATAACTATGTACTAACTAGTCTACCTAGTTAAAATAAATACAAACTTACCTGTGAAATAAAAACCTAAGCTAACTACAATATACCTATTAGTTATATTGTAGCTAGTTTAGGTTTTATTTTTATTTCACAGGTAAGTTTGTTTTAGTTTTAAATAGGTATTATTTAGTTAATAATTGTAATTTTAATTTAGGTCTATTTTAATTATCTTAAAGTTAGGGGGTGTTAGGGTTAGGGTTACGGTTAGGTTTAGGGTTAGGTTTAGGAGTTAATATAGTTTAACTTAAATTATTGCGATGTGGTGGCCGGCGGTTAAGGGGTTAAAAGGTTTAATTAGTGGCAGTGATGTGGGAGGCCAGAGGTTTAGGGGTGTCAGAGAGTGGCAGAATAGTAGTTAATATCTTTATTATAGTGTGGGCGATGTTGGGGTGTGGGGGAATAGGAGTTAATAACTTTATTATAGTGGCGGCGATGTCGGGTAGCGGAGAAATAGAGGTTAATAACTTTAGGTGGCGGCAATGTCGAGAGTGGCAGATTAGGGGTTAATACGTTTATGTAGGTGTCGGCGATGTCGGGGGTGGCAGATTAGGGGTGTTTAGACGTAGGGTTTCTGTTAGGGTTTCAGGTTTAAACGTAACTTTTGTTTTCCCCAACAAATAGGGCTGCGTTACAGAGCTTTTCATTCCGCAATCGCAAGTGTTAGTTGTTTTTTTTCTAACACTCTGTCCCCATTGATGTCTATGGGGAAAGCGTGCACGAGCACGTCAAAGCAGCACTTGTATTTTGTGCGATATGGAGCTCATCGTAACCATATTGCACACACAAGGCGGCTTTTCAAAAACTCGAAATGGCAGCGTTAGGGAGGGTGAAATAACGCAACATTTCGCACCCTGTATAGCGCAAAACTTGTAATCTAGGTGTATGTTTCTAACATGGTTACACGCTCATGCATTGTATATGAACAACAAATAAATAAATCAAGAAATAATTAAAAAAAAATTAGAATCTTTCAATAAACAAAATCAAATATAAGCATTTTTGGCATGCATATGCGAAAGTAAAAAATAAATATATATTATAAGTCTATAACACAATCATACAAATTTATTACAAAGAAACAAAAAAAAAAAAAGGTCTGTTCTTTAGACCTCTTAGAGGCAGGTGGAAAATGAGGAGGTGAACGTTGAGCATATCTTAGCAATTGATTCAGGGTCCCCTGACTCATTTACAACAAATTGTTTTGGAAATTTCTATAATCCTGGTCTGCTCTGTCCCTCCATTCTAACTCCCTTTGCTCTAGAACTAGCCTGTGCCTTTCTAAACCTATTCTCTCCTCCTCTAACTCAAGGCCCCTCTTGCTCCAAATATCCTCCATGTTGCTGTAACGATCCTCCTATTGCACCAAGCAACTCATGATGATCATCCCTGTACTGTCCCCCCAGATTCACCATTTCATTGCCGCATCATCAGGATGAATTGCCTGACCTGGTTCAGGGACAGGGGGAACAGAGACAGGAGGAGCTGGAGCCATTGGTTCTTTAGAGGTTTCCTGTGTTTCGGGCTCCTCTGAATGGTAAGACAGGAGGTCTCCAAATATGTCTTCTGATCCCTCATACACTGTTTCATGCAGCTCCCTCAGTGCAAGGGGATCTCCTGAGAGGTTGTTAGGCGTGCATGTTCAATATCTAAATAAAATGTTAAATAACAATATTATAATTACATGTAGTTGAAGGGACAGATTAATTTAAAATGAAAATTGGAAAGCATTTTAAAAATGATTTGGTTTATTCTTCATAGTTTTTCCATCAGTTTAGCCTGCTATGTAAGTTTATAATGACTAAAACACACCCTTTTCTCATTAAAACTTGTATTTCTTCTAATTAATTATTAACTCTTTACATGTGACAACACAAGATTAACTATATGGCACACCTGATATTGTTTTCTTCTCTCACTAATCTCCAATTATTTAATTATATGTATGTTGAAGTGACAGACAACTCTCAATTTTTTATGGTTTAAAAAGGTATATAGGGGGCGGAGCCAACTACCGTAGCGACAGGACGTGTATATCAGGAGCTCCTGTTAATATCTATCTTATTGGAGACTTATAAATGGAGTTTGGCATTGTTTGAGATTTTTCAAATGCCTCACATAAGCAACAGCACTATAGACTTCATTTGAAAGAACTTTCAAACCTAAGACGTGAATACAGCCTGACTTAAGTCCTGTAGACCGACCGCGTGGACGCCTAATACAGCTATAACAGCAGAGATTGCGACATCAATATCTTCATTAAGACACTGTGTAAAGCCGTTTCAATTCTAAGGGAGTGACAGCCGACATCATGGGAGACATTGCTGCGATAATACAGTCCTTCTTACGGGACAATGAAAATGACATAATTAGGTTTTTTAATTGGGTCCCTACAGATTGTGTGAAGACAACCTCATGGAAAAGTGAGACACATTTGATCCAAGGTAAGGAAACGGCTGCTCGCTGTAGACCTATAACAGCACACTTTACAAGACAGACAGTTGATTTTTGTGAGTGGGACACACACCCTATTCAGGCCCAGTCCCTAGACCCTTGGGCGGATGCCAAGCATACCGACTCTGAAGTATGTGAGTTGTCACGCCGGAAAGAGCCGCGGGTCTCACTACTAAAGGATGGAGCCCTAGAGATGAAACAAGCAATGGAGTATAGACCACAGGGAGTTATCATGACTCGGCAGTTGCCCACCAGAACAGTACCCATCAAGTGTGTTTCTTTACCTATACCGACCACAGCATGGGCAAGGGAAAGAGCTGAAATAACGCTGGAGATAATTCTTTCTGAAGCCGTGGTCTGCAAGAGCCCAGACAGCGATCCTTTCAGTCATAGCAGCCGTCTGGATGATATGCAATACAGTCACGTGGGAGAGGTAACCCCTGATGGGAGATCTATTGGCCCCATTTGCATGGTTTTTACTGCAGGTTGTGCTCAAATTAAGGAGAATAAAACCATGCAGAGTTACTATCTCACTGAGCATACCCAGGGTTTCCCAGCTGCTATAGGAGTATACGGACACAGGATCTCCACCATTGGTAAAGTGCAGATCGATGCTACACCACAAGCCAGGCATGGCATTGGATAACGAGATAAACTTTATATTTCACGGGAAGTGCACTTCCCTAATGTTATTTTTTCTATTATTATTTACCCTCAAACATAGAACCTTGCTTCAAACTAACATTTCCTTTGTCCCTTAAATAGTTCATGTATTGGCCACAGTCATGTATAATACGCTAGACTTTCCCGCCACAGTTGTTAACTTAAACTATGATCTATTTTTACAAGATAAATGAGTAAGTCCTACCTTTTACAATATGTTTTTGGGTGACAAGTTAACCTGTTAATTAGCCCTTATAAAAACGAACAAGCCTTGGTACAGGACGGTATTAATAGACGGTACTTACATTACTAATGTGCTACTTTTGCTGGACATTGAACCTTTTGTTGTATGCCTATTCCACTAGTTTAGTCATGTGTGTGAGTTTTTGTTTTCTGTTCTTATTTTTCATATATACCTTAAGCTCACCAGATGTTTGAGCTACTGCTGGGTCTGTAACATTTCAATATTTGCTTATCTGTTTTGCTGGGTTGCTTGTGGCCGGGGTGACCTAGTAAAGATAACACACATGTACTACCATAGTTGTACTTTAGGGCATACTGTATACACAACTTCCCTAAAGTCTCTTAGACCACTTCCATGATGGCAAATAATAGTAGTATAGAGAGAGGTTTTTATATCTAACTATTAACAAAGTTATGGCTTTCCCAGCTGGGAATAGTATACATAATTTATTCTATGTTACCATATAAGGGTACTCTAATGTCATATATATCTATGTAATAAGGCATATTTCACTTTCTGTTTCCTATGTGCATGGACAGGCCATATATAATTTAAATGCAGGTAGAGGTTCGAGCTGTGCAGCCCACACTTCTTACTACTGATAGTGCTTGACCCTTAGGATTTGTTGTGCTCCCCATATCCCTTTCGTTTATTACATGTACAGATCTCTCAACGTTGATTGTATGAGTATATATTTTTGTAAAATATCAAGGATAGTCCTTAACTGCTTATACCCGGGTATTCATTAGCTATGTTGCATGGGTTAGTTTTGAACTTCCTGTCCTCATAGTCCTATTTGACTAGTCATATACTAGTAGCTGGCTGTCTCCGATTCCCCCCTAAGGGTCTTCCCTTAGTATATGTTTAATAACTAAACTCAGGAACACAGATTCCATTTAATTTCCCTGATACTATACTTATGGCTGACACAATGTAGCGGCTAGTAATATTCCCACTCCTATAATATATAATGTTAGTCTTACTCTCCTCCTTTTTTCATATGTTTTTTCTAGTGGTTAGGGACCCATGTGTGGTCTCTTTAGTTTAAGGAGTATGCTATATATTAGGGCTCCAATATGGCCCTATATGCTATATATTTGAAAGCTTTACATACATATGGACATTTATAGACCCAAGGGCTTAAAAATGGCCCTATATGTTATTTTGAAAACTTGAGGTTACTTCTTTGGCTCTAATTACCTCAATAAAAATTATACTAAAAAAAAAAAAAAAAAAAAAAAAAAAAAAAGCTTTCCTAAAAAGCCAGAGGAAATAAACTGACTATTATATTAAAATAATAATAAAAAAAGGTATATAACACATTGGCTAACCATTAATCAGCTTCGCATAACCAACAATGTTCTATTTATATTGTAACGCTCGTGGGATACTCCTCTATCAGACCAAACTCTGCCAGTAGTCTTGTTATCCCGGTGTCGAGCCGGAATGATAGGGAATATCCCAGAGCAGAGAAAGTTAGTGAGATGAGGAAGGTGGCACTCACCACAGGCAGGGCAGTCCCCAGCGGCAATAGCAGAGCAGTCCAAGGTTGAACCACTAGAATAGTCAGGCAGGCAGGGTTTGGCAACAGCAAAGCAGTCCAAGGATAAACCACTAGAATGTTCAGACAGGCAGGGTTTGGCAACAGTAAAGCAGTCCAAGGATAAACCACTAGAATGGTCAGGCAGGCAGTGTTTTGGCAACAGTAAAGTAGTCCAGCAGATTGAGGGTTAAGGCAGGTAGAGAAGTCAGACAGGCAGCTTCAGCAATAGTAATCAATCCAGCAGTTAAGGGTTAAGGCAGGTAGAGTAGTCAGACAGGCAGGTTCATCAACAGTAATCAATCAGCAGTTTAAGTGTTAAGGCAGGCGAGTAGTCAGGCAGGCAGGTTCAGTAACGGTACTTAGGCACTTAGAAAGAACGATCTGTCACAACCAGGAGTACACAAAGTAACACCTATACTTGGGCAGTGACAGATTATTTGTGGCAAGGTTAAATAGGTGCAGGATTCGCGCCACTGAAGTCTGACTGGCATCAGGAGCGTGCAGCGAGGACGTCAGCGCTGCACGCATTTGAGCCGACACTGCCCCTGGCAACAAGCAGGGAAGGAGATGCCGCGCCCCTAGCAACAGAGCGCCACTGCGTGAGGTGACATAGCCCCCCTCTCAAGTCGGCCTCAAAGGATGAGCAGCATGGAATCTGGAGACCAGAGATGGAGCATGCACATCACGGGCAGGAACACAGGAACGATCTGCCATGGAGTAACCCTTCCAATGAACCAGATACTGCAGTTGTCTGCGCCTGTATCTGGATACAGGATCTTAGCTACCGCATATTCGGTGTCACCACAGACCAGGAGCGTAGGAGGAGGAGCTCAGAGCTGGGTATATCTATTCTTGATGTAAGGTTTAAGTAGTGAGATGTGGAAGACTGGATGTATATGTAGGGTTTTTGGCAATGCCACTTTGTAGGCAACAGGAGACAGTCTTTTCAGGACCTTGTAAGGCCTAGGCCCTAATTTTTGACAGGGTTGATGTAGACGAATATGTCGAGTAGAGATCCAAACACGTTCACCCACTGGAATAGCATGTACAGAAGCCCTATGATGATCAGCAAACTTCTTATATCTAGAGACAGCTGAACGCAGCTGAGAGCAAATACGTTGCCAGTGAGTGGTGAGTTCAGTGACGTGTCAGTCTGCGGCAGGGACGCCAGTGGACTGAGCTGAAAGAGGGAAGACACAAGGTTGATACCCTGCTGTGACTTGAAACGGAGAACATCAAAGAGAAGAGTGCCAATGAGTGTTTCTTGCCAGCTCAGCTAGGGTTAGCAACTCAGACCAGTTGGTATGGTGAGCGTTGACAAAGGCTCTAAGGTAGGCTTTTGATCCGGGTTTGCTCTCTCAGTTAGTCCATTGGTCTGTGGATGGTAGCCATATGACAAGGAAACAGTGGTTCCAATCAACTTACAAAAGACTCTCCAGAAGGCAGAGATGAACTGTGGACCTCTGTCGGAAACAATATTAACAGGAATGCCATGAAGTCGTACCACATGCAAGAGAAAAAGGGACAATAATTATTGCGCAGAAGGCAGTTTGGTTAGGGGTACGAAGTGAGCCAGTCTGGAAAAGCGGTCCACCACAACCCAGATAATTGTATGGTGGTCGGAAGAAGGAAGGTCCACAATGAAATCCATTGTTATGTGTGTCCATGGTTGTTTGGGAATAGAGAATGGTTGGAGCAAGCCGGAGACAAGGATCGGGGAGTTTTGTTGGCAGCACAAGTTGTGCAGGCTTTCACATCATGAGCATCAGACTTCATAGTAGGCCACCAAACATGTTGAGAAAGACGCTTGAAAGTCCTAGCCAAACCAGGATGTCCTGAGAGTTTGCTATCATGAGCCCAGGCTAGCACATGGATACTCAGGTTCAGGGGTACAAAGAGGATATCGGAGGCCATGGGGGCACCAGGAGGTTTACTAGACTGAGCGCATTGCAATCGTTGCAGAAGAGTGGTATTGAGTTGAGCAACCACACAGGAGGGTGGTATGATGTGTTCAATAGGAGCTTCTGAGGAATCACTTGAGTGAGGGAACTGACGGGAAAGGGTGTCCGCCTTCTTGTTCTTGGTCCCAGGAAGATAAGAGACCACAAAGTTAAAACAGGAAAAGAACAAGGCCCACCTGGCCTGTCGAGGATTGAGTCGATGAGCAGTCTCTAGGTAAGTCAGATTCTTGTGGTCGGTGAGAATCTGAATAGGATTGGCGGTGCCCTCTAACCAATGACGCCATTCAGTCAAGGTCATCTTAATGGCTAAGAGTTTACGATTACCCACATTATAGTTCCTCTCAACAGGAGTAAAGCATTTAGAGTAAAAGGCTACAGGGTGTGACTTGGAAGTCAAAGGGTCCCTTTGGGTAAGAACAGCTCCAGCCCCTATCTCGGAGGCATCAACCTCTAAAGTGAACTGTAGGTCAGGATCAGGATGGCGGAGCACAGGAGCTGAACAGAAAGCCTTTTTCAGACAAGAGAAGGCATTTATGGCCTCAGGAGGACAATGTTTACAGTCTTTGTTCCGTTTTGTCAATTCAGTGAGAGTAGCGACTGTTTGAGAAAAGTTCTTTATAAACTTGCGGTAATAATTGGAGAATCCCAAGAACCTCTGCAATTCCTTTAAAGAGGTAGGTTGAGGCCATTCAAGTACTGCGGTGAGTTTAGCAGGATCCATGGCAAAACCCTCCTTCGAGATGACATAACCAAGGAATTGGATCTGATCTTGATCAAACTCACACTTTTCTAGCTTGGCTACCAAAGAATTGTCTTTGAGATGAAGAAGCACCTGTCTCACGTGCCTATGATGCTCCTCTAAAGTGGAAGAGAAAACAAGGATATCATCCAGATAAACAATGACGGCGGTTGAGGAGGTCATGGAAGACATCGTTGACAAATGCCTGGAAGGCTGTAGGGGCATTACACAGCCCAAAGGGCATTACAAGGTATTCGTAATGCCCAGATCTTGTGTTAAAGGCGGTCTTCCATTCATGGCCTGGAAAGATACGAATCAGATTGTATGCCCCACGTAAGTAAACTTGGTAAAAAAGCGAGCATCCTGGAGTGAGTCGTACAGTTCAGTGATCAATGGTATGGGATAGCGATTCTTGATGGTTATGTTGTTCAAGGCCCTGTAGTCAATGCAGGGTTTGAGCCCACCATCCTTCTTACTCACAAAAAAGAAACCAGCCCCAGCAGGAGAGGAGGAAGGGTGAATGAAACCTTTAGCTAGGTTCTCTTGGATGTACTCCTCCATGGATTTGGTTTCAGCCTTGACGAGTGGATAAGTCCTCCCTTTAGGAAGTGGGGCTCCAGAAAAGAGATTGATCTTGCAATCATAAGGACGGTGGGGTGGCAGCACATTGGCTGCTTTTTTTCTCAAACACATCCGCGAATTCCGTGTATACTGAAGGAAGGTTTGAAGGAGTCTGTATACTGGCTATGGGAATACGGTCAGAGTAATGACTTTAGCAAGGCAGGAGTGGAAACAGGAGGTACCCCAGGAGGACAGTTGTCCCTCAGCCCAGTCAAACTGTGGATTGTGTACACGAAGCCAAGGAAGACCAAGGATGACAGGCTGTGCTAGGGAATGAATGACCTCAAACTGCAGCTGTTCAGTGTGAAGGACTCCCACAGTCAGGGTCAGGGGTGCTGACTCAAAATGTATCACGCCCGAACCAAGGAGGGTGCCATCCAGGGTAGTTATTTTGAGACAATGTCTTTTCTGCAGAAGAGGCAAACCAGCTTGAATCATAAAACGGTGATCCAGGAAGTTTTCAGCTGCCCCTGAATTAATGACGGCTTGAGTGTGGACAGTATTCTGAAGGAAGGTAAGGGTAACAGGTACCAGGATCCGAGAGGAGTGAGGGGATTTAGTTGAGACCATGCTTAGAGGTACCCCAGTGTTATCCCATAAGCATTGGCTTTTCCTGGCCGAATGTCCTTTAGTTGGTGGGTGTTAGATCCACAATAAAATCATAGTCTAAGTCTTCTTCTTCTCTGCCTTTCAGAATCTGAAGGTTTGAAGGAGGAGAGATCCATGGGTTCCTCTACTGAGGTAACTGGAGCTGCTGAAGGGGTAGCGGATGCTGCCGAAAATGGGTGAATAGGAGGACGGGAGGGAAGGATCCTCCTTGTTCTGTCTCTCTCGGCTTGTCTTTCCTGAAAGTGAGAGTCCAGATTGATACAAAGCACTATAAAGTCATCCAAAGAAGAAGGAATATCACAATAAGTGAGTTCATCTTTGATGCATTCATGGAGACCCCTCCTAAAGGCTGCCTTGAGAGCACTGCCATCTCAAGTGGTTTCAAGTGCCAAGGTGCGGAACTCGATGGCAAATTGTGCCACAATTTTATTGCCCTGGCTGAGATCCAGGAGAGAATATTCCGCAGCAGATGTACATACAGAAGTCCCAAACACAGAAGATAAAGCAGAAATGAAGTCATCAGCATCATGCAGGAGTGTAGTGTTCTGTTCCAAAAGGGGAGAGACCCAGGCTAGGGCCTTGTCTTTTAGAAAGGAAATGATAAAGTTGACCCTTGACTGGTGAGACTGAAAGGTGTGAGGATCATTGCGGAAGTGCAGCCTGCATTGTTTTAGAAAGCCCCTGCAATCAGTAGTACCTTCATTCTTGTCAGGCAAGGGTATCCGGGGTATACTTCCAGAAGCAGAGGAAGAAGTCACAGTACTAGGAGTAGGGGCTGGTGGTGTAGTAACAGAAGCAGCATCCCTCACTGCAACTAGTAAGGAGAGTTGAGCGGTAATAGCCTCTAACTTGGAATCCATATTCTTCAACTGTGTGGTATGGGTTCCCAACATCTGTCCCTGAAGATAAACAGCTCATGCCACCTCATCTGGCTGCATGGCCCAACTATAATGTAACGCTCGTGGGATACTCCTCTATCAGACCAAACTCAGCCAGTAGTCTTGTTATTCCGGCGTCGAGCCGGAATGATAGGGAATATCCCAGAGCAGAGAAAGTTAGTGAGATGAGGAAGGGGGCAGGGTTAAGGCAGGTAGAGTAGTCAGACAGGCAGGTTCAGCAATAGTAATCAATCCAGCAGTTAAGGCAGGCAGAGTAGTCAGAAAAGCAGGTTCAGCAACAGTAATCAATCAGCAGTTTAAGGGTTAAGGCAGGAGAGGTTCAGTAACGGTATTTAGGCACTTAGAAAGAACGATCTGTCACACCAAGGAGTACACAAAGTAACACCTATACTTGGGCAGTGACAGATCGTTTGTGGCAAGGTTAAATAGGCGCAGGATTCGCGCCACTGAGGTCATCGCCGCACGCATCTGAGCCTACACTGCCCCTGGCAACGAGCAGGGAAGGAGACACTGTGCCCCTAGCAAAGGCTAGAGTGGCGCGGCGTGACATATATAATGTATTACAAATAAAACGTCTTGAGTTTTTAAAATATGATATATATAAACATTTCTGCAATAAGGTGTTTGCAGAGGTTAAGCTACTAGTCAATCACAGATTGAAAAATAAATTTAATATAACAGTGTTGTTTAATACAATGATTTTCTTGAGTAAGAAAATTAAAAAATTATGGCATTGATAGTCCCTTTAAGGGGGCACATTTAAAACATTCAGGTGTTTTCTTGAGTTTGTTACCTAGAGAAGATATGGAAGATGTTGGAGGTGGTCCCAAAATAAGAGTTACTTCCACTAAAATAAAAAAGGAATATAAATTTAGACTTTCATTTAAAAAAAAAAAAAAAAACTATTTGAATTCATATGGATGATAGCAGTTCAATTAAACTAAAGATTTAATTAACAGACATACATGTTTGGCCAACACCCGGTTCAGGGGTGCTGCACATGATATCGGGCAGGGTGTGTGTAGAGAAGAAACTGTGACTGGATTCTGTTGTTATTGTCACTGGCTCAACTGTGGCAGGTGCTTCAATTTGGCTTGCTGCTTCTTTCGAAAATGCCTGTCTGGCAGCAGCACTTGTAGATGCTGTAAAACATATAGAGATAAATGAGAAAAAAAATAAATTACATAATATATTTAGATAACAAAAGAAAGTGGGTAACTACTTTTTTTTGTTGATAAATGTATTTGTGCCATGTTTAACGCATGCAATACAAGTATAATACCTGCCAATTCATCTGTATCGTGTACCACTTTATCCAAACCATGCGTCATTGTACTCCCCAATTTTTTAAGTAACATATTTTCATATGTGGCAAGCTCGGCTACATATGGGGCGCCACCACCTGTCGTAGTGCCAAAATATGTGTTTTTATACTGTTAAAAATATTTTTATGGTTATTCTTTTATTAAGAAAAATGAATATGTTTATAATAAAAAATATGATTAACTAAATAGTGTACCAGTCTTCCTTTAAGTAGTATCTTCAAGGGACATGAAAAACAAAATATCTGTTAAATGATGTAGAAATAGCATGCAAACTTTCTAATTTATTTATATAATTTATTTCTCTTTTTTTGCTATCCTTTTATGAAGAGCACATCTAAATAGACTATGTAGCTGCTGATTGATGGCTGCTCATAGATGACTCATGTGATTGGCTTGCACAAATGCATTGCTATTTCTACAGCAAAGGATATCAAAAGAATCTTAAAAATAAAAATTAGAATGTTGCTCAAGATTGTTTCTCTATCTGCATAATGAAATAAAATGTATGAGTTTAATCTCCCTTTAAGCTCTGAACTATTTTTTTTTAGAAATTAAAACAAATAAAAGAATAATGCTTAACATTACAACTTAAATTTGCAATTATGCTTGTTCTGAATAATAATATATTTTCACTATATACATATAGTGGTATAAATAAACACAGAGAAATGAAAGACCACATTGTTTATATAAAATATTTCAAAACATTAAAGGACATGTAAATATGTTTGCAAAATATTTCTGACATAACACATATATATAAAAGTATGTGCAAAGATATATGTACATATTCTAGCATTAATAATCCTAAAAAAGAGGACATGAGATTTGCATATAATGAATTATAGAAATAGATACACATTTATTTATTTTAAAAAATCATATCTAAGCTTTTTGCAAAAAAAAAAATATATATCCACAAATACATTTTCTATGAGATTTATTGTTTGTTCAGGTATAAATATAGCTATTTCAAGGACATTAAAAGATGAAAAATAAAATATTAGCTTTAGAGAAATGTGCTTAATTATGGACAGGAATGAAATGGTATAAGTACAATTGCAAACAGAAGAAAAACTGTCTTCATGTGATGGACATTCAGGGTAGATCGTTTGATAAATACGGATCTCTGTGACATTGATGCTTCATATTTATCAACGGTCCGATGCTATTCGCATAGGACTTGACGCGCTTGAGTTTGACAGAAATGTTGATAGCTAAAACCGTTGAATGGAGATTTGCGTCAGTGATGTATAGCGAGCGTATTGACCACAGTGAATGCATTCAGATTAAGGCCTTGATAAATTGCCCCATAGAACAGGGATTCCACAAGTCAGTTCTCTTGTTTTGCAAAACTGTGTAAAGTTTGCTAACAAAATTACAGTCTTACATGATTTTAAAATGCTTCCTTTGTAATGCAGTGCTGATATATTCTATTAGTTTAATGTCCCTTTAATGAAGATAAACTATTCTAATCATTTTTTCAGGATCCAAAGTTATTTGAAACTTTGAGACACAGGCTTATTCTTTTATTAGAGTCCAACACTCTATATTCTCCTTTGAGGTAGAGGTTTGAAAGATGATGGAGTTATCTGACTGGAAACACTTAACAGGAATGACAATGTGCTCAAAAGAATTGGTTGCTGTATGTTAAAAGATTATGGCTGAATCACAGGTGTTTGCTAAAACTAAACTGGTTTTAGTATGGGAACAAGATCGTTAATCATTTTATGAATTATCAGACCATGTCAAAGCTGTGTATAAGATGCGTAAAGATAATCGGCTATTGTTAACGCAAGCTCAATAAGTAATACTGCACCCATGCTAACTTGCGCGCATATTACAAGTGCAAAGTAAATGCATTAGCTCGAGCACAAACAAAATTAGCTTGCATTGGGATTGTATTAGTGGAGAACTAGCTTAAAGTTGGACAGTCAAAAAATATGTGCAGCAAACACAACGTAAATACATTACAATAAACTGTTACATTTATATATACACTATCTGATAAAAAAATATTTATATAAATATTAATACACTTTTTTTATAAGGGTTAAAAAGAATATGGTATATGACAAGGTATCTGAATAGAAAGCACTATATTGTGTGAGTATGTATGTATATGTATGTATATGTGTATATATATATATATATATATATATTTATGTGTGTGTATATATACAGTCATGGCCAAAAATATTGGCACCCCTGCATTTCTGTCAGATAATGCACCACTTCGCCCAGAAAATTGTTGCAATAACAAATGTTTAGGCATTCTTATGTTTATTTATTTTGTTTGTATTGGTATGACACCAAAAAGTGGAAAAAAAAAAAAGCCAAATCTGACACATTCCACTCAAAACTCCAAAAATGGACTGGACAAAAGTATTGGGACCTTCTTAAAATTGTAAGAAATAATTGCATTCCAAGTTTTTGATGCTCCTGTAATTTGTAATTAAACTCACCTGTATCAATTAACAGGTGCTTACAAATCACACCGGCAACCAGTTAAAATAGAGAAAAATGTACTCAACCTTACTGTTGTGTGTCTCTGTGTGCCACAGTGAGCATGGAGAAGAGAAAGAGCAGCAAATAATTGTTTGAGGATTTGAGAACAAAAATTGTGGAAAAGCATGGACAATCTCAAGGTTACAAGTCCATCTCCAGAGATCTTAATGTTCCTGTGTCCACTGTGCGCAACATTGTCAAGAAGTTTGCTGCCATGGCACTGTAGCTTATCTCCTGGACGTTGACAAAAGAGAAAAATTGATCAAAGATTGCAACGAAGGATTGTTCGAATAGTGGATAACTATTTAGACTTCCAGACAATTTCAAGCTGACCATCAGGCACAGGGAACAAATGTGTCACCTCGCACTATATGTCGCCATCTGAATATAAAAGGGACGGAGACCCAGGAGGACCCCACTGCTGACACAGAAACATAAAAAAGCCAGATTGGAGTTTTCCAAAACTTACCTGAGGAAGGCAAAATCATTTTGGGATAATGTGCTGTGGACAGACTAAACAAAATTACAGCATTTTGGTAAAGCCCATCATTCTACTGTTTTCAGAAAAAGAAATAAGGCTTTTAAAGAAAAGAATACAGCCCCTTAAATCAAACATGGTGGCGGTTCACTGATGTTTTGGGGTTGCTTTGCTGCTTCAGGCACTGGATGTCTTGACTGTGTGCATGGCATTATGAAATCTGAAGACTACCAAAGAATTTTGTGGTGCAATGTAGGGCCCAATGTCAGAAAGTTGGGTCTCCATCAGAGGTCACGGGTCTTACATCAGAACAATGATCCAAAGCACACGTCAAAAAGCACCCAGAAATGTTTTAAGACTAAGCTCTGGAGAGTACTGAACTGGCCAACAATGAGTCCAGATCTTAATCCCATAGAGCACCTATGGAAAGATCTCAAAACAGCAGTTGGGAAAAGGAACTCTTCCAATATGAGAGACCTGGAGCAATTTGTCGAAAGAAGAGTGGTTCAAAATTCCAATAAAGAGTATCAAATAAAAAGTTCAGGTGGCGCTAAAGATAAGCTGTGGGTTAAATACTCTTTGAAACAATTCTTAATGGATCCAGTCAGCTCTTCAAAACATTTAGTTTATCAAACAAAATATCTCCAATACATAAATAGTTCAAATTTCATTAAAAGTCAATCAATCGTTTTGGCCCAAAACACTATCAGTCACCACTCATACAGCCTACAATTCATGTTCTCTAATGAATATACCAACACTTCATAAAAACTTAAATAAAATCATGAAAAAAGCTCCTAATTACAAGGTAATTACAATATGATGCTCCTTCAACAATTTAAAGTTCTTCGAGTTTCTATAAAATACTCCACCGATCGAGTGCAATCTTAAGAGAATCGCAATGGAAACTTGCTGTTGTTCAATTCAAATAATATCTGCTGTTATTAATCTTAAAAAATTGTAAAAAATTGCGATATTCTCATAGAACTTGGTTATCTAATCACCACCTCTTTCCACAGACACTTCCAGATCAGTAAACTCTTGGTACTGGGTTTGCTCAAAACAGTCTCTTTCCAATATTATCGCCTTTTTAAATGCCTTAGTCTCTGCACATAAGTACTGGGTACGCAGAGTCCATATATTCAAAATCGATTCCACTTCTCACAGTTTAACTGAGAGTATGCTGTCACCTTCTACGCGTTTCACCCCTAAGGTGTTGGGCTTTTTCAAGATCTTAGGGGTGAAACGCGTAGAAGGTGACAGCATACTGAATATATGGACTCTGCGTACCCAGTACTTATGTGCAGAGACTAAGGCTTTCCCGATGGCTGGGAGAAAGACAGTAACCATCCAAAGACTTGCGTAAGTGAAGATTGGTATTACAGAGACCTGGCATCCTGAGACGCATTAAGATCAGCGTACCTGAGCCGGTGGGGAACAGCCGGGCGACACATCTGAAGAGGAGCAGGTGAGAACGTGTGTGTTTGAGAGCACAGAGTTCCCTGCACTGTTAACGTTTGATATCAATAGAGAAGACTAACACGCTTGAAAAGCCCCATGTAAAAAGGTGATAATATTGGAAAGAGACTGTTTTGAGCAAACCCAGTACCAAGAGTTTACTGATCTGGAAGTGTCTGTGGAAAGAGGTGGTGATTAGATAACCAAGTTCTATGAGAATATCGCAATTTTTAAAAAAATTTTATAATTAGTAACAGCAGATATTATTTGAATTGAACAACAGACAGTTTCCATTGCGATTCTCTTAAGACTGCACTCGATCGGTGGAGTATTTTATAGAAACTCGAAGAGCTTTAAATTGTTGAAGGAGCATCATATTGTAATTACCTTGTAATTAGGAGCTTTTTTCATGATTTTATTTAAGTTTTTATGAAGTGTTGGTATATTCATTAGAGAACATGAATTGTAGGCTGTATGAGTGGTGACTGATAGTGTTTTGGGCCAAAACGATTGATTGACTTTTAATGAAATTTGAAATATTTATGTATTGGAGATATTTTGTTTAATAAACTAAGTGTTTTGAAGAGCTGACTGGATCCATTAAGAATTTTTTCAAAGAGTATTTAACCCACAGCTTATCTTTAGCGCCACCTGAACTTTTTATTTGATACTCTTTAGTTGTATAACTACCTAGGAAGGGGGCAGTTTTAATTTGGTTGGCCAGTTGGGGTACCCAGCACATCACTTCACAGTAATTTTTATCTCAAAATTCCAATAGAGAGGTGTAAGAAACTCATTGATGCTTACTGTCACGGGGTGACTAGTTACTCCTGATTTGTATATGTGCAGATCTCAGCTGCAAACTTGTAGGGTTAACTTAAGGTGAATTATCCCACTTTCTAGCTTGTGACTACTATAGCTGGAAGTAGCACAATTGGTAGATGAGTGAAAGTTACTTCAGGGTTAATGGCTTTATGAACCGGATGGTATAAGTTCACAAAGAAGTGTGGCTGAAAACCCCAGATAGACTCAAACTGTACTTGGAGCTTAAGATCTTCAGAATGATATTTGAGGAGTGTGTAATACAAGAGCGCACTACAGCTACCCAAGGAAATAGTTAAGCTGCTGTCAGTGTTTGTGGAGAGACAAGGTATCGCTGAAATTATTCAGGCAGCGCAAGGGAGCGGAGCAGCTGGGCAGTCTCAGTTCAGTGAGTTGAGTGACGGATGACGTCAGACTCAAAACAGCTGAGAGGCGGATGGATAGGAGTCGGAATAGAAACAAACTTACTTTCTTGCGGCCAAGGTTTTACAAGCAAGGATTTGCGGTTTGTATTACCACTCTGTCAGCTGAGACTTGTTTGAAGATAAACAATATATTGACTGTAGGTAGCTGCGGTATCATGAGCAAAACATGTTCGGTAAACAAACACAAGAGTTAGATAGTTTAGTGCTGCTTACAGCTTATATGGTCTTTTTACACAGATTGATTCTGTGAGGATTTAGAAAGATTCTTGTATTCACAAAGTAGCTTAGACGATGCAGGTTATCCAGGAGCTGTGAAGCAGGGAGCTGATCTGAATTTCCACAAAATTACTAAGCACTAGGAACAGGGTGTGATGGGGATTTAAAGGTATACTGGGAGGAGTTTAGACAGGAAGGCAGGGAAAGGCGGTGATTCCTGACACTTACAGAAAGCAATTGATTTCAGTAATTTTTTCCAAGGGGTGTACCAAATATTAAATTGAGGGTGCCAATAATTTTGTTCAGTCCATTTTTGGAGTTTTGCTGGGAATGTGTCAGATTTGCCTTTTTTTATCCGCTTTTTTGTGTCATACCAATACCGAAAAAAAGAAATAAATATGAGAATGCCTAAACATTTGTAATTGCAACAATTTTCTGGGCAAAGTGGTGCATTATCTGACAGAAATGCAGGGGTGCCAATATTTTTGGCCATGACTGTATGTGTGTACAGGGAGTGCAGAATTATTAGGCAAATGAGTATTTTGACCACATCATCCTCTTTATGCATGTTGTCTTACTCCAAGCTGTATAGGCTCGAAAGCCTACTACCAATTAAGCATATTAGGTGATGTGCATCTCTGTAATGAGAAGGGGTGTGGTCTAATGACATCAACACCCTATATCAGGTGTGCATAATTATTAGGCAACTTCCTTTCCTTTGGCAAAATGGGTCAAAAGAAGGACTTGACAGGCTCAGAAAAGTCAAAAATAGTGAGATATCTTGCAGAGGGATGCAGCACTCTTAAAATTGCAAAGCTTCTGAAGCGTGATCATCGAACAATCAAGCGTTTCATTCAAAATAGTCAACAGGGTCGCAAGAAGCGTGTGGAAAAACCAAGGCGCAAAATAACTGCCCATGAACTGAGAAAAGTCAAGTGTGCAGCTGCCAAGATGCCACTTGCCACCAGTTTGGCCATATTTCAGAGCTGCAACATCACTGGAGTGCCCAAAAGCACAAGGTGTGCATGGCCAAGGTAAGAAAGGCTGAAAGACGACCACCACTGAACAAGACACACAAGCTGAAACGTCAAGACTGGGCCAAGAAATATCTCAAGACTGATTTTTCTAAGGTTTTATGGACTGATGAAATGAGAGTGAGTCTTGATGGGCCAGATGGATGGGCCCGTGGCTGGATTGGTAAAGGGCAGAGAGCTCCAGTCCGACTCAGACGCCAGCAAGGTGGAGGTGGAGTACTGGTTTGGGCTGGTATCATCAAAGATGAGCTTGTGGGGCCTTTTCGGGTTGAGGATGGAGTCAAGCTCAACTCCCAGTCCTACTGCCAGTTTCTGGAAGACACCTTCTTCAAGCAGTGGTACAGGAAGAAGTCTGCATCCTTCAAGAAAAACATGATTTTCATGCAGGACAATGCTCCATCACACGCGTCCAAGTACTCCACAGCGTGGCTGGCAAGAAAGGGTATAAAAGAAGAAAATCTAATGACATGGCCTCCTTGTTCACCTGATCTGAACCCCATTGAGAACCTGTGGTCCATCATCAAATGTGAGATTTACAAGGAGGGAAAACAGTACACCTCTCTGAACAATGTCTGGGAGGCTGTGGTTGCTGCTGCACGCAATGTTGATGGTGAACAGATCAAAACACTGACAGAATCCATGGATGGCAGGCTTTTGAGTGTCCTTGCAAAGAAAGGTGGCTATATTGGTCACTGATTTGTTTTTGTTTTGTTTTTGAATGTCAGAAATGTATATTTGTGAATGTTGAGATGTTATATTGGTTTCACTGGTAAAAATAAATAATTGAAATGGGTATATATTTGTTTTTTGTTAAGTTGCCTAATAATTATGCACAGTAATAGTCACTTGCACACACAGATATCCCCCTAAAATAGCTATAACTAAAAACAAACTAAAAACTACTTCCAAAACTATTCAGCTTTGATATTAATGAGTTTTTGGGTTCATTGAGAACATGGTTGTTGTTCAATAATAAAATTAATCCTCAAAAATACAACTTGCCTAATAATTCTGCACTCCCTGTATATATATATATATATATATATATATATATATATATATATATATACTGTATATATATATATATAAATATATATATATATATATATATATATATACAGTATCTCACAAAAGTGAGTACACCCCTCACATTTTTGTAAATATTGTATTATATCTTTTCATGTGACAACACAGAAGAAATTACACTTTGCTACAATGTAAAGTAGTGAGTGTACAGCCTGTATAACAGTGTAAATTTGCTTTCCCCTCAATGGCTCAACACATAGCCATTAATGTCTAAACCGTTGGCAACAAAAGTGAGTGCACTCCTAAGTGGAAATGTCCAAATTGGGCCCAATTAGCCATTTTTCCTCCCCGGTGTCATGTGACTCGTTAGTGTTACAAGGTCTCAGGTGTGAATGTGGAGCAGGTTTGTTAAATTTGGTGTTATCGCTCTCACACTCTCTCATACTGGTCACTGGAAGTTCAATATGGCACCTCATGACAAATAACTCTCTGAGGATCTCAAAAGAAGAATTGTTGCACTGCATAAAGATGGCCTAGATTGCCAAGACCCTGAAACTGAGCTGCAGCATGGTGGGCAAGGCCATACAGCAGTTTCACAGGACAGTTTACACTAAGAACAGGCCTCGCCATGGTCGACTAAAGAAGTTGAGTGCATGTGCTCAGCGTCATATCCAGAGGTTGTCTTTGGGAAATATACATATAAGTGCTGCCAGCATTGCTACAGAGGTTGAAGGGGTGGGGGGATCAGCCTGTCAGTGGTCAGACCACGTGCCGCACACTGCATCAAATTGGTCTGCATGGCTGTTGTCCCAGAAGGAAGCCTCTTCTAAAGATGATGCACAAGAAAGCCTGCAAACAGTTTGCTGAAGACAAGCAGACTATGGACATGGATTACTGGAACCATGTTCTGTGGTTCGATGAGACCAAGATAAACTTATTTGATTCAGATGGTGTCAAGTGTGTGTGGCGGCAACCATTTGAGGAGTACAAAGACAAGTGCATCTTGCCTACAGTCAAGCACGATGGTGGGAGTGTCATGGTCTGGGCCTGCACGAGTGCTGCTTGCACTGGGAGCTACAGTTCATTGAGGGAACCATGAATGCCAACATGTACTGTGACATACTGAAGCAGAGCATGATCCCCTCCCTTCAGGGACTGGATGGTAGGGCAGTATTCCAACATGATAATTACCCCAAACACACCTCCAAGACGACCATTGCCTTGCTAAAGAAGATGAGGGTAAAGGTGATGCACTGGCCAAGCATGTCTCCAGACCTAAACCATATTGAGCATCTGTGGGGCATCCTCATATGGAAGGTGGGGGAGCGCAAGGTCTCTAACTCCACCAATTCTGTGATGTCGTCATGGAGGAGTGGAAGAGGACTCCAGTGGCAACCTCTAGTGAATGTCATGCCCAAGAGGGTTAAGGCAGTGCTGGAAAATAATGGTGGCCACAAAAAATATTGACAGTTTGGGCCAAATTTGGACATTTCCACTTAGGGGTGTACACACTTTTGTTGCCAACGGTTCAGGCATTAATGGCTGTGTGCTGATTTATTTTGAGGGGACAGTTAATTTGCACTGTTAAACAGGCTGTACGCTCACTACTTTACATTGTAGCAAAGTGTAATTTCTTCAGTGTTGTCACATGAAAAGATATAATAAAATATTTACAAAAATGTGAGGGGTGTACTTACTTTTATGAGATACTGTATATATATATATATATATATATATATTTACTCCTATTATTATGAGGGCACTCTCAGGACTTTTCAACCAGTTACATGTCAATGTTTCGGCCTTGTACCAAAGCCTTTTTCAAGACAAACTTTTTCATCAACCACCTAGTACATAAACCATAATCAAAATCCCCACTGTGCTAAACCTCACCCGTGTTAAATGTATTAAAAGAATAAAGTGAAATGTACAGCCCCCTTCGCACTGATTTTTATGGAGGGTGATTTACTCATTGACACCTAATATACATTAAAATATGATGAGGTGTTAAATAGAGTCCCCTGTAGAGATCAGTGTGAACCCACAATTGGTCTGCACAAAGTACTATAATATGAGGTATTGTGTTTATGATTAGACAATGTTAATGCACATATATTCACATTATATGAAACTCCAAAAGAAAGGGTGCTCCAGCCTTTGCAGTTTAAAGTAAAATGACCTTTATTGTGCCATGGTCCACAAAGCAAACAACGTTTCAGACCTACATTAGGTCCTTAGTCATATCTAAGAACCTAATGTAGATCTGAAACATTGTTTTGTTTTTTTTGTTTTTATATATTTTTTTTTAGTAGACAACCCAAGGTATTGATCTAGGCACATTTTGGTATAAAAGAGAAAAAAGGAATTAATACAGGCGCTGCCCACAGTATAAATTATAATCTAACCGCCCTATTGTGTATGGAACTTATATGTCCCAGGGTGTAAGTGTATAAATTTAAATAGTAAATATGCCAGTTATAAGCCTACTGGGTTTAAATACAATGATCCAACAGATATACTATAATGTACATATAAAGCATATGCCAGAAATATACAAATAACAAGCATAAACGTCTTACAATTCCTTGAGCTGAATTGTGACGCTAACACTTTGTGGGCTGAGGACCTTATCCTGTTTACCATTAAGTGTGGTCTAATACCGCCTAAGGAGGACTGGGTTTATTACGACTAAGTGGTGCATCCACTGTGGAGGAGGAATTACCTATACCGGGGATCATCCTATACAGCACCACACTACAACCCGTAGTTATCAAGCCCCAAGTCAACAACGCAGCAGATTGGCCCAGCGGAGTACACACCTCCTTTCTACTGAGTCGCGGAGTCTCCATCTTGGATTAAACGTGTTGCAAGCGGCACACACTACAGTCGGGGACAGCTTTGAATTGTTTGATACAAGGCTTGTATATATTATCAACATTGTGAGTGTTATTCTTGTTATTTTTTAATAATTAAAATTTACATTTTAATCTGCACTTAGATGCGGTGGGCGCTTCTTTTTTCTTTCGTGTATTTTCAGCTTTTCAAAAGTTCGTGATGGGACTTTTTTAAGGAGCAGCCCGTGTACAGAGGACTCTCTGAGAACTTTTAACCTGAACTTTTAATCAACATTTACTTTGGAACATTTCTTCAGTCACAATTCAGCTCAAGGAATTGTAAGACGTTTATGCTTGTTATTTGTATATTTCTGGCATATGCTTTATATGTACATTATAGTATATCTGTTGGATCATTGTATTTAAACCCAGTAGGCTTATAACTGGCATATTTACTATTTAAATTTATACACTTACACCCTGGGACATATAAGTTCCATACACAATAGGGCGGTTAGATTATAATTTATACTGTGGGCAGCGCCTGTATTAATTCCTTTTTTCTCTTTTTTAACATCGCCATTACTATTATTTATACGGGCAGCAGCAATTTATACAATACTTAAGCATTGGGCTATAAACTTGCAAAAACATTCAGTTACCTTTCTGTGTTACACACATCTATTCAGGTGTGGACTATTATTAATAAGTGTTTGCATAATAGAATATAGCCATAGGATACTAACTAATATATTACTATGGAAGATCAGATAGAAATTACTGTTGTGAATACTATGGATAATAGCAAGTTTGGGGATAACTCCTTGAGATCAAGTAGACAGAGGTCAACCAATTTATTGTCAGGGAATCAGGTCATGGGGGCATCAGAGAATCCAATAGAATTATTTAGGGAATTAGAAAAACTGTTAGGGAAAGATGCTAAAGAATGGCAAGATCTAGATTTACTAGATAATTATATAATCCATGACATCATACCCAGGGGTCTCAGAATTTTTAAATTCCCTGCCTTTGAATTGGATGAGGTGGAATACCAGATGGAGTGGGAACAAGCATTACATAAATGCTCCATCTCCCTCATCAAAATTCTAATCAAATACAGGGAATATAAATTAGACAATTTAAAAATACAAATTGACACAATAGTGGACAAAATACAACCTTTCCAGAGTATAACAAAATGGAAGGAATTAAATGATAACATACAGACTAAGATCAATTTATATGCTAAGGAGTTGGAAACAAATAAATTAAAAAAACTAAGAAGGGACCTGGAGGATTTTAAAAATGACAGAGTCTACACTTATAAACATCAGGATAACACGAATAAAGTGGAACAGAATGATGACAGAAATAGGGGGAATTTCTCCAATACTGTACGGGGAATAACACATACTCCATCTAATACGAACGGACAGAGACACTATGATGGTAATAACCAATATAATAAAATTAAAAATTCTTATGTCCCTCATAAAACCAAAAACATTAATAACAATAAAAATGAATTATACGATAAGTCAAGAGGTCAGAGAGAAAATGGCCCTAATTCTTATAGGAACCAGCAACAAAATAGAGGGTCATTCAACAAGAATGAGGGTCATAATTTAGCAGAATATTCTCACAACCAGAGTGATAGGGACAATTTTAATATCGAAACATCAAATAGATTTCAATTTGGGGAAAACCACATTGAGAGATCATATGGAAATTATAGTCCAAGATGGAATCACCAGGGAGCTAAACCAAAATTTAGAGGAAGGGGAACGGATAATGAATACCCATCTAGAGTATGGTCCCCTAGAGAACAAAGACAGGGTAATCAGAATAAGGGGCATTTTTTAGGAACACCCCCCTGGCGACAACAGGGGAGCAGGTCCGAATGGGGAGGGGCTCTTGTAAAAGCACTAGACACCCCAAGAAAGCCAAAACGGGCATTAGAAGATTCAGAGGTACTAGAGGAGGGTTCAAACAACGAAAAAAGGAACAGAAACGGTTGGAATTAGAGAAAGGTTACCAACTAATTTTTAATCTCTCTGACAAAACGTTTACTAATAATGAGATGAAATTACTTTCCAAAGGGTTAAATTTTGCTCCAATTTCTCAACCTAACCATTTTGAATTATTTATAGATGTTCAAAGATACATCAGGAAGCTAACTTTAAAAAGATACTACGATAAGATCAGTATGTCTACTAATATAGCCTTTAATGAAGGTGATGTACAGGCATTAGCTGACCTCGAATCCCTTTATGAAGAAAATGGAACTCAGACATTATCAAATAGCATCTCAGATGAAGAATTGTTAAACATCTCTATACAAGATGATGGGGTTAACAACATTACCCATTGTCCCCTTAAGAGAAAATCGATTTTTTATCCCCAAAACACGCAAAGCGAATTTATAAAGATATTCAATAAATTAGTTTGTGAGGATCTCAATAAACTGTCATATGGAAGTAAATTGAAATATGATAATCTATCTAAAGGGGAAAGAGAATCCCTAAAAATATTGACAGAGGATATGGATATAATTTATAGATGTGCGGACAAGGGGGGTGGAGTAGTGATCCAGAATCGAAAGGATTACCTCAAGGAAGCGTATAAGCTCCTGAATGATAGAGATACATACCAACCCCTGACATTTAATCCCACTATAAAGTACAAGAAAGAATTATTTGACCATTTATGCATTGCAAAACAGGAAGGTGTATTGAATCAGAACAAATTTAGCTATTTATATGAGGCATATCCGAAAGTGGCATGCTTTTACCATCTGCCGAAAATTCACAAAGATACGAAAGAACCCCCAGGAAGACCTATTGTGTCCGGCATTGGGTCGCTTTGCGATAATATGTCGAAATACATAGACTATTATTTACAACCGCTAGTAAAGTTAATCCCAGCATACATCAGAGACACAGTGGATGTTATTAATAAATTTGAGGGTATTAATTGGTTACCTAGTTATTCTTGGGTAACCTGCGATGTTTCGGCATTATATACTAGCATACCCCATGGAAAAGGGGTTTCAGTAATTGAGGAAGAGTGTCTAAAAGGAAATTTTTCTGGCGTACATTCCAAATTTTTATCAGAATCCATTCATTTTATCTTATCACATAACTATTTTTTATTTGAAAATAAATTTTATAAGCAAAAACAGGGGACGGCGATGGGGACGACTTTTGCCCCATCGTACGCGAATTTATATATGTCCAACTATGAGGAAAAACATATATGGAATAATAACCCGTACCTTAACCAGATTTATATGTACTACCGGTACATAGATGACATTATCCTTATCTGGAAAGGGAGAGTACAGGACATAGGTAAATTATTAGAACATATGAATAAGAATGACTTCAATCTGAAGTTTACATACGTACAGTCACAAACTGAAATTAGCTTTTTGGATCTTACATTGTTTATAGATCACAATAAAATAGCAGTAAAAAACTATAGAAAAGATACAGATAGGAATGGCCTATTGAATGCCAAAAGTGGCCACTACAAACAATGGAAGAACAACATTCCCCTAGGCCAGTACCAACGCATTAAACGTAATTGTACCAATGTTCAGGACTATAATTTAGAAGCTGAGGGCCTAACCAGAAAATTTGAAGATAAAGGCTATAATACACATCATCTAACTGAAATGAGAAATAAGGTAGACTTAATGGATAGGAAACTAATGTTGGAGAAAATAAATAATAACAAAAAAGAAAGGGTTACAGAGCAATCCAATCTAAGTTCATTACTAAATATAATAATCAACACCATGTAATTAAGAATATAATGAACAAACATTGGAACGTATTACAATTAGACCCTATTCTGAATAAATCAATAGGAAGTAGGCCCGAAATTGTGTTCAGAAAAAACAGAGATCTAAAAAATATTTTGGCCCCAAGCAAATTGAGAAGTAAACCGCCAGTTAAAATCTCAGACTGGGGCAATAGTCATGGAACTTTTAAGTGTAAAACAAAAGATTGTCTAATGTGTCCACATATAGCAAAAAATCATAATACCATTGAAAATCCTGATAACTCTAGGAATTTTACAAACAAGAATAGATGTACCTGTTTGAGTACACACGTGGTATATCATCTAAAGTGTAAATGTAATTTTATCTATGTGGGAAGAACTAAAAGAAAGATAAAATACCGCTTTAGGGAACACTTGAACAATATAGAAAAAGGTCTGGAAACACACAGTGTCTCACAGCACTTTAAGATATTCCACAATAGTGATCCTAAAGATCTGGAAATTAAGATTATAGAATGGATCCCACCAAATATATGGGATACCAATAGACTGCTAAAGTTGCGCCAACGTGAGACATTTTGGATTAAGAAATTAGATTGTCTTTATCCCCAGGGATTAAATATAGATCTGGATATTCAGGCCTTTCTAACATAAATGTTCTCATGTGTTATAGTTACTATTTTTTAATTCGCACTTTTTAACTTTTTATTCTATAGATTTATGTGTAGAATAAGGATCAGCTACTTTGTTAGTTACTATGAAGCACTTTAAATAGAGGTAAGCCCCCCTTCTTTAGTAATTGCATTTTTTTTTTTTTGTATGTTATGTAATGTTTAGAGATTTCATTGTATATACATTTTTACATTATGTCTCTTTTTTATACATTGTGTTTTATTGTGATATTTTAGCTCAGTATTTAATGTTACTTATTTTTTTACATTGGAAAGCTCTTTTATGATTGTATAATATGAGGCTAAATTCCTATACACTACAGATATGGGTTCATCAGAACCTTAACAGTTAATATGAACTCAGATGTTCCAATCTACCTATAAATAACAGGTAGGAGGTGTCAATTACCACTCTTGAAAAAGTTCCTGTGTGGAACGAAACGTACGTCGAGTGAACACACACTGTGTGCAATATTCAGGTTCCTGTGAGGCCACTGGTAGTGTCTATATTAACATTTGTAACACTGAGTGGGCTGAGGATCGGTTCTATTTTTTAATTATTGACATTACATATCCGTATCAGTAAGCACAATACAGCGTGCATAAGTGGGTTCCTGTGAGGCCACTGTTAGTGTTTGTATATATACATGCAGACGCTAACACTTTGTGGGCTGAGGACCTTATCCTGTTTACCATTAAGTGTGGTCTAATACCGCCTAAGGAGGACTGGGTTTATTACGACTAAGTGGTGCATCCACTGTGGAGGAGGAATTACCTATACCGGGGATCATCCTATACAGCACCACGCTACAACCCGTAGTTATCCAGCCCCAAGTCAACAACGCAGCGGATTGGCCCAGCGGAGTACACACCTACTTTCTACTGAGTCGCGGAGTCTCCATCTTGGATTAAACGTGTTGCAAGCGGCACACACTACAGTCGGGGACAGCTTTGAATTGTTTGATACAAGGCTTGTATATATTATCAACATTGTGAGTGTTATTCTTGTTATTTTTTAATAATTAAAATTTACATTTTAATCTGCACTTAGATGCGGTGGGCGCTTCTTTTTTCTTTCGTGTATTTACATTTTGGTATAGTTCATGCCACCATTTCACCGCCAAATGTGAACAAATAAAACAAATCGTTAACTTTTTCACAAACTTTAGGATTCTCACTGAAATAATTTACAAACAGCCTGTACAATCATGGCACAAATGGTTGTAAATGCTTCACTGGGATCCCCTTGTTCAGAAATAGCAGACATATACAGCTTTGGCATTGCTTTTGGGTAATTAGAAGGCCACTAATTGCAGCTGCGCACCACACTTGTATTATGCCCAGCAGTGAAGGGGTTAATTACATAGGTTGTATGGTTAATTTTAGTTTTAGTGTATAGATTACCCTCCCACCTGACACATCCCACCCCTGATCCCTCCCTGATCCTTCTCAAACAGCTCTCTTCCCTCCCCACTCCCAATAGTTACCCCCATCATAAGAACTGGCAGAAAGTCTGCCAGTATGAAACTAAAAGCCTTTTTTTTAAATATATTTTCTGCAGTGTAGGAATTTTTTTTTTCATTTTACTTACGAAGGGGAAGACCATTAGAACAAAGACATAGGGGCCTATATATCATGCTCCGTATGGAGCTTGAGGGCCCGTGTTTCTGGCGAGCCTTCAGACTCGCCAGAAACACAAGTTATGGAGCAGCAGCCTTTAGGTCTTTAACCTGTCCACCTGCTCTGAGGATGCGGTCAGACATAGCTGCAATTCAACCCGATCGAATACGATCGGTTGATTGACACCCCCCTGCTAGCGGCCGATTGGCCACGAATCAGCAGGGGGCGGCATTGCACCAGCAGTTCACAAGAGCTGCTGGTGGAATGCTGAATGCAGAGAGCGTATTGCTCTCTGCATTCAGCGAGGTCTGTCGGACATGATCCGCAATGTCGGATCATGTCCGACAGGCCTTTCATAAATAGGCCCCATACTCTTAGTCATCTGCCTTTGAAAAACTCCTATGTTGCCTTTGCTGCTGGCACCTTTAATTGGGAGAGCAACGCTGCTAGTACTTCTGAAAGTGTAACAAGCAAGTCTGAGTTTCTAGTGTCTGAATATGTAAACAAGAAAACCAAGCTAAGAGCTGCAATGTACATTTCTATAATACATTGTTAATATGCGACTCTCTTTTAAGAAATGTACAGATAGGTGATGATAAAGGAGATTTGAAAGAGGTTAGATGTCTTCCAGGTGCTACTGCTCCTAGAGAATTGTTAAGGCAGCTAGAAAGGATAGGGAGTTAGATGTAATTCTTCATCTAGGTACAAATGATATGGCTAGTAAATGATGTTGGTGCTGTGAAAATTGAGTTTTTTAAACTAGAACATTTTTAGATCATGTGACTTCATCTGTGTCCTTTTTTCTGCTGTTTTAGCTGTTTTAGCTGTGTATGGATCTGATGTATAACAGAATTTAACTCTTGGTTACAGAAGTGGTGCAGGGAGAGAGAAGATATGTTTTTTTAGCCATCAAAGCCCTGTTTGGCACAAAAGTAAATTGTGTAAGAGGTATGGTTTGCATTTGGGTT
Organism: Bombina bombina; assembly: GCF_027579735.1. Lineage (NCBI taxonomy): Eukaryota > Metazoa > Chordata > Amphibia > Anura > Bombinatoridae > Bombina > Bombina bombina. The sequence continues at coordinate 315,152,799 of NC_069503.1, read as the reverse complement.
TTAAAGGGACAGGAGTTATGAGTAAACTAGAGAAGGTGAGCATTGTTAATATACCCACTTGTCTCTCAGAGCATGACAAAACTGTTAACCAAAGTTTACATTCTAGTGTATTTAATGACAAAAAACACTACATTTATGAATAAGGCTTTGAATAATATAAGAAGGGCATGTATTGACCATGCAAAAGAATATGACAATTCTAGTAATTTTCTTCATGCAATGTGCACAAATGCTTGCTGTTTAGTACATAAATTAACTGAGCTTACTGCAATAATGATTCAAAATAAGCTAGATTTGGTAGCTGCAACAAAGACATGGTATAATGACTATCATGACTAGGATACAGTCATACCTGGTTACATTTTGTTTAAAAAAATAATAATAGAGTAGGATAAAAAGAGGGGGGAGTGTCTGCACGTGAAAGAAAATGTTAAAGTAATTGAAATTGTAGAAACCAATTAAATGTAGAAATTGTTTATGGTACTATAGAAACTATTAACTGATGAAATTGCCAAAATTACAATGAAGGGCAAGTTTATAGCAGTGGGGTACTTTAATATGCCTGATGTAGACTGGGAGGTACCAGTTTCTGCATCAACTAAAAGTAAGTACAGTACATACTTGAATCTTTGCAAGGAGCATCTCTTGAACAACAGGCAAAAGAACCAACACGTAAAGGAGCTACAGTATATTAGAGTTAGTAATTACAAATAGTGATATAGTATTTCAGGTGTCTGTGGGTAAGAACATAGGCTCTAGTGATCATCAGTGTTGCACAACCATAGTACAAAAAAAAAGATTTTTTTTTTTTAGAAAGGCTGCTTTTCCTTACATGGGCAAATACCTAAATAATTCTACAAAAGGGATGATACAGATTACAGGAATGCAAAAACAGTGGCAATATTTTAAGAACTCTATTTTAGATGCAACTATATACTGTATTAGACTTGTTTCTAAAAGAAAAAGAAAACCAATATGGTTTTCAAGAAAAGTAGCATAGTCTATAAAGAATTCAAACACACTTGCTCAGAAGAGTATAGGATAAATGGAGCAGCCAGCAAAAAATGACAAAGCAGTTAATCAGAAAGGCTAAAGCTGATAAAGAATAGAGAATAGCACAACCAGTAAAAAATAGGGACAAAGGGGACTATTTATTATGTGTCTGGCGGGCATGATCCCCTGTAGCGATCATGTCCGCCAGACATTGATAAATGCCGACAGCATATGCTGTCAGCATTTATCACTGCATATGCAGTTCTGGTGAACTGCTTGTGCAATGCCGCCCCCTGCAGATTCGTGCAGGGGATGTCAATCAACCCGATCGTATGCAATCGGGTGGTTTGCTGTCCGCCGCCTCAGAGGTGGCGTACGAGTTAAGGAGCAGTGGTCTCAAGACTGCTGCTTCTTAACTCCTGTTTCCGGCGAGCCTCAAGGCTCGCGCGAGAAACAGATGTATTTGGCCCCATTCGGGCCATGATAAATTGGCCCCAAAACCTTTAGATATATAAGTGAAAAGAGAAAAACTAAGGGGGGGGGGGAGAGTAAGACTAAAGACTGATGATGATAGAGTAGTGGAAGGAGATAAACGAATAGCAAACTGCCTAAATAATTACCTTTGTTCAGTCTTCACAACAGATCGTAAAGATAGTGATATTTTATTAAGGGGTGTTACTTTAAATGATAATGTGGGTAGGACTTCTCCTTTTAAAGAGAAACAGGTTCCAAGCACTTTATTGAAAAAAATAATAGTAAATAAGTCTGTGGGTCCAGATAATATTCATCCAAGGGTTCTAAACAAACTTTGATCCGTAATAGCTACTCTATTTGCTGATTTATTTAATCAATCACAGTTAACAGGAAATGTTCCAAAATACTGATACATTGCTAATGTAGTCTCTCTTCCTAAAAAAAGGGCAGTAGGGAAGATTTTTCTAAATATAAGCTAGCCAGTTTGACCTTAATTGCAGGGAAATTAATAGAAATTCTTTTAAGGAAAATCTTGTATCTTATCTTCAGACAAACAACTTAGTTTCACTGCTTGAAGATAATGTCAGACTAATCTAATTGATTTCTTAGACCATGTAACTAAATTAATAGACCATGGTTGAGCCATAGATGTAGCATATCTAAACTTTAGCAAAGCATTTGACACTATCCCACACAACAAACATATTTACAAAATGTATTGCATTTGATTAGATGGTAAGACTGTTAAGTTGGTAGAAACCTGGCTTAAGGATAGAAGGCAGAGGCTTTCAATTAATGAAGTACAGTTAAATGAGGGGTCAGTTGGGTGTTTCCCAAGGGTCAGTTTTTGGCCCTGTTTTATTTAACATGTGTGTTTGTTTGCTGATGATACAAAAATTCTAGCAGAGTTGATGTTCCAGGAGGGGTGGATAAAATAAACAGTGATATTAAAAAACTGGAGTACTGTGCAAATAAATTGAATTTAAATTATAATAATATCAAAAGCAAAATTATGCATATAAGATTTTAAAAAACAAGGGCCACAGGCAGCACAATGTCTTGAGCCGGCCACCTATAGTTTTGACTAACAGATGCAGAAATACACAGATGTGGATTTAGTGTAACTGGTGCCATGTGCTTTTACTGGTTGCATAGACAATTCTTATTTAGAGGGGATAGAGGACTTGATAAGGGATCAGCAGATGATTGTTATTTTAAAATGGAGGTAATAGAAAGCTGTGGGTCGGTGAGACTTAACTTAGAAGTGCCAAATTGAATCTTGGGAAAAAAAATAGATTTAAAATGTAACTAAAATTTTAAAATTCCATGTTATAATAATGCATGCATCACCCCACAGAGAGTTTGTTGGATTTTACCCTCTTTTTTGTGGTATCACTCATTAAAGGGACAGTCTAGGCCAAAATAAACTTTCATGATTCAGATAGAGCATGTAATTTTAAACAATTTTCCGATTTACTTTTATCACCAATTTTGCTTTGTTCTCTTAGTATTCTTAGTTGAAAGCTTAACCTAGGAGGTTCATATCCTAATTTCTTAGACCTTGAAGCCCACCTCTTTCAGATTGCATTTTAACAGTTTTTCACCACTAGAGGGTGTTAGTTCACGTATTTCATATAGATAACACTGTGCTTGTGCAGGAGAAGTTATCTGGGAGCAGGCACTGATTGGCTAGACTGCAAGTCTGTCAAAAGAACTGAAAAAAGGGGCAGTTTGCAGAGGCTTAGATACAAGATAATCACAGAGGTTAAAAGTATATTATTATAACTGTGTTGGTTATGCAAAACCTGGGAAATGGGTAATAAAGGGATTATCTATCTTTTAAAACAATAAATATTCAATTGTAGACTGTCCTTTAAATTTACTTGAATTATGGAATTATAATCACATCCTATAACTTATTGGTCTTAAATATTAGGCTGTATTTTTTTGTTTTTGCTCCTCTTTTATGTATTATCTCTTCATATGTGTTTTCAACTAATATAATAAAATAAAGAAAAATATAATTTTAAATATATAAAAAATTAAGCATTGCTTAAAAAAAGTCATAACAAGTGAATTGTAAATAAAAATGATGATTTTAAAACTACAAATAAAATGCTACATTTGAAAAATTGTATGTGATGTAATTGGTGATGTCATATGACATGCAACCTACAATGTAATTAATTGATTATGTCAGCAGCAATGGCATTATTCCATGAGTCAATCAGTGATGGCACAAGGATGTTTTTTTTTATTCTGATATTAACAAAATTATTTTGTCAATTAATTTTCTATTTTTTACAAGACATAACAAGTCACCTACACTACATGTTCCCTGTTTATAAACAAAGTAATTTCTTCTTTAGCTATTTTAGCTATTTAGCAAATTATTAGAAAATAGAACCATGTGAAACCGTCCAAACCAGGGAATTTCTAACATAGGCAAATGATATATGACTAATCTGTTAGCAAAGTAACATGTCATTTTATTATAAATATTTATTCTTAAATTACATTTGTTACATTTTAGCATCAACTGAAAAACATTTACATGCAAGCTGGGGATGGAGTTTTGGAAGCCTAAGACCAGTGTTTCTCACCCTTTTTTCTAGCAAGTACCACAACAGGCATAAATATTTGTCATAAGTACCCCCCAATGCACATAAATATTATTAGGCAACAAAAGATAAGTGAAATGCACAGGAATGTGGGCAAAAGGTAATGAAAGGGCAAGCCACTGCGTACCCCTTGCCAAAGATCCAAGTACCCCAAGAGGTACTTGTACCACATGTTGAGAAACTAGGTGCTAAATGACCTGGGGCAGAGCCAGTGTTAGGGTGGTCCTGAATGAGAAATGGACTTGGCTGAGTAGTGCTTGGGTGAAGGTGGGTGATTCTGAAAGGTGTTTATGGAGTTCTCAATTTAGCAAACTGGAAGGAGAGATAGCTGGACAGAGCGTCCAAACAGGGAGTGTTCAGCAAAATGTAGGTTATTTGGGGGCTATGAATTAGAATTATTTTATTGAGTGTAAATTAAGCACTGATAGTGAACATGAGTTAAACATTGCTTTTTCATCCATAAAAGGTATTTTAGCAATTATTAGAGGGAGGGATATGTTACACACAACTCAACAAGTTGAAACATTGTATTAGTTCCAACTAATCTAATAAATGAGCCAGTTTTTAGCGACATTAAAAATAATGTGTTAGGGTTAAAATCAAAGACCCATTGAAAGAAGAAGAAAATGTTTATTTTATTTACAAAATTATACTATTGTGTTTAAGAGTAAGGCAGCTACATAGTGACCAAAATTATTTAATTGTAATTCCCAACCACTTTAAAAGGCTTGAAATATGGCCTAGAAATTTCTTTTTTATCATCTAATGTTAAGCTGGTAGCTATTTAATACTGTAGTGGGGTAGTTTGCAGTGGGGGTGTGGTGGTTTAGGGATTATTAGAGTAGGGGGCTTATTGCGATGGGGGTTAACATACGAGTGTAGGTGTTACATTTTTTAAACAGCACTTCTCCATAGAAATTGATGCGGTTGCTGTAATATTGTGAACAAGATATCCTCTAGTCAACATTTTGTCCATGACGGTTTCCTGCGATTGCAAAATTTTTACTTTCAACTTGTAATACCAGCGCTATCAGACGCGCATAAAAGTTAACATCTAGCAGGTTAACGCACAAGTGGGAGTGGTAATTGCTGCTCCACTTGTTATCTAGCCCTAAATGTTGAATCATCCAATAAAATAAAATAATTACCACAAAATTATTTTTTGCATCTGACTTATTTGGCTAATATCTAAAATCTGCACTATATAAAGCAATATCTATTAGAAATGCATTTTCCTTTCGTCTATCTGTCAGTTTATGTGGCAAACAAATACAATTGTACACACAAATTCATTTTATTAACTAGAAATACTAAATTCATTTTGTCCCTGTACAAACTTGAAGATTACAGTCACAATCATTGTTACATGTAGAAATGCTATGACTGTAAAAAAACACTTATACATCAATTTTTGTTCTTATAATAACACTAGGTATTACAGCAATAAATTATAACAACACAAAAGCTATCTCTTATGTCATATGCTAATAGTAACGTATTGGTCAGGTTTAAATTCTTGCCTTTCAGCACTCTTATTTCCGTATTTCGTTATAGCTTGATTTTTTTTACAAAGATGCTGAAATCTTTACTTTTAGATTGTACATTTAAATGCTGCTGTTTATAATGTTAGCTGTTATGTGTGTCAGCAAAATAACCATCATTTCCTTTTATGCAATTAGGATAAGAAAATAGATAAATAAACATTCATACTTAACAATATATTTCCTTATTATTTTGTGTTAGGGTGACCTCATAGGAAGATGGGTGATAGTAAAGTGTTGAGATTATTTTTTTTGTATTATTTATTTATTTTAGATTTCTTTGAAGCTAACAGTTTTATACATAAAACATTTTGAAGGGTGGTTACTGAAAATAAACTAGTCAATATAAAAAGTTTTTTTGTTATGGCTTTCAATTAATTGCCTGCTAATTATACATGTGATGTTTTCAAAAGCATAAAATCTCCACAGATAAACCCCATATACCCAGATGGAACACACCATCTTTATTACAAAACCTTCTTTCCCATGACTTGTCTTAAAGCGACATTAAACCCAAAATTTTATTTCATGATTCAGACAGAGAATACAAATTTAAACAACATTCAAATTTACTTAGATTATCTAATTTGCTTCATTCTTTAGATATAGCAATGCACATGAGTCAGCCAATTACACAAGGCATATATGTGCAGCCACCAATCAGCAGCACCTGAGCCTATCTAGATATGCTTTTCAGGAAAGAATATCAAGAGATAAAAGCAAATGAGATAATAGAAGTAAATTAGAAAGTTGTTTAACATTGTATTCTCTATATAAATCATGAAAGAAAAAATTTGGGTTTAATGTCCCTTTAACGCCCCTGCCATTAGTAGGATATTGCCATTAAAATAGCTGCTCCACATGCAATTTAAATACAGGATACACTACACACACAGGGTAGCAGGAAAGCATTGGTATATAATATTAAATTGTGGTGTTTTGAGAAGGAGCATTGATTCTAAATGGTGAATCCCAGTGTTTCTAAAGATATAAGGTCATATAATAAAAGCCCTGTCATATAAGCTATATAAAATAGCATAGAAAAAAACCCCATTTTGTTTCTATTCAGTATTGGTTTTTTTCTGTTTTCAGGTTTATCTTAACTAGAGGTATTTTCTGAAAGTGCCTGTTCTGATGAAAAATCTAATTGCGCCCAGTTATTATTCAGATCATAATCTGGGCCAGATTACGAGTGGAGTGCAAACATTTGCATGGGAGCCATTAGGTTGTATATCATGGATGTTTGCGCTCGTTGGATTTACCGCTGGTATTTACAAGTTGAAAGTAAAAGCGATCGCTTGAGCACAATCACAATGAATGATAACCGCAACTCAAAGCTGTGATTAACTGTTTTGCAAAACAAAAAAGTTTGCACAACATACATCAAAAATACATTACAAAGTATAGTCACACTCATATCAAAACTATCTAATAAAAAAAGTTATGAAAAATCAAAGATATGAGGTCTCGTGTTAGAAAAAAAAGGCATACAAAGGGCTTTAACATTGACCTGCATACAGTTCAGTATAGCAGCACAAATAAACACATGAAGAAGACTAAAATCAAGCAGCCTGTCTGCCTCTCTGCTCTTTAGCTTGAAATTGGCCTTTGCATTTGGATCATTTGTTATGATGTGGAAGAAGGCAGCCGCTCACAGCATTTGGCTTATTTCGGAGCCATATTTATTCTTGTAAAAGTGAAACACACTTAGATCTGGATTTGCACAGATCTTAGTGTGTTTCACATACACAAGAATAAATGCAGCTCCACAGAGTCGAATGTCTTGAGCGACCGCCTTCTTCCGCATACGGATCATAACGAATGATCTGAATGCCCAGACCTACTTGCAAAGCTGTAGTGTGTTGCCATGGTAGTTAATTAGTCTCTGCACACACCAGAGCTGAAGGTGTAATGTCTCTCACACTCTCCATTGTGAAATATGATCCTTCTTCTAGGAGACAGTTTCACAGAGCAGTGTGTGAGAATGGTGGGCCCCGGAAGCGGAGGCACGTAGTGGGAGGGGCCAGTTGACCGGAGGGGAGGAGAAGGCCCAGTCGGTGGGTGGAGTCACCCCAGGAAGGAAGTACAGGTCAGCGCAGGGCGAGGCAGGGCCAGTAAAGAAACTTACCTGGTCACGGAAGGAGCTCCCGAAGTTTCCTCTGAAGAAGTAACGAAGACCGTGGATCATGGATATCGAGGAGATGCTGGCGAGGATTCGGACCGTGGCAGATGAGAGAGGGTCATCGTGGATGCAGGACCGGATCGCAAGTCTGCTGGGGAATGACGAGGAGGTCTTGGAAGAGAGGTCGGCGACGGCTCCAAAAGCAAGACCGGTGCGGCGAACACGGCCTCCGAATCGGCTCAGTCCTGAGCAGAGGCCTCAAGGGACGCGACGCATACGGAGCCCGAGCAGGGAGAAGGCGAGGCCGGGTAAGAGATCCGGAGTAGCAGCAGGGTCACAAGAGGCCGGGGCAGCGGATGGGGCACAGCGGTTAGTGGTGGAGGTGGTAGTGGAGACACAAGGCCCCAGGCCTGTTGGAGGTATGTCACAAGAAATAAGGCACGGCCCGACCGGGCCATTATTATCAATACCGGGGGATAATGTGTTGTCAGGCGGTATCGCTCTAGGTGCGGGTGAGGCTAGGGGCAATAACTTGAGCGGTATGGCACAGGGAGAGAACGGCGCAGGCGAGGAGCGGTTAAGGGAAATTTTGGCAGCAAAATATTCAAAGGAGGGGGGAGGAGAGCAGGCGAATGTAGGGATTATCAATGAGGGCGGTGCATCGGTAGGCGTCGTCGAAGGGGGGAGGGGGTGGAGGGGGATTAGTCCACCATTGTTTCCAGAAAGGATAGGAGGGGACATCAACACAAGTAGGAGGGACATACAAGTTATTGCAGACAAAGACAGAGGGAGAGCAAATGAAAAGGGCACGGCAACAAGCCGGCCGTTGCATAAAGCAGGCAGGCCACTTAAGAGTAACACGGTGGGCAGGGGCACCAGTAAAAAAGGGCCCCCTAGTGTGTTTATTGACCCATTACTGATAGAATCATTCCATAGCTCATCAGAAGGGAAAGATATGGTCCCACCTTCACCGGACACCAGGGGGGATAAGCGTAGAACCAGTGTGCAGGGCATTAGGGGGGGCCATGAGGATCAAGGGGGAACTATGGGTGTGGTTCATGTGGGACATGCTTATGGGGGAAGGTCTGAAGGGAGTACTAACCAGCATATGTCTATAGCAGGTATGATGGTGTCCAGATTACAAAGTAATAGGAGTCGGGACAGCGGCGAGGAGGAGCCTTTCCGCCTAGCAGATTCATGGACGGACACTATCAGATTGGATACAGGGGAGGAAGCGGATACTGAACACCCCCCGGTTACGAGTTTGGTAGGTGTGGGCACACAAAGGGGTAAGGGGACAAGTGTGCGTGGGGGGCTCGCTTTACACCAAGGGAGGGCTGTGAAGAGGGGTGGAGGTGCGATTAAAATTCCAACTGGGCAAAGGGTGCAGACGGCCAGCAAGGCCTGCAATAGGGAAGGGAGGGCGAGAGCAATACTTAAAATAGGCAATCACTCAGTGGGGAATAAGGGCAAGAAAAGTGGCTATTTGGCAAGAAACACTGTTGTGAGGCCGGCGTAGTAGGCAGTGAGGTGTCAGTTATGGCTGCGGTTCCTACAGTTGCGCAGCAGGCGACTGCTGAACTCTCGGAGCTCTGAGTGGTGGACACGGCGATGGCTCGATCATGCCTGTGTTCGATCGGTCAGTTAGGTCTACATCTGACGAAGGATGTCAGATCAAAGATCTACGCCAAAGCATATATAGAATTGTTTTCATTGATCCCTTTGGAGCAGTCATTTGAAGTGTCCGATGAATCTAAAAAGGACATCGTTAGGAAGGAAGAGGATGAGAGAAAGAAGCGGTATAGGAAGCTCCCCAAAACTTTTTCTAACTGGTTTCAGGCATTTGTAATTTATGCCAGTGTTATGGCGGAGAGGTTTCCAGAACATGGAGCTCCAATGTTCTGTTATTTGGATGAAATCGCTGCAGCCCAGCGCACGTATGGTGGTTTGGCATGGTGGTCATACGACAAACATTTTCGTCAGAGACTAGCGGTAAAACCTACAATGAGGTGGGATGACCGGGACATGGGGCTTTGGCTCAAAATTATGACCCCACTGAGAGCGGGGCAGTCCTTTCGGCCAGGAGCCGGCAGTCCGGCCGCAGCTACGTCACAAGCCACGGGCAAAAAGGGGTTTTGCTTTGCATACAATGAGGGACAGTGTAAATGGGGAGCTTCCTGTAAGTTCCGGCACGATTGCTCAGGGTGTGGTGGAGCGCACGCCTTCGCAAAGTGCTTCAGGAGAGGAAAGGTTAGTGAGAGAGCCGAGATCCCTAAAGAAGGGGGTGTCCCCAATCAGGGTGGAAAAGATGGAGCCCTGGCTAGGTCATTACGCCAGTAGTTGGGGCTGTCGGAAAAAGGCGGCAAAGCTGCTACATGGTTTTATGTTTGGTTTCATCATCCCCTCTGTTGGGGGTTCTGATCATTTTGCAGGGAATTTGAAATCGGCTAGGGAGTGGCCTCAAGTGGTTAAGGACAAGCTTTCTAAGGAAGTGGGTTTGGGCAGGATGGCGGGACCTTTTGATTCTTTGCCTTTTCCAGGACTACGGCTATCTCCATTGGGAGTAGTCCCAAAGAAGGATCCTGGAAAATTTAGGCTGATCCATCACTTGTCCTTCCCAAAGGGTAGGTCGGTTAATGATGGAATCCCACCGGAGCTGGCATCGGTAAAATACGCCTCTTTTGATTCGCCAGTTGCTCTGGTCAAAGCGGCGGGTGGGGGTGCAGTGATGGCAAAAGTAGACATTGAGTCGGCTTTTCGTTTACTTCCGGTGCACCCGACTTCACACAAGTTACTTGGGTGTTGTTTTAAGGGGAAGGTGTTTGTTGACCTGTGCTTACCCATGGGGTGCTCCATATTGTGTGCACTCTTTGAGAGTTTTAGCACTTTTTTGGAGTGGGTTGTAAGGATACAGGCTGGTTTCTCGTCTGTGGTACACTACCTAGACGATTTTTTATTCGTGGGTCCCTCAGGTTCGGTGGTTTGTGAAGTGTTAAGAGATACTTTTTACCGGGTGGCAGAGGAATTTGGGGTGCCCATTGCGATGGAAAAATCCGAAGGGCCAGTTACGGTCCTGAGTTTTCTGGGCATTACGATCGACTCGGAATTGATGGAATGCAGGCTTCCGGTCGACAAAGTGCAAGATCTGATTGGGGTGATCCTGCGTTTCTTAGCAGCCTCGAAAGTGCAGCTAGTGGAGATGCAGTCCTTGATCGGCAAGTTAAACTTTGCATGCCGTATCATCCCAGTGGGTAGGGTTTTTTGTCGCAGGTTATCACTGGCAACAGCGGGCGTTAAGCAGCCACATCATTTCATTCGGCTAACTTTGTCCATAAAAAAAGATCTGAAAGTATGGAAAGTTTTTCTTAGATATTTCAATGGGTCCGCTTTGATTCAGCCATCCAGAGTCTCGTGTGAGGAACTTGGGCTGATGACGGATGCGGCAGGGAGCAGAGGTTTTGGGGCAATTTTTGGCAAGGAGTGGTGCGCAGCAGCTTGGCCAGAGGAGTGGATTGAGAGTGAGGTTATAATGAATTTGGTATTTCTAGAATTCTTTCCCATTCTGGTGGCATTGTTTGTTTGGAAGGAGGAACTAAGGGACAAGTCGATCCTGTTCCTCACCGACAACATGGGTGTGGTGGCAGCAATTAATAGTTTGTCCTCATCTTCTCCTCCGGTGATTTGGTTGTTGAGGGTGTTTGTACTGCAGTGTATGAGGTTAAATATCGGGGTCAAAGCAAAACATGTACCCGGGGTTCAGAACTCGGTAGCTGATGCACTCTCTCGTTTTCAGTGGCAGCGATTTCGGGCACTGGCTCCATTGGCAGACAAAGTGGGAAAAGAGGTGCCGGAACACTTGTGGAGCCTTGGCTTGGAGGATTGGCCGAATTGGTGAGATCTTCATTGGCTCTGAATTCTTGGAGAGTCTATACAAAGTTTTGGAAAGAATGGGAGTCACTGCTGGGTCAGCAGAATATGGTTGAGGGTGACCACAGGTGTCAAGACCTTTTGTTGAGAATGATCTGGCAGTGGAAAGGGTGCGGGTTGTCTCCCTCTGCCATTGACAAATGGCTGACTGCTCTGGCCTTCCGATTTAAGTTGTTGGGGGTTGTTGACATCACAAAAATGTTTTGTATTCGGCAAATTATGAAGGGTTTGAGGAGGCAAGGGAGCGGGGCGGATAGTCGCCGACCGATTTCTTTCACTCTTTTGTCACACCTTTGGAAAGTCCTGGAAGGGGTGTGTAATTCGGCTTATGAAACAAGCCTTTTTCAGACAGCCTTTGCTTTGGCCTTTTTCGGAGCATTTAAGATTTCAGAGCTGATAAGCTGCTCAAAGAAGGCCCAAGGCGGCTTGTGTATTGATGACGTGGGTTTGACGGACGCTCATATGTCCTTACTGTTAAGACGATCAAAAACTGATCAGGAAGGGAAGGGCAAAACGGTAATTCTCTATCCCACGGGGGTAGAGGTATGCCCGTGTGGGGCATTGAGAGGGTTTTTGGCAGTAAGACCAAATGTGGGAGGGTCATTGCTAATGCACAAGGACGGTAGGGCGCTGTCGCAGTATCAATTTCGGGCAGTGTTGGCTAGGGCTTTGGGTGTCATGGGATGCAATCCAAAGGAATTCAACACACATTCCTTTAGGATAGGCGCAGCAACGGAAGCAGCCATGTTGGGTTTGGGTGAGGAGGTAGAAAAAGGGGTGGGGAGGTGGTCATCCAATTGTTTCCGGGCATACGTATGTCCTCATTTGTTGCCTTAAAAAACCTAATGCGACATGTTTTCCGTCCCTCTTTTTTCAGATCCGCTGCAGGTTTGGTTGGTGGGCCACTCTTTTATTTATTGGGCACAAAGGGCAGCAGGGTCCAAGGAGGACGGCCTGCAGCTAGGATTTCAAAAGAAAAAAGTGGTGTTGCGGTGGTTTGGTATTCGGGGAATGCGATGGGAACAGGTTGTGTCTGCCATTGTGGGTTATGCCAGGCATTTTCCTCGGCCCAACGTTCTAGTAATACATGCCGGGGGCAACGATCTGGGTTCCCTTCCACAAAAAGAGCTAGTCAGGAGGATTAAGAGGGATTTGTCACGTTTACGGGATTTATTTCCGGGACTGCGGATCGTGTGGTCCACAATGGTGCCACGATTACATTGGAGAGGGGCCTGGGATCAAAGTAGGTTAGATAACAGCAGGCGGAAGGTGAACAAATTGATTGCGGCCTTCATGAGAAAAACCAACGGTTCAGTCATCCATCATGAGGACCTAGAGGATGTGGGAAAAGGTGAATTTTATTTACAAGACGGAGTTCATTTAAACGAATTTGGAATACGGCTTTTCATTCTGGCCATTCGTGAGAAACTCCAATTGCTGATGTGAAGGGTGGCGGAACTGGTAAAGTGGTGACTTCCCAGTTTGTGGCGGTGTGCTAGCATCATCAATTGTCAGACCAAGGCATAAAAATGGCTGGTGTTTAGCCTCTCCCAAGGGGTGGGGAGGGCTAGGTAATTTGCTTCTTGGGCATGGGGTCCCTTGGAGCTGGTATAAGGTGGATGGAACGGACTTAGCGCCTTGCGAGGTCCAGTTGAGCAGAAAGACGGCCTGGTCTGGCAGTGATGAAGGACTAACCCTGGGGTGGGGTTAAAGGTACGTATAAATGATGCTAGCGCATAAAGAGTTGGGGATTTGTTGGGTGTTATTGCACTTTCTTTTATTTATTGCGTTATTGAAGTTGATGTTAAATTAATAAACAGGCTGTGGCCAGAATTTTATACCACAAGTTACGTGTCTGTCAATTATTTCGTAAAGTGTTAAGATAATAAATTAAGTGCTATGTGGGGCCGGTAATAGATGACTCAGTAGGTCATGGTGGGCCCCGGAAGCGGAGGCACGTAGTGGGAGGGGCCAGTTGACCGGAGGGGAGGAGAAGGACCAGTCGGTGGGTGGAGTCACCCCAGGAAGGAAGTACAGGTCAGCGCAGGGCGAGGCAGGGCCAGTAAAGAAACTTACCTGGTCGCGGAAGGAGCTCCCGAAGTTTCCCTCCCTCCCCAATTTAATTTAGAAATTCTTATGGTTGGTTCAGTAGTCACTGTCTGTGGGGGCGGTGTGCTAGCATCATCAATTGTCAGACCAAGGCATTAAAATGGCTGGTGTTTAGCCTCTCCCCAGGGGTGGGGAGAGCTAGGTAATTTGCTTCTTGGGCACGGGGTCCCTTGGAGCTGGTATAAGGTGGATGGAACGGACTTAGCGCCTTGCGAGGTCCAGTTGAGCAGAAAGACGGCCTGGTCTGGCAGTGATGAAGGACTAACCCTGGGGTGGGGTTAAAGGCACGTATAAATGATGCTAGCGCATAAAGAGTTGGGGATTTGTTGGGTGTTATTGCACTTTCTTTTATTTATTGCGTTATTGAAGTTGATGTTAAATTAATAAACAGGCTGTTTTCCAAAAGAGCACCACCACACACTTATCATGGAGATGCCCTTCTACTTGTTGGGGGAGATAGGTAACTTACTCGATGGTCATTTTGCCGCCCTCGCAGACGCACTGACTAAGTCGCTACAAGACTGCAAAAGCCACCCGGTCCCACGACTGTCTCAACCTAAGCCTGTTTTCTTGGATGGTAGAGAAGGTGAGGTTTTGGGGCCCCAACGCTCACCACTCACCTCTGGTATTACCCTGAGAGAAGATACTACAAGTACCACCGAGCCGGCAAAACACCGGGGGCACTACATGGGGATCTTTACTTCTATGTCCCCAATTGAGGAGGCTGCAATCATAGAGCCGGACCTAACCTTGTCACAGTCTGGGAATGCCCTGAATAGGAACTCGCATGCAATCTCACTCGAAGAAGGTTAGTCAAAACATCAAGCCCTGCTGGATGCAAACTGTGTGCCCCTTGGCAGGTTTGAAGAAAAGTGTAATCGGCTCAACTTTTGCCCTGCAGCAGTCATCTGTAGAATATACCCTCAGGGGGTCCATTACAGATGATCGTGCCCAGACTTACAATTCCCTACAGTCAAGAGTAGCGCAAACTCTTCAAGCTCCTTACTTACCGGATGCCTATTTCAATGTGGTGTTGCTGAGCTGGAACTGGGATCCGGGCGGACCGCACCGGACTGCTTCTTGAGAACACGCTGGCGTTGGTGAAGGTGATTAAAACCTAATATCAGTGTGTTTCCTAACAGTTGAACTGGGACATTGACCCCCTTTTTCTCCCTATGTAACGAACTGCCCCTGGAGCTTGCTGTAATGCTTCTGAGGGGGATTTAGCATCAATATCAGCATGTGGTTACCGGAGCTAAGTTGGGACATTGACATTCTTTTTCCCTTTCAGTGCCGGGCCGCTCTTTGAGCATGCAGACGTTAAGTGGTATAGTCATTGCTCTATTTTCAGCGTGTCTCCAGTGCAGTACCATTTTCTTAATATGTATATTTGCAATGTGCTTATGTTTCAATACGGATGATCTATCTAATGTTTGCAGGTCCCTTTACATTGTTTTTTCTTTTTTAATTATATACTTCCTAACCATATGCTTTGTAATACTGCATTATCCCCTACTGTTTATATAAAGATGCCAAGTTTAGTACTTTAGCACCATATTGCCTGCATGTTTCTGTTGCAGACTCGCTTTGACAGGGTATTTCTGTAGCACATATCTAACCATTCTAAGATCATTTGTTGAAAGACTGCAGGTCCCCTACATTTATCGTTTTTTCTTTTTGTGCAACTTATTTATTGCTGAACAATATATGCTTAGGTATGCCCTTATTCTAAATGCTCTCTCATTATTCCCCTCCTTAACTGCCTATAGGAACCATATCCAGCCACTTCTGCACGTATACCTTTGAATGCCTTACAGCCTTTACGCCTTACTTATATTAGTATAATAGTTCATAGTGGTGTCTTGCTGCCAGCGGCCGGGGCCGCGAGATACCTAACTTTTCAGTTTTTTAATTTTTATTAGTCTTTTGCAAGGGTTAGGGCTGGTAAGACAGTGTAATACAACCATTCCTTAATAGGAGGCAGAATTTTTTCTCTTTAATATGTTTTCGTGGGATCTTCCCCTATTTTTATACAGATGGTACTCATAACTGGTTAGGTCCTAGACACTTATCATTTGGAGCAGTTTTCTTTGGTTTATATTAAGCTCCCTTCTATTTTCCAATCCATATATATCGCTGCAACCTCCAAGATAGTGTAGTCTCATATTCTACCCAGCATTTAAATAGTTTGTTTGGGCGACACGCACAGCAGTGTCCTTCCTATAATCTTTTCTCTAACGATATATCACCCCATTAAAATGTCATATGTTAAAAAGCATTTGCTTATTATCTCCCAACCCTTAAAATACATACATACATAGTTATAATCTCCAAGTTTTATGTAGTTTTTTATTCTATCCAGCATTTAAATGGTATACTCTGATCACACGCAAATTACTATACGGTAAAATTTTCACAGTTATCAGTTATAGCATTCTACTACATTTCTAAAACAGAGGTTCACATTTAAAGACCCAAAAGTGGTCTTTTATATTTGAAATAGCCCCCTATATATGATTACATACCACTGGCTGAGGTCCAAGAGTGGCCTCTGTTACCATCTAGGGAGCATACAGAGAACTAGGCATTGTAATTTCACAACGTTATTTTGAATTATTTTTATCAGGTATGCATTGTGTCTCTATTCAAACCTATGTTAAAATCTACCTGTTATTTCTTATTGTGACACTTTGTTTATTATACTCTATGTATGCCTTATTCTGAACCTCAATAAAAAAAATATTATAAAAAAAATAAAAAAAATAAAAAATTAATAAACAGGCTGTGGCCAGAATTTTATACCACAAGTTACGTGTCTGTCAATTATTTCGTAAAGTGTTAAGATAATAAATTAAGTGCTATGTGGGGCCGGTAATAGACGACTCAGTAGGTCAGTTATATTCAGCTCCGGCTAATAAACTACCGTGGCAAACCAGTGAAGCATTGCAAGGGAAGTAGAAACTAACGAGCAGAGAGGCAGGCAGGCTGCTTGATTTAGCTTTCTTTACATGTTCATTATTGCTGCTGTACTGATTAAAATAAAAAAAACATAATTTATGTAAGAACTTACCTGATAAATTCATCCTACCAGGAGGGGCAAAGTTTCCCAAACCTCAAAATGCCTATAAATACACCCCTCACCACACCCACAATTCAGTTTAACGAATAGCCAAGCAGTGGGGTGATAAATAAAGGAGTAGAAAGCATCAACAAAGGAAATTTGGAAATAATTGTTCTTTATACAAAAAATCATAACCACCATAAAAAGGGGTGGGCCTCATGGACTCTTGCCAATAGGAAAGAAATGAATTTATCAGGTAAGTTCTTACATAAATTATGTTTTTTCTCATGTAATTGGCAAGAGTCCATGAGCTAGTGACATATGCGATATCAATACCCAAGATGTGGATCTTCCACTCAAGAGTCACTAGAGAGGGAGGGATAAAAATAAAAACAGCCATTTTCCGCTGAAAAATTAATCCACAACCCAAAAAAATAAGTTTATTTTCATTTTTTAAAGAAAAAAACTTAAATCAAAAGCAGAAGAATCAAACTGAAACAGCTGCCTGAAGAACTTTTCTACCAAAAACTGCTTCCGAAGAAGCAAATACAACAAAACGGTAGAATTTAGTAAATGTATGCAAAGAGGACCAAGTTGCCGCTTTGCAAATCTGATCAACTGAAGCTTCATTCTTAAAAGCCCACAAAGTGGAGACCGATCTAGTAGAATGAGCTGTGATTCTCTGAGGCGGGGCCTGACCCGACTCCAAATAAGCTTGATGAATCAAAAGTTTCAACCAAAAAGCCAAGGAATTAGCCAAAGCCTTCTGACCTTTCCTAGGACCAGAAAATAAAACAAATAGACTGGAAGTCTTCCTGAAATCTTTAGTAGCTTCCACATAATATTTCAAAGCTCTTAACAGGACATAAGGAAGGGACAACAATTTCTCTACTGTTGTTAGAATTCACAACCTTAGGTAAAAATTGAAAAGAAGTCCGCAAAACTGCCTTATCCTGATGAAAAATCAGAAAAGGAGACTCACAAGAAAGAGCAGATAACTCAGAAACTCTTCTAGCAGAAGAGATGGCCAAAAGAAACAGCATGTTCCAAGAAAGTAGTTTAATGTCTAAAGAATGGGTTCAAATGGAGGAGCCTGTAAAGCCTTCAGAACCAAATTAAGACTCCAAGGAGGAGAAATTGACTTAATGACAGGCTTAATATGAATTAAAGCCTGTACAAAACAGTGTATATCAGGAAGTATAGCAATCTTTCTGTGAAATAAAACAGAAAGAGCGGAGATTTGTCCTTTCAAGTAACTTGCAGACAAACCCTTATCCAAACCATCCTGAAGAAACTGTAAAATTCTAGGAATTCTAAAAGAATGCCAGGAGAATTTATGAGAAGAACACCATGAAATGTAAGTCTTCCAAACTCTATAATAAATCTTTCTAGAGACAGATTTATGAGCTTGTAACATAGTATTAATCACTGAATCAGAGAAACCTCTATGACTTAGAACTAAGCATTCAATTTCCATACCTTCAAATTTAATGATTTGAGATCCTGATGGAAAAACGGACCTTGAGATAGTAGGTCCGGCCGTAACAAAAGTGGCCAAGGCGGGCAACTGGACATCCGAACCAGATCCGCATACCAAAACCTGTGTGGCCATGCTGGAGCCACCAGCAACACAAAAAACTGTTCCATGATGATCTTGGAGATCACTCTTGAAAGGAGAGCTAGAGGAGTGAAGATGTAAGCAGGATGATAACACCAAGGAAGTGTCAGCGCATCCACTGCTTCCACCTGCACATCCCTGGACCTGGACAGGTATCTGTGAAGTTTTTTGGATGGAGAGACCACTCCCCTGGATGTAAAGTCTGGCGGCTGAGATAATCCGCCTCCCAATTGTCTACACCTGGGATATGCACCGCAGAGATTAGACAGGAGCTGGATTCCGCCCAAGCAAGTATTTGAGATACTTCTTTCATAGCTTGGCGACTGTGAGTCCCACCCTGATGATTGACATAAGCCACAGTTGTGATATTGTCTGTCTGAAAACAAATGAACGGTTCTCTCTTTAGCAGAGGCCAGAACTGAAGAGCCCTGAGAATTGCACGTTCTAAAATATTTATGGGTAATCTCGCCTCTTGAGATTTCCAAACCCCTTGTGCTGTCAGAGATCCCCAAACAGCTCCCCAACCTGAAAGACTCGCATCTGTAGAGATCACAGTCCAGGTTGGCTGAACAAAAGAAGCCCCTTGAACCAAACGATGGTGATCTATCCACCATGTCAGAGAGTGTCGTACAATGGGATTCAAGGATATTAATTGTGATATCTTTGTATAATCCCTGCACCATTGATTCAGCATGCAAAGCTGTAGAGGTCTCATGTGAAAACGAGCAAAGGGGATCGCGTCCGATGCTGCAGTCATGAGACCTAAAACTTCCATGCACATAGCCACTGAAGGGAATGACTGAGACTGAAGGTGCCGGCATGCTGCGACCAATTTTAAACGTCTCTTGTCTGTTAGAGACAGAGTCATGGACACTGAATCTATCTGGAAGCCTAAAAAGGTGACCCTTGTCTGAGGAATCAAGAAACTTTTTGGTAAATTGATCCTCCAACC
This sequence comes from Bombina bombina, assembly GCF_027579735.1. Lineage (NCBI taxonomy): Eukaryota > Metazoa > Chordata > Amphibia > Anura > Bombinatoridae > Bombina > Bombina bombina. Next base: position 315,133,381 of record NC_069503.1, on the reverse strand, counting down.
ATGTTTCCGAAGAAACAACACTAGTTGATTCGTGTGAGATTCTGCAGTATGTAAAGACTGAGCTCGTACCAAGATATCGTCCAAATAAGGAAACACCGCAATACCCTGTTCTCTGATTACAGATAGTAGGGCACCCAGAACCTTTGAAAAGATTCTTGGAGCTGTTGCTAGGCTAAATGGAAGAGCAACAAATTGGTAATGCTTGTCTAGAAATCTCAGAAACTGATAGTGTTCTGGATGAATCGGAATATGAAGGTATGCATCCTGCAAGTCTATTGTGGACATATAATGTCCTTGCTGAACAAAAGGCAGAATAGTCCTTATAGTCACCATCTTGAAAGTTGGTACTCTTACATAACGATTCAAAATTTTCAGATCCAGAACTGGTCTGAATAAATTTTCTTTCTTTGGTACAATGAATAGGTTTGAATAAAACCCCAAACCTTGTTCCTGAGGAGGAACTGGCATGATTACCCCTGAAGACTCCAGGTCTGAAACACACTTCAGAAAAGCCTGAGCTTTTACTGGATTTACAGGGATGCGTGAGAGAAAAAATCTTCTCACAGGAGGTCTTACTTTGAATCCTATTCGATACCCCTGAGAGACAATGCTCTGAATCCAATGATTTTGGACAGATTTTATCCAAAAATCCTTGAAAAACCTTAATCTGCCCCCTACCAGCTGAGCTGGAATGAGGGCAGCACCTTCATGCGGACTTAGGGGCTGACTTTGGTTTCCTAAATGGCTTGGATTTATTCCAATTTGAGGAAGGCTTCCAATTGGAAGCAGATTCCTTGGGGGGAGGATTGAGTTTTTGTTCCTTATTCTGACGAAAGGAACGAAAACGGTTAGAAGCCTTAGATTTACCCTTAGGTTTTTTATCCTGAGGCAAAAAACTCCTTTTCCCCCAATGATAGTTGAAATAATAGAATCCAACTGAGAACCAAATAAATTATTACCTTGGAAAGAAAGAGATAGTAATCTAGATTTAGATGTCATATCAGCATTCCAAGACTTAAGCCACAAAGCTCTTCTAGCTAATACAGCTAAAGACATGGATCTAGCATCAATTTTGATAATATCAAAAATGACATCACAAATAAAATGATTAGCATGTTGCAGTAAGCGAATAACGCTAGATATGTCAGAATCCAATTCATGTTGCGCTAAATTTTCCAACCAGAAAGTTGATACAGCCGCAACATCAGCCAAAGAAATAGCAGGTCTGAGAAGATGACCTGAATATAAATAGGCCTTCCTTAGATAAGATTCAAGCTTCCTATCTAAAGGATCCTTAAAGGAAGTACTATCTTCCATAGGAATAGTGGTACGTTTAGCAAGAGTAGAAATAGCCCCATCAACTTTGGGGATTTTTTCCCAAAACTCTATAGATTTTGCTGGTAAAGGATACAATTTTTTAAACCTTGAAGAAGGAATAAAAGAAGTACCTGGCTTATTCCATTCCCTAGAAATCATATCAGAAATAGCCCCAGGAATGGGGAAAACCCCTGGAGCAACCACAGGACGTTTAAAAACAGCATTTAAACGTTTATTAGACTTAACGTCAATAGGACTGGTTACCTCAATATCCAAAGTAATTAACACTTCTTTTAATAAAGAAAGCATATACTCTATTTTAAATAAATAAGTAGATTTGTCAATGTCAATGTCTGAGGAAGGACCTTCTGAATCAGATAGATCCTCATCAGAAGAGGATAAATTATTATGTTGTTGGTCATTTGAAATTTCATCAGCTAAATGAGAAGTTTTAAAAGACCTTTTACGTTTATTACAAGGTGGAAATGCAGACAAAGCCTTCATAATAGAATCAGAAACAAATTCTTTAAAATTTACAGGTATATCATACACATTAGAAGTTGAAGAGACTGCAACTGGCAATGTACTATTACTGATGGATACACTATCTGCATGTAAAAGTTTATCATAACAACTATTACAAATGGCATTCGGTGGAATAATTTCTACAATTTTACAACAAATGCACTTAGCTTTGGTAGAACCGATGTCAGGCAGCAATTTTCCAGCAGAAACTTCTGAGGCAGGATCAGATTGGGACATCTTGCACAATGTAAGAGAAAAAACAACATATAAAGGAAAATTATCTATTTCCTTATATGACAGTTTCAGGAATGGGAAAAAATGCAATAGCATAGGCCTCTGATAGCAAAAAGCAAGAGGCAAACATACAAGGGGTATTGAAATAATGAAAAAAATCTGGCACCAAGTATGACGCACAATGTAACGTAAACTTTTTTGGCGCCAAAAATAACCGGAAATGACACACTGGCGTCACTAATGACGCCGCTGTGTGAAAGGTGAAATGACGAAGTTGCGTCATAAACGTCTTTTTTTCGCGGCAAAAAATTTTCACGCCAAGAATGACGCAATAAAGTTTAGCATTTGACGCACCCGTGGGCCTAATACCCGCAATAGCAAGAAGTAGTCAATTGGAAAAAAGACTAAACCCCAGGTAAGAAATACATTTCTTAAAATGTTTAAATTCCCCAAATATGAAACTGACAGTCTGCTGAAGGAAATACATGAACCTTACTCATGGCAAATATAAGTACAACACATATATTTAGAACTTTATATAAATGCATAAAGTGCCAAACCATAGCTGAGGTGTCTTAAGTAATAAAACCATACTTACCAAAAGACACCCATCCACATATAGCAGATAGCCAAACCAGTACTAAAACAGTTATTAGTAGAGGTAATGGTAAATTGAGAGTATATCGTCGATCTGAAAAGGGAGGTAGGAGATGAATCTCTACGACCGATAACAGAGAACCTATGAAATAGACACCCGTTAGGGAAATCATCGTATTCAAATAAGTGATACTCCCTTCACGTCCCTCTAACATTCGCTGTACTCTGAGAGGAATCGGGCTTCAACAATGCTGAGAAGCGCATATCAACGTAGAAATCTTAGCACAAACTTACTTCACCACCTCCATAGGAGGCAAAGTTTGTAAAACTGAATTGTGGGTGTGGTGAGGGGTGTATTTATAGGCATTTTGAGGTTTGGGAAACTTTGCCCCTCCTGGTAGGATTGTATATCCCATATGTCACTAGCTCATGGACTCTTGCCAATTACATGAAAGAAATGAAGGTTTCTTAGCTCTTCACATTGTACTGTGTGTATAGCTAGCATCAAACTGCCAGGCATGTCAGCTAGTGACTCCTGGCTGTGAGCACACTAGTTAGGAAGTGAGTTAGTAATGTTTAGAGTGAAAATTACGTACGTATACATACTCAATACAAACCCAGCAATGTTTTACTCATTTAACTGCAAAAAAAATAATACATTTATAGTGCAAACTTTACATCCACATAATGCTTTATTTAAATCATCTACTTTTGTTTTTTAACTACACTGTCCCTTTAACTAATTTAAGGGGACTTGAAAATTACCACATATACTTTGAACTTCCTACTCCCACAACTATACAAACCTTTGCTTGATAACGAATATTCCACATTATGCTGCCTGAGGCTACTCAGTAACAATATTTTACCTAACAACTTCTCCTGCAAGAAAGCCTACAGCCTTTAGGAACTAAATCTAACTTTTTTTGCGAGCAAATAGAACAAAAACATTTATAGAGAATAATGCATCTCTTTCCATTCTGGTAGCTTTTTCTTTTGCCCTTTGACCTTAAAGCAAACCCTGGCCTTAAAGTAAAAGTAAAGTTGAATGAATGAATGAGTGCCCGGTTTTTAAAAATACTATTAAAAACAGGGGCACTTTCACACTTCACTGGAATGGCCGCGTAACTTCACTGCTCAGTAACAACGGTCTGACCAGCCACAGAAATAACAGTGACATACTCCGCCTAACTATCACACCCTGCTGCTTAATCTCTGCAGAGGCAGATGTGAGACTTTTGCAACAAAGAAAATTAGCCGGCCAGCAGTCGCATCGCCACCATCTTGGATCCTACGTGGCAACAAATAACTCCTGTTGAAATGCGGCTCAAACTCAAGCGCTGAATCTGGGGGACCCTCGGCATGTACCAGGAATACTAATTCATATGTCCGACAGTGAAATAGAGGTGACGGTCATTGCACCGCTCAGAATACAGGCAGCACAATGAACGCCCTTCTCTAAAGGCCCCTGCAGAGACCAGCATCTGTACCTCTAAAATGCTTCCTATGGGAGGCCCTTCAGGTACCTTATAACCTATACGTATAGCCCTAATTATACAGCTGAGTGAAATACCCATACAGATTTCACTGCTCTAAATCAAGTTTCAAACCAGGGTGGGTAAAATACTGTAAGTGTCTCAGCCTAATTTATACGCACCATATTTGCTTACAAGCTCCTCCTCTTCACTAAATCAGGGAAATAAATACAAACTAAAAATAAGCTGACGATAACGCTGAACTTTGTCCCTACCTTCATACCAAACATAACACTGCTATATTATATACAGCTCTCCTCCCTCTCAATTTAATTCATTTATCCTAACTTCATCATGGCCTCCACTACTATTAGGCCCAAACAAGAGATCTACATACACAGTAGACAGTTGATCCTCATAACTGAATGCAGCAAAAATGGCTTCCAAATAAAATACAGAAGGAGATAAAAACTCTAAAGGCCAGCCCAACTCGGCCGCTTTGGTCTGTTCTTTTTTCCACACCACTGCAGCTGACAATCCAGATCCCACTGCTACAGATACATCTAATAGCTCCTTGTCATCTACAGAATATATTATTCAGCTCAAACAAGACATAGCTAACCTGCCTTCTAAAGAGGATTTTTGAAGGGAACTAACCAGCATGCGCAGAGACATTTCTGAAATGGGAGAGAGAATAGTAGAAATCAAGGAAACGCAAGAATGAACTAATGAATTAGTAGGATCTCTATACATGCAATCCAATATACATGATTCTAAAATAGAGGTTCTCCAAGACAAAATAGAGGATCTCGAAAATAGGAGAAGGAGGAGCAACCTTCGCATTAGAGGTATCCCAGAATCTATAAAATCAGCAGACCTGATGGGTTATCTACAAGGCCTCTCAACATATAAGAGAAAACTCACATGCCCCTCCGATAGAAATAGAAAGGACCCACAGAGCTTTAAGGCCTCCACCTCCTCCTTCTGCTCCTCCTAGAGACATCGTTCTAAAATTCCTCAGATTTACCGATAGAGAAGACATCTGAATGAAAGCTAGATTTTCACGTACCATCTCCTACTTGGATCACAACCTATATATATATATATATATATATATATACCAAGATCTATGCCCTAGTACTATCCAGAAACATAAAGAAACCCGTTTCATTACATCAGCGCTACAAGATAAGCAAATCAAATATTGATGGGGCATCCCATTCAGCCTCATTGTAACTCACAAAGGAAACACACATATCTACAAGGGCATACAAGATCTGAAAAAACTTTATAAAGGCTTGGGAATTCCCTTGAAACCTCCAGGGCCTCCTACCTCATTGGAAGGATATCAACTTGCAAACTTTTTTTTTAACATCTAAATCCCTACCATGCTGAAATCACCTTGGAACAAGGTTCAACCTCTTAAAAAAAGAAAAGAAAGAACCAACTTCTCACCTACCTCTTCCTTAGAACAACCATGACTTAGACAATTCCATAAGGTCTACATATGGTGAGAAAGAGTGACTTAATAATCTGATTCCATGGTTATATGTACTTTTATCACCTATAAGTTGTTCACTATTTCTAACCCCAGCCTAAAGACTGCCTAATAGAATATCACTATCCCAATCTATTTCCCCTTTAAAGATGAAGCCCTTTACCCTCCTGCTGTTTATGTGCCGGGCCACCTCGGGGTTCAAGTAAAAATGTTAATTGATTTACGTTAATACAATCAGTTATGTTTGTTTACACTGTTACTCCCTCAACTATCTCTGAGGTCCCTCCATTTGTTGTACCTCTGATTGAAATAAATAAAATTTCAATCCAAACTATGGTTAACAATCATTCCCCTAACCAATTTTTTATTGTATTTGTTATTGTTCTTTTAAGATATTCTTCATTATTGCATTTTCATGGTATCTCTTACTTACTGAATGTTATTATGGCTCTCATCCACACACAAATAAATCCCCTAACACAAGCTCTACCAACTCACAACTCCCACATCCTACACTACAACGCCCATCTCGCAGTACTCTCACCCAAATCAATATCTATGTCTAAAACGCCCAAAAGAAACCTGACCTTCGATCAACTCAAAAGGATTAAATAACCCACATAAAAAGGAACATTGTAGTAAGGGACCTTAAAAATAAAAAGGGAGACTTGGTTTTTATACAGGAATCCTATTTTATCAAAGGTAAAGAACCTAAAACTTTCCTTTATAAATTTGGACCCTCGCTCTATGCCTCAAATAACACTAAAACTAATGGAGTTGGTATCCTTAGTAAAAAAAGGAATCCCCTTTCACTTGCTCGACTCATATAAAGACAATGAGGGCAGATATCTAATCCTAGTCAGAAAATTATACAACACAGTAACCACACTAGTTAACGCTTATGCCCCAAACATCAACCAAGATAAATTTATCACCTCCCTCTCCGAAAAAATATTAGAAGCTACAAAAGCTTTCCTTATCTTAGGTGGCAACCTTAATGTCTCTCTTGATCCTTATCTAGATAATTTGAACCATACCTCCTCTATACCCCACAGAACACTTAATCGTATTAAACACCGCTTACAAGACTTTACAGTCCATGAAGTTTGGTGGACTTTCCACCCTGAAATTAGAGATTACACCTTTTTCTCCCACCCGTACTCACGTTTCTCCCGAATTGACTACCTCTTAGCCAATGTCACCTGCCTATCATTAATAAACCAATGCTCCATAATTCCATCATCTTGGTTAGATCACTCCAAAGTTGCCTGCACAATAAAATGGCTTTCAATTTCCCCGACCAATTATACTTGGAGACTTAATGAAGAACTTTTAAATCTTCCACAATATAATGACCGAATTGAAAAAGCCCTTAAAGAATATTTTGACATTAATATCAACTCTTTTCCTCTCTTCCACAATGTTTGGGAGGCTCATAAAAGAACCATGAGTGGAAAACTAATGAGCATGCAATTCTATCTTATTAAACAACAAAGACTGTGCGAATTGTAGCCTCAGTTTCCTGTTCTTAGCTGACAGAAGTGGCAACTGGTGTAGTCTTCTGCTGCTGTAGCCCATGTAGCCCATGTAGCATTTTTGTCCACACAACTGCTGCTCACTAAATATTTTCTCTTTTTTGGAACATAATCTGTAAACCCTAGAGATGGTTGTGCATGAAAATCCCAGTAGATCAGCAGTTTTTGAAATATTCAGACCAGCCTGTCTGGCACCAACAACCATGCCACGTTCAAAGTCACTTAAATCCCCTTTCTTCCCCATTCTGATGCTTGGTTTGAACTTCATCAAGTCGTCTTCACCACGTCTAGATGCCTAAATGCATTGAGTTGCTGCCATGTGATTGGCTGATTTGTGTTACGAAGCAATTGAACAGTGTACCTAATAAAGTGGCTGGTGAGTGTATATACACATATAAATACAATGCATATGTACACACATACATATATATATATATATATATATATATATATATATACAGTATATACATATTTAGACATGTGCATGTGTGTATCTCTATGATAAAGCCCTTTGCCAGAGACCTCATATCTGTGGACCCTTATAACTTTTTAATGCAATTTATTTTTAAATATTTTTGTTAGACAGTGTTAATATGAGTGTAAATATATTTCTGATGCATTCTGTGCATCTTTTTTGTCTTTTTTTTTCTCTAGCGAATGCATTTATTTTCAACTTATAATACGCACGCTATTTCCATCTCGCATAAAAAGCAGATAAATACCCCATATCACTTATGAACTACAGTTAGCGTGCCACTCGTAATCTAGTCCTAAATGCACTCCAGCAGGTAAAATTGACCTTTGAGAACGCAATGAAGGGAAAAACATTTTGTCTAAAACAGTTTCTGCTATAGTTGGAAGTGCACACTTCAGACCCCTAACCCTGCTACATTCTATACAGAGATTACTTAATCAGTGTAGAAGTTAATTTTTATCTGACTTTCATTGGCTTTATCAGAGGAGATAAGATAAATAATACGCAAGAGGCTTTTCAAATTGTTTGTTTCTGAACTGTACATATACACATTTATTTTATATGCAGAATGTAAGGAACTAGTAATTGCTAAAATATACTATGCATTCAAAGCATAAAAAATGAGTCTGATATCAATTTACACAGATTTATTTGTAATTTTTCATTCATAGCAAAACTCAATATTTAGCAGGACCTGAAAATGTTAATTTACAGTAAGCTGTGTTTTTTTACCTGTAAACCATTTACATCATGAATGACAGTTAAATTCTTTAGGTTTTGCAGAGATACCAACAGAATTAATTTTGTGATTTTTACAGCAAAAAATTAGCCTTAAGACTGCAATATATTCCTGACATTTTATAGTAGGCAGAAATCTATGTTTACAGTAATTTTCTAAACAGTATCATAAGAATGCCTAAGGTGGTGTCATAAGCCTCAGGGTGTTCTCGGGTTACCTGCACAATAATATATACTGTATATATATATATATATATATATATTAACCATATTTTAGCTAGTATATTTCTAACATTAAGATATACAGGATCATGTACACATTTGCAGATTGCTTGCAATTTGCAGTGTTTCATTTTATTTCCATGATTATTAAATTTAACACATCAATAGATATTTTGAAATGTTGCAGTTTTGTTGTTACTACAAGATATTGAGAGAATTAATGTTCTAAGTCCCATTAATATCGCATTTACATTAATTGTAAAAAAAAAATAATCTAAAGCAAGTAATGTGGTTAGCTGAGGTTAACATTGTGTTTAAAATACATTAGAAATGACAGATTTTAGCAAAATGGAAATTAAAATCAAAGTCTGTATCAGTTGAGTTCTCAGAGTCTGCAAACAGTTTGAGATTTTGGTAACTCTGCGTTTAAGTATAGGTGGCTTAAAAACCCCAAAACAACCAACAACATAAATGATTTACTTCTCAGGTTGGCATGTAAACAACCATTTTTTTTTTACACAAGACCAAAATAGTATACAGATCCTTACATACCTCCCCACAATCCCAGATATAGGACTACATTTATCAAAGTTATTAAAAATTAACCTTTTTTTAATTTGTGTTAATTCTGACGCGAGTTACAGCGGACTGTTGGCAACTTTGGAAACATTGATGATGTGAAGCAGCTAACTTAATACACTTACAGGCCTATATTTATCAAGCTCCGTATGGAGCTTGTGGGCCCATGTTTCTGGCGAGTCTTCAGACTCGCCAGAAACACAAGTTATGAAGCAGCGGTCTAAAGACCGCTGCTCCATAACCCTGTCTGCCTGCTCTGAACAGGCGGACAGGAATCGCTGGTTATCAACCCGATCGAGTCAGCAGGGGGCGGCGTTGCACCAGCAGCTCTTGTGAGCTGCTGGTGCAATGTTAAATGCGGAGAGCGTATTGCTCTCCGCATTTAGCGAGGTCTTGCGTACCTGATCCGCACTGTCGGATTAGGTCCGCAAGACCGTTAATAAATAGGAGCCACAGTCTATATCAGGCGAATATTAAATCATGCAAATATTATTTTTGCTATAGCAGCCATTTTGACTTAACTGTAATAGACACCCAAACTTCTCTCTTAATTTAATTACATTTTCATGGTAAATATTTCTGTTTTTAATAACTTTTTTATATATATTTTGTATTAGCTATTACTTTACTATATAAATGGTTAATAATTGCGCCAATTAAGTGTTAAATGCCCTAGAAAATTAGGTCCTGAAATGGGAGCTGTCATTTTCTCTATTAATGTGCATTATTATAGGAGATTCTAATAAATAAATTGCTTTAATCAATTGTAATCCTTTTATTCAAATAATTCTGAGGTAGACAGGAGCAGCTAAGACACACTTAATAAGGTGTTTAAAGGCTACAGGAACAAACCTACTTATGTATTTTCATTAGCATTAAAGGAGGCTGTTTTTAATCCTTCTTGTCTGACAAAGTATTAAGAGAGACAGAAAATTGTATATACACTCACACACACACACACACACATATATATATATATATATATATATATATATATATATATATATATATATATATATATATATATAAACATATTTAGACGTGTATGTATGAATCTCAATGTTAAAGCCCGTAGCATGACTTTTTTTGTAACACCTAAGATCTCATATCTTTGAGCCCTTATAACTTTTTTATGCATTTAAATGTTTGTTTTTTTTATTAGACACTGTTATGAGTGTAAATGTACTTTTAAATGTATTTTTGATGTGTTTTGTGCAACTTTTTGACTTGCGTAACAGTTAACCAGAGCACTGAATTTGCACTATCCCGACACGCGTTAAATTTAATTGCACGTTAATTTAAATTACTTTAAGCTTGTAATGCGCACGCTACTTCTGAGGCACAAAGAGCCGCGATAAACCTCTTAGTTAGTGAGCCACTTGTTATCAAGCCCCTAATTAGTTAATCAATTTAGCATCAATACATTATAAATAGGAGGAAATCTGGACCAGGCCCCAACCTTCAGCAAGGCAGTGGATAATAGGAGACATAATTAAAGCAGGAGTCTGTTAAGTTTTTTACTTTAGAGCTTATTTCAAGAAGATCCCTTAAGAGTTAGGGAGGGTCCCTTGTTGTTGGGGTGATAAAGTTTTGGTCCTTGGTCATAGATGGGCTCATATAGGGAGGAGAGGCTGCATTTGCATAGGTAGTGTATGGGGATCATGATAGGACTGGATTTGTTTTGATCATATAGAGGTCCAAAGATGATTACTATGGGAGGCCAATGTCTATGGTGGCTAAGCAAGTGTACACCTTGGTACATCAGTTTTTTTGTGCTCTGCCTCAGGCGGAAATAAGCTGATAAAGCTTTAACTTTCCAGGTACAGAGGAGCAAAAATACTGAAATCACCACTACAAGTAATGGCATTAACTTCAAAAGAGAAAATATAGAGTAGTCATGTAAGAAAGTGATCAGTCATTTTTGTGGTAGACCTGGGTAGACAAATTAAACATTTGTAAAGACAAACAGTAAAAAGGGCGCCTTCTAGTACAGTCAACTTCTATGCCACACCATATTGTGAGTATACTTTCATTGTTTCACATCAAAAGCATGCATTATTGGCCACACTAGGAGGTGCCCTTCTCTTTTTCTCTATTTTTTCAAATTAAAAAGTTGCTGGCAGAAAGAGGGGAGAAAAATAAACAAATCTTGTGAGCTTCAAAAGAAGAAAATTTGAGGTTACGTAATGTGAGAGAATGTATTGGAAGCCACAGCAGGAAGAGTAGGATTCCAACTTCACCTTTTTGTTTTTTTACCAGCTCTTGGTAAGTGGCTGAATATAAAGTCACCAAATGAAAGTGCAACAGGAGAGACTGTATCTAAATTGCAGCATCAGAGTTCAGTGAGAGTTATGATAGGTGATAGTATTCACACTGTTATGTGGTGCTGAATAATTATAGAAATTTAAGTAGCTCATAAAAAACTGAAGTGAGTAGATAGATAAGGAGATCAAAAGGACAGCAAGTATTTGATTTGTTAAAGGAGATTGAGTGAGATTGATAAGAAGGCACGAGGCAGTAAATAGGGGAATATGGACAGAAATCATGTTTAACAGAGCAACTTTTACAGACAGAAAAAGTAACTATGGTTAACTTTGCTTGCCTTATTGATGATTCTTTGTTCAGGTCATGTTCAAGTCTTGTATAATTCTTTTTTCTGCTACTGAGTCAATGTCTTTTTTTAATCTACGTACAATTCACAGAAATACTTCAGAATCCTTAATGAAAATATGAGAGTCAGTGAACTGTCATGCACCAGAATGACATTTCATATAATAGTATTATTTTTGGAGCCAGACATAAGTTCCTGTATTGTGTATTACTCACATCCTAAGTTATTTCTTCTGACAACTGATGAGAGGTACCAAAGTGTAACTGTATTATTTTTAAAAGGTTGAGTTTTGAGTTTGCATTATGATAAAGTATATTTCTTGAATATATGGCATTAAATAGATTACATAGATTGTAGTAAAAATGCCTTTATCCCCAAAGACGAAACAACCCAATTTAAATAGATAACAAATGACAGCGTTAATTTGCGCATGTACTTAATTAATAGTTAATGTGTTTGCTAGAGCGCTAACAAAATTTGCTCTTGTCAGGTTAGCGCAATTGAAGACCAAGCTAAGGGAAAAAAAATAAAAAAATACAAGCACAACATAAATACATTAAGATAAACTGTTACACTTATATATACACACAAACTCATAAAAATGATTCACATAAATATTTTTTATTTATAAGAGTTAAAAGGTATATGGTATATTAGAAGGTATTTGAATGGAACGGATTGAAGTGTATACATATATGTCTAACTCTGTGTATGGCTATACACAACAACATTTAAAATTAGGAGGAGGTAAAAGGTGAGTTTAAAATCCTCCTCATTGTGTAGTTCATTAACAAATCTAGACAGGCCAGAAGACTTGCTTTTCCCACAGAAAACCTCTGAATTACATTGTTTCCAATGCAGCAAAGTATTCTGGGTAAGATATGCAAATTAGGTTCACAATGACTCACCTTTTTACTTCAAGTCTGCTTTTCAGCAGATTCCCTTTAGGCCAAAGCATCGCTGTTCACACAGCTTATAAGCTTAGCTAGGGTTAGTGCAGTGATTCATAACCATCCCAGGACAGACTTTTTCATGGTTCTTGCAACTCATCAGCTGGGAGAAGGTTTGAATCACTGCTGGGTGAAGTTGATTTTGGGGCAAAATACAACAACATTTAAAATTAGGGGGAGGTAAAAGGTGAGGTTAAAATAATCAATTACGCACAAAATATAGAGAAAATAACTCATTGTGTAGTTCATTAACAAATCTAGACAGTCCAGAAGACTTGTTTTTCCCACAGAAAACCTCTGAATTACATTGTTTCCAATGCAGCAAAGGATTCTGTGTATGATATGCAAATTAGGTTCACAATGACACACCTTTTTACTGTGTCTGCTTTTCAGCAGATTCTCTTTACGCCATAGCATCGCTGTTCACACAGCTTATAAGATTATCTATGGTTAGTGCAGTGGTTCATAACCATTCCAGGTCAGACTGTTTTGTGAAATCAACTTCACCCAGCAGTGATTCAAACCTTCTCCTAGCTGATGAGTGGCAAAAACCATGAAACAGTCTGTTCTGGGATGGTTATGAATCACTGCACTAACCCTAGCTAAGCTTATAAGCTGTGTGAACAGCGATGCTTTGGCCTAAAGGGAATCTGCTGAAAAGCAGACTTGAAGTAAAAAGGTGGGTCATTGTGAACCTAATTTGCATATTTCACCCAGAATCCTTTGCTGCATTGGAAACAATGTAATTCAGAGGTTTTCTGTGGGAAAAACAAGCCTTTTGGCCTGTCTAGATTTGTTAATGAACTACACAATGAGTTATTTTCTCTATATTTTGTGCGTAGTGAAGGATTTTAAACTCACCTTTTACCTCCCCCTGGCTGTATATACTCTTTTAGATATATAGGTATAGATATAGATTTTTAAATAATTATATATATATATATATATATATATATATATATATATATATATATATATATTTATATATATACATACATATATATCATATATACTGTGTATATATATTTAAAAATCAAAATACTATTTTCTACTATGTGATGAACATTGGAATGTAAAATATTCATAACTACCTTCAGATATAACACTGTATGTCTAATTAATTAATTCATTAGTGGTTTTACTAGGTTATCTGCAATATTGCACTAGGTTATTTTCTTTTCACAGATTAATATATATCACCAAAAAGGATCATCACATCATCTGAGATTATTTTGGATTTATTATTTTTTCACTTTGGAATACATTTTTGCTTTCTATTTTTATTTTTCACTTTTTCTTCATTTTTATAACTAATCTTAGGATAATCCAATCTGACTAATTTTTATTTTTAGATATTTTAAGGGTACCCTATGGACTTTTGTTAATAAATTGTTATGTTTTTTTAATTACATTTTTACAATTTAAATGCTTTTGTTCATCACTTTGGCCCTATCTGTGTAAATTATCTTTTCTCTTAGGTTTTTTAGGGGACCTTATTTTGGAGCTTGTGATTTTGTATGTGTAGGTGCAGTGATATATGTTATTCAGTTTGTTATACTTTTTTGCAATGCTGAGATCAAGATAATGCACCCATGCTTTTAATTATTCTCCCCTTATAATTTAGCCCCTAGATTGAAAGAAAAAGATAAAACAGAATTATTATTTTTTTAAGTAAAGTCCAAGAAATGCTGCATAATTGTTTATAGCATAATAGTATTACGGCTAGATTTGGAGTTCTGCGTTAGGGTTAAAAAGCAGCGTTAAGGGGTCCTAATGCTGATTTTTAATGCCCGCTGGTATTTAGAGTCAGGCAGGAAAGGGTCTACCGCTCACTTTCTTTCCTCACCTCGAGGCTACCGCAAATCCCCTTACGTCAATTGCGTATCCTATCTTTTCTATGGGATTTGCATAACAATGGTATTACGAGTCTTGGAAGAAGTCGGCTAGATTTGGAGTTCTGCGTTAGGGTTAAAAAGCAGCGTTAAGGGGTCCTAACGCTGCTTTTTAACGCCCGCTGGTATTTAGAGTCATGCAGGAAAGGGTCTACCGCTCACTTTCTTTCTGCGACTCGAGGCTACCGCAAATCCCCTTACGTCAATTGCGTATCCTATCTTTTGTATGGGATTTGCCTAACGCTGGTATTACGAGACAAGACTCCAACCGCAAAAAAAAAAGTCAGTAGTTAAGAGTTTTATGGGCTAACGCCGGAACATAAAGCTCTTAACTACTGTGCTATAAAGTACACTAACACCCATAAACTACCTCTTAACCCCTAAACCGAAGCCCCCCCCACATCACAAACCCTATAATATTTTTTTTTAACCCCTAATCTTCCGACCAGACATCGCCGCCACCTACATTATAGCTATGAACCCTTAATCTGCTGCCCCTAACATCGCCGACACCTATATTATATTTATTACCCCCTAATCTGCCCCCCCCCAAACTTCGCTGCCACTTACCTACACTTATTAACCCCTAATCTGCTGACCGGACATCGCCGCCACTATAATAAATGTATTAACCCCTAAACCGCCGCACTCCCACCTCGCAAACACTATAATACATTTTATTAACCCCTAATCTGCCCTCCCTAACATCACCGCCAACTAACTACAATTATTAACCCCTAAATTCCCGTCCCCAACATCGCCGCTACTATAATAAAGTTATTAACCCCTAAACCTAAGTCTAACCCTAACACTCCCTAAGTTAAATATAATTTAAATAAAACTAAATAAATTTACTATCATTAAATAAATTATTCCTATTTAAAACTAAATACTGATAGGATTCTATCAGCCAATCGGATTGACCTCGCATTCTATTGGCTGTTCCGGTCATTAAACTAGGGACACGTGGTGGTGGTATTGAAAACGTACTCCTGAAAGCAGAAACTAAATGGATTTTTTGGTTCCAAAGCATGTCTCCATTTGGAATGAACGAACAAATAAGCTATAGTGCTTTCCTGTAACCATCTTATGTGTTATACTTCTTTCGGTTTTGTCCTATTTTAAGACACTGTATGGACAATTTGTTAAAACTATGTGACTGTATCTTTCACCACTGAACTCCTTTTATTCCCCCCTATCTTTACATCTTAGAGAGAAATAGGGGCTTTACAAAGAGAATAAATGACACCTATTCTCCACAGCCTCATAGTTTATATGGGAATTTAAGTTGTTTATAATAATTGTATGTAATTGTTGTCCCTATATATAAGATCCGGACATAAATTTAGATCTTTTAATCTGATTGAGCTTTTGTGAAAATATACTGAACATGGGGGGTATATATTAAACATATATACTAAAATAAAGTTATTAACCCCTAAACCTAAGTCTAAAACTAAATAGTTACCTATAAAATAAACCCTAAGATAGCTACAATATACCTAATAGTTACATTGTATCTATTTTAGGATTTATATTTATTTTACAGGCAACTTTGTATTTATTTTAACTAGGTACAATAGCTATTAAATAGTTAATAACTATTTAATAGCTACCTAGTTAAAAAAAATTATAAAATTACCTGTAAAATAAATCCTAACCTAAGTTTCAAATACACCTAACACTACACTATCAATAAATTAATTAAATAAATGACCTACAATGATCTAAAATAAAATACAATTAAATAAACTAAAATATATTTTAAAAAAACACACTAAATTACAAAAAAATAAAAAAACATTACAAGAATTTTAATCTAATTACACCTAATCTAAGCCCCCTAATAAAATAAAATAGCCCCCAGAATAATAAAATTCCCTACCCTATACTAAATTACAAAAGTAATCAGCTCTTTTACCTGTAAAAAAAAATACAAGACCCATCCAACATTACAACCCACCACCCACACACTCTAAAACCCACTCGATCCCCCCTTAAAAAAACCTAACACTACCCCATTGAAGACCACCCTACCTTGAGCCATCTTCAGCCAGCCGGGCACCGATGGGACAGAAGATGACATCCGGACCGGCACAAGTCTTCATCCGATCGGGGCAGAAGAGGTCCTCCATCCAACAGAAGTCTTCATCCAGGCGGCATCTTCTATCTTCATCTATCTGGTGTGGAGCGGGTCCATCTTCAAGACATCCGACGCGGAGCATCCTCTTCTGACGACGGCTAACACTGAATGAAGGTTCCTTTAAATGACGTCATCCAAGATGGCGTCCCTCAAATTCCGATTGGCTGATAGGATTCTATCAGCCAATCGGAATTAAGGTAGGAAAAATCCGATTGGTTGATTTAATCAGCCAATCGGATTGAAGTTCAATCCGATTGGCTGATTGGATCAGCCAATAGAATTGACCTCGCATTCTATTGGCTCATCCAATCAGCCAATCGGATTGAACTGGTGGGTTGTAATGTTGGGGGGGTCTTATATTTTTTTTAACAGGTAAAAGAGCTGATTACTTTGGGGCAATGCCCCGCAAAAAGCCATTTTAAGGGCTGGTAAAAGAGCTGATTATTTTTGTAACTTAGTACAGGGTAGGGAATTTTATTATTTTGGGGGCTTTTTTATTTTATTAGGGGGCTTAGATTAAATGTAATTGTAATTAGATTAAAATTCTTGTAATATTTTTTTATTTTTTGTAATTTAGTGTTTGTTTTTTTTGTAATATATTTTAGTCTATTTAATTGTATTTTATTTTAGATCATTGTAGGTAATTTATTTAATAAATTTATTGATAGTGTAGTGTTAGATGTATTTGCAACTTAGGTTAGGATTTATTTTACAGGTAATTTTGTAATTATTTTAACTAGGTAGCTATTAAATAGATATAATCTATTTAATAGCTATTGTACCTAGTTAAAATAAATACAAAGTTGCCTGTAAAATAAATATAAATCCTAAGCTAGCTACAATGTAATTATTAGTTATATTGTAGCTATCCTAGGCCTAGATTTGGAGTTTGGCGTTAGCCGTGAAAACCAGCGTTAGAGGCCCCTAACGCTGGTTTCTTACGGACTCCGGTATTTCGAGTTCATTTACCGACACTCAAAAATCACCCAACGCTCAAATTTCTACCGACACCTCAGACCCAATAGTAAACATATACCGACAAAATAAACATTCACAAATCACAAAACAAATATTACACAAAGTACACTTACACTCATACAAACACTACACTATATTTATTTTTCAGATTTAATAATTTTTCAACAAAATACAAAGGATCAAAGTTGCGAGATCTCGGGTGTTAGAAAAAAAACAACACAAATCCATTTTCCCATTGACTTACATTGACACACGGGAAAAGACCCTCATATACCTACATCTAACTAATAACATTATCACAAATATACACTCATCGATGCATACAAACAATATACACCACATGACATACAATTTTTTTTTATTTATTACAAAAAGAACACGATTTAGTTACTTTTTAACACAAGATCATGACGTCACTCACTTTACGAGAAAAACCAGTCTTAGAAAAAAAAATTGACCAATTTTTAGAGCCTCCATTGACTTCTATTGGGAAGACGTGCTTGTACACGCGAAACCCACATTTCCCTAACACACGCAAATAGCATAGACAGAAAAACTCCAAATACCAGCGCTAGAAAATACATGCTTTTATGCGTTAGACACAGCTATGATAAATAGATCAAGAAATGACTATTTCCCTATGGTGGCTTTATGGATTTTACTTATTGAATATTCACAACACCATTAAATTGTTTCAGACTTTTATATTACATCAACTACAAATCAACATCACTAGTAAAAAACTTTTTTGAACAAAATATTACATTTAAACGGACACAAAAATAATGTCAACTTTTCAGGATTCACAAACACTACACAATGGGAAAAAATTCTCATTTACCTTTATTATTGCATTTCAGTTATTCAACTCATATGCTTGCAGCAACAGCATATCTACATAGGCTTAACACATGATCAGTCATGGATGCACATACATTACTTTTAACATTCACTCATACATGTGCATTCAAATGATGGGGGAAAAAAACATTACATTCTCTATAGGAATCACAAAACAGAACATATGGATTTTAATGTACTTTTAACATCATGATTCCATCACCAGACACCATTAGGAATTACGTACAACAAGAACATCATTACACCAGATTACAGATGTCACTTTATGGGAAGGAACAACAATGCCAGACCGCTATATAGAAGTCAGCATATGTGGGACACAATCACAATATATACGTACATGTACATAACACGCATCACCCATCACGCAACCACAAAGCACACATTTAGATTTTATTCAGCACACAATAACAATGTAGCACAATACAACAACACAATGAGGATTTCAGAACTACATAGGCAGGTTAATAATATGATGACGTCATTGGTAGATTCAACCATACACATCACAGATTCACGACTGTACCGCCCCTTTCGGAACTTTAACACTCCATACTACAATACAACATATACGTAAAGAACAGTTTGGAACAGCATTATTAGGGAGATTTGAATGGGACAATTAATAAATATTGTCAGATCGCAAATCACTTATATATATAATACTACAGATGACAGCCGGAAGTTATTCAGTATTAGTGCCATTTGAATGGGACGCATACAATATTGACATCTCGGCAATCACTTATATATACAATACTACAGATGGCAGATGGGAAGTTCGGAATTATTATTGCGATTTGAAAGGGACGCATACAATATTGACAGCTCGGCAATCACTTATATATATAATACTACAGATGACAGCCTGAAGTTATTCAGTATTAGTGCGATTTTAAAGGGACGCATACAATATTGACTGCTCGGCAATCACTTATATATATACAATACTACAGATGACAGCCGGAAGTTATTCAGTATTAGTGCCATTTTAACGGGACGCATAAAATATTGACATCTCGTAAATCACTTATATATACAATACTACAGATGGCAGATGTTACTTTATCGTTTACAAACAATGTTGCAGCAACATTGATCGATCACATTCGATGCACATTATACACAACTATGCACTTTCATTCATGTTAGCCTGGACGTGTGCTTGTTACTATAAGATCGTGTTTAAGAAATATTGATTACGCATATGATTAAACATTACAAACATGCACTGTATGTGTGATATTTGACACTTTCCCATTGAGATTCATTGTTGGAAAACAACATTTCAGCAAACAACAAAAAAACGCCCACTGTGAAAGCATTCGCGCCGCTCACATACAAACAAGTGAATACAATCAGCAATCATTACAAACTCACTACCATTGGACTAATTGTACTATAAATCCCCCAAACAACATGGCCAATGCATCACTTGTGATCCACATCAGATCAAGTGCATACCTTGTTACGCTGTTTTGAAAGATGGATGACGATGACATGGTAGACGCTGCTGGTGCTGCTATTGGCGAACTAGCTGTTGGTCGAATCAGGCAGCCTCGGCGGCTCAGACTGAGACGAAGGGGTCGTCTGGTTCGAGGTCCTCCTGTCTACAGGGTGAGACCCACCTTGGAAAACATGAGCGACTTTGAGGTTTATGATAAGTATCGGCTCAATCGCGAACAGCTCATTGGCCTTTACGATCTTCTTAAACCTCATTTGGAGCCACGTATAAGAATAAGGACTGCTGTTCCCGCCATGAGTAAGATGCTAAGCTGTCTATACGTCCTGGCCTCCGGGAGTTTTCAATCCGGAGAACTGTACATGCATGGCCTGGCTCAAGGTACATTCTCTGTGGTGTTTGATAACTTTCTGGACGCCATGGTACGTATCAGTAAGCAATACATAGGATTCCCACAGAATGATGGTGATTGGAGGCGCCTGAAGCGGGAATTCTTTGGTATTGCTCAATTGCCCAATGTCTTGGGAGCCATAGATTGTACCCACATTGCGCTGCGTGCTCCAATTGATGACTTGCCCTTCAGAAATCGCAAACATTTTCATAGCCTCAACGTGCAGTATGTTTGTGACGCACGGATGAGGATTATGCATGTGTGTGCGAATTTTGGAGGGGCTAGTCATGATGCCCGCATCCTCTCTCTGTCGTCCCTCTGGAGACCGTTTGAGGAAAGACAAATGCCCCCTGGTTATCTCGTTGGTGAGTATTTGTGCACAACATGGTTAATTAGTTTGACAATTGCCACTGTAGTTTTAAAATATTAGCGTAATGTTCAGCTATCAGATGCAATTTAACCTTTTTTTTTTTCCCCCCGCTAATGTCTAGTTTGAGTTCAATGCAGATATGGAGCATGTCTTACCTTAAATGCTCAGATAGAGAATGCAATGTAACCATGTAGTTAGCATTTTACACAAGGTTTGGTTTAGGAGAAATACGCATATGTAGCATGTCTTAGCTGAAATGGGAAGATAGTAGCTAATGCAATTTAACCATGTCATTGTCTCTTTCCGTTAATGTCTACTTTTAGTTCAATGCAGATATGTAGCATGTCTTACCTTAAATGCTCAGATAGAGAATGCAATGTAACCATGTAGTTAGCATTTTACACAAGGTTTGGTTTAGGAGAAATACGCATATGTAGCATGTCTTAGCTGAAATGGGAAGATAGTAGCTAATGCAATTTAACCATGTCATTGTCTCTTTCCGCTAATGTCTACTTTTAGTTCAATGCAGATATGTAGCATGTCTTACATTAAATGCTCAGATAGAGAATGCAATGTAACCATGTAGTTCGCATTTTACACAAGGTTTGGTTTAGGAGAAATACGCATATGTAGCATGTCTTAGCTGAAATGGGAAGATAGTAGCTAATGCAATTTAACCATGTCATTGTCTCTTTCCGCTAATGTCTACTTTTAGTTCAATGCAGATATGTAGCATGTCTTACCTTAAATGCTCAGATAGAGAATGCAATGTAACCATGTAGTTCGCATTTTACACAAGGTTTGGTTTAGGAGAAATACGCATATGTAGCATGTCTTAGCTGAAATGGGAAGATAGTAGCTAATGCAATTTAACCATGTCATTGTCTCTTTCCGCTAATGTCTACTTTTAGTTCAATGCAGATATGTAGCATGTCTTACCTTAAATGCTCAGATAGAGAATGCAATGTAACCATGTAGTTAGCATTTTACACAAGGTTTGGTTTAGGAGAAATACGCATATGTAGCATGTCTTAGCTGAAATGGGAAGATAGTAGCTAATGCAATTTAACCATGTCATTGTCTCTTTCCGCTAATGTCTACTTTTAGTTCAATGCAGATATGTAGCATGTCTTAACTTAAATGCTCAGATAGAGAATGCAATGTAACCATGTAGTTCGCATTTTACACAAGGCTTGATTTAGGAGAAATACGCATATGTAGCATGTCTTAGATGAAATGGGAAGATAGAGAATAATATTGAACTAGATTTTTTTTTAAAAAAATAAACATTTGTTAGTGGATTATCGTGTACAAAACTTTTTATTGGACTCCAAATACTATTTTGAGGATTCTGTTAGAATTATGTTTTGTTCATAATTTATAGGTGATTCTGGGTACATGAGCCGGACTTGGCTCATTACCCCCTTGCGTAGCCCGACTGATGTGTCTGAGGAGCGCTACAATAGGGCTCATAAGAGAACCAGGGCGGTGGTTGAACGGATGTTCGGGCTCCTGAAGATGAGGTTCAGGTGCCTGGACAGGTCGGGAGGAGCCCTCCAGTACAACCCAAAGAAGGTGGCTAAGATCGTTGTAGCCTGTAGCGTCCTGCATAATATTGCACAGCGGGCTGGGATGCTGCAGGTCGTCCCGGAGGACCGAAACCTCCTCAGAGATGAGGAGGATGATCCTGTTCTAGAGGGGCCATTCTGGGACGAGGGGCTCAATGTCAGAGCAGACATCATCAACCGCCACTTTAGACGGTAAAGAATAGAAGTTAGACTGGAGTATTGTCAATAGATGTGAACTCTAGGGAAATGACAAGTAGAGAATTGTGCAAACATGTTAGGATTGTTCATCAAATGCTAAAAATGTGTTTCATTTATTAATATAGGTGATGTTCTGGGCATTGGGTCCTGTAGCGAGTCTTTGCCACCTGGTTTTTAAAGAGGACATCAGATGGTAAGTATAAATGTATGGACTGTTGCTGGCATGAATTGTACACAAATACATCATATGGCATACATTTTCTAAACTAGTATTTAGTTTACACATTACTTAAAATGTAAATACTCAGAAAGGGATCCTCTAGCATGACTATGGTTCAATGTCACACATTAGAGGTTTGTTCTGCTCAATATGACTCATCTTCACACTTGATAGAACATAACACAAGATGCTACACATGCTTAGTAAGCTAGTGACAGTAATTGATTCTAAAATGGGGGGTGGGAGAGGGGTACAGAAATGATTCACGCACTTGTAGTAATTTTGATTAAACTTTTTCTGCCATTAGGGAGCTGACTTAATCTAAAGACTGAAAGGGAAGAATTAGAAGCCTGACAGTGAAGATTGCCCAGACTGACAGTGGAAAAAGGCAATATTGAAATTGAAGTATACCAATGGGATCATGTCTGGCATTATCTTTCCAATCTGCTGACCTTGAAAACCATACAAAGACATGTTCACATGTTAAGTGCCAACTATTTGATAGAATAAGGCTGTGGAGGCATCCTATTGGAGACACTTAGATGATTTTCTAATTTTTAGATGGTATTTCACAGTCCTCTATTTTTGAAATGATGAATAACACACCTATTGAAGATCAACGGTTTACCCCTGAATTGACTTTCAAAGACCATGCATTATCCAGGTTGGTGTACCAATGCATGCTAGTTAAGAATCACAGGAAGAATGTTGAATATTAGTAGCTTACATACATTAGTCATATTTAGTTCTTAATTAGATATTTAGGGATCACAATCAGACACTTAGATGATTTTACTTTTTTAGATGGTATTTCACAGTCCTCTATTTTATGAACTGATGAATAAGACACCTATTGAAGATCTACTGTTTACCCCTGAATTGACTTTCAAAGACCATGCATTATCCAGGTTGGTGTACCAATGCATGCTAGTTAAGAATCACAGGAAGAATGTTGAATATTAGTAGCTTACATACATTAGTCATATTTAGTTCTTAATTAGATATTTAGGGATCACAATCAGACACTTAGATGATTTTACTTTTTTAGATGGTATTTCACAGTCCTCTATTTTATGAACTGATGAATAAGACACCTATTGAAGATCTAATGTTTACCCCTGAATTGACTTTCAAAGACCATGCATTATCCAGGTTGGTGTACCAATGCATGCTAGTTAAGAATCACAGGAAGAATGTTGAATATTAGTAGTTTACATACATTAGTCATATTTAGTTCTTAATTAGATATTTAGGGATCACAATCAGACACTAAGATGATTTTACTTTTTTAGATGGTATTTCACAGTCCTCTATTTTATGAACTGATGAATAAGACACTTATTGAAGATCAACTGTTTACCCCTGAATTGACTTTCAAAGACCATGCATTATCCAGGTTGGTGTACCAATGCATGCTAGTTAAGAATCACAGGAAGAATGTTGATTATTGGTAGCTTACATACATTAGTCATACTTATTTCATAATTAGATATTTAGGGATCACAATCAGAAAGAGGAATACATATTATAGTTGATATAGAGGTATTTGAATGGACATGAAATATTACATTTATGTTCAGCATACATATATATTATTGAAATGTGATATACATTATTATGTATAATTAGAAATTCAGATATTTTAATTTATTTTTTTATTACACAATATAATGGTGTATGTTTTTTTTTTTTTTTTAAATTTAATTAATAAATATCTTGATAAAATGTTGAACAAAGTTAGAGCATAGACACAAGATGATTGTAAATGTATTTTATGAATATTTGACAACGTGTGTATTAACTTTGTTAAATTTTTTTGTTTTATTTCAGATTGTCATCTGATGACTTCCAGGAATATTTTTTGTTTTTGTTTCAGAAACTTTTAATTTTTTAAATGGTAATAATAAACATTTTATTATTAAATACACTCTTTTGAACAGATTATAATAAATATCCATATAATCTGTCAATAAAAAACAATTTGACTCCCATGACTGGTAGTTGGCTATTTGACAAGCACATGCATAAGATCAAAATTTATAATGCATTAATTTTAGAAAATCCACTGATTCCGAGAATATTACATTAAACTATCTTTTTTAACATTAATTGGGGAGTGAGATCCATCGATGCTTTTCTTTGGAAATTCTTAGATGTTAAAATAATTTCGGATATGTAGTCAAAATTTGACATAAATTATTTGTTTTCACTTTTAAGAAGGGGAAGTGGTTCAATTACATTAAAGTGACAGTGTTGTTGAATGTAAAATTAATTTTATAAGATCTTGTATCTTCCTTAGGTATCTCAAAACATTATTTGCTAAATTCTTTTAATTTTTACATTTATAAATGGTAGGTCATTTAACTTGATATTTTTCACAAGCTAGTTATTGGATGCCAGGTTAATCGATTTAATTTTCTAGTGGAGTCATTTAACTATAGTTATTAATATTATGTAGTTTTTAAAATCTTACCTCTTGGGTTAGACATCACATATCTATATATAATTTTCATTCCCCTTTAGTTTATTTTGACAATGTTAAATCAACATTCCAAATGTTTTTGTCCTTAAAGGGACATTCACAAAGTATATTGTGTATTGATTTTTAAATAATTCATAAAAGAATTTAAACATATTTAGAAAGTACTATGGAATTACATTCAGTCTTTAAATATACTTTGAAAAAAATAAATCAATGCACATATCTTAGTCAATTACATAAGGCATCTATGTGCAACCAACAATCAGCATCAAAATAGCCTATGTAGATATGTATTTAATCCAAGAATATATATAATTACAATCTAATGATTGAATACCAAAACATATTAAGTTGTTCAAATATTATAATCTTATTCAAAATGCATACATAACATATAGCTTAATGTCCCTCTAAGCTGAAGACTCCGAAATACCTCCTTTACAATATATATTTCAGTGAGTGTGTAAAACAATCCAGAAGTTAATCTAAATTTGCTTTACTCATATGTTATACTAATTTAGCAAAAGGAAGGTGCCTAGGTTTCTGATATTTCAAGCATTATTGTGAAATGTTTATTTAAAGGGACATGAACTCAAAATATACTTAAAGGGAGACAGTTAAAAAATTAATGATTTATACATTCTGAATGGGTATTCTATTTTAAGCAACTTTAAAAATTGTCTCATAATATGCATGCTCCTTGTGATGTTGCTATCATTACTTTAAAAATAAGGCATTAAATAGATAATTTATTTGCTTCAGTACTCTGGACAGAACTTGGTTTTTTTGGTTGGATTAATTTATCCAACAATCATCAAGGACAACCCAGGTTTTTGGAAACAATTGTCCGTAATCTCAAATATCATTATTGATTTGCAAAGAAAGATAACAAGATAATTCTTAACATTTGAGAATCGGATTAAATTATAAAGTTGTTTAACATTTCATGCTCAATCTGAATCACGAACGCTAAATTTGTTTGGACAGTGTCCCTTTAAGAGATTTAAAGGGTGTATTTAATTGTCTTCTTATCTTGACATACTTTGCTTGAAAAGCATATCGAGATAGGCTCAGTAGATGAAGATTGGTGGATGCACAGAGATGGCTTATGTGATTGGCTCAACCATGTGCATTTAAATTTCTTCTGTTAAGGATATCTAAATACTAAGATAAATTGAGTTACATTTTAAAGTCTAAACAATTTTCTATCTCTACAGATCATTTGATACAATTGTTTGGTTGTAATGTCTATTTAAAAATAAAGACGCCATTGCACAATAACATATATGAGCACTTCAGACAAATACAAGCTCGAGGTTTATTTACTAATAACAAACAAACCTGTAGTTTAACATTTATAAACAGATTATCCAAGTTACTGACATTATAACCTGAATTTGAACATTCAGAAATATTGCGTGGGAAACGCATCTTGAAACACCAGATTAGCATCTTTAAACATTAGAGTCTAATGTCACGCAATAGCACACAATCAATGTGCATTATGAAATAAATTTAATAGAGCAATATCAATACTTCACAATAAGTCAAGAAATGGATTTTATGAACAATAAAGACATACAATATTAAATGTGTATTTGTATTAAAGAAACAGACCGTTATTAAACCGAGAAATGTCTACAACATTTAATAATGTGACAGTATTAGATGTTAAAGAGAATTTAATCATTAATATTTAACGGATCACGGATATTAAATCTGCGTCACACATATCCGCATGACAGGCCCATGAGTTACAAATAAGTCTACATGAAAAATGAAGTTACAGCACCACCAGGAGGTATGTGTAAGGAAGTTACTAAGATATGAAACATTAAGGAACGGCCAATCAGAGTTCATCACACAAACACAACTTGAGTCAGGATGGTCTCACAGACATTCTAACAATATTTCAAACTTTTATCCAATCAGATGTACAGATAACTTGTCCCATGGTGCATCTCATGTTTACTTCACCATATAAAAGTCCATTACACGTTGCCATCTTTGTCAGTTCTCTAATGCCTGCAGGCAGAGTTATATATTAATATTATTATAATATTTAGTAGCCAACCGAGCAGGCATGTCAGCTCCCAGGTTCACCAAGGAGGAGAGCGCTGCACTGGTCCACGCCTTCAAGGACTTTTATCCCCAGCTGTTTGAGAACAAGAGGAGGTTGACAGATGTGCATGTTAAGAAGGCCCTCTGGGAGTCTATCACCAATGCGGTTAGATTGGTGTGTGACGTCCAGAGGAGCCAGGATCAAATCATGAGGAGATTCGGAGATATGAGGTTTCGCTTAACAAAAAAAGTCAACCTCATAAGGGACTGGGTACAAGCCCGTAAAAGAGGGGGCAAAAGAGAGGCCCCACGGAAACTGTACCTACTCCCTTATGAGGTGACTTTATGCGAGCTCCTCAATCTCCGGGTCCCCAAAAGATTTAGATCCTCGCCATCCTCGGCCTCCTCTTCTTCCCTCCCAGCTGCGGGATCTGAAAGTCCTGACGCGGGGGCCAGGGCAGCTGCTTCTCCATCCGGTGGCCTGGGAGGAGATGATGGAGAATCTGAACCAGGTAATTATCCAACTTCATATAATATCTTAATATTTGATTTTTTTATAAAAAATGTGTATATAGTCAGATACTAAACCTATACAGATCTCACAACATACACTACATATGATGTTTAGATATCTGATTTTATATTAGTGACACATGAAATAGGAATGATGTTTCTTGCGCTCTACAGAATATGCGTCACAGAGCAAAAATGGAATAGCGCATACACGTTAACATGGGTTAGCTGTAAGTGGCATTGCTTTATGCATGTTGGTCAAATGACGGATGCGTAATTCCGTGTTATAATTATATTTCTTGTTTGTTTGTTCACTATGGGAAGTGAAACATACAGGATTTCTTATAGCAATTATTATAGAAATTGACAAAAAATATGTATAGTGTTACAGGTTGGTTAACAGAATAAGACTTTTGCTAGGTTAACCTATCTGTATTAATATTTGCCAGCTAGATAGTTTTATCCTACAAACACTGTAGTCTGCAGTAAACTAATTAGGCAGGATTAAAGTTCAGGTTCATGCAATAATACTGTCCAGATATTCAGTGAGATATTGATCAAGGTAGATACTGAAGCGAATGAAATATAAGGTTTCAAGTAATAGTATTGGTAAACATACGACCTGTTAATCAGTCCTGGAAACAGAGGTGTGCAAAGTTATATGAGAGACCGCGGAGGTTTGCGGCTTGCAGCGTGGAGCTGTGTGAGAATGGCTCCAGGCGGTAGCTGATGACGTCAGCGGGTAGCAGCCGATACTGGTCTGAGACAAGCTGAAAGTACAAGCTGCGGTTAGTAGCGAGAGCGAGAGTGCCGCTCTGAGATGCTGGGAAAATTAGGTGGAGCCGGATTGGCTCAGTTTCACACACAGTTCACTGAGAATTGCAGATAATCCAGCATAGAAGAGAGGCAAAGGTGTGTCTTAAATAGGCAGGTGCATTCATTAAAGGGGCAGTGAGCAGAGAAAAAAGGAAGGATCTGACATATCCCCCCCCCAAGAACACCCACAGCGAGGGTTCTAAGGACAAGGTCTATCCGGATTTCTACGGTGGAAAAGTGAAACACACCTGGGGGCCGTGACTGAAGTAGCAGGTTCCCATGAGTCTTCAGAATGATCATACCCTTTCCATCGTACTAGATATTCCAAAACACCCCTTCGCCTCCTGGAGTCAAGAATAGCTTCTATCTCATATTCCAAATCCTGGGAAAGAACATGTGTAACAGAATCCACGGTAAATCTGTCGGAAAGACAGGGTTTAACCAGGGAGACATGGAAAGTCGTGTGCAACTTATATGAGTGTGGCAGTTGTAGAGTGACAGTAGCTGGATTCTTAACGGCGATTATAGGAAAAGGACCTATAAATAGCTTACTCATTTTCTTGGAGGGTGTATGTAAGCGCAAATTTTTAGTTGACAACCAGACTAGTTGTCCAACCTGGTAGACAGGTTGAGGCTTATGCCGCAAGTCATAATAACGTTTATGGGATGCTTGTGCATGTTTTATGTTGTCTCGAGCAACAGACAAGGTCTGGGAGATGTCATTCACAGTGTCGTTGACTTTAGGACAGGGAGATGGTGCATAAGGAAGGAAGCTGATTCTGGGATGGAGTCCATGATTGAGAAAGAAAGGGCTAAAGCCAGTTGAAGAATTCTTAGCGTTGTTGTAGGCGAATTCTGCCAGAGCTAGATGGTCAGCCCATTGATCCTGTTGGTTGGAGCAAAAGCAACGGAGGTATTGCTCCAACCACTGATTGGTGCGCTCTGCCTGTCCATTCGTTTGTGGATGATAAGAAGTTGTGAGCTTTTGAGTTACTTGTAGAGTATTACATAAATGTCTCCAAAACCGAGAGGTGAATTGTGATCCTCTGTCCGAAAGGAGTACCATAGGCAACCCATGTAATCTAACAACATTCCTGATAAACAAGTCGCAAGTTTGTTGTGCAGTGGGTACTCCTATAGCTGGTATGAAATGCGCCATTTTTGTTAGTAGATCAACTACTACAAAAATGGAGGTGTAGGACAAAGATTTTGGTAGATCGACAATAAAATCCATTGCGAGATGAGTCCAAGGGGTTTCTGGAACTGGATATGGTTGTAAAAGTCCCATCGGAGATTGATGTGATGGTTTACACGTGGCACAAATACCACAATTTGAAATATAGTCTTCTACAGAGGAAAGCATAGTTGGCCACCAGTAATTACGCTTAAGTAGCTCTAGAGTTTTTTGTATGCCTAAATGTCCCGTGAGTGGGGAATCATGATGAGCTCGTAAAAGAGAAATTCTATACTGAGGTGGTATGTATAGATGTTTACCATGGTAATATAAACCATCTGGATTTCTTTGCAGAAGATGAGTTGGTTTTGTGGAATCCTGATTTTGAGCTTTCTGGAACTGAGGATCTTTATGAACGAGTAGACCTAAAAAGTTTGATGAGGGTATAACTGTAGACGGGGTTTCCACATTGAGCGGTCTAATGTCTTTGCGGGAGAGGGCGTCAGCTTTGCCGTTTCGACTACCAGGTCTGTAGGTGATGAGATAATTGAATCGTGAGAAATAGAGATTCCAGCGGAGTTGTCTGGAGGAGAGAGTCCTACTTTGTTGTAAATATTGTAAATTTTTGTGATCTGTAATAACGATAATAGGGTGTAAAGCTCCCTCTAATAGATGTCGCCATTGCTCAAATGCAGTTTTGATGGCCAGTAATTCCTTTTCCCCTATGGGGTAATTTCGTTCAGCTGGTAGCATGAGCCTGGAAAGATAGGCGACAGGATGCATCACATCAGTAAGAGACTGTTTCTGTGACAACACTGCCCCCAGAGCATAATCCGACGCATCAACCTCTACAATAAATTGTAAATCTGGGTCTGGGAATTTAAGAATAGGTGCCGTGGTGAAGTCAGTTTTCAACTGTTGGAAGACTCTCTGACAGTCAGATGTCCAGTTAAAAGTGTTTGTGTGTTTTGTTAAATCAGTAAGTGGTTTAGCAGTCTGGGCGAAATTACGAATAAACTTTCGATAGAAATTCGCAAAACCAAGGAATCTTTGTACTTGTTTGCGATTTTTTGGGGTAGGCCACTGAGTGATAGCATGGATTTTAGAGTCATCCATTTTAATACCAGTGTTCGATATAATGTAACCCAAGAAAGTGACTTGACTGCAATGAAATTCACACTTTTCTAGTTTAGCGTATAACTTATGTTGACGAAGTCTTGCTAACACTGTTCTCACGTGGGTCACATGTTGTTGTATAGTATCAGAATAGATCAAGATGTCGTCAAGATAAACTACTATAAAGGTGTCCAAGATGTCTTTAAAAATGTCATTTATGAAACATTGGAATGTAGCTGGAGCGTTACATAACCCAAAAGGCATAACGGTATATTCATACAAGCCATAACGAGTTCTGAAAGCTGTTAACCATTCATCTCCAGCTCTCATTCTTATAAGATTGTAAGCACCCCTGAGGTCCAATTTTGTGAAGACTTTGGCAGTGCGCAATCTTTCTATCATTTCAGGGATGAGGGGTAATGGGTAGCGATTTTTCTTGGTACGTTTGTTTAACTCCCTGTAGTCAATAATTGGTCTGAGCGACTGATCTTTGTTTTTAACAAAAAATATACCTGCGCCAGCAGGTGAGGTGGAAGGTCTAATAAACCCTTTTGCTAGATTTTCCTGTAGATATAATTTTAGGTGATCTAATTCGGGTTTAGATAGGGGGTATATGTGACCCACTGGTATTGTGGAGCCAGGTAAGAGGTCTATAGGACAGTCGTAGGTCCTGTGTGGCGGAAGTGTCTGTGCATCAGTCTTGTTAAATACGTCTTGGAAATCAGTATATTCGGATGGCAACTGAGAAGTAGATGAGAGAAGAATATTATTGAGAGGGAAACAAGTTTGAGAGCAGTAGGAAGACGTTAGGTCTATAGTCAATTTGTGCCAGTCAAAGATAGGTTTATGGAGTTGTAACCAAGTAAGACCTAATATAACAGGATATAGAGGACTAGGTATAATGTCAAAGCTGATAGATTCTCTATGTCCTGTGGAGGTGCACATAAGTAAGGGAGTGGTTTCAAGAGTTACTGGACCATAGGATAATGAAGACCCATCAACCAAATTTATAGAAACAGGAGACATTTTTGCTTGTGAGGGTATTTTATTTCTATTTACAAAATCACAATCAATGTAATTTCCTGAAGCGCCTGTATCAATAATCGCATCAATCTTTAGGCAATGTAGATCCCACTGTAAAGTAAAAGACATAGAAATATGTGGTTGTTTTGGTCTGTTTACTGAAAGGCTAAGAAATGTTGAAGAAGTCTTACCGTTTTTTGTCTTTTTTAAGAGAGGACATGCTGTCAGGTCATGCTCAGGGGCAGCGCAGTACATACACAGACGATGAGTGCGTCTTCTGCCCTTCTCCTCAGGTGATAAAGGACCTCTGATAAATCCAATATCCATTGGAGTCTCATTCTCCGTAGAGGGTACTGGTGGAGTATTCTGTCTCTTGTATGAGGTTGGGGTGTTTGCCCTCTCTTGTTTGCGTTCCCTTATACGCCTATCAATTGTAGTACAATGTGTGAAGAGATCCTCCAAATGCTCTGGTACACCAGTACGGGAGAGCTCATCTTTGATGTCTTCTGAAAGCCCAATCCTGAACTGATGTCTAAGCGAGGGTTCATTCCACTTTGATTCAATTGCATAGATTTTAAATTGTGATATATAATTTTCTACAGGTTGTCTGCCCTGTCTCAAGGCCCTGAGAGAGGATTCGGCAGATTCCTGTTTAAAAGGA
Source organism: Bombina bombina (assembly GCF_027579735.1). NCBI lineage: Eukaryota > Metazoa > Chordata > Amphibia > Anura > Bombinatoridae > Bombina > Bombina bombina. The sequence continues at coordinate 315,100,696 of NC_069503.1, read as the reverse complement.
TCTTCATATAGTGAGGATAGAGCCTTTAGAAAATCCTGTATAGAGTTTAGAATGGGATTCTGATTTTCAAACAAACTATCCGCCCAGACACGGGGTTCACCCCTTAAATAAGAGATAGTAGTCAACACCTTAATTCTATCAGTGCTATAAGTTCTGGGTTTTAGTTCAAACATCAAAAGACAAGCATTTCTAAATTCCTTAAACATTGCTCTATTACCACTAAACTTGTCAGGAAAAGACACCTGTGGTTCAGGATGTGCTTCTGCATGTGCAGTTTTAGTAGTATACATATCTCTAAGGCAATCTTTGAGCACCTGATTTTCAGTTTGCACATCTCTGAGAGTTAAATTTACAGAATCCATACGTTGAGTTAAAGTGGCAATTTGGTTTGCAATTTCTGTCATATCCATAGTGCTATACCTGTATTTAGAGGCTGGATTATACTGTTATAATTATATTTCTTGTTTGTTTGTTCACTATGGGAAGTGAAACATACAGGATTTCTTATAGCAATTATTATAGAAATTGACAAAAAATATGTATAGTGTTACAGGTTGGTTAACAGAATAAGACTTTTGCTAGGTTAACCTATCTGTATTAATATTTGCCAGCTAGATAGTTTTATCCTACAAACACTGTAGTCTGCAGTAAACTAATTAGGCAGGATTAAAGTTCAGGTTCATGCAATAATACTGTCCAGATATTCAGTGAGATATTGATCAAGGTAGATACTGAAGCGAATGAAATATAAGGTTTCAAGTAATAGTATTGGTAAACATACGACCTGTTAATCAGTCCTGGAAACAGAGGTGTGCAAAGTTATATGAGAGACCGCGGAGGTTTGCGGCTTGCAGCGTGGAGCTGTGTGAGAATGGCTCCAGGCGGTAGCTGATGACGTCAGCGGGTAGCAGCCGATACTGGTCTGAGACAAGCTGAAAGTACAAGCTGCGGTTAGTAGCGAGAGCGAGAGTGCCGCTCTGAGATGCTGGGAAAATTAGGTGGAGCCGGATTGGCTCAGTTTCACACACAGTTCACTGAGAATTGCAGATAATCCAGCATAGAAGAGAGGCAAAGGTGTGTCTTAAATAGGCAGGTGCATTCATTAAAGGGGCAGTGAGCAGAGAAAAAAGGAAGGATCTGACATTCCGCTTTGAATCATTGCGCAATGATCGCGAAAATGGAATTGCGCATACACGTTAACATGGGTTAGCTGTAAGTGGCATTGCTTTATACATGTTGGTCAAATGACGGATGCGTAATTCCGCTTTGAATCATTGCGTCATGATCGCGAAAATGGAATTGCGCATACACGTTAACATGGGTTTGCTGTAAGTGGCATTGCTTTATACATGTTGGTCAAATGACGGATGCGTAATTCCACTTGGAATCATTGCGCAATGATCGCGAAAATGGAATTGCGCATACACGTTAACATGGGTTAGCTGTAAGTGGCATTGCTTTATACATGTTGGTCAAATGACGGATGCGTAATTCCACTTGGAATCATTGCGCAATGATCGCGAAAATGGAATTGCGCATACACGTTAACATGGGTTTGCTGTAAGTGGCATTGCTTTATACATGTTGGTCAAATGACAGATGCGTAATTCCGCTTGGAATCATTGCGCAATGATCGCGGAAATGGAATTGCGCATACACGTTAACATGGGTTTGCTGTAAGTGGCATTGCTTTATACATGTTGGTCAAATGACAGATGCGTAATTCCGCTTGGAATCATTGCGCAATGATCGCGAAAATGGAATTGCGCATACACGTTAACATGGGTTTGCTGTAAGTGGCATTGCTTTATACATGTTGGTCAAATGACGGATGCGTAATTCCGCTTGGAATCATTGCGCAATGATCGCGAAAATGGAATTGCGCATACACGTTAACATAGGTTTGCTGTAAGTGGCATTGCTTTATACATGTTGGTCAAATGACGGATGCGTAATTCCGCTTGGAATCATTGCGCAATGATCGCGAAAATGGAATTGCGCATACACGTTAACATGGGTTTGCTGTAAGTGGCATTGCTTTACACATGTTGGTCAAAATGAAATGTGAATTATTATATATGTGAAGAATACAGTATTCTTATTTTCAATATTATACATAATAAAAAAAGAAGAATCCAAATAAATTATAACATATGCCCATCAATTGATGAGATTGAAATAACACCAAAAAATAATTTAAGTTACAGTAAGCAACACAACTGATTGAAAATAAGAGTACAGGATATATTTATCATGAATTGAATTGAGGAAACAATTAACTAATGGGACTACCAAAGGATTAATATTTTTTAATTGATTTGCTAATAATGTAAAGATTTTAAACATGGCATGATTTGTATTAATGATATCCAATCCTCATTTAATATATTACAGATCTGGATGTTGGTGCTGGATCCTCAAGGCAGGGCTTGTCACAGTATGGTATGTCTCATTTTAATTGACATTTGTCTTAGAAACATGGACAGAACATTACATACTAAATCCACATTCTTCAATATTTATATGTATCTGCAAAATGGATTTTAAAACTTTTTGCAAATAAGAATAAATAAAACAAAAAAATAGGATTACATTGTAAGACTACTCTGATTTTTTTTAATTTAAGATATCCCATCTATTCTGGATGTCTTAATTTTAATGTCAGATTCTTTGAATGTCCAATTTATATTCTTCCCTTGTGTATTGCTTAATCTTATTTGTATACATTTTTAAATAATACACACAATTTTGCATATGTTTAGATTTTAAAAATATAGATTCAATTTTTGAAATTGATCACGTCATTTAAGGGACATGCCAACTAAATTTTACATAGAATTATTTTTAAACGTGATTTTATTGTTTTGTTTAAACATTTTATGAGCTACATTGGTTCAGTCTATTGTTTTAGTTCATAAACAAATTAATGGATTTTGGTTTAGGTTAAACAATGCATTACTGGTATTATCCTGCTGTTTTTCTATGCATAAATTGGCATATTTCCAAAAGTTAAAATCATGTGTTCAGATAACAGTAGTACATAGTTTAAAAAAGTATACAATTACACATTTAGAGCTTCATGTCCCTTTAATAGATGAAAATTAAATAATTCTTAGGATATCCTTAAATAACATATTAGATTTGAATTGCATGCTCAATCCCATTCATTACATCAACATATGGAGTAGAGAATTCATTAACACCAACATTGTCAAATCAATATAAGTTTATATTAAAGGGATACTGAGCTACAATTATTAATGTTGTCATTCAGATAGAGTATGCAATATTAATAAACATTTAAATATAATACTATCATCATATGTGAAATATTCTATTGCTAAATGTATTTTAAAATCAAGAATGTACGTTTATCTGCATCTCAATTTTGGTTGACCAACCTGGGTTTTTATTGATGATTGGTGGATACCTTCAACAAACAATATTTATTGAATACAATATTGCTTATCTGCCTTTAAGATTAAAATGTAGCAACATTCAAATTATAATAGGAGTCAATGTTAAATCATTTGGAACAGTTTGAACAGTGAAATCAATGATTGAAATACATCATGTCAGTGTCCCTTTAATAAACAATAGATTCATTCATCTTTACATTCTTTGGATTAGACAATATTGATATATAATTCACATATTCACTGTTGGAGTTACTTTATAGATATCAGCATACACTAACAGCACCATGATTACATATTTGTACTAATCAATTTGGTTTTGTATTGTGATAAATATGTGTTGTGTCCTAAACAAGATTACTGTACATTGCACAAATGGCTCGATGTGCCACATGTCTTTGTTTATATTTGTCAACAGCTGTTATTCAAAATGTGGTTTGTGTGTATTCTTTTAAGAACATTGATCAATGGGTATATTTAGATATGCAATAGCATTGTATGAGATGAGTTTGATGTCTAATATAGTCAGAAATTAAACATATGTTCAATACATCATTTTTAACAGAATCCCCTTGATTCAATCAAGCATTTGTTTGTTTAATGACTGCTCTATTCTTCACGTTTTCAAGTTGATTATTCTTAAAATTCGCTACAGATGTGATTTAGTGCTATCCCAAATGTGTTCACTAATATATATCTATATCATTCATAGAGAGAGTTGGTGTGGGGAGCCCACAGGAATCCAGCAGTGACACAGAGCCGCCTTTGTGGTCTCCTGGTAAGTCCATTGACTCATTTATATGTCATTGAAGGTGTATTGGTAATCAATATTATGAGCATGATTCTGATGAAGCATAACATTTGAAACAAACATATAATTTACTCCTCTGATTATATATTAATTTTCTTTGAATATTGAAAGATTAATAATTAAAACTTTCTTAGTCTACACCTTTGTTATTCAGAAGATGTATAGCATATGTTTGTTTCCATGTTCATTTTTGACAACAGTCATCAAGTGATACACACATGAGAAATCTTACATGTTCTATGTACTATGCTTTTATGATTTTAAAATTAATACAAACAATACATTGAAAATCTGAATCATTGAGAATAACAAATCAAATGTCATTTGTATGCTCCATCAAAATGATGTAAATCATAACTTTGGGTGTGTATATCTTTAATGCAACATTGATGTGTGTCTTTGATCAACAGTAACATATGTTATAATATCTGATCTTAACGTGTACACAACATGTTATGTTTTACAGAGATTGATTTAACATGTGTGACGGAGGAGGAAGAGGCTGCCTTGGAGTCTGATGGTATGTGAAATATATCTATCATGTTTCCAACATGTTGCTTTATTGGAAATCATTTAATTGAAGACATTCAAAGTCTACAGCTTTTGCACTTTAAAAAGGAATATTATTTGTCTGTTCAAATACACTACTGCCCCCTTTCTATATCAGGCAGCATGAAAATATGTTTTTTTTATTATAAATTTATAATTCATGCCATCATTATGTCACATGCATATTCCAGGCCAAAACACAATAATAATGTTATAATTGTACAGACAGTGATTGATATTCATCTGAGTGCCTATATGCATACCATATCCTCATTTCATAATTGTTTAGAAATTCTAACACACTTCGAAGTATATTGAAAACATAATCAATTTGAAATGCGTTGATTTGATTTCATGATGTATGAGATGTTAATATATTTGGATTATTTTTTTCAGATGGATCCTCCACCTCTGGTCATCTGGTTTCTGCCCCTGCCCAGTCCCCTGACCAGTCACAGACCCCTGCCCATGCCCAGACCCCTGCCCATGCCCAGACCACTGCCCAGGCCCAGACCCCTGCCCAGGCACAGACCACTGCCCAGGCCCAGACCCCTGCCCAGGCACAGACCACTGCCCAGGCCCAGACCCCTGCCCAGGCACAGACTCCTGCCCATGCCCAGACCCCTGCCCAGGCCCAGACCCCTGCCCAGGCCCAGACCCCTGTCGGCCCTTCCCATTTGTCATTTCCTGTCCCTCCCAAAAAATGCCCCTTCCCTGACCCTCCCAAAACACGCCCCTTCACCCCCCTTCACCGCTCTCCCCGTATTATGGGCCGTACAGCTGCCCAGACCCCAACTCACCACTCCCCAGCTGTACGGCCTACCCCGGAGCAGCAGCTCATCCCTCCCCAACCCAATCCCATCCCTCCCCGCTGTCTCAACCTTCATTGTCCTGGGTGTCGGATTGTCCTTCCCAGGCACAGCTGTAAGTATCATTCAAAATCCACATTATAAGATACTTAAAGGTACACTGAAGGAAAATTGTTTCTATTGTGATTCAAATATAGCATGCAATGTTAATCAAATTTATAATTTACTACTCTTATGAATTATTCTTCATTCCCTTGCTATCTTTATTGAAACAAAGAAATGCCTAGAATTAATTTTAAATTGAAAATAATTGTGGACATCATTTCTTTATTGTTGGATGAATGTATCCATAAACCAGCAGGGACAACCAAAGTTGATAAACAAATATGGCCTGCCCTATAAACCTACATTCTTGCATTCAAAATCTAGCTAGAGAATTCTAACATTTAAAGAATATGTGTAATTTTGTCATATTTGTAATGTCATGCTCTATCTGAATCAGTCAATTAAATATTTAGGTTCAGTGTCCCTTTAATTTGATATCACTACATATACCAATCACCACTACTTGGATCCAACAATTTATGTACAAATGTTGATACATTATCTCTTGTCTAACCCAGTGGGAATGTAATTTCTTCAGGTTGCTATGTTTACACAGCTTGTCCTCAACGCCAAAATGTTTAAGGATAGGTGTGCCTACCACAGTATAATTAAAATATTTAAATTGCTAATGTAAGTACAATGTAAATCCTTTAACAAGATTTGATACACTCAAGCTGTATAAGTGGATCATCGAAAACCAATTAAAGGGAACAACATGTTTGAGTAAACTGTCCCTTTAATGATTTTGGTTTGTCTGAATAACAAATTTAATGTGTAAAGAATCAATTTAAACAAATTGATGTAAAGAATGATTTGTCTTTATGATGACAATGTATCTTTGCTTATTTTTTCGTCTATTGTGTAATTATCCTTAATATTTGATTTATTCGTTATTTTAGGCTGTGACCCCGCATGGCTCATGCTAGAAGGTATAGCACGAGTAGAGCAGGCCGTGTTGAGGAACGCAGCTGTCCTGAGAGGGATGAGCGACACCATGCAGGCCCAGCTCCGGGTTCAGGATTTGACTCTGCGGCAGATCATGCTATTAAATTCAAGGCCTGAATCCGGAGCTGGACATGCACAGGACGATGAAGAGGATGACCAGTAAGTGGAGGATCTGGAGATGCTCCAAGGGCGCAGATAAGAATCCTCCGTCCACATGTTGATGTTTTTGTTATAGTTGCCATTTGGCCTTTTTCTAAGTTTATTGTTGTGCCTGTTGCACTATTTTACCTTGTCATATGTCTCCAATGGGGCTATGCTGGCCCTTGGCAACTCTCTTCATGGACTGTGATGCACTGTGTTACCTTGTCATATGTCTCCAATGGGGCTATGCTGGCCCTTGGCAACTCTCTTCATGGACTGTGATGCACTGTGTTACCTTGTCATATGTCTCCAATGGGGCTATGCTGGCCCTTGGCAACTCTCTTCATGGATTGTGATGCACTCTGTTACCTTGTCATATGTCTCCAATGGGGCTATGCTGGCCCTTGGCAACTCTCTTCATGGACTGTGATGCACTGTGTTACCTTGTCATATGTCTCCAATGGGGCTTTGCTGGCCCTTGGCAACTCTCTTCATGGACTGTGATGCACTGTGTTACCTTGTCATATGTCTCCAATGGGGCTATGCTGGCCCTTGGCAACTCTCTTCATGGACTGTGATGCACTGTGTTACCTTGTCATATGTCTCCAATGGGGCTATGCTGGCCCTTGGCAACTCTCTTCATGGACTGTGATGCACTGTGTTACCTTGTCATATGTCTCCAATGGGGCTATGCTGGCCCTTGGCAACTCTCTTCATGGACTGTGATGTACTGTGTTACCTTGTCATATGTCTCCAATGGGGCTATGCTGGCCCTTGGCAACTCTCTTCATGGACTGTGATGCACTGTGTTACCTTGTCATATGTCTCCAATGGGGCTATGCTGGCCCTTGGCAACTCTCTTCATGGACTGTGATGCACTGTGTTACCTTGTCATATGTCTCCAATGGGGCTATGCTGGCCCTTGGCAACTCTCTTCATGGACTGTGATGCACTCTGTTACCTTGTCATATGTCTCCAATGGGGCTATGCTGGCCCTTGGCAACTCTCTTCATGGACTGTGATGCACTGTGTTACCTTGTCATATGTCTCCAATGGGGCTATGCTGGCCCTTGGCAACTCTCTTCATGGACTGTGATGCACTGTGTAACCTTGTCATATGTCTCCAATGGGGCTATGCTGGCCCTTGGCAACTCTCTTCATGGACTGTGATGCACTGTGTTACCTTGTCATATGTCTCCAATGGGGCTATGCTGGCCCTTGGCAACTCTCTTCATGGACTGTGATGCACTGTGTTACCTTGTCATATGTCTCCAATGGGGCTATGCTGGCCCTTGGCAACTCTCTTCATGGACTGTGATGCACTGTGTTACCTTGTCATATGTCTCCAATGGGGCTATGCTGGCCCTTGGCAACTCTCTTCATGGACTGTGATGCACTGTGTTACCTTGTCATATGTCTCCAATGGGGCTTTGCTGGCCCTTGGCAACTCTCTTCATGGACTGTGATGCACTGTGTTACCTTGTCATATGTCTCCAATGGGGCTATGCTGGCCCTTGGCAACTCTCTTCATGGACTGTGATGCACTGTGTTACCTTGTCATATGTCTCCAATGGGGCTATGCTGGCCCTTGGCAACTCTCTTCATGGACTGTGATGCACTGTGTTACCTTGTCATATGTCTCCAATGGGGCTATGCTGGCCCTTGGCAACTCTCTTCATGGACTGTGATGCACTCTGTTACCTTGTCATATGGCTCAAATATTGCTTATTTTTACAAGATTATTTATAAACGTTGTTGATGTTTTCTTACATACTAATAAAAGACATGTCATTGCACGATTCTTTGTCCTCATTCTTCATTTTATTGATTGGAAGCTCTAGTTTATCTGGTTGATCCTTAAAGGGACCTACCAAAAATAATGGATTTTCAAGAATCATATATGTAATACAATTGTAAATGACTTTAAGATTAACATCTCCAATGTAATTTTATTATTTGTCTTTATATATTTTTCTCAAAGCTTTATCATTGCATGATTATGATTAGCATAGTAATTCTTTTATATATGTATATATAGATTGTTATTTGTGTATATATGTATATTTCAATTTTCACATCCATGTGTGTATTTAGAAACTCTGCATGAATTGATGCACCTTTAACAAATGATCTGAGGATTGATACAATGATATAATCCCTGTAAAGGGTTAATTTTATTGAAATAGTATTGTCTATGTGTATCCTCTTTTTAAAAACAAAATAATGTCCCTTTAAGTGATGGTGAGCACAATTGTTAATGAATGTATTTCCATTTCTAAAGCGTTTTTGTCCTTTTTACATGAACAAGGACATATAATCTTATTAATAAACAATCTTATTGTAATGTTGACAGCACATGTATTTCATTTTCAATTCTATCTTATTGTAAAAGTGTAACCAAATAAATCTCTGTGTGTAATGCGCATATTTTAGATGATGAATATTTTTTAACAAATATGTTAACAAAATACTTCTCCTCCCATATATGGCTATAGGTAGGCTGACCATATTTCAACTTGAATAAATGACACGTTTGATCAATACATGTGTCATTATTGTTATTCCAAAACAATCTAAACATATCTTAAAACATCAATGGCATATGTATTTCTCATGTGTATCTTTTAAATGTTAAAGATATACACCATAGCTATAGTTAAAGGGACAGTCAAGTCCGAAAAGATGATTCATGATTTCGTGACATTCCTAGATAGCAATCTACACACATACTAGTTACTAAAATATAAATACGTTTCTTATTGATATGCCAAGCTGTCAACTGAGTCCTTGTATTGGCTGCGGTTTTTCAGCGATCTCGGATGCGCCATGTTGCTTAAGACGTCACCTGCCAGGCTGTCCAATGATTCCTTGTATTGACTGACGTTCTTACGTGATCAAGAATGTGCCTTTTATTGGATTGCGTTTTGAAGCGATCAAGGATGCGCCTTTTTTTGGTTTGTGTTCTTACGTGATCAAGAATGTGCCTTTTATTGGATGGCGTTTTGACGCGATCAAGGAAGCGCCATGTTAATTAAGACGTCACATGCAAAGGTAAAAAAACGTCTGATTGTATTACGTAGTCCCGCAATATTTGTTTGTGCACGTTAAACACGTTTGTGAATGAAGCCAGTTTTAAAAACCTTGCGAATATGGATTTTTTGCATCATGTTACATTGTTGACCCGTAGCTGATAAAGACCACCACATTCTCTTTTGCTGGATGTCTGGTTGAATAAACGAACGAAAGCAAAATGTTTTCATGCATATGATATTTCGAGGCAAGTGCAAATCTCTATAGTCCATGTTGTTTAATATGTTTGTCAACAATATGTTCCTTTTTCTGAAAAATGACTGTTGTGTTTAATGTTAAAGATATCTAATTCATAAATATGCGCTATTGTGTTAGAATAAAGTAATCAATATGCATTTATCTTTATCATATGCTAAATATATGATTCCGACTTCTTCTAAATGTAATTTCGTTGTATATTTTATTAAAGGTTCATTAGACACTCACATTATAAATCAAATCTTTTAATTTGTTCTCTAGTTAGATAGTCCATTGTTTAACAAATACACGTTTCATTTTGCTTGTGTTCAAATAAAATGTAAGTAATTTTCAGACTCCTCGCCAAGCCTCTAAGTTTCATGTGAGTACCATCTCCAGCTTTCTCCTGTTTTGTGTATGATGGTGTATTGTCTTGTTTTACGTTTGTAATGGGGGTTCATCTATATTTTCAATAGAGCTAACCCGATTTTCTTTGAAAGTGTTTAAAGCTTTGTAATATTGATATCAGTATATGTTAATCTTGTTGTTTCTAGTAGTGTCTATTACATACAGTTCAGTTAAAAATATAGTATACTGTCCCTTTAATGCAAATGTTTATTTTTGTATCATGTATGAGTTCCACATTGGTTAATCTCCAAATATATTATTGTTAGCATATTTTCACCCCCCACTCCTAAAAGGACTTTAAACCATATTAATTGTTAAAACAAATGTCTTTATAAAAATAAATTAACACAATAATGTCTCTTTAAGAAAATAGACTTTATTTAACACGTCAATATAAATCTGATTTCCAAATTTATTGTTTGAACAAGTACATGTAGATATACCAACAATCTTCAAATATATGTTAGCATATGTAATTTTGTTAAAGGGACAGTTTAGAAAACAAATAATGTTTTGCATTATTCTAAAAGTCAATTTTGTAATATCAATGATATCAAATGTTTCTCACCAATTAATAATTTGTCTGTGTTTATTTTAATTTGCGAGCTAAACCTATGAGGTTCGTGTGCTCATTTCTTCGAGCTTGAAGAGTTCATGTAATCATTATAGAATTTGACCACTAGAGGGCATTTGGATAGCATTTGTATATGTAAAACCTTGTGCTCATACAGCATATTATTTACCATGTATTGATCATTGATATCTAAAATGTTGTTATGTCAGAACAACAAATAAGTGGTCATTTTTCATAGTCATAGATACAAGGGTAAGCACATAAGTCACACGTATTTCTCCATGTTTTGTTGTTTCCAACTTGATAATGCGTAATACAGTGTTTTCTTTGTAATCAATAATTTTCTGACTGTCCCTTTAAGCTGTGTTATTGGCATTCAAACAGTAATATGCCATCATGGATAATTGTAATGGTAATTTTGTTTGCGATTCGGGAAACAGTTTGGACATCACATCACAGAAACCAATCAATATCATGAACAAGGATAGGTATGTGATGATGTGGTTTTCACACACTTATAAACCACACTCTGCAAACAATTTGCCTCCATGGACCCGGTCCCATAGAAGTAGATTATATACAGAGTGTGGTCCACAAGTGTATGAAAACCACATCATCACATACCTATCCATTACACATTAAATAAAAAAAACATTAAACATGAAAACAAATACTTACTTCCTCTTCCTTCCCCTCTTCCCACGGGGCTGAGGCTCTGGGAGGGGCAACTGCCGACTCTGACGAGTTCTCCTTGGAGATGTTGTGGGAAGAGTGGAAGGAAGAGTACTGGGACGACCAAGGTGAGGAGGAGAAGATGGCTGAGGAGGAGAAGATGGCTGAGGAGGAGAAGATGGCTGAGGAGGAGAAGATGGCTGAAGAGGAGAAGATGGCTGAAGAGGAGAAGATGGCTCGGCAGGAGGAGATGTCCCGGCAGGAGAAGATGGCCCGGCAGGAGAAGATGGGCCGGCAGGAGAAGATGGGCCGGCAGCAGGAGGCCCAGCAGCAGGAGGCCCAGCAACAGGAGGCGGACCAGGAGGCAGACCAGCATGCGCCTCCCGGAAAAAATTAAACATCTCTTGGTGTAGATTAATGATTCTGTTTTGCCCTTGTTCTATTCTATTAAGTATGTTTATTATTTGGTTTTGGCCTTCAATTATTTGGTTTTGTCCATCAAGAATTCGAGTTCGGCCTTCGATATTTTGTATCCGGGAGTTACGCATCTGGTCTATGTAGTCCAGTAGAACCCGCACCTCCGCTATTTCCTCTTGTTGTGTGCGGGTCCTTGAGGGGCCTCTGGTTCCGCGGCCTCCTCCTCTGCTTCCGGGGCCTCTTCATCTGCTTCCGTGCCCTCTTCGTCACGGGGGGCCTCTTCCCTCCGAAGTGGAAATTCCTCCCCACCACTCTCATCCTGGGGAGATGGAGGAGGCTGTATTTGTTGTGCTGCCTCCTCCCCAGACTCTGTATATTTAAAAAATAAAAAATGTATATATTAGCATATTTGCAAATGAAGCTTTAAATGACTTAGCTTACGATACAATTACAAATGCAGAATCATTAATCCACTTTGAAATCTAACAATCAATACGATTTCCGCATTTTCTAAACCGTGTTTGTGATATCTCTGGTCAATCTGAATGTTTTAGCGTTTGTTTTCAGTCTGTTTAAATGCACACCTAACCTATAGCCTAGATACTGATGTAACCGCAAAGTAATTGAATGCGTGTAAACAACGTTATAGCATTAATCTGATCCTTAAAGGGACATGAAACCCAATGTTTTATCTTTCATGATTTAGAAGCATACATTTATAATCAACTTTCTAATGTACTTTTCTTATCTAATTAGCTTCATTCTCTGGATATTCTTTGCTGAAAAGCATATCTAAATATGCTTAGAAGATGCTGATTGTTAGCAGAATATAGCTGCCTCCTGTGATTGTTTCACCGTGTGCATGGCTATTTCTTCATTAAAATATATCTCAAGAATGAATCAAATTAGGTAATATAAGTACATTTGAATGTTTTGTCAAATTGTATTCGCTACCTCAATCATGAAAGTAAAGGTTTGCGTATAGTGTCCCTTGAAATACATTCGTATGTGAATTTATTCTTCAATGAGCTTACCGTCAGATGAGAATGGCAGGTTCCCGGTATCAATTCCTCCGATACCGACTACATCCACCTTGGAGATGCTGGGCCGCAACATTTCCTCCCATCGGCAGTACTCGATTTCCAGGGCAGGGCCGCCACCGGTTCCTGCGGAATGTCGGGCCTCCAGGCTTAACTTTTTCTTGAGATCCATCTTACAGTCCCGGTAGCGATGTTTTATAGAGTCCATATCTCTGTTCCGACCACCCACTGCATTGACTGCATTCCTTATTTCATTCCAGAGCCTCCTCTTCTCAGTCGGGGTAGTCTTCTGGTGCTGCAGCCTCCTATACCTGGCCATATAGGCCTCTACGAGGGCCTCCTTCTCCTCCATCGAAAACCTCGCCTCCCTAGTCGCCTTGGCCTTCCCCTGTGATGATGCCCTCTGTTTCCTGGACTGTGAAGCCCTACTCTGTCCACCACTGGGCCCAGCCACTTGTTCATCTTGAACCAAGTGGCTGGGTCCACCCACCGCTTCCACCCCCACTTCCTGCTCCCCTTCCTGCCCCCCTTCCTGCCCTGTTCCTCTCCCCCTCCCTCTCCTCCCCCCTCTACCTCTCCCCTGCCTGCCCTCCATCTGTTCCCTAAACTAAACCCCAAATAATCAAACAAAAAGTGAGTGTGATGAAATGAAAGGGGGTCAAAATAAAGAACTAAAAAGACAAAAAAAGTGCTGAAAGTGTGAGAGGGATCTAAAAAAACAAAGAGGGTAAGGAGTATTTAAATAAACCAAAAGAAGAAGAAGACTAAAAGGAGGATATGTAAACTAAATGTAACTAGGGGATGGGTATGGGGTATGGGATAAGAGTAAATGGGATGAAAGGGAATGGGACTACAGGGAATGGGGTATGGAGTGTAGTATGAGGGGGTATGGGGTATGGAGTGTATGTAGTGTTATTGATAAGTGTATGTATGTATTGAATGTGTTTGCGTGTAAATGTGTTAAGTGTACAGAAAAATCACTCGCTCGCTAACTCACACTACTACTAATTCTCACTAACACACTACTACTAATTCTCACTAACAAACACTCCCACTAACTCTCACTAACTCCCACTACCACTAACTCACGCTCCCACTAACTGACTCACACTAGCACTAACTCTCACTAACAACTCTCACTAACAACTCCCACTACCACTAACTCACTCACGCTCCCACTAACTGACTCTCTCCCACTCCCACTAACTCCCACTAACTCACTCACGATAACACTAACAACTGACTCTCTCACGCTAACAGTAACTCACTCACAATAATGCACAAACTCTCTAATCTTAAACCTCCAATCTCCAAAGACCCACCAGCAACACAGTCAAAGAAGCCATGCTTGTGTGGTGCTTATATACCCTGTGTAAATGTTTAATGATGTACCAATTTCCGTTGTAAATTGTGTTCAGGTGTGCTTTATTAGCAATTAATATTAGTGCAATGTGTATTAGTTGTGTGAATTTGCGCATGCTCGTTTGGAGTTAGTATTTGTGGAATGTGTAGAATGCGATGATGTCATAGTGGTCGTTTTCTATAACATTGTCCAATAGTATTCTGTTTAAATGTGAATTTGCAATGGTGTGGTATTAGTGAAGTGTTGTATATGTATGTTTGTCCTAATATATAGTGATATTGAATGCGATTATTTTTCTAGTGTATGTATATATTTTTTATTCCTTGTTGTTATTTTGCGAATTTCCGTATCTTAAAGTATATGCGTATTCCCAGTATTAAATTTTATTAAAAATCCACCCGCTTGTGAATGTGTAATGCTTGTGTGCTTTGTTGATTGATTGTTGTTGTGACATTTGCAGCGTGTTATTGTTGTGCATGATGTGGTATGCGTCATATGACCGAGCTGTGCGTATTTCTCGCGAGATCGAGTGTTAGGTGAAAAAAGCTATTTTTTTGCTTTTCCATTGATCTCTATGGGAGACTGTCTAACGCGGGCAGTATTCCGCGTGTGACATACACGCGTTAGGAGCATCGTTAGATGGTCTTTTTTGAACTCTAAATACCGGAGTCAAACAATGCCGTGCGTTAGACATAAAACACGCGTGGCGTTAGCAACCCATCTACCGCCAAACTCCAAATCTAGCCGCTAGGGTTTATTTTATCGGTAAGTATTTAGTTTTAAATAGGATTAATTTATTTAATTGTAGTAATTTTATTTTGATTATTTAAAATTATATTTAAGTTAGGGGGAGGTTAGGGTTAGGTTTAGACTTAGGTTTAGGGGTTAATACCTTTAATATAGTAGCGGCGACTTTGGGGGTGGCAGATTAGGGGTTAATAAATGTAAGTGGGTGTCGGCGATGTTAGGGATGACAGATTAGGGGTTAATAAAATTTAACTAGTGTTTGCGAGGCGGGAGTGCGGCGGTTTAGGGGTTAATATATTTATTAAAGTGGCAGCGATGTCCGGTCGGCAGATTAGGGGTTAATAATTGTAGGTAGGTGGCAGCGACGTTGGGGGCGGCAGACTAGGGGTTAATAAATATAATGTAGATGTCGGCGATGTTAGGGACAGCAGATTAGGGGTTCATAGCTATAATGTAGGTGGCGGCAATGTCCGGAGCGGCAGATTAGGGGTTAATAATATAATGTAGGTGTCAGCAATAGCGGGGGCGGCAGATTAGGGGTTAATAAGTGTAAGGTTAGGGGTGTTTAGACTCGGGGTTCATGTTAGGGTGTTAGGTGTAGACTTAGAAAGTGTTTCCCCATAGGAAACAATGGGGCTGCGTTAGGAGCTGAACGCTGCTTTTTTGCAGGCGTTAGGTTTTTTTTCAGCCAGCTCAGCCCCATTGTATCCTATGGGGAAATCGTGCGCAAGCACGTTTTTCCATATTACCGCTACCGTAAGCAGCGCTGGTATTGAGAGTAGAAGTGGAGCTAAATTTGTCTCAACGCTCACTTTTCGGAGGCTAACGCAGCCATTCAGAAAACTCTTAATACCAGCGTTGGCTTAAGGGAGCGCTGGAAAAAAAAGACTCGTTTTTTTACCGACAAAACTCTAAATCTAGCCGTTTGTTCTTTGAAAAATCTCCACTAGTTTGTGCTCTTTCATAGAATATTGCACATTGAGGGGAACTGGTTTGAAAAGGTGGTCACAAAAGTTAACTGCCCATCATTTGAATAACTGGTATTAGGCCTTCTAGATTTAGGTTCTAAAAGTGTTAATCTATCCATCTCTTTGACCTTGTTATAGGCTCTAAGTATAGGACTTTCCGGATAACCCAGTGCCCTAAATTTTGAAAGCAATACTCTGCTTTCAGATACTAATGCCCTTTCGTCTTTGCAGTTTTGATTGATCTTCATAAATTGGTATTTGGCTACTCCATAATTAAGATGGTGAGGATGGCAACTCCTAGCATGTAGCAGAGCATTAGCCGCTATTAGTTTGGTGTATAAGTTTTACACCACCCGTTTCCTGGAGGCGTCTCCTTCCAGAAACACATCCAGGAAGGGGACTTGTATTCTGTGAAAGTATGACGTATACTGAAGGCCTACCACATTGCTATTTAGGTAAGTGACAAAGAATCTACTCTCTTCTTCTGTCCCTGACCAAATGAACAGAAGGTCATCTATTTTCCTTAGGTATAGCTCAACCTTCCCCCGGATGGGATTTCCATCTGCATAGATGTGGAACAGCTCCCACCAGCCCATAAAGATGTTAGCATAGGCTGGAGTGAACTTGGCTCCCATCGCTGTCCCACGTCTCTGCAGAAAGAAAGCCCCTCCAAATTCAAAATAATTGTGGGTTAAGAAAAACCATAGGACCTCCTTTATGTAGTTCTTAAGGTTAGTGTCATAGTTGCTGAACATATCCATCACATATTCAACTGCTCTGATCCCTTCCTGGTGTGGTATGGCGGAGTATAGCCCAACCACATCAATGGTTAGCCAGCTCCACTCTTCCTTCCACTCCAAATTCTCAATTATATTTAATACATGCTTTGTATCATTTAGAAAAGAAGGAAACTTCTTCACCATGGGTTGTAGCAACGTCTCTACCCAGTTGGATAGATTCTCAAAAAGGGAGCCAATGCCCGAAACTATCCCCATTGCCTAATGAATGGGGAAAGGGGTGTGTGATTAAATACTGCACCTATAATAACGGCACTCAGTCTATGATTAAGGCTGTCGGGCTGAATGGGTAAGACATACTTGGCATTTCTGTGCTTGTTTTTAGAGTTTATTCTGGTTGAGACATGAGGTTTTTAAATATTGTTTGAAATAAAGTGTTTGAATTTTAGCAGCTCCGGACCCTTTTTTTTTTATAATAAATAGTCTTACTTATTCTTAATTATTAGAAATTTGGAGAGAACAAGAGAGGCGCCTATGTGTACTGATAATGAAATGGATTAATCACAATCAATGATCCCTAATCAGTGTACTCACATTTATGAAGAGCACTCAGACAGTGCTATTAGGCACAAGCTGGATATTTGACAGCAACCCAGCTCACTGATCATCCTGGATACTTAGCCCTGAATGGGTATATGCTAAGAACCCAAGCCATGAAGTGGATTGCAGTCAAGCCCCCTATATATGGGCCATTCAAGAAATACAGATTTTAGATTTGTTTGTGCATATCAGATAATTAAGATTTTGGATTCATTTATGCATATGTGATAGCAACCTTACACCTAGATTTAGAGTTTTGCGTTAGAAGGGGTGCGTTAGCTAAGCGTGTTCCCCCCCCCCCCGCACCTTTTAAACAACGCTTGTATTTAGAGTTCTCTGAAGGGCTGCGTTAGGCTCCAAAAAGGGAGCGTACAGGCATATTTACCGCCACTTCAACTCTCAATACCAGTGTTGCTTACGGACGCGGCCAGCTTCAAAAACGTGCTCGTGCACGATATCCCCATAGGAAACAATTGGGCAGTTTGAGCTGAAAAAAAACCTAACACCTGAAAAAAAGCAGCGTTCAGCTCCTAACGCAGCCCCATTGTTTCCTATGGGGAAACACTTCCTAAGTCTGCACCTAACACCCTAACATGAACCCCGAGTCTAAACACCTCTAACCTTAAACTTATTAACCCCTAATCTGCCGTCCCCGCTATCGCTGACCCCTGCATTTTATTATTAACCCCTAATATGCCGCTCCATACACCGCCGCAACCTACATTATCCCTATGTACCCCTAATCTGTTGCACCTAACATCGCCGACCCCTATATTATATTTATTACCCCCTAATCTGCACCCCCTCAACGTCGCCGCTACCTACCTACACTTCTTAACCCCTAATCTGCCGACCGGACCTCGCCGCCACTATAATAAATGTATTAACCCCTAAACCGCCTCACTCCCGCCTCAAAAACCCTATAATAAATAGTATTAACCCCTAATCTGCCCTCCCTAACATCGCCGACACCTAACTTCAAGTATTAACCCCTAATCTGCCGACCGGACCTCGCCGCTACTATAATAAATGTATTAACCCCTAAAGCTAAGTCTAACCCTAACACTAACACCCCCCTAAGTTAAATATAATTTTTATCTAACAAAATAAATTATTTCTTATTAAAAAAAATTAATCCTATTTAAAGCTAAATACTTACCTGTAAAATAAACCCTAATATAGCTACAATATAACGAATAATTATATTGTAGCTATTTTAGGATTTCTATTTATTTTACAGGCAACTTTGTATTTATTTTAACTAGGTACAATAGCTATTAAATAGTTAATAACTATTTAATAGCTACCTAGTTAAAATAATTACAAAATTACCTGTAAAATAAATCCTAACCTAAGTTACAATTAAACCTAACACTACACTATCAATAAATTTATTAACTAAACTATCTACAATTATCTACAATTAAATCAACTAAACTAAATTACAAAAAAAACAAACACTAAATTACAAAAAATAAAAAAAGATTACAAGAATTTTAAACTAATTACACCTACTCTAAGCCCCCTAAAAAAAATAACAAAGCCCCCCAAAATAAAAAAAATGCCCTACCCTATTCTAAAATAAAAAGTTAACAGCTCTTTTACCTAACCAGCCCTTAAAAGGGCCTTTTGCAGGGCATGCCCCAAAGAAAACAGCTCTTTTGCATTTAAATAAACATACAATACCCCCCAACATTACAACCCACCACCCACATACCCCTAATCTAACCCAAACACCCCTTAAAAAACCTTACACTAAGCCCCTGAAGATCTCCCTACCTTATCTTCACCACGCCGGGTATCACCGATCCGTCCAGAAGAGGGTCCGAACTCTTTATCCTATCCGGCAAGAAGAGGTCCAGAAGAGGGTCCGAAGTCTTCATCCTATCCGGCAAGAAGAGGACATCCGGACCGGTAGACATGTTCATCCAGGCGTCGTCTTCTATCTTCATCCATCGGCGCGGAGCGGGACCATCTTGAAGCAGCCGACGTGGATCCATCCTCTTCTTCCGGCGACTCCTGACGAATGAAGGTTCCTTTAAGTGACATCATCCAAGATGGCGTCCCTCGAATTCCGATTGGCTGATAGGATTCTATCAGCCAATCGAAATTAAGGTAGGAAAAATCTGATTGGCTGATTGAATCAGCCAAACAGATTCAAGTTCAATCCGATTGGCTGATCCAATCAGCCAATAAGATTGAGCTTGCATTCTATTGGCTGATCGAAACAGCCAATAGAATGCGAGCTCAATCTGATTGGCAGATTAGGGGTTAATACTTGAAGTTAGGTGTCGGCGATGTTAGGGAGGGCAGATTAGGGGTTAATACTATTTATTATAGGGTTTTTGAGGCAGGAGTGAGGCGGTTTAGGGGTTAATACATTTATTATAGTGGCGGCGAGGTCCGGTCGGCAGATTAGGGGTTAAGAAGTGTAGGTAGGTAGCGGCGACGTTGGGGGGGCAGATTAGGGGGTAATAAATATAATATAGGGGTTGGCGATGTTAGGGGCAGCAGATTAGGGGTACATAGGCAGTTTATGGGTGTTAGTGTACTTTAGAGCACAGTAGTTAGGAGCTTTATGAACCGGCGTTAGCCCATAAAGCTCTTAACTCCTGACTTTTTTCTGCGGCTGGAGTCTTTTCGTTAGAGTTCTAACGCTCACTTCAGCCAAGACTCTAAATACCAGCGTTAGAAAGATCCCATTGAAAAGATAGGATACGCAATTGACGTAAGGGGATCTGCGGTATGGAAAAGTCGCGGCTGGAAAGTGAGCGTTAGACCCTTTCCTGACTGACTCTAAATATCAGCGGGCGGCCAAAACCAGCGTTAGGACCCCCTAACGCTGGTTTGGACGGCTAACGCAGAACTCTAAATCTAGGCGTAAGTTCTTTGAAAAATCTCGACTAGTTTGTGCTCCCTAGTTCTATTTACTCTGGTAATGATGGTGTTGTTGCACAACCTCTCACTATCTTGAGACTACCTGACCCTAGGGAGAATAAACATGTGACCGAACCATACATTAAGGAATACTGATACCCCCATACAGGCCATACAAGAGCCTTAAGTAATCAAAGGACCTAAAGGATTGCTATATAGCCTATTGCACCAGCTGCACTGTTTTTTACTAAATCATTGCAGAAACTGGCTTATTCAAGTGGTGTATGTATGGTATTACTCCCAATAGTTAATAATGTCAATGTTCATACCCAAGGGCCTACAAGTCCTAAGTGTAAATATCCAGAAAGCTTCCTTCCTAAAAAGTTCCTGTTTTCTATCACCTCCCCTAGGCTTAGGCAGAATTTTGTCAATCACCATCCATGAAAAGGTTTTAACTCTTCCCTAGTGCTCATAGATAAAGTGCTTAGCCACACCTGTTCAGGCATCTCAACCTACTTGGTGATAGGATGTTGCCTATTCTAACATTCTTCCTGGGTACAAATCTACATCCCTTTTCAACAACCTTCTTGAAAAGATCATCAGCCCTCAATATTGGTAGGTTCTTTGATAGAATATTGCACATTGAGGGGAACTGGTTTGAAAAGGTGGTCACAAAAGTTAACTGCCCATCATTTGAATAACTGGTATTAGGCCTTCTAGATTTAGGTTCTAAAAGTGTTAATCTATCCATCTCTTTGACCTCATTATAGGCTCTAAGTATAGGACTTTCCGGATAACCCCGTGCTCTCAATTTTGAAAGCAATACTCTGCACTCAGATAGGAATGCCCTTTCGTCTTTGCAGTTTTGATTGATCCTCATAAATTGGCCTTTGGCTACTCCATAATTAAGATGGTGAGGATGGCAACTCCTCGCATGTAGCAGAGCATTAGCCGCTATTAGTTAGGTTTTACACCACCCGTTTCCTGGAGGCGTCTCCTACTATATTGATGCTACAATAGATGCATGCCGGAAACTATACCCATTGCCTAACGAATGGGGAAAGGGGTGTGTAATTAAATACTGCACCTATAATAACGGCACTCAGTCTATGATTAAGGCTGTCGGGCTGAATGCGTAAGACATGCCTGGCATGTCTGTGCTTGTTTTTAGAGTTTTTTCTGTGTGAGACATGAGGTTTTTAAATATTGTTTGAAATAAGGTGTTTGAATTTTAGCAGCTCTGGACCCTTCTTTTGATCATAAATAGTCTTGCTTATTCTTAATTACTAGAAATTTGGAGAGAACAAGAGATGCACTTGTGTGTACCGATAATGAAATGGAATAATCACAATCAATGATCCCTAATCAGGGTACTCACATTTATGAAGAGCACTTAGACAGTGCTATTAGGCACAGGCTGGATATTTGACAGCAACCCAGCTCACTGATCAGCTTGGATACAGGAACAAGGTGGCATCAAATCTGGAGATAGAAGACAGACAGGGCGCCTGTGTGTACCAGTAATATGACTGGGTAGTGTCAGTGTAAAAAATCCCTGGTCAGGGTACTCACATTTGTGAGGAGCACTCAGACAGTGCTATCAGACGCAGGCTGGATATTTGACAGCAACCCAGCACACTGGACAAATCGGTGACAGGTACACTGGAACACAGGAACCCTGGGACACTCGAGTCTCAGTAATAAGAGAATGCTAAAAAGTACTATATTGATGCTACAATAGATGCAGCCTAGAACTCCCTAAGAGAGTAATAGATAATTGGTAGGCATGTAAGGCAAGGTCCCAATGTAGATTAAAATTGTTAAAAGAAAATTGATTAAAAATCAGAATATAGATAAAAAACAAAGAAACCATAAGGTAGGGAATGCTAGCAACCCTCCTTACAAATTGCAACGTGTTTCTCATCGCTTCAAAACGCTGTTTCATCAGGCATTTATTTATACATAGAGGCTTATGCTTGTCAATACTGGTATTAGTATTTTCAACATAACAATAATTGATTTTTTCAGGTTGTATTTCATATACTGACATATTTATGAATAAAAATTTAATTGTAATAGTCTAATATATATTCATCTTATATAAACCTATAGCGCCCCCTATCAAGAGACAGCCTTTATTGACTTCTTGATTACTCAGTTTATATGTGAGTCACTAGCAGATCTTTTTGGGCTGACCAGTAAATCACAAAATTGTTGTGTTATGTTCTCGTTTTACCAATAATTCTCCATAGATACAAAAATGGGTAATAGTCAGTTTGTGCACAGAGCAGCAGTGGTCAGTAGAAACCCAGAACAATACTGGCCGGCTGTCAAACCATTGGAAGCTTACTTGAGAATGTTCATGACTAGGGATAGTCGAATGTGCTGTGAGTGCAATTTGTTTGGTAGGATGAATACTCCTGTGGACATTTGTTTTGAACAAGCAAATGTTGATAAGAAGAAAAATCCATTAAAATTCAGTAATTAAATGTTATTTTCGGTTTTCGAATGTTACCTTTGTTTTTGAATGTTCATAATTAGATTCAAAATCCACATTCAACATTTTTAATATAACTTTCGATTTAACAAATACTATTCAGAAGTTCAGTAGTTCTTGTGGTAGGGAATTTAGTAAATTGATACATAATAGATACAAATATATAGATTCATTTTTTTTCTATTTTGAATATAGCATAATTTGAATACAGTATTACATGTAAAGAGTGCATTAGAAATACTATTACAAATACATCTATTAAAAATTTTCGTATCGAATAGTGCATAATTTGAATTGAATTATTATAAAAATTCAAATTGAATATTAAATTTACAGATATCATTATAAACGCTGTTACATTAAACAAATGTACAAACATTCTAAATTTGAAAGAAACAAATGAACGTGTTAAAATTTGTTAAATTTTTCGAATGTTTGAAATCAACCAAACATCCCTATTCACGACCGTATTAAGTTTAGAGCAGGATGTTATGATCATCACTCTAATTAGAGGATTAGAGTCCAGGGTTGTTCAAAGAAGCAAAGGTTTAGTGCCCATGGCCCCTATTTATCAAGCCGTCAACTGCAAATACGCTGGAATTCCACAGCGTAATTGTAGCGAGCCTGATTCTCCTTAGTTATCAAACCCTACAGACCGGCAAAAGTAGAATTTTGTGATGTAACATACGATCCGCCGGTCTCAGTCCCACATAAATCGATGCTTACGTCACTACAGATTTTCCGAATGCAAGTTCAGAACTGACTACTTTTGTTAGTTATCAAACAAACTACCAGTTACGCTCGCCACTATTCCGGCCCAGCATACCTGGTTTTCAATCTGCCACCCTGGAGGCGGTGGATGCCATAGGAATCAATGGGAGTCTGAAAGCAGCGAAAGCTCATGTTCTTTGCTGCCCGATATCCCATTGATTCCTATGGGAGAATAAAAGTTATGTTTATACCTAACACCCTAACATGTACCCAGAGTCTAAACACCCCTAATCTGCCATCCCCGACACCGCCGCCACCTACATTATACTTATTAACTCCTAATCTGCCGCCCCTACACCGCCGCCACCTACTTTAGACTTATTAACTCCTAATCTGCCACCCCTACACCGCCGTCACCTACATAAAAGTATTAACCCCTAATCTGCCGCCCCTAAACATCATCACTACCTACCTACATTTATTAACCCCTAATCTGCCGCCCCCAACGTCGCTGCCACTATACTAAAGTTATTAACCGCTAAACCTAAGTCTAACCCTAACCCTAACACCCTCTAACTTAAATATAATTTAAATAAATCTAAATAAATATTCCTATCATTAACTAAATTATTCCTATTTAAAACTAAATACTTACCTATAAAATAAACCCTATGCTAGCTACAATATAACTAATAGTTACATTGTAGCTAGCTTAGGGTTAATTTTTATTGTACATGCAAGTTTGCATTTATTTTAACTAGGTAGAATAGTTATTAAATAGTTATTAACTATTTAATAATTACCTAGCTAAAATAAATACAAAAGTGCCTGTAAAATAAAACCTAACCTAAGTTACACTAACACCTAACACTACACTATAATTAAATAAATTAACTAAGTTAACAACAATTAAATAAATTAAATTAAATTAGCTAAAATACAAAACCCCCCACTAAATTACAGAAAATAAAAAACAAAATACAGATATTTAAACTAATTACACCTAATAGCCCTATCAAAATAAAAAAGCCCCCCCAAAATAAAAAAAAAAACCTAGTCTAAACTAAACTACCAATAGCCCTTAAAAGGGCCTTTTGCGGGGCATTGCCCCAAAGTAATCAGCTCTTTTACCTGTAAAAAAAAAATACAAACAACCCCCCCAACAGTAAAACCCACCACCCACACAACCAACCCCCCAAATAAATTACTAACTAAAAAAACCTAAGCTCCCCATTGCCCTGAAAAGGGCATTTGGATGGGCATTGCCCTTAAAAGGGCAGTTAGCGCTTTTTCAGGCCCAAAGCCCTAACCTAAAAAATAAACCCACCCAATACATCTTTAAAAAAATCCTAACACTAACCCCATGAAGATTCACTTTCCGGGAGACGTCTTCATCCAAGCGGCAAGATGTCCTCAATGAATCCGGCAGAAGTGGTCCTCCAGACGGGGCAGAAGTGGTCCTCCAGAGGGGCAGAAGTCTTCATCCAGATGGCATCTTCTATCTTCATCCTTCCGGCACGGAGTGGGTCCATCTTCAAGACATCCAGCGCGGAGCATCCTCTTCCAACGACGTCTTCTTGCTGAATGAATATCACTTTAAGTGACGTCATCCAAGATGGCGTCCCTTCGATTCCAATTGGCTGATAGAATTCTATCAGCCAATCGGAATTAAGGTAGAAAAAATCCTATTGGCTGATGCAATCAGCCAATAGGATTGAACTTCAATCCTATTGACTGATCCAATCAGCCAATAGGATTGAGCTTGCATTCTATTGGCTGATTGGAATGCCAGCTCAATCCTATTGGCTGATTGCCTCAGCCAATATGATTTATTCTACCTTAATTCCGATTGGCTGATAGAATTCAGCAAATCGGAATCGAAGGGACTCCATCTTGGGTGACGTCACTTAAAGTGATATTCATTCAGCAAGAAGACGTCGTTGGAAGAGGATGCTCCACATCGGATGTCTTGAAGATGGACCCGCTCCGCGCCAGAAGGATGAAGATAGAAGATGCCGTCTGGATGAAGACTTCTGCTCATCTGGAGGACCACTTCTGCCCGTCTGGAGGACCACTTCTGCCGGATTTGTTGAGGACATCTTGCCGCTTGGATGAAGATGTCTCCGGGTAAGTGAATCTTCATGGGGATGTATTGGGTGGGTTTATTTTTTAGGTTAGGGCTTTGGGCCTGCAAAAGAGCTAAATGCCCTTTTAAGGGCAATGCCCATCCAAATGACCTTTTCAGGGCAAAGGGGAAGCTTAGGTTTTTTTTAGTTAGTAATTTATTTGGGGGGTTGTTTGTGTGGGTGGTGGGTTTTACTGTTGGGTGGTTGTTTGTATTTTTTTTACAGGAAAAAGAGCTGATTACTTTGGGGCAATGTCCCACAAAAGGCCCTTTTAAGGGCTATTGGTAGTTTAGTTTAGGCTAGGGTTTTTTTTTGATAGGACTATTAGATTAGTTGTAATTAGTTTAAATATCTGTAATTTGTTTTTTATTTTCTGTAATTTAGTGGGGTTTTTTGTACTTTAGCTAATTTAATTAAATGTATTTAATTGTTGTTAATTTAGTTAATTTATTTAATTGTAGTGTAGTGTTAGGTGTTATTGTAACTTAGGTTAGGTTTTATTTTACAGGTCAATTTGTATTTATTTTAGCTAGGTAGTTATTAAATAGTTAATAATTATTTAGTAACTATTCTACCTAGTTAAAATAAATACAAACTTGCCTGTAAAATAAAAATAAACCCTAAGCTAGATACAATGTAACTATTAGCTATTGTAGCTAGCTTAGGGTTTATTTTATAGGTAAGTATTTAGTTTTAAATAGGAATAATTTAGTTAATGATAGTAATTTTATTTAGATTTATTTAAATAATATTTAAGTTAGGTTTAGGGATTAATACATTTAGAATAGTGGCGGCAGATTTGGGGTTAATAAATGTAATGTACTGTAGGTGGCGGCGGTGTAGGGGGCGGCAAATTAGGGGTTAATAACATAATGTAGGTGGCGGTGGGCTCCGGAAGTGGTGGTTTAGGGGTTAACAAGTTTATTTTGTTGCAGCGGGGTCCGGGAGCGGCGGTTTAGGGGTTAATAACTTTATTCGGTTGGTGGTGGGCTCCGAGAGCGACGGTTTAGGGGTTAATAACTTTATTTCGTCACAGCAGATTAGGGGTTAATAAATGTAATGTACTGTAGGTGGCGGCGGTGTAGGGGGCAGCAAATTAGGGGTTAATAACATAATGTAGGTGGCGGTGGGCTCCGAAAGTGGCGGTTTAGGGGTTAATAAGTTAATTTAGTTGCGGCGGGGTCCGGGAGCTGCGGTTTAGGGGTTAATATCTTTTTTTCGGGTTGTGGTGGGATCCGGGAGTGGCGGTTTAGGGGTTAATAACTTTATGTCGTTGCAACAGGGTCTGTGAGCAGCAGGATAGGGGTAAAACAGTTTAGTTTAGTGTGGGTGTTTACTGACAGTATACCAATAAAGCTGGGAAAAGCCAAAGAGCAGCGAGATCGATGACTGTTAGTTAACAACAGTCCGCTGCTCATCGCCCCGTACTTAGTGCGCTGCTTTTTGACAGCTTTTTTGGTAACTTTGGAGAACGTATTCAGGTCTGCGGCAGCAATGTTAGGCGATGTTAGACGAGCGTATTGGTGCCGGCGAATGCAGTACAGTTGACAGCTTGATAAATAGGCCCCCATATATCAAGGGGTGCCCTGAGTGCATTTCAATCTCATAGATTATTTCAGAAAGGTGAACTCAAGATTTTTCAAATAACCATGTGACCTGCACTTAGGATAGTGTTATTTGTGCCCTGTCAAAAGTGACTCTGAGACTGATTTTGCACCAAGACTCTCAGAGAAAGTGTTAAAAGCCTTGCTGCCAATACTAATTCTTGCTTGGTTATTCTCTATCACTTAGATTACAAGTTTCGCACTATAGAGGGTGCGAAATGAACGCAATAAAAGTTGCATTATTTCACCCTCCATAGCGCTGCCATTGCGAGTTTTGAAAAAGTCACCTTGTGTGTGCGATATGGTTGCGTTGAGCTCCATACCGCACAAAATACAAGCACTGCTTTGACGTGCTCATGCACACTTTCCCATAGACATCAATGGGGAGAGAGTGTTAGAAAAAAACACCTGCTGTCACGGAATGAAAAGCTCAGTAACACAACCCCATTGATGTCTATGAGGAAAAAAAAGTTACGTTTAAACTTAACACCCTAACATAAACCCCACGTCTAAACACCCTTAATCTGCTGCCCCAGACATCACCGACATCTACATAAATTTATTAACCCCTAATATGCCGCCCCCAACATCGCCGCCACCAAAATAAATTTATCAACCCCTAATCTGCCGCTCCTGATATCGCCGCCACTATAATAAAGTTATTAACCCCTATTACCCACACCCCAACATAGCCCACACTATAATAAAGATATTAACCCCTATTCCGCCGCTCCCCAACATCGCTGCCACTAAATAAAGTTATTAACCCCTAAACCTCTGGCCTTCCACATTACTACCACTAAATAAACCTATTAATCTCTAAACCGCCAGTCCCCCACATTGCAACAACCTAAATTAAACTATATTAACCCCTAAACCTAACCATAACCCTAAACCTAACACCCCTAACTTTAACATAATTAAAATAGACCTAAATTAAAATTACACTTATTAACTAAATAATACCTATTTAAAACTAAAAACAAACTTACCTGTGAAATAAAAATAAAACCTAATCTAGATACAATATAACTAATAGTTATATTGTAGCTAGCTTAGGTTTTTATTTTACAGGTAAGTTTGTATTTATTTTAACTAGGTAGACTGGTTAGTAAATAGTTATTAACTATTTACTAACTACCTAGTTAAAATAAATACAAAAGTACCTGTGAAATAGAAGTAAAACCTAAGAAAAAAAACCACCCCAAAATAAAAAACCCTAATCTATAATAAACTACCAAGGGCCCTTAAAAGGGCATTTTGTAGGGAATTGCTCTAAAGAAATCAGCTCTTTTTCTACAAAAGAAAAACAAACCCCCTCTAACAGTATAGAAACCCCTAGCCCCCAAACCCCCCAAATAAAAATAAAATTAAACCTAATCTACCCATTGCCCTTAAATGGGCATGTGTATGGGCATTCAGCTCTTTTGCTGCCCATTAAAAATAAAAAAATGGCTATTCTAGAAAAAAAAAACACCCCAAAAATAAAAAAAAAAAAATATTACACAAAATAACAAACTAATTATCCACAATAATAAAAATTATTCCTATTCTAACCCTAATCTATAATAAAGGCATTGCCCTAAAGAAATCAGCTGTTTTTCTAAAATATAAAAATAAACAATCCCTAACATTACAAACCCCCAACCCCCAAACCCACAAAATATAAAAACCTAACTAAAAAAATCCTAATCTACCCATTGCCTTGAAAGGGGCATTTGCATGGGCATTGTCCTTAAAAGGGCATTCAGCTCTTTTTCTTGCCCTTAAAGGGGCATTCAGCTGACCTCTTGACGCTACTTCAGTGCATGACATGTGTGTTTGACAAACAACTACACTAAAAACCTTTTTTGCTGCTGCAAAGAATTTTAATGTATTACTAACGAAAATCAAGGCATTTGGATTTTAACAGAGTTCCCCGGGTTAGCCTCTTTCTTTTGGAATATTGTTTGTACCTGACATCCAGGTTGAGCTCTGCAACGTGGGGCGTGAACAAGGATCCTGGAAGTACACAATGCTCAGTGAGCAGATAGGATTCGGGTTAGTGTCTCTGAGGAGGAGAGGAGCGGCGGTGAGTAAATACAAAGTTATTACACAAGCATATAAACTGATATAAGTGTTAGAAGTTATACCGCAATAAGTGCTCTCTCTATGGACCGGAGCCGGTCTGTCACACTTATGAACATGTAAGGAAGTTCATGTGTGCATGGAATATGACCGTTACTGAACTGAAAGCCTGGATATAAATATATAATGGATCGCTAAGTGTATCAACTTAGGTTGAGTGGATCTGTTATTATTATATTTGGCAAATTTGCATAAGTTAATATACTGAACGCATAACTGACTGTGGTGTGGGAAGGGTAAAATCTAATATTGACTTTTAAGACAAGCCCAAACCCTAATCTAAAAAAAAACCCCACCCAAAAATATCTAACACTAACCCATCCGCAGGGATGAAGAAAATGCCGGTCCCTCGATGGATGAAGATGGAGCCGTCTGTATGAAGATGTAGCCGCCTCGATGAAGATAGTGACGCTGGGATGAAGATCGTTCAAGCCGGACTTCAGCAACTGGGAGTACCTAAAGAGGGGTTAGTGTTGGGTTGTTTAAAGTTGTTTTTGGGTGGTTTTTTTTTAGATTAGGGTTTGGGCTTGTCTTAAAAGAGCTGAATGCCCTTTTAAGGGCAAGAAAAAAAGCTGAATGCCATTTTAAGGGCAATGCCAATACAAATGCTATTTTCAGGGCAATGGGTAGATTAGTTTTTTTTAGAGTTAGGTTTTTTATTTTTGGGGGTTGGTTGGGTGGTGGGTTTTACTGTTAGGGGGGTCTTTGTATTGCTCTTTTTCAGGAAAAAGAGCTGATTTCTTTAGGGCAAAGCCCTACAAAAGGCCATTTTAAGGGCTATTGGTAGTGTTTGTTATTTTTTGTAATTGTAGATTTAATGTTTTTAGTAGGGTTAGGGTTTTTTAATTAGTAATTTAATTTATTTAATTTGTAGTTATTTTAGTTTTAGTCTAATAGTTATGTTAGGTTAATTTATAGTTTAAACTTAGTTTTTTTTTAATTTCCCAGGTAAGTTTTTATTTACTTTAAGATAGGGATCTTGTAATTTGAATGTAAAGTTAGGGGGTTGTTAGGTTTAGGGGTTAATAGTTTAATTTAGTTTTTGGCAATGCTGGGGGCTGATGGTTTAGGGGTTAATAGGTTTATTTAGTGGTAATGATGTGGGAGGCCAGAGGTTTAGGGGTCAATAACTTTATTTAGTGGCAGCGATATCGGGGAACGGCGGAATAGGGGTTAATAGCTTTATTATAGTGTGGGCAATGTTAGGGTGCAGGGTAATAGGAGTTAATAAATTTAGTATAGTGACGACTATGTCAGGGATCGGTTAATACATTTTATTAGTGGCGGCGATGTTGGGAGCGGCAGATTAGGGGTTGATAACTTTAAAAACATAATTTATGCTTACCTGATAAATTTATTTCTCTTGTAGTGTATCCAGTCCACGGATCATCCATTACTTATGGAATATATTATCCTTCCCAACAGGAAGCTGCAAGAGTCCACCCAC
The DNA here is from genome assembly GCF_027579735.1 of Bombina bombina. Lineage (NCBI taxonomy): Eukaryota > Metazoa > Chordata > Amphibia > Anura > Bombinatoridae > Bombina > Bombina bombina. The sequence goes on along the minus strand of NC_069503.1, from coordinate 315,069,738 downwards.
AGCAAAGCTGCTATATAGCTCCTCCCCTAACTGCCATATTCAGTCATTCGACCGAAAACATGCAGAGAAAGGAAAAACCATAGGGTGCAGTGGTGACTGTAGTTAAAATGAAAAAATTACCTGCCTTAAAGTGACAGGGCGGGCCGTGGACTGGATACACTACAAGAGAAATAAATTTATCAGGTAAGCATAAATTATGTTTTCTCTTGTTAAGTGTATCCAGTCCACGGATCATCCATTACTTATGGAATACCAATACCAAAGCTAAAGTACACGGATGATGGGAGGGACAAGGCAGGTACTTAAACGGAAGTTACCACTGCCTGTAAAAAACCCTTTCTCCCAAAATTAGCCTCCGAAGAAGCAAGGTATCAAATTTGTTAAATTTGAAAAGTATGAAGCGCAGACCAAAACTCTGTCTTGTAAATCTGTTCAACAGAAGCCACATTTAAAAAAGGCCCAAGTGAAAACCACAGCTCTAGTAGAATGAGCTGTAATCCCTTCAGGAGGCTGCTGTCCAGCAGTCTCATAAGCTAAATGAATTATGCTTTTTAACCAAAAAGACAGAGAGGCTGCTGAAGTCTTTTGACCTCTCCTCTGTCCAGAATACACAACAAACAAGGTGAACGTTTGATGAAAACTGTAGTAGCTTGTAAGTAAAACTTTAAAGCACAAACCACGTCCAATATTGTGTAATAGACGTTCCTTCTTTGAGGAAGGATTAGGATACAAGCATGGAACAACTATCTCTTGAGTGATGTACTTGTTAGATACCACCTTAGGAAAAAACCCAGGTTGGTACGCAGGACTACCTTATCCGTACGAAGGACCAGATAAGGAGAATCACATTGTAACACAGATAACTTGGAGACTCTACGAGTCGAGGAATTAGCTACCCAAAAGGAACTTTCCAAGATAAAGATTGATATCTATGGAACAAAAAAGGTTCAAACGGAACTTCTTGAAGAACCTTAAGAATCAGGTTTAAGCTCCATGGCGGAGCAACAGTTTTAAACACAGGCTTGGATCTAACCAAAGCCTGACCAAATGCCTGAACGTCTAGAATACCTGCCAGACGCTTGTGCAAAAAAATAGACAGAGTAAAAATCTGTCCCCTTTTAAGGAATTAGCTGACAACCCTTTTCTCAAAAACATCTTGGAGAAAAGATAATATCCTGGGAATCCAGACTTTACTCCATGAGTAACCCTTGGATTCATAACAATCAGATATTTACACCATATCTATGTTCAATTTTCCTAGAGACAGGCTTTCATGTCTGTATTAAGGTATCAATGACTGACTCGGAGAAGCCATGCTTTGATAACATCAAGCGTTCAGTCTCCAGGCAGTCCATCTCAGATTGATTCTATTTAGATGGTTGAAAGGACCCTGAGGTAGAGGGACCTGTCTCAGAAGCAGAGACCGTGATGGAAAGGATGACATGTCCACCAGATCTGCATACCAGGTCCTGCGTGGCTACGCAGGCGCTGTCAAAAACACCAAAGCCCTCTCCTGCTTGGTCTTGACCTCCGGAGGAAATCCCACTCCCCCGGAAGAAAAGTCTGACGACTTAGAAAATCCACCTCCCAGTTCTCAACACCTGGGATATGGATAGCTGATAGACAAGAGTAAGTCTCTGTCCAGTGAATTATTGTAAGACTTCTAACATCGCTAGGGAACTTCTGTTCCCCCTTGATGGCTGATGTAAGCCACAGTCGTTTATATTGTCCGACTGAGAATGATGTACCTCAGAGTTGCTAACTGAGGCCAAGTCTGAAGAGCATGGAATATCACTCCCAGTTCCAGAATATTTATTAGAAGGAGGGTCTCCTCCTAAGTCCACTATCCCTGAGCCTTCAGGGAGTTCCAGACTGCATCCCAACCTAAAAGGCTGGCATCTATTGTAACAATTGTCCCATCTGACCTGCGGAAGGTCATACCCTTGGACAGATGGACCCGACATAGTCACCAGAGAAGAGAATCTCTGGTCTCTTGGTCCAGGTTTAACAGGGGGACAAATCTGTGTAATCCCCGTTCCTCTGACTGAGCATGCATAGTTGCAGCGGTCTGAAATGTAGACGTGCAAACGGTACTATGTCCCTTGCCGCTACCATTAAGCCGATTTCATTCATGTACTGAGCCACCGAAGGGCGCGGATGGGATGAAAAAACACGGCAGAAATTTAGAAACTTTGACAACCTGGACTCCGTCAGGTAAATTTTCATTTCTACAGAATCTATCAGAGTCCCTAGGAGGGAAACCCTTGAGATTGGGGATAGAGAACTCTTTCCTTGTTCACTTTCCACCCATGTGATCTCAGAAATGCCAGTACTACGTCCGTATGAGACTGGGCAATTTGGATGTTTGACGCCTGTATCAGGATGTCGTCTAAATAAGGGGCCACTTCTATGCCCCGCGGTCTAAGGACCGCCAAAGCGACCCCAGAACTTCCATAAAGATTCTTGGGGCTGTAGATATCCCAAAGGAAAGAGCTACAAACTGGTAATGCCTGTCTAGAAAAGCAAACCTGAAAAACGATGGTGATCTTTATGCATCACAATGTGAGGATAAGCATCCTTCAAATCCATTGTAGTCCTCTATTGACTCTCCTGGATCATAGTTAAGATGGTACGAATAGTTTCCATCTTAAATGACGGAATTCTGAGGAATTTGTTTAAGATCTTTAGATCCAAAATAGGTCTGAAGGTTCCCTCTCCTTGGGAACCACAAACAGATTTGAGTAAAAACTCTGTCCCTGTTCCTCTCTTGGAACTGGATGGATCTCGTACACAATGTAAGAATGCCTCCTTCTTTATCTGGTTTGCAGATAATTGTGAAAGGCGAAATCTCCCCTTTTTTTGGGGGGGAATCTTTGAAATCCAGAAGATATCTCTGGGATATAAATTCCAATGCCTAGGGATCCTGGGCATCTCTTGCCCACGCCTGGGCGAAGAATGAAAGTCTGCCCCCTATAGGATCCGTTACCGGATAGGGGTCCGTTCCTTCATGCTGCCTTAGAGGCAGCAGCAGGCTCCTTGGCCTGCTTATCTTTGTTCCAGGTCCGATTGTCTCCAGACCGCCTTGGACTGAGCAAAAATTCCCTCTTGTTTTGCCTTAGAGGAAGAGGATGCCACACCTGCCCTGAAATTTTTAAAAGGCACGAAAATTAATTTTTTTTTTTTTTTTTTTTTTTTTGGCCCTTGATTTGGACCTATCCTGAGGAAGGGCATGACCTTTTCCTCCAGTGATATAAGCAATAATCTCCTTCAAACCAGGCCCGAATAGGGTCTGCCCCTTGAAGGGAAGTTAAGTAGCTTATTTATTAAAGTCACGACAGCTGACCATGATATAAGCCATAGCGCTCTGCGCGCCAGTATAGTAAAAAACAGAATTCTTAGCCGTTAGTCTAGTCAAATGAACAAGGCATCAGAAAACAAAGGAATTGGCTAGCATAAGCTTGTCAAATATATTCATCCAATGGAGTCGCTTAACTGTAAAGCCTCATCAAGAGACTCAACCCAGAACGCCGCAGCAGCAGTGACAGAAGCAATGTATGCAAGGGGCTGCAGGATAAAACCCTGTTGAATAAACATTTTTTATCCATTGGATCTAAAAAGCACAACTGTCCTCATCAGAGGTAGTGGTACGCTTAGCTAGAGTAGAAACTCTTCTCTCCACCTTAGGAACTGTCTGCCAGAAGTCCCGTGTGGTGGTAACTATTAGAAAACATTCTTCTAAAAAATAGGAGGGGAAGAGAACGGCACACCTGGTCTATCCCATTCCTTATTAAAAAATTTTTAGTAAACCTCTTTAGGTATTGGAAAAAACATCAGTACACACCGGCACTGCATATTATTTATCCAGTCTACACAATTTCTCTGGCCCTGCGATTGTACACATTCATTCAGAGCAGCCAAAGCCTCCCTGAGCAACAAGTGGAGGTTCTCAAGCATAAATTTTAAATGTAGAAATATCAGAATCAGGTTAAATCATCTTCCCTGAGTCAAAAAAAAAATCACCCACAGACTAAGCATATTGTGAGGTAGTATCATACATGGTTCTTAAAGCGTCTGTATGCTCTGTATCTACCCCCAGAGCTAACTGCTTTCCTTTAATTTCAGGTAGTCTGACTAATACTGCTGCCAGAATATTATTCACCACCTTTGCCATGTCTTGTAAAATAAACGCTATGGGCACCCTTGATGTACTTGGCGCCATTTGAGCGTGAGTCCCTGAAGCGGGAGTCGAAGGGTCTGACACGTGGGGAGAGTTAGTCGGCATAACTTTCCCCTCGACAGAATCCCCTGGTAAAAGAAACGCTATGGGTGCCCTTGATGTACTTGGCGCCATTTGAGCGTGAGTCCCTAAAGCGGGAGTCAAAAGGTCTGACACGTGGGGAGAGTTAGTCGGCATAACTACCCCCACGACAGAATCCTCTGGTGATAATGTTTTTAAAGACAAAAAATGATCTTTATTGTTTAACATGAAATCAGTACATCTGGTACACATTCTAAGTTGGGGTTCCACCATGGCTTTAAAACATAATGAACACAGATCTTCCTCTATGTTAGACATGTTAGAACAGACTAATAATGAGACTAGTAAGCTTGGAAAACACTTTAAATCAAGTTAACAAGCAAATATATAAAACGTTACTGTGCCTTTAAGAGAAACAAATTTTGTCAAAATTTGAAAAACAGTGAAAAAAAGGCAGTAAAACAAACGAAATTTTTACAGTACATGTAATAAGGTAACAGAGCATTGCACCCACTTGCAAATGGATGATTAACCCCTTAATGCAAAAAACAGATAAAAAAAAAATGACATAGACATTTTTAAAAACAGACACAACAAACTGCCACAGCCAACAGTGGGAAGCTTCAGTTAACTGTTTCTATGCAAAATTTAAGCCAGCCATGTGGAAAAAACTTAGACCCAATAAGTTTTATCACCAAACATATGTTAAAAAACGATTAAACATGCCAGCAAACGTTTTAAAACACATTTTTATAAGAGTATGTATCTCTATTAATAAGCCTGATACCAGTCGCTATCGCTGCATTTAAGGCTTTACTTACATTACTTCGGTATCAGCAGTATTTTCTTAGTCAATTCCATTCCTAGAAAAATATTTTACTGCACATACCTTATCTGCAGGAAAACCTGCACGCCATTCCCCCTCTGAAGTACCTCACTCCTCAGAATGTGTGAGAACAGCAAATGGATCTTAGTTACGTCTGCTAAGATCATAGAAAAACGCAGGCAGATTCTTCTTCCAAATACTGCCTGAGATAAACAGCACACTCTGGTGCCATTTAAAAATAACAAACTTTTGATTGAAGAATAAACTAAGTAGAAAGCACCACAGACTCTCAAGACCTCCTATCTATGTTGAGGCTTGCAAGAGAATGACTGAATATGGCAGTTAGGGGAGGAGCTATATAGCAGCTTTGCTGTGGGTGGACTCTTGCAGCTTCCTGTTGGGAAGGAGAATATATTCCATAAGTAATGGATGATCCGTGGACTGGATACACTTAACAAGAGAAATAGTGTTTGTGATGCAGGAGGGTCTCGGTTTAGTGGATAATAGGTAGTTTATGGGTGTTAATGTACGTTGTAACAGTTTAGTTATAAGTTTTATGTAACAGTTTTGTTGCGTAAAACTCATAACTACTGGTCTCAGATAGCGGTACGGATCTAGTCTTATAGGGTGTAACGCAAGCTTTTTAGCCTCACTGCAAAACTCATAATGGCAGCACTATGGAAATCCCATGAAAAAACATAATTTTTTTGAGTGCAGGTCTGACGTTGCGTTACAGGCTAAAAGTCTTGCTGTACAGCTATACAGACAAGACTCTTAATGGGTGCGTTGATGTTTTAACGCTGAAATACAATTTTTTACATCTTCTTTCTCATCTCTACCTTGTATGGTGAACGGTTAAACTGGTTGCTGACTTCCGGAAGATACTTTTTTTTCACTAATCTTCTGCTTGCACCTATGTCTAATGTTGGTATTTCTAGTATTGGGCCCTAGCCTAGCCACTGACTGTTCTTCTGTATATTCCATGGCTGCTGATGTCTTGTTCTGGCTTCCCGGTGAAAACATGGGCCTGTTCCTGAAATCTGACTGCAACACATTTCCTGCAGACTTAGTTACAGCTTGTTATCAAGGTAAATCCCTTTTTATTTTATAGAATTATTTTATTTAATAATGAAGCCAATATGAATCCAGCAGAGATGTCATGTATTATAAGCACCCTTTTGCAGCAAATCATAGCCTGAATCACTCCATGCAAAAGTTTCAGGCCTCTGAGGTGAATCTCTAGGGAGTGTTGAAGGAATTTAGGCTCAGTGACAGTCTGCTTTGAGAATTCCTAACATCTCATCTACAATGGTTCATCTACTGCCAAGGAGCCTAGTTTGTCTGCTGTTTCTAGGTTACAGGAATCTGGACATCAAGTTTCCCTAGAGTAAAATCTTCCACTTACGGAAAAGGTTTGGTGAAAATAGATAGCAGTTCTGTACCTTCATTACAGTGTGTCAAAACCTGTTTTCATTAAAGGCTGAGCTTATTCTCTATGGAGGTCCTAGCATTCTTGTTTCTGACCTGCTCTCCTGTTTCTGACCCTACCATGTATCCTGATTTATGTATTTTGCCTAACCCTTGCCTGTACCTTGAATTATGAACTGATAAACTGGTTACTGACTTATAGAACAATTGTATTACTACTCTTCTGCTTGCCCCTCTTGCTATGGTGCCTGGCCACTGTCAGTCATTTTGGCATTGGACTCTGGTCTGACCACTGACTATTCTTCTGGACATTCCCTGCCTGCTGATGTCTGGTTCTGTCTTCCCAGTAACAATCTCAGCCTGTTTCTGACATATTCCTGCATCTTCCAGGTTTTAATCATGGTAAATCCTATTTTACCTTAAACCAGTAAAAACACAGGGAAGTAATGTCATGAGCAGCCGTTGACATGCTGACAAATTATTAAAAAGCAATACGTTCCCCTAGGAGAAGCATATTGAGCCAAAGGAAAAGATGGTTACTTATAAATTCAGTGTCTTCTATGGGACTGGGACATAAATGTAGTTGCCACATAAACTGAGGTTGGAATCTGAGGATACCAGTCTGAGAGATACTAGTAGTAGGAATAGGTCTGTAAGTTTAGAATAGAAGAAAGGCTAGAAGGCACAAAAAATGGTAATTGACAGAAGAAACCGGAAAGAATGTCTGTCTTAAAGGGGGCTGTGACATAATAGAATTTAAGCATGCATATGTAATTAAAATTATTGTCTTGCATGTCCCCAGCCTATATCATATACAGAATATTGAAAATGTATCAGATTTGCTCTTGATATTATATGCTATATATGGTCAACAATTTTCCATATAAACAAATGTCTCTCAAAACTATCTTTACATATTTTTTATTGTATTATATTGCCATATCTTTCATTATTATTTATTTGCATGCATTTATGTGTGTGTGTTTGGGGGTCCTGTAAACTGTACCAGGTGATATTTTAAATATTTTGTAAAATTTGTAGATATTTTTGGTTTCTGTTTAACATTTTCATCTGGGGTGGTCCTGTGCTTAACTGAATTACTTATTTTAACTGTTTTTATCCATATCTGCTAAATAGAACAAAATGTCACACACTATTCTTCATTCTAAATGATTTTCTTTTTAATTTCTTGCTGTTTCAACCCATGAAATGTTTAAATGTTCTCATTTATTTTACTTAGCACACTATTAAGAATTTAAAGAGTATAAATATCAATATTCCTGTCCTTGCCTCATGAAAGATTCAGACATTATTATGCACTCTTTTGAACGTAATTATATTTAAAGCGAATTTACAATTCTGTAGTATTATATCATACAATGGAAAAAGCAGACATTTGTTCAGGAGCAGAAATAGCTATTTGCCAATATGCCAGTTCACAAACACCTATAAAACAAGAAAAAGTCCACTTTCATCTAATAATCCATCAGGAAGCATTCATGGATCCTACTTGACTAAAATATTCATAGACAGTAAAATGTCCTGAATGCCCTACAGAATTTGTGCATATTCAGGCAGATGATTGATAGTAAAGTTCTGTTCTGAGTCACTCTCGGTGTGTAATTCTATTTGTCTTGCCAAACACTAAAGATGTAGGGTCTCATAAATAGGTAAGAGCCATCATATTTTCTGACATTTAGAATAAAACATGTCCTCAATTCATTGTACTACATTAAAAGTAACTAATTAAAAAATACTAATGAAACATAAAAAACATCAATTTCAAATAATGTAGGTCTTTGTTTATTATATTAGTACTATTGATTGTTTCTATCTATCTAGGAAGCTCTTCTTTTCTATTTTACATAAAAATGAAGTGAATTACATGTTTGCCTGAAACCTGTGTACTCTAATCAGCGTCTGGAAACTAACGCCTAGATTATGAGTTTTGTGTTAGAGGCTGTGCGGTGCTAATGAGCAGTTTATGCTCACCGCTCACTTGCAGACAGCGCTGGTACTACGGGTTTTTACAAACCTGGCGTTAGCCTCAAAAAAGTTAGCGTAGAGCAAAATTTAGCTCCACATCTCACCTCAATACCAGCGCTGCTTACGTTAGCGGTGAGCTGGTAAAACGTGCTCGAGCACGATTTCCCCATAGGAATCAATGGGGGAGAGCCTAACACCTGCAAAAAAGCAGCCTCATTGATTCCCATGGAGAAACACATTTTATGTCTACACCTAACACCCTAACATGAACCCCGAGTCTAAACACTCCTAATCTTACACTTATTAACCCCTAATCTGCCACCCCTACATCGCCGACACCTGTATATATTATTAACCCCTAATCTTCCGTTTCGGACACCGCCGCCACCTACATTATACTTATGAACCCCTAATCTGCCGCCCCCAACATTGCTGACACCTACATTTTATTTATTAACCCCTAATCTGCCGCCCCCTATGTCGCCGCAACCTACCTACATTTATTAACCCCTAATCTGCCGCCCCCAACGTCGCCACCACTATAATAAAGTTATTAACCCCTAAACCTAAGTCTAACCCTAACCCTAACTTAAATATAATTAAAATAAATCTAAATAAAATTACTACAATTAACTAAATAATTCCTATTTAAAACTAAATACTTACCTATAAAATAAACCATAAGATAGCTACAATATAACTAATAGTTACATTGTGTCTAGCTTAGGGTTTATTTATATTTTACAGGCAAGTTTGTATTTATTTTAACTAGGTAGAATAGTTATTAAATAGTTATTAACTATTTAATAACTACCTAGTTAAAATAAAGACAAATTTAAAACCTAAAACCTAACCTAAGTTACAATTACACCTAACACTACACTATAATTAAATTAATGACCTAAATTAAATACAATTAATTACAATTAAATAAAATTATCTAAAGTACGAAACCCCCCCCCCCACTAAATTAAAGAAAATAATAAAGAAATTACAAGATTTTTAAACTAATTAGACCTACTCTAATCCCTAACCTAAAACCTAACCTAAGTTACAATAACACCTAACACTACACTACAATTAAATAAATTAACTAAATTAACAACAATTAAATAAATTAAATTAAATTAGCTAAAGTACAAACCCCCCCCCCCCACTAAATTACAGAAAATAAAAAAACAAATTACAGATATTTAAACTAATAGCCCTATCAAAATAAAAAAAGCCCCCCCAAAATAAAAAAAGCCCTACCCTAAACTAAATTACAAATAGCCCTTAAAAGGGCCTTTTGCGGGGCATTGCCCCAAAGTAATCAGCTCTTTTACCTGTAAAAAAAAAGTTCAAATACCCCCCCAACATTAAAACCCACCACCCACACAACCAACCCTACTCTAAAACCCACCCAATCCCCCCTTAAAAAACCTAACACTAACCCCTTGAAGATCACCCTTCCATGAGATGTCTTCACCCAAGTGGGCAGAAGTCCTCAACGAATCCGGCAGAAGTGGTCCACCAGACGGGCAGAAGTCTTCATCCAACCAGGCAGAAGTGGTCCTCCAGACGGGCAGAAGTCTTCATCCAGACGGCATCTTCTATCTTTATCCATCCGGCGCGGAGCGGGTTCATCTTCAAGACATCCAACGCGGAGCATCCTCTTCTGTCCACGGCCAACGACTGAATGAAGGTTCCCTTAAATGACATCATCCAAGATGCCGTCCCTTCAATTCCTATTGGCTGATAGAATTCTATCAGCCAATCAGAATTAAGGTAGAAAAAATCCTATTATTGGCTGATTAAATCAGCCAATAGGATTGAACTGGCATTCTATTGGCTGATTGGAACAGCCAATAGAATGCCAGCTCAATCCTATTGGATGATTGGATCAGCCAATAGGATTGAAGTTCAATCCTATTGGCTGATTGCATCAGCCAATAGGATTTTTTCTACCTTAATTCCGATTAGCTGATAGAATTCTATCAGCCAATCAGAATTAAAGGGATTCCATCTTGGATGACGTCATTTAAAGGAACCTTCATTCAGTCGTTGGCCGTGGACAGAAGAGGATGCTCCGCATCGGATGTCTTGAAGATGGACCCGCTCCGTGCCGGATGAAGATAGAAGATGCCATCTGAATGAAGACTTCTGCCCGTCTGAAGGACCACTTCTGCCCGGTTAGATGAAGACTTCTGCCCGTCTGGAGGACCATTTCTGCCGGATTCGTTGAGGACCGGTTGGGTGAAGACTTCTCACGGTAGGGTGATCTTCAAGGGGTTAGTGTTAGGTTTTTTTAAGGGGGGATTGGGGGGGTTTGGTTAGGGTTGGTTGTGTGGGTGGTGGGTTTAATGTTGGGGGGTGATTTGTACTTTTTTTTACAGGTTAAAGAGCTGATTACTTTGGGGCAATGCCCTGCAAAAGGCCCTTTTAAGGGCTATTTGTAATTTAGTGTAGAGTAGGGCTTTTTTATTTTGGGGGGCTTTTTTATTTTGTTAGGGGGATTAGAGTAGGTGTAATTAGTTTAAAAATCTTGTAATTTCTTTATTATTTTCTGTTATTTAGTGGTTTTTTTCGTACTTTAGATAATTTTATTTAATTGTATTTAATTGTATTTAATGTAGGTCATTAATTTAATTATAGTGTAGTGTTAGGAGTAATTGTAACTTAGGTTAGGTTTTATTTTACAGGTAAATTTGTCTTTATTTTAACTAGGTAGTTATTAAATAGTTAATAACTATTTAATAACTATTGTACCTAGTTAAAATAAATACAAACTTGCCTTAAAATAAAAATAAACCCTGATAGCTACAATGTAGCTATTAGTTATATTGTAGCTAGCTTATGGTTTATTTTATAGGTAAGTATTTAGTTTTAAATAGGAATTATTTAGTTAATTGTAGTAATTTTATTTAGATTTGTTTAAATTATATTTAAGTTAGGGGGTGTTAGGGTTAGACTTAGGTTTAGGGGTTAATAACTTTATTATAGTGGTGGCGACGTTGGGGGCGGCAGATTAGGGGTTAATAAATTTAGGTAGGTGGCGGCGATGTTAGGGAAAGCAGATTAGGGGTTAATAATATTTAACTAGTGTTTGCGATGCGGGAGTGCGGCGGTTTAGGGGTTAATATGTTTATTATAGTGGCGGCAATGTCCGGTTCGGCAGATTAGGGGTTAAACAATTTATTTTATTGTTTGCGATGTGGGAGGGCCTGGGTTTAGGGGTTAATAGGTAGTTTATGGGTGTTAGTGTACTTTTTAGCAGTTTAGTTAAGAGTTTTATGCTACGGCATTGTAGTGTAAAACTCTTAACTACTGACTTTAAAATGCGGTACCAGGCTTGACAGGAGAGGGTCTACCGCTCACTTTTGGTCAGACTCGTAATACCGGCGCTATGCAAGTCCCATTGAAAATATAGGATACGCAATTGACGTAAGTGGATTTACGGTATTTCCGAGTCTGACCAAAAAAGTGAGCGGTACACCTGTACCTGCAGGACTCGTAATACCAGCGGGCGTTAAAAAGCAGCGTTAGGACCTCTTAACGCTGCTTTTTAAGGCTAACGGACAGCTCGTAATCTAGGCCTAAGACTAATTAATAAAGAATTATTCTCAAAGATAAAAGGCAACTTTTTAAGAGTTCTACTGAGCAAAAAATACATGCATTACTGGCATTACTTAGACCTCAGACACACTGCATGTGCACATACGCACACACACACGCACACACACAGACACACACACGCACATACAGAAACACTCACTCACACACACACACACATACAGAAACACTCACACACACACAGACTCACAGACACACACATGAACTGAAGGCTAACTTCCTTAACAAATGCATGTACTTCCAATATTCGCTAGATCATTATTTACTTTACATTCAAAGAAATATTCCAGTTATCTCAAAAACAGCTTTTACATTAATTTGGCCTTTGCTTGGAATTCCAGTCTTTCTTTAATACACCTGAACGGCCACCAAACATGCTGATGCTTCCTGCCATGTGTTTTATCTAGATTACAGTGCTATACTTCCGAGCATCTGTTCTCAGCATGCACTGTCTGTGGTTGCATATCTATTTTGCTGGCTATTACATCTGCTTTAGAAAATATATCTTTTTTGTTCACTAGCTAAAATACATGCTTTATTGTTCCAGTAAACTTAATTTTTTTCTCTTTCAGAATTGCGTCACTGCCCAATATTTGCCCTGTCATAAGAAGCAAGGGTACAGACCAACTATTTGTAACACACAATTGAAGATAGCGCTACTAGTAGCAATTGTAACAGTCACAGAGAACAAGAAAATATCTTAAATAATTATTATTTTTATTTGGCATTTATTATAAAACTTATAAAAATTTCACAAATAAGAAAGAAGTTGTTGCTAATTTGAAGGAGATCAGTTTTCAATAAAATAAAAAGTGTATATACTTAAAAATGAGAAAAAAGTAGAAAAAATATATTAGAAAAAAATAATATGTGCACATTTATTTCCAGAATATAAAACTACTTGTGTCCTGAACAAAAGTTCAATATATAAAAGTTGCTGTATAAATCAATTTCTTTCAATGATTATTGATTTCAATAATATGTGTGTCACAGACCTGATCGTAGTAGGTCATGTGCATCCCTGGTCCGTTCACGTTACATACCTCCCATAATGCTTGTTTTTCTTAGGGGAAGTGTTGTTTGCATAGATGGTAGTGTAACTCACTTGCCTCTCTACTGTCCAACTCCTGGTAATGCTGCATCCAAAAACAAGCTCCTCTACTGTTTGAATCCTGGAGCATCTTCTGGGTTTCTCCGGTCACGTGGCATCAGTGACCCAATCAGTTTGATCGATTGTCAGATTTGCAGAGTGTAATGCTCTATATAGCAGGCTTTTGTTGCATCCCCAAATGCAAATACAATCTTTGTTTAAGTTGTATGAAAGTTCTCTCTAACGCGTTTCACCCCTACAGGCTACTCATAGCCCTATCTTCAATTGTGTGTGAAAAATAGTTTTATCTTTGTACTAGGGGTTTGGTACATTTTTGGAGATTGGTAATATTGTACCAAGCCGAGCGCATTTTCCTAAGCACTGTTCTGGTACAGATCAACTGCCATAAGCAAAACAAAACAAACAAAAAAACAAGCAAATACATGGGGGTAGATTTAGCAAGCAGCAGATGCTGCTTTCTACGCCCATCATTTCTGGCTTGCCTTTCAGGTGGTGGATTGAAATCATCCCGATCCGATCAGGTTGATTGACACCCCTGGTGAGCAGGGGACAGCATTGTACAAACATTTCACTAGAAATGCTTGTGCAATGTTAAATGCCTATAAATAAGGGGGTTTAGAGTGGAGCGCCAAAAGGCAAGGTCTGAAGAAAATATACTGTGGTGATAAGTATATATTTTTCTAAACCATAGATCTAAATATGACATGCATATACTGTCGGCATTTAGCGATGTCGGGCGGACATGATTCGCTACAGTGAATCATGTCTGCTTGGCACTTTTAAATTGACCCCATGGTATCTAGAATGTCTGTATCAATTTTAGTAAAGATGTCTGGTTTCAACAGTTGTTCACTTGCGGTTAAGATATCTTTAAAGTAAAGAGATATTCATAAGTTATGACTATTATAGCCAATATCTTACACTTGAGGGAGCATGTGCTGAGTATTACACATATGGCTTCAGCTGCACTTGCCTTACTTCTAGAAATAGCCAGTAGAAGGAACAATCAAACTCAGGATATTATATTCTCCTCTGGGTAACCATACACTTATACTTTTTTTGTGATTTTAAGACCACCATAACCATGTTTAGTTCTCTAGAAGGTTTATTTTGCCATTGCTCTGCTTTCACAAGACAACACTTCAGAAAAGTGTGATGTTGAATCTTTATTTCTTTCCTGTGTTGATTTAAAAAAATAGTAATTATTTACTGTGTTATTGCATTTTATCCTGTTCCTGCAGCCCTTTTCAAATAAGTTTTCCTGTTTTAATAGTTTAAAGATGCAAGGTACTGAAGCTCCACCTCTTCATACTGGGCACCGCCTTCTTGGAGCTCAAGTGTCTTCACAGCTTGTGACAGAAGTAGTGCACACTCACAGATCAATAATATTGCCCACCTTTTTTACAGCTGTATGATTTGCTTAGAGTTACTGTGCATAATACATCATGTGAGCATTACATTTTTGCATTTTTTACATAGTTTTACAGTTACACAAAATACGTTTACAAACTTGCAATGTACAGCTTCTGCTTTGTATCATACACCCTAACCTAAAGCACATTATACAGCTGTCAAAAAGTCACAATGGGGCCTATCTATCAAGCTCCGTACGGAGCTTGAGGCCCTGTGTTTCTGGTGGTCTAAAGACCGCTGCTCCATAACCCTGTCCACCTCATCAGAGCAGTACGATCGGGTTGATTGACACCCCCTGCTGGTGGCCCATTGGCTAAAGGCCTTTTGGCATCAGTCTATATAAGTACTGCAGGGATTTTATTGTTATTAATATGCCAAATAAGCTAGGCATTACAGATACTGTTATCCCTGGCCTCACGGCCAGGAATAAATCCCACTTGGTCTCTATGTATCAAGTTTGGTAATAGTCTATTAAGTCAGTTTGTCATTATCTTAGCAATTAATTTAATGTCTGTGTTGATAAGGGATATTGGTCGGTAGTTTGAGACCTGGTCCGGTGATTTATTAGGTTTGGGAATAACAGAGATATGAGCCAAGAACGCAGAGGGTGGGAATGGACGCACCCCATCAACACTATAAAAGTATCTGCAAAGGTATGATGCCAAGATCTCCTTGAGGCGTAAATATTAGGAGTTACCAAACCCATCTGGGCCTGGGGCCTTCACCGCTGTAAGCGAAGAGATGGCCTCCAGCAGTTCCTCTTCTGAGAAGGGGTTTTCAAATTCGTCAGTTTGTTCTTTAGACAACCTAGGGATTTTTAGTTTAGATAAGTATTCTGCTATAACATCTGGGCTAGGGTCATCTGTGTCATGTCTGATATTATACAATTTGTCATAGTAGTCTCTAAAGGCCATTGCAATGTCTTCGGAGGAGGACCACAACCTACCAGAAGCGTCTCGGATCCCCATAACGCTTTCTTTCCTGTGTTGATTTAAAAAAAATAGTAATTATTTACTGTGTTATTGCATTTTATCCTGTTCCTGCAGCCCTTTTCAAATAAGTTTTCCTGTTTTAATAGTTTAAAGATGCAAGGTACTGAAGCTCCACCTCTTCATACTGGGCACCGCCTTCTTGGAGCTCAAGTGTCTTCACAGCTTGTGACAGAAGTAGTGCACACTCACAGATCAATAATATTGCCCACCTTTTTTACAGCTGTATGATTTGCTTAGAGTTACTGTGCATAATACATCATGTGAGCATTACATTTTTGCATTTTTTACATAGTTTTACAGTTACACAAAATACGTTTAAAAACTTGCAATGTACAGCTTCTGCTTTGTATCATACACGCTAACCTAAAGCACATTATACAGCTGTCAAAAAGTCACAATGGGGCCTATCTATCAAGCTCCGTACGGAGCTTGAGGCCCTGTGTTTCTGGTGGTCTAAAGACCGCTGCTCCATAACCCTGTCCACCTCATCAGAGCAGTACGATCGGGTTGATTGACACCCCCTGCTGGTGGCCCATTGGCCAAAGGCCTTTTGGCATCAGTCTATTTAAGTACTGCAGGGATTTTATTGTTATTAATATGCCAAATAAGCTAGGCATTACAGATACTGTTGTCCCTGGCCTCACGTCCAGGAATAAATCCCACTTGGTCTCTATGTATCAAGTTTGGTAATAGTCTATTAAGTCAGTTTGTCATTATCTTAGCAATTAATTTAATGTCCGTGTTGATAAGGGATATTGGTCGGTAGTTTGAGACCTGGTCCGGTGATTTATTAGGTTTGGGAATAACAGAGATATGAGCCAAGAACGCAGAGGGTGGGAATGGACGCACCCCATCAACACTATAAAAGTATCTGCAAAGGTATGATGCCAAGATCTCCTTGAGGCGTAAATATTAGGAGTTACCAAACCCATCTGGGCCTGGGGCCTTCACCGCTGTAAGCGAAGAGATGGCCTCCAGCAGTTCCTCTTCTGAGAAGGGGTTTTCAAATTCGTCAGTTTGTTCTTTAGACAACCTAGGGATTTTTAGTTTAGATAAGTATTCTGCTATAACATCTGGGCTAGGGTCATCTGTGTCATGTCTGATATTATACAATTTGTCATAGTAGTCTCTAAAGGCCATTGCAATGTCTTCGGAGGAGGACCACAACCTACCAGAAGCATCTCGGATCCCCATAACATAATGTTTGTGGATTCGTCTCTTGAGCTGCCTCGCTAGCAGTTTCCCCTGTTTGTTAGCCCCTTCGTAGTAAATTGTTTTTAGAAAAAGGGCTTTATTTTTAGCCTCAGTACCAAGAAAAAGACGGAGCTGGTTGCGTTTGTGGGTTATACTTTCCATCAAAGATGGGTTCTGGGGAAAGACTTTATGAATATCCTGTAGTTTAGATAGGTCCTCTAGAAGAGATTTAAGGTATGCATATTTTGTTTTATTTTGGCTGCCTTTAATGCAATAAGTTGCCCTCTCATTACACATTTATGGGCGTTCCAAATATGTTGGATATCAATATCTGGTGTATCGTTAATTAAAAAGTATTCAATTAATACCTTCTGTATTTGTAAGAATGTCGACGAGTCCCAGAGCAGAGAGTCATCGAGTTTCCAATTAACATGAGGGAGGCATGAGGTGGGCCAACTAAGTGTACAACTTTCATTTTTGCATGGTCCGACCAAGTTATAGGGTGGATGTTAGTGTGCGTGATGTAGGAAAGGCTAGAGACGTCTGCGAGCAGATAATCAATCCTTGAATATGAATGATGGGGGTGTGAATAAAACGTATAGTCTTTGTGGTGGGGTGCTGGAGCCTCCACACGTCATGGACTGCCAACTGCGAGAGGTGTAATTTTACCTGTTTACATAACCTAGTGGACAAGGAGGAGGAGCTGGAGGAACAATCCTGGCTAGGGTCAAAAGCAAGATTAAAGTCTCCCCCAATTACTAAGCTTCCCCTAGAGAATTTTTTTAACTAACGCTTGAAAAAGGAAAGTGACACAAGGTTCGGGGCGTATACGTTCACTAGTGTTATGGGCTTATGATATAAGGTTCCGACTATAATTATGTACCTTCCTTCCTTGTCTTTATGAATGGAGGAGGTGTGGAAAGGGAGATGTTTGCTGACTAATACCCCTACGCCATTATGTTTAGTGTCATGGGAGGAGAGAAAAACTGAGCCAAATTTCTTTAATGCTAACTTGGGTTCATGGCCCCTTCTAAAATGAGTCTCCTGGATAAACAGGATATCTCCTTTGTTTTTTATTTTATAGTCCCTCAGTGCCAGGGACCTCTTTTGAGGGGCGTTGAAGCCCTTAATGTTGTGGGATATTATCTTTAGGTTTATCAATGTATTATCCATATTTAAGTTGAGAATTTCTATTTCTATTAAGAACGATAGACCTGGGGAGACCTTTTATACAACTGAAAGTTGCAACATTACCTATGGATCGATGCAAATCACGAAGCAAGCATATGACCTGACAAAAAAATACAATAATAACAAACTGTAACAATCGAGAACTTCAATTATCAAAAGCCTTTTTTGTGGGTGCATTTAAATTGCAATACACCATTTTGTAGGGGGAAGTAGAGTAGCCTAACTAATTCTCAGAAATAAAAAATTATTTTAACCTTGGAAATGTGCCAAATAGGATTCTGGGATTGACCTTTAAGCTGAAGGCCTTTTTCTTGGAGCATAATCACCTGCTATTTTAGCGACTTGTACTCTGCTATAGCTTTTTTTCCTTTTATGTGTGAGTGAAGACCCCTCACGTTGTGAGATATTACCTTAAAAGACATTGACTATTATTTATGTACGTCTATGTGGGAAAGTGTACTTAGCTGTATCCATATGCTTATGCTGATTATACTCCTGAGAGGTTCGCAATGGGTGATAACCTTTGTGTCTATGCCAGGACTGTCAGACCAAGATAACCTACGAGTGACCATGGGAGAAAAGAACCAATGAGAGAAAACAAGAGATTTAAAGGTAAAGACAAAGCAAAAAACAAACAATTGTATCTGTAAGTGATACATAACCAACATTAATTTAGAACAGTTCCCCTCTATCGGGGGTGCATATTTGTTTATAATACATTCATTTCAGCAAATGATCAAGTAAATCCTATTTGTTACGAGTCGGCACTAATAACATGTCCCAGAGCATTTCAATAATCATATAGTCTGATGAGAATATTCTCCAAGTCTAGTACCGACCTGTTTATAGGTATTCAGTATCCTATTTTTAAGTGAAGACATTATAGCTTAGTAACTAATTTATTCACTACTAATTTGATTAACTCTATAGAATTCTAACAAACCAACCAACGGGTTAATGAGCCCTTACATATTTCTATACAATGCTAAACCTATTAAGAACCTTCATTTTACTGTTACGTTTCTTTAGGTCTCTTATATCTCAAGAGATTCAGTTCAGGTATGTGAACTCTGGTCCTCCCTAAATCAGGTGGGCCAGACCAGGGGGGATCCTTTACAGCAATGATAAGTTAAGTTCTCTCGTCTCAATTAACCAGGATCATCATTACCAGTTAACTGGGAGTGCTTTCTTGGAGTTTGTGATCTTGTTTCCTTGTCCCAGATCCGCTGGGTTCTTTTATTGGGGGCTCTTTGAGGTAACGGCAAGGCTGGTTCTTCTATTGGTAAATTCATATGTTTCACCATCTTTATTCCTTCTTCCAGGTTGGTACAGGAGTATGTAGTGTTATGATGTATACATATAAGCCTGAAAGGGAATGACCATCTGTACTTCAACTTGGCTTTCTGTAGGGCCACGATAACTGGTTTTAGATCCCTACATTTCTTTAAGGCAGTTGGTGAAAGATCCGAGTAGAACTGTAGCTTGTGGCCTTCAAATTCAAATTGTGAGAGCTTCCTAGAAGCCTGGACTATCTTCTCTTTAGTAGAGTAGTAATGAAACTTGATAACGATGTCTCTTGATGTGTTAGGGTTTTGGGGCTTATTTAGGGCTCTGTGTGCCCTGTCCATCAGTAAGAGATTCTCTTCTATGTCAGGTATAAGTTTCCGGAAGATAGCAGGTAGCACCTCTGGAACGTTGTCAAATGTCTCTGGTAGATTTCGGATCCTAATATTAGATCTTCGAGACCTATTCTCCAGGTCTTCAATTTGGGATTCTAGTACTGAGATCTGCTTTTCCTGTTCGGACATAGTGGAGTGAACTTCAGTCAGATCCTCTATAACTTCATCTACTTTGTCTTCAATGACTGAGGTTCTGTTACCGATACTCAGAATGTCCGACTTCAGCTCTGCTATTGCTGACCTCAATTCCGTTTGAAATATCTCTCTTATTTGTCCCACCAGAGTAGAAGAGGTAGCATCTAGCTGGTCTCCCTGGGAGTCTTCAGATATGTTATCTTGATCTGCAGCCGATGCCATGACCGCTAGGTTTGCGGCTTTACAATTTTTTTTCGCTTGGGCCCTAGATAAGCAGTCCTTGACTGTTTGATGTTTTCCTTTCATAGTAGTGAAAAAACTGACACAGAAACAATTCCCAGCAAACTCAATTATGAACTGCTGTTATGTAATCTCTCACTGATAACATTACTTTAATGTGAGCATATTTCAGTATTTCGGCTCCACTTTAGATGCTTAACTTTTATTGTGGTATTTACTTATGAGCAAACATTCTGCACCCCCATAGACTGGAACCACTATTCCAAAGACATGTTTTTTAAATTGTTGGTTGAAAAAAGCAACAGGATTCTCTCCCTCTAGAGCATTTTTTCCACTTTTGTACCTCAATCCCTAAGCTATTTCCGCTATAGGAGATCAAGAAAGGGCTCATACTCCAGACAAATAGTAATTTGAGAGTTCAGTTCAAAGTAGTAATGAGTGAATCACATTAACCCATTGTAGACTTGTAAGTCAAAAAGTAAATGCCCAAAAGAGAGAGAAATTTTAGCAACTCTTCAAGGTATCTTGCTATATTCTGTTTCTTAGTATATGATAACACTACTGAATCGGTCACCTGTGCCCTAAACAAACTGCCTCTCAGCTCGGGGGAAGGGGATACGACTCAAAGGAAGGGAGAAAGGGAAGTGGAAGTGACCGGCCAAGACTAGCCAGGCCGGAAAGGGAGAGCTTTGAGGAGCTGTTACTTAAGTAAACACTTGCTTAGATTTTAGCAAAAACAATTTTTGTGACAATGACCTGCAGAAAAAATAAATGGTTAGAGAAGCACCAAAGCAAAACAACACTCCACTTTGGATTAATAACCCAAAGGCACATAAGCTGTTGCAGCAGCAATAGACTATACAGTAATAATAATTGCTATGATAAGGGCTATTTGGAATGTGTTCCTGGTATTTAGGTGATAGAGATAAGGACCCAAAAGTCCACAGTTATTGTGGGGGTGCTTATGAGTGAGATCTCTAGAGTAGTTCTGTGTCCCACCAAATCTTACAGAGTCTCAAGTTATGCAAGAGGGGTGAGTATACTAAAGTCTCTCCAATGTCCTGTAAAAATTATATATCCTTTATTTTTTATTTTGCGGCCTGTGGGGCTTATTTTATAATGCAATTAGGCCAGTAATTGTCTTTGCTAAGCATTTATGCTAACACATGTTCGTGGCTTGTGTGCACATCTCCTAGCCTTAACCGCACCAGTGTGTACCTTGATAGAAAGTCTTACCCCTTCGTGTGGAGCCCCTGGGGCTGGAACAGGCCTGCAGAAATCCTTGTATAGCTCCCCCGATTCTGTGAGGCCTCCGTTTTTTCTCCTGTAACTCTGCTGGTAAGTAGAGCCTTAATAAAGGGCTCCGAAAAGGCCGTGTCCCCAGACCTCTAAATTCAGAAGCTGTAGTGAAGGCCTCGGTGTAGGTCCAAGATGGCCAGTTTTCGCGCCCTTTGCGCCCCTTGCCACCTAAGCTTGCGGTCAGTTAATGGTTTCCTATTTTAGGTGGGGAGACAATCTCTGTAGTTCGGGCGCCTCCCTACTGCCCCAAGATAGTGTGATCGCCACTCAACTGGGTTCCGGGCAGCCGAACGGCCCAGCAGACTCTCCCGGCCTCCTCGCTATCTCTCACCCATCCACGTGGGTCCCCACCGCAGGAACCTCTAGGAGAAAAGGGTAAGTGCTCCTGAGCTATAGTCCCTCTCAGCCGTCAGGCAAGTGCTCCGGAGCGGATCCCCGGCCCTCCGGAGCAAAATACCAGGTGATGTCCTTTGGAGGATGGAGTCAGGTGTTGCAGGGCTGTTCCCCGGTGTCCAGAACAATTCAGTAGGTATTGCAGTCAGGTGCAGCTTTGTCAGCCCTCTTCATCACCTCCAAACTCCGTTAAAGTAGGAACTTCAGCCTCCGGAGCGGAGCCCCGACCCTCCGGAGAGCTGGCGCCTTTGTTGTGTAGTCCAATGTTTTTGTTAGGCCATGCTGTATCACTCTGTGAGTGCCGATGTAGGCCGAAGCCTCAAGCTTTCCTGCCAACTCCTTCGGTTCTTCCCACCGGCCTGACTCCGGTTCCGCCTTTGTCTCCAAACTGCTGCTGAGAAATGCTTCTCCAAGTCTCACAATCACTTGTTAGACCAGTATATACTACTCAATTTGTTGTTTAAGGCTGTTTGTGTACTTTAATAAAAGTTTTATGCAGGAGCTCTTGTATGGTACGTCCGCTCTGCAGCTCTCCAAACTCCGCCCTCAGCTGAAGACCTTTTTTAGTTACCTCAGGGTGGCAGCAAGAGATACTTGCAAGAGAGAAACTGTTCTCGAAATAGAAGAGAGAAGAGTTTCTTTGGTAACCTACATTAGGGAGGGCTACCCTAGTTCTATTATATAGCTGCAATAAAACAAGGAACACTTTAGTTGTTAAAATATCCATATGTTAACATTATGTAGATATGGATATTATGGAGCTCAGGGACATTGGTAGGTATGGGAGTGCTAAGTGATATTGTATGGGGAGTGAACCTAGTCAAAATGGTCAAGGTCCAGGAGTTTATCTGTAGTGTTAGTGGAATATTGGGCACTATAAACAAAACAATAACTTCTATTTAGGAAGCTTAGGCCTTTTGTGTAACTAATCAATTAAGTAACATACCTGGAGCGAAAGCTTCAGCGGAAGGGGCGACATAAGCTAAGATAAACCAGAGGAAGGGGGGACAATAGGAGAAAGGGGAAATAACAGTGATAACCTTAACAATTTAGGTAACAATATCATACTACCAGTCCGGGCTCTCCTGGTCCTAAAAGTGTTAGGTTTTTATTAAGGGTTTATTGGGTGGGTTTTATTTTTAGCTTATGGTTTGGGCAAAGAAAAAGAGCTAAATGCCCTTTTAAGGGCAACGCCCATCCAAATGCCCTTTTCAGGGCAATGGGGAGCTTAGGTTTTTTAGATAGGATTTTATTTGGGGGTTTTGGTTGTGTGGGTGGTGGGTTTTACTGTTGGGGGGTTGTTTGTATTTTTTTTTAAAGGTAAAAGAGCTGATTTCTTTGGGACAATACCCTGCAAAATGCCCTTTTAAGGGCTATTGGCAGTTTAGTTTAGGGTTTTTTATTTTGGGAAGGCTTTTTTATTTTGATAGGGCTATTAGATTATGTGTAATTAGTTTAAATATTTGATAATTTCTTTTTTATTTTGTGTAACTTAGTGGTTTTTTTTTTTGTAATTCAGTTTATTGTATTTAATTAATGTAATTGATTTAATTGTAGTGCAATGTTAGGTGTTAGTGTAAGACAGGTTAGGTTTTATTTTACAGGTAAATTTGTATTTATTTTAACTAGGTAGTTAGTAAATAGTTAATAACTATTTACTAACTAGTCTACCTAGTTAAAATAAATACAAACTTAGCTGTGAAATAAAAATAAATCCTAAGATAGCTACAATATATCTATTAGTTATATTGAAGCTAGTAATAAAAAAGTGTTACCATAAAGCGTCAAAAATAACCACACAAGCTCTTTCTCGAGAGAGCGAGATCTCCCAACTGGATCTCAAAGAGTAAGCAGAAAGAGTATTTTAAATATTAGTTCAGCTTCCTGGTATAGTAGTCTCTTTTCTACATTCCCTCCTCTACCATCTTTCTTGACTTTCTTTATTCCCCAAAATTTCATATCATTAGGGTTACCTCTATGAAATTGTTTAAAATGGGCATACAGTCTAGTGTTTTCTTTCTCTTTTTCTATACTGCGGATGTGTTCCCTTTCAATTTTCTACCCGTTTGGCCTAAATATTGAAGCTCACATGAAAATTGTATTAAATATATGATGTTGGTGTCTGTGCACCGTATAGTGTCATTAATTGTTTTTTGGGTCACCGTTGATTTTACCATTTTAGTTTTAGTGCTAAATTTGCACGATTTACAATCGTGACAGGGAAAGAACCCTGATATTTTTAAATTTTTGAGATTATATTGGTTCAGACAAGTTTTAGATTTAAATTCACTGGGTGCTAAGATATTCTTTAGGTTAGTGGCTTTCCTAAATATAATATCGGGGAGATGTTTTAGTCTTTTTCCTATTATGGGATCACTTTTGGCAATGTGCCAGTGTTTTTTTTATAGTATTTTCTATTTGTTTGTGTTGCCTTGAAAAAGAGGTTATAAATGGGATGTCATATGGGTCCTTTTCCTCTCCGTTTTTCATGGTTTTATCTTCCAGTAGTGTCTTCCTGTCTATTTCTCTAACTTGTTTATTGGTATCTAGTAATGATTTCGGATGATATCCTTTTTCTACAAATCTATTGTGTAAAATTTTAGCTTGTGTATCATAGTCTGTTATTTGGGTACAGTTTCTTCTGATTCTGGAGAATTGTCCTTTTGGTACGTTTCTTTTCCACCTACTATGGTGACAGCTTTTAAAATCAATGTAGCTATTTGCATCAACTTTTTTAAAAAATGTTGTAGTGGTGATTTTGTTGTCTACTATAGCTATTTCAATGTCCAGAAAATTGATCTTAGTTTTATTGTATTCATGTGTGAATTTTAATCCAAAATCATTGGTGTAATAAGTGTAATGTAGGTAGCTACGACATTGGGGGCAGCAGATTAGGGGTTAATAAGTGTAGGTAGATGGCGGCGACATTGGGGGCGGCAGATTAGGGGTTAATAAGTGTAATGTAGGTGGTGGCGATGTCGGGGGTGGCAGATTAGGGGTTAATAAGTGTAATGTAGGTGTCAGCGATGTCAGGGGCAGCAGATTAGGGGTGTTTAGACTTGGGGTTTATGTTAGGGTGTTAGGTGTAAACATAACTTTTCTTTCCCCATAGGAATCAATGGGGCTGCGTTACAGAGCTTTACGCTCCTTTATTGCAGGTGTTAGGCTTTTTTTTAGCCGGCTCTCCCCATTGATGTCTATGGGAAAATTGTGCAAGAGCACGTAAAACCAGCTCAAAGCAGCGCTGGTATTTGTGTGCGGTATGGAGCTCAACGCTGCCATATTGCCTGCTAATGCCGGGTTTTTGCAAACCTGTAATAGCAGTGCTATAGGGAGGTGAGCGGTGGAAATAACTTGCAAGTTAGTACCGAGTCGCTCATAACGCAAAACTCGTAATCTGGTCGATAGATTAGTATATATTACTTTTATATCTGTTAACTAAGAGAAAATACAATTTAAACTGTACTGAAAATACTGCAGTTTTATTTATATTTGCAACCCACTGCAAATGTATATAAGTGGCAGGTGCTCCAATATTAACCTCTCTCTGTCTTGTGAGATTCCAAATTATACAATAACTCGGTTAATCTGAAACTTGTAGAATTAATTTGTTTATTTTTTATTTTAATACATGAGCCTTACCGTCTTCCTTTGGGTACCATTTAAAGAGGGTTGCTTCAAATTGCATTTTGCTAACTTCAATTAGCAAAAATGCTTCTAGTAAAAGTTATTACTATTTTTCAATTCAAATAATCAATAAGGTGTACGCTAGGGTTAGTGTATGCCCCTCCAGATAACCTAACCACTAGGTTATATTTCAAAAAGCTTGATAACAACAACAATACATGCAGGATGGCGCAGACTAATGCTAACACACTTTCCAATTAGTAGTATACAAAATTACCCCTACACAGGTGTTTGGGAATTAATCCTTTTAATGATCTAATGTTATATATAAATGATCCAGAAAAAAACATTAAAAATCACATAAAAACTTCACATAGAGACAGAAACATAGAGGACGTCTCCCTTTATCTAAAAACCTAAGCGGTTGCAACCAATACAGTAGTGTTCTTTTCCCCAGATCTAAATGCAGGCTTTGCCAACAGTACAAATAGGTTCCTCCGGCCTTTTGATCAAATACCACCTTTTGGGGGGCACAGTCTTTCTCTGTTTACACAACACAATATGATGCCCAATCTGTAGTGCTCATAATGCTGTATACCAACATAAACAGTACCTTTACCGCTCCACTCCACTCCACTCCAACTTTTGCCACTCCTTACCCAGGGCTCCACAATATCTTTCAGCTGTTTCCACAGCTGGCATTACCTATTGGTCTTAACGTGGTATGTAGCTTGGAGAACTTACAATTTTAAACAACTTTCCTGCTTACTAGATTTTCAACAAATGATGTCAAGGGAACAAAGCAAATTACATAATAGAAGTAAATTGAAAATTTGTTTAAAACCGCATGCTCTGTGTGAATCATGAAAGAAGAAAACTGAGTTTCATTTCTCTTTAATTTTTGTCATACAATGCACCACGACCTCTCTGAGAAGGTGTGGTGTTAGAATGGTGGTGCACAGGGAACTTACAGAATATGTGTGTATGGCACTAACAAAAAAAAATGTAATTTTTTTTACTAGGAGCATTGTTGCAAATGGAAGTATATTGAAAAATATGTTTTTGTTCAAATTGTGCTCCCATGTACATTTAAAATTTGACCTTTATATCCCTTTAATGACCCTCTTTTTACATTTACTATACTAAGCTGTCTTACGCTGTCTAACAGTAAGCACAGTAGCAGCAGCACATAAACACCATTAGCTATATTGAAAAAAAAATCAATTGCAAGAAACTAAAAATAATGTAAATAAAATGATTAAATCATATAACTTTCAAACTATTTGTGAAAATAATTCACCCCTTTGTGATGAGCACACTGGAATACGAAGGTACAGTAAGATCTAAGACCAAAGCCACTCTCCTAAACCACTATTGGTTATATAGAGGACAGTATATCAATCACTTTTCTAGGAGGCAATGCCCTCTATTTTAGACCAGTTCCAGTCAAAAACAGCTAGATATATTGGGTCCAGGCTGGACTGAAGTCTTGTACACAACATTAAAACTAGAATTTCACTGCTTGTGATGTAAATACTGTCCTCTTTTATCGTCTGTCTGTTATACACACAGTTACATTCCCCCTCCCTTATGAATTAATAATAAGTGTAGCTAAATGTTTATGTAAAGCCAACATATTAAAATATAGGTTTGAGACTGAGAGCCTTAAAAATAAAACCTATTTCATTATAAAATAAATCTTTATGTTGCTTCACAGAAAACATGTTTGTTTATTAGGATTTTTCATATGTCATTTGACATAAGGGACAGACTGGGACCAAAAATAGGCATGGTCATTTTAAGACATAGCAGCCCTGCTGGCCCTGCAACATGCACAAATAATAATGCTGGTGACTGGGTGGGGCTAAGGCAACCAGGCCTGGTCCACAAATGGACCTGGCTCACTGGGCAAATGCCCTATAAGCCCTATGGCCAGTCTGGGCCTACTTGACATGACCATTTCCTGGCAGTGTAGATATTTGTTTAACAGAAAGTTACACAAACAAAAGGTAAATACTATAGCCTAGAGCAGTAATGTGTGTGGTATTACTAGCATAAATTGGACTAGAGTGAAATCTATACAGCTAATACTTCTCTTGTATCTGTGCACTCATACTATTAAGTTGAAAGTTTTCTCGCTCATGCACAAGTTACCAGTGCTGAAAGTAAACTGTTATTCCCATTATGAAGTTACCAGAAACCTGCCAGTTGCACCTTATACCATAGTTGCCAACTGTCCTGTTTTTGCCGGGACAGTCCCGGAATTTGGGACCCAGCCCCAGCCATTTAAATGACCCGGACTGTCCCAGAAGGGCCGGCAATTGGTTAAGAGCATTGATTGCTTTTCAGGGCTCCAACCAGATGCGTATACAGAAAGTCCTAGCTAGCACTGTCACAGATCATATTCATTAAAAATGAGAGAGAAAAAACTTGGATGCAAATTTTATTAAAAGCATAATTTAAATTAACACAATAAAACTAACCCTTCTGTTGCTCTCAACAAAGATGCTCTCCACAGTTTCAAAGCATATCCGCTCCATTCGCTTACCTTAAGCAGTTTTGGAAGGGTGATGTGCAGTGTAGGTGACGTTCTCTCATGTGATGTTGAAGAATGGGGGGAGGATTGTGAGTGACAGGAAGATGGGGCCAGAGTAAAGGAAGGTATGAACAGACTGTTCAGAGTAGATTGTTCAAAAGAGGTTAAAGGAACATTAAAGCCACATTCTTTCTTTCACGATTCAGATAGAGAATACAATTTTAAACAACATTTCAATATACTTCTATTATCTAATTTGTTTTCATCTTTAAATATCCTTTGTTGAAGAAATAACAATGCACATGGATGAGCCAATCACACGAAGCACCTTTGTGCTGCCACCAATCAGTAGCTACTGAGCCTATCTAGATTTGCTTTGCAGCAAACAATATTAAGAGAATGAAGCAAATTAGATAATAGAAGTAAATTAGAAAGTTGTTTAAAATCGCATGCTCTTTCTAAATCATGAAAGAAAAAATGTGGGTTTCATGTCCCTTTAACGCTAGGATGATGTGCTTGGGCATAAGATGAACAGAAAAGACGAAAGAAAATTGCACACAAAGGCCTAGATTTGGAGTTCGGCGGTAAAAGGTCTGTTAACGCTCCGCGGGCTTTTTTCTGGCCGCACCATAAAATTAACTCTGGTATCGAGAGTTCAAACAAATGCTGCGTTAGGCTCCAAAAAAGGAGCGTAGAGCATTTTTACCGCAAATGCAACTCTCGATACCAGAGTTGCTTACGGACGCGGCCGGCCTCAAAAACGTGCTCGTGCACGATTCTCCCATAGGAAACAATGGGGCTGTTTGAGCTGTAAAAAAACCTAACACCTGCAAAAAAGCAGCGTTCAGCTCCTAACGCAGCCCCATTGTTTCCTATGGGGAAACACTTCCTACGTCTGCACCTAACACTCTAACATGTACCCCGAGTCTAAACACCCCTAACCTTACACTTATTAACCCCTAATCTGCCGCCCCCGCTATCGCTGACCCCTGCATATTTTTTTAACCCCTAATCTGCCGCTCTGTAAACCGCCGCAACCTACGTTATCCCTATGTACCCCTAATCTGCTACCCCTAACACCGCCGACCCCTATATTATATTTATTAACCCCTAACCTGCCCCCCACAACGTCGCCGACACCTGCCTACACTTATTAACCCCTAATCTGCCGAGCGGACCTGAGCGCTACTATAATAAAGTTATTAACCCCTAATCCGCCTCACTAACCCTATCATAAATAGTATTAACCCCTAATCTGCCCTCCCTAACATCGCCGACACCTACCTTCAATTATTAACCCCTAATCTTCCGATCGGAGCTCACCGCTATTCTAATAAATGGATTAACCCCTAAAGCTAAGTCTAACCCTAACACTAACACCCCCCTAAGTTAAATATAATATTTATCTAACGAAATAAATTAACTCTTATTAAATAACTTATTCCTATTTAAAGCTAAATACTTACCTGTAAAATAAATCCTAATATAGCTACAATATAAATTATAATTATATTATAGCTATTTTAGGATTAATATTTATTTTACAGGCAACTTTGTAATTATTTTAACCAGGTACAATAGCTATTAAATAGTTAAGAACTATTTAATAGTTACCTAGTTAAAATAATAACACATTTACCTGTAAAATAAATCCTAACCTAAGTTATAATTAAACCTAACACTACCCTATCAATAAAATAATTAAATAAACTACCTACAATTACATACAATTAACCTAACACTACACTATCAATAAATTAATTAAACACAATTCCTACAAATAAATACAATTAAATAAACTAGCTAAAGTACAAAAAATCGCCAACCCCCGCTTGGGTTGGATGAAGATCTTGGAGCCAGGACGGATCGGTGATACCTGGATGGTGAAGACAAGGTAGGAAGATCTTCAGGGGATTAGTGTTAGGTTTATTTAAGGGGGGTTTGGGTTAGATTAGGGGTATGTGGGTGGTGGGTTGTAATGTTGGGGGGGGGGTATTGTATGTTTTTTTTTACAGGCAAAAGAGCTGAAATTCTTGGGGCATGCCCCGCAAAGGGCCCTGTTCAGGGCTGGTAAGGTAAAAGAGCTTGTAACTTTTTTTAATTTAGAATAGGGTAGGGAATTTTTTATTTTGGGGGCTTTGTTATTTTATTAGGGGGCTTAGAGTAGGTGTAATTAGTTTAAAATTGTTGTAATATTTTTCTTATGTTTGTAAATATTTTTTTATTTTCTGTAACTTAGTTCTTTTTTATTTTTTGTACTTTAGCTAGTTTATTTAATTGTATTTATTTGTAGGAATTGTGTTTAATTAATTTATTGATAGTGTAGTGTTAGGTTAATTGTAGGTAATTGTAGGTAGTTTATTTAATTATTTTATTGATAGGGTAGTGTTAGGTTTAATTATAACTTAGGTTAGGATTTATTTTACAGGTAAATTTGTTATTATTTTAACTAGGTAACTATTAAATAGTTCTTAACTTTTTAATAGCTATTGTACCTGGTTAAAATAATTACAAAGTTGCCTGTAAAATAAATATTAATCCTAAAATAGCTATAATATAATTATAATTTATATTGTAGCTATATTAGGATTTTCTTTTACAGGTAAGTATTTAGCTTTAAATAGGAATAAGTTATTTAATAAGAGTTAATTTATTTAGTTAGATTTAAATTATATTTAACTTAGGGGGGTGTTAGTGTTAGGGTTAGACTTAGCTTTAGGGGTTAATACATTTATTAGAATAGCGGTGAGCTCCGGTCGGCAGATTAGGGGTTAATAATTGAAGTTAGGTGTCGGCGATGTTAGGGAGGGCAGATTAGGGGGTTAATACTATTTATTATAGGGTTAGTGAGGCGGGTTAGGGGTTAATAACTTTATTATAGTAGCGCTCAGGTCCGCTCGGCAGATTAGGAGTTAATAAGTGTAGGCAGGTGTCTGCGACGTTGTGGGGGGCAGATTAGGGGTTAATAAATATAATATAGGGGTCGGCGGTGTTAGGGGTAGCAGATTAGGGGTACATAGGGATAACGTAGGTGGCGGCGCTTTGCGGTCGGAAGATTAGGGGTTAATTATTTTAAGTAGCTGGCGGCGACGTTGTGGGGGGCAGGTTAGGGGTTAATAAATATAATACAGGGGTCGGCGGGGTTAGGGGCAGCAGATTAGGGGTACATAAATATAACGTAGGTGGCGGTCGGCAGATTAGGGGTTAAAAATTTTAATCGAGTGTCGGCGATGTGGGGGGGCCTCGGTTTAGGGGTACATAGGTAGTTTATGGGTGTTAGTGTACTTTAGGGTACAGTAGTTAAGAGCTTTATAAACCGGCGTTAGCCAGAAAGCTCTTAACTCCTGCTATTTTCAGGCGGCTGCAATTTTGTCGTTAGAGCTCTAACGCTCACTTCAGAAACGACTCTAAATACCAGCGTTAGAAAGATCCCATTGAAAAGATAGGCTACGCAAATGGCGTAGGGGGATCTGCGGTATGGAAAAGTCGCGGCTGAAAAGTGAGCGTTAGACCCTTTAATCACTGACTCCAAATACCAGCGGGCGGCCAAAACCAGCGTTAGGAGCCTCTAACGCTGGTTTTGACGGCTACCGCCGAACTCCAAATCTAGGCCAAAGAGAATGTGCAGTAATAAGTTGTGAATAAATGGGTGGAATATATTTGGATGCAGGGTGTTATGGGGAATAGTTTTGTCATTAAAACTACTTTGGCAATGGTGAAAAGGATGTGAATAGCATTGATGATTTGGGATTGGAGAAAACTTGTGATATCTAATTGTCAATTAAAAAAAATTAGTAGATAAATTGTGATAGAAATGTTCTATCTGAAGCAGAATACCTGAAAAGGAAATGCAGGTAATTGATAAAGTGATCAATGCTAATAGTTCAGGAAATAACTTCAGTATAGGGAGAGGTTATAAAGCAGTTGAAGGAGTTATAGGGAGTGGTTGCAGTCTAACAGGAAGATTGAAAATCAAGTGATGATGAGTTATAGAAAGTGGAAACAGACCAATAGGAATCATGGGAAGCTGATATATGGGCAATATTATTATTTATTGTATGTATTACAATACAATATTAATAATTGTATATATTTATAGTAAAAAAAATATATATGCGCAAATCCTTTAGTGCATGTAGCTTTAAGACTATCAACCCTAGACTACTGTTTGTTTAATTGGTATGTGCAAAATTTGTTATTCGGATATTTGTTTGCCAAACAAATTCCAAATAAGGCTGAAGGTTGCAGCATTTGGCTATTTTTGGCATCGGATATATTAGTGTTCAAAGTGCAACACACAAAGTTCTGGATTTCCACTTTAACACTAATATATCTGGCACCGAAAATAGCCAAATGCTGCTAACTCCGGGTGTATTTGGAATTCGTTTGACAAACAAATATATGAACAAATAATTTTGCTCATTCATAGTGTTTAAGCCCCAGAAAGGGGTTAAACTCACAGTAGAATTACTTTTAAGGACCTGTGGAACACTGTTGAACCAATTAACAGCGCTAGTTCCACATCTGAGTCTTGCAGCTGATGATGCTGATTGGATTGCTTGGGACCCGAGCGGTATTTCTAATGTGTGTTTAAACCCTTTGTGGGGGTTAAACTCACAGTAGTCTAGGTTTGATAGTCTATTATAACCAGAGAGACTGCTAATATTAGACACTGAGACACTGTTTATATCAGAGCATGAGATCCAATTAATTTCCAGTAATCACAGACACCATGCAGTTCTGAGCTTCTAATTCAGAAATCGCAGGGAGCTAGATGTATTTATACACATAAACACACAAATTCATATTTTAATTTATATATATATATATATATATATATAATCTGCACCATAATAAATAGGCGGAGCTAAATGATGCTAATTATGTGGGTTTGGCAAAGTGGGCAGAACTTTAGGGCTGGGGGTGTGGTAAAAATTTTCATGCAGGTAATTGATAGCTGCAAAGTGTCCCTGGAATTTTTTTTTCAAATGTTGACAACTATGCCTTATACATATGCAAATCACTAATACAATGGCCACTCAGCAAGTCTCTCTCTTGCAATACAGGTGTTTACATTGATACTATTGTACAGTGTGGAATGACAATAGCAATTTATATGTGTGAAACTTTTATACTTCCAACAGAGTAGCAAAACTTAAAAAAAAATTGTTTTTATTTTGTTGAGATTTTGGTCTAGAAACAAGATTAACAGTAAAAGGAAACTAATATCTTGCATAAAAAATGTCTGTGGCTTTTGTTTGTACAATAGTGGGGTTTTAAACATTTTTTAATATGTAAAACGTGTTTTGTAAAAAGGCAATATTTCTACCATTGAAAGTAACTAATGAGTTGCTTTATTCTCACAAAATGTAATGCTTTACTGTATACATCAGGCTCTTCACTGTACAGTGAGGGAAAAGATAGGGAATATTTTGTATAAATATAGCTAATGTGATATACTCTCCCTAAAAACTCAGCCCATTTTATTGGATGGTGATTTTAGTTTGCAGCGATAGTTATTTAATATACAAAATATACCTAAAGAATACATTTCCCATAGATTTTAAACTCTGCAGCTGGTATAAGAAGTCACTGTAAACAATCAGAGGGAAAACAATTTTACAGTACACTGTCCCTTTAAGTACATCTAAAACATGTCATTATTGTGTTTTGTCTAATTGCAAAAGCAATGTTCTTTGTAAAAAATCTTTAAATAATGGAAAAACAAACAAACAAACAAACATGAGGCCAGTTGGCCAGTTGTGTGGTTTCTCACATCAGTGTATGAGCAATCACAGTGGGATTTACTAAGGGTTGAGCGGACATGATCCGCTGTAGCAAATCATGTCCGCTCGACCTCGCTAAATGCCGACAGCATACGCTATTGGCATTTATCATTGTACAAGCATTTCTAGTGAAATGCTTGTGCAATGCCGCCCCTTGCTCACCGGCAGCCAATCGGCCGCTAGCAGGGGGTGTCAGTCATCCTGATCGTATTGGATCGGGATGATTTCAGTCCGCCACCTATAAGACTGCTGCTTCTTAACTTACGTTTCAGGCAAGCCTGAAACTATGGTAGTAGGAAGCAGTATCCACTGCTTAATAAATCTACCCCAATGACTTTACCAGAGCTTTTAACTTGGGTAATACTTCCAGCATTAATGCTTTTATTGCTCTAATACAAGGGTTAAACAGGGACTTGTAATATGTGCACTTTTCCGCTAGTCATTGAAACTACAGGGAATGTTAGTTACTGCGAGTTTAAGCAAGCAAGGTTGCAATTTATATTTTTCCACTTGTTCTAGCGGTAACAATATTGCAACTTTATGATCGCGTTTGTGCATCTCATGGTAAATATTGAGCTCCAGCTGTAATCTAGGCCTGTATTGGTATGTATTGAATACCACTAGTGAAATATTCTGTTAAATTGTTAATTATTATCATTTAATGATTTATAATTTTTAGAGTTAAGGCTGCTGTAGCTATATATATAATTGCAATAAACATATTATAGTATTAATACAACAGAATTAGTATATGTTGCTATTTTCTTTAATATGTAAGCATAAAGTTGCTGATTGAGATAGGAATGTCTGGTAAATATTTATATGGTACACGGTAAGATTCAATCTGCTATAACAAAGAAACAAGAATAGAGCTTTCTGTGAAAGAGGCAGATGTATAAAGGCATTGTTTTGTTGATACAGTTGTTGATAGGTTTGACATAAAACATAGCATCTCTGAGCCAATGGGATATTGTCTTTTGAACAAATCTCATCATGCAAGCAGCATTGCTTCTACGGAATGGCTTATCAGCTCACACCAGAGTCTGCCACACTTGCACTTGCCATCACAGCCTCAGAGGAAAATAAATTGTACCCAAGCAGTTAATATGAAAAAGATACACAATATTATGAAAATGCTTAGTGCTTGACTAGGAAAATGTTACTTAGTTTAATAAAACGAACATAGAGATTAGTAAAGGAAATTCGATTAAAATATAATAGTAAAATATATTTTTATAACTAAACTAAAATAAACATGTTCTGCATACATTTTATTGTGAGCAATAAATAATTTTTAATGTATTGATGTTAAAAATTTAGACAAAGTAAAAAAACTTCAACTAAAACATTACAATATACATTACAACAAATCTCATTGTGGTCCAGTCCACCAAAATGTGTCGGCAATCTGGGTGACAAAATTTGTGAATAAATATTATAATGATTATCTGCACTCACAGGATTTAGGACAATAATTATATAATGGGCTCTATGTACGATGCAGCGAGAGATGCTCCGGAGCCCTTGCTGGGCAGGTTCGCATGTGAGATCCTGCTTTGTACAATGTAAGAAATCACTGAGAGCTTGCTCGCTCTCGGTGATTGACAGTCCCTTCACTCGCGCGATTGGTCGCATGAATAAAGGGGCGGGCATTACACACTCATCGGAGTGTGTAATGATACATACGGACCAGCTGGCGAACAGATCAGCTCCCCGTATGCAGCAAAGGCGGGCAGACAGCTTTGCAAATTAAGAAGCTGTCCGTCTGCCTTTTAATACATGGGGCCCAATGTGTTGACATTTTTGGGAAAACCAGTTCCCTTCTTCAGAACTAAGAAGAGATTACAAACACATTTTAAATATATGCAGATGAAACTCAAATTCCTCCCCTTGTGAATTGCGCCAAAACTGCTACTGGAAAGCACATATTGGAACTCAACCATCCAGTGCAAATCAGCGTTAACAATTCATGGGAAGCAAGACCACCTATTTGAAATCTTGCTAAAATCAAGAGCTGAACATTATGTCCCCCTTATCATAGTAACGGAGGAGACAGATGAATCAATGTAACTATATCCATAAAATATCGGAACCATCTCTCGAAATACCTAGTTATGAAAATAATTCAATATTTTATTCTAATTTAAATATTCATGGTGAATATTGCTTGGTATTTATGCTTACAAAAACAGGCATAAGAGGTAGAAATATCATTAGTGCCAATATTCCTGCCACAATGAAGAAAAACTGTTTATATAAAGCTGGAGGAGTTTTACTTTGGAATGACATTGAATTTGGAAACCATTTGAAAACCTGTGAAAAACATCTCACATTGCTCTTCTAATGGATTCAGATCTCAAATATTTTTTTCATCAGTTTCAGTTTTATTTCTTTCTCCCCATTGATGCTTATATAATGCAGTCACATTGAGCTTTAATGGCATACTGTAAAATTAAAGATATATACGAGAAAGATGGCAAACAGGCTAGCTGGAACTAGAAAACAGACGCTAAAAGAGACGGGAGCAATCAGTGAGTTTATTAATTGAGAAAAGAGAGAAAAACAAGGGATTCTACAGAGGGGAAGGGAAATTATCTAGCTTATATAATGCATACATTGGCAAACAGTAGTGGTATACTTGAATGCACTGCACCTTAGACACCCACAAGCTTGATTCTATTGAGAGTTTTACCTCATTGAGTCCATCTCTTTGACTATATCTATATTGCTTAAAGGGGCAGTCTAGTAAAAATTAAACTTTCATGATTGAGATAGGGCATGCAATTTTAAACAACTTTCCGATTTACTTTTATCATTAAATTTGTTTTGTTCTCTTGGTAATATTTTTTGAAAGCTAAACCTAGGTAGGCTCGTATGCTAATTTAAAAGCCCTTGAAGGCCGCCTTTAATCTCAGTGAATTATGACATTTTTTTAGCTAGACAGCTCTAGTTCATTTGTGTCATATATATATAATATTTGCTCACTCCTGTGCAGTTACCTAGGAATCAGCACTGACTGGCTAAAATGCAAGTCTGTCAAAAGAACAGGAATACGGGGTCTGTCAGAAGATTGCTAGATACAAGGTAATCACAGAGGTAAAAAGTATATTAATATAATCGTGTTTGTTTGCAAAACTGGGGAATGGGAAATAAAGGGATTTTCTATCTTTTTGTTTTCCTAAAGGTCAAATAAAAATAATAATAATCATCATCATAATACTGGTAATGTCCCCTTGTTCAGTGCACCTAGAATAATCAGATTCACCTTATTTATATTTACCTTTTGAAGGGAAAATTTGCAGTGCTTTGTTGCTAAACTGCCCTTTTTGGATTTGAAGAGCTTAAATACTGCAAGAAAATTCATTTGTACTTTTGTCTGAGTGAGTGTCTTTTAATGGTTGTCTTTTAAACATGTGTTTATGGTCTCATAAGCCATTTTCAAATTCTGATTACATTTTTTTCAGCATATTAAAACTCAAGTGGTATTGGACGCCACCATGTTTTCTAAACATATACCAAAAAAAAAAGACATTCAACTTTTTGAAAATGTTATCTATACATTTTTCATATATCTTTTTTTTTTTTTTTTTAATTTATTTTTATTATTTTTTTCCAAATTCAATTCCACAATAGATTTAACATAAATGTCTCATAACACAAACCAAAGCATGATCCAAATCTGGATCCCTTTACAACCGGTTATCTTATACAAATCATTTTACATCTTACACATAATGTCCAGGTAGGTCTGTCTCTTAACCTTTAATTATGTATTTAAGATATTCATAGTCACTTCTGCCGTTGACTAAACATAACATTTCTCAAAGCCTGAACGTAGAGAACATAGAAAAATTGACCCATAAATCATATAATACCTACTACATAAAATCCTATGCCCCAAGCCTAAATACATTAATGAAAATGATACTTAATAGGGCTTTAAGTAATTCACCTTTCGGTCATAAAGTAATTCGCCTTTTGGTCATAATCTTAACATACAATGAGGGATATTTATCAAGCCATCAACCGCAAATACGCTGTAATTCCCGCAGCCTAATTGTGGCGGGTCTGATTCAACCTAGTTATCAAAGCCTACAGACTGGCAAAAGTTGAAATTTGTGACGTAACATACGATCCGCCGGTTTCAATCTGACACAGATCGGTGTTTACGTCATTACAGATGTTCCGAATACAAATTCGGCACTATCTGACAACTTTTGCAAGTTATCAAATTTCTAACAGGTACGCTCGCCACTATTCCGGCCCAGCATACCTGGTTTTCAGTCCGCCACCCTGGAGGCCGCGGATGCCATAGGAATCAATAGGAGTCTGAAAGCAGTGAAAGCTTATGTTCTATGCTGCCAGATATTCTATTGATTTCTATGGTAAAAAACAAATTACGTTTACACCTAACACCCTAACATAACCCCCGAGTCTAAACACCCCTAATCTGCTGCCCCTGACATCGCCACCACCTACATAATGTTATTAACCCCTATTCCGCCGCTCCCGGACCCCGCCGCAACTAAATAAAGTTATTAACCCCTATTCCGCTGCTCCCGGACCCCGCCGCAACTAAATAAATATATTAACCCCTATCCCGCTGCTCCCGGAGCCCACCGCAACTAAATAAATGTATTAACCCCTAAACCCCTGGCCTCCCACATCGCCATAAACTAAATTAAGCTATTAACCCCTAAACCTAACAGCCCGCTAACTTTACATTAAATATTAACTCATCCCTATCTTATAATAAATTAAAACTTACCTTTAGAATTAAAATAAACTATATTAAACTATTAATTAACCTACCCTAACTATTATCCTAC
Source organism: Bombina bombina (assembly GCF_027579735.1). NCBI lineage: Eukaryota > Metazoa > Chordata > Amphibia > Anura > Bombinatoridae > Bombina > Bombina bombina. Next base: position 315,031,203 of record NC_069503.1, on the reverse strand, counting down.
AAATACATTAAACTATATTAAACTATTAATTAACCTACCCTAACTATTATACTAAAATTACATTAAACTATATTAACCCCTTAACAACCAAGGACGTACGCCACACATCCTCAAAAAAAATACAGTTAATGACCGAGGACGTGTGGCGTACGTCCTTGGTCTGGAAAGCAGCTGGAAGCGATATTGCTCGCTTCCAGCTGCTTTCCGGTTATTGCAGTGATGCCTCGATATGGAGGCATCCTGCAATAACCCCCCTTGGCCATCCGATGCAGAGAGAGCCACTCTGTGGCCCTCTCTGCACCGGACATCGGTGGCCGGTATTGTTGGCGGGTGGGAGCTTACGTGGGAGGCGGGTGGGCGGCCATCGATGCTGTGTGTGGAGTGGAGGGGGGGGGGGATCGGGGGCGGGACCTACGGGGGCGCGCACGGGAGCGCGCGCGTGCACGGGGGGGGGGGGTGGTGGGCGGGCGCGTGCATGGGCGGGAGCGGGTGGGAACCGCTACACTACAGAAAAAAAAAGTTCAAAGTAAAAAATAAATAAATACATTTTCAGTATTATAAATGTAATCTAAGGGATCTGGAAGGGGTTGGGGGTTGGTCTTGGTGGGGGGGGGGGAAAGCTACACTACAGAAAAGGGAATTTTTTTTAAGAAAAGCCACATTTTTTACAAAACTGGGTACTGGCAGACAGCTGCCAGTACCCAAGATGGCGCCCATTAAGGCAGAGGGGAAGGGTTAGAGAGCTGTTTGGTAGGGGATCAGTGAGGTTGGGGTCTAAGGGGGGATCCTACACATCAGCATATGTAAATATGCTTCTTTTTTTTTTAAAAAAAAGGGCCAAATACCTTTTATTTTAGTACTGGCAGAGTTTCTGCCAGTACTTAAGATGGCGGGGACAATTGTGGGGTGGGGGAGGGAAGAGAGCTGTTTGGGAGGGATCAGGGGGTCTGATGTTTCAGGTGGGAGGCTGAGCTCTACACTAAAGATAAAATTAACCCTGCAAGCTCCCTACAAGCTGCATAATTAACCCCTTCACTGCTAGCCATAATACACGTGTGATGCGCAGCAGCATTTAGAGGCCTTCTAATTACCAAAAAGCAATGCCAAAGCCATATATGTCTGCTATTTCTGAACAAAGGGGATCCCAGATAAGCATTTACAACCATTTGTGCCATAATTGCACAAGCTGTTTGTAAATAATTTCAGTGAGAAACCTAAAATTGAGAAAAATGTAACTTTTGTTTTAATTTGATCGCATTTGGCGGTGAAATGGTGGCATGAAATATACCAAAATTGGCCTAGATCAATACTTGGGGTTGTCTACTACACTACACTAAAGCTAAAACTACCCCAAAAAGCTCCCTACATGCTCCCTAATTAACCCCTTCACTGCTGGGCATAATACACGTGTGGTGCACAGTGGCATTTAGCTGCCTTCTAATTACCAAAAAGCAACGCCAAAGTCATATATGTCTGCTATTTCTGAACAAAGGGGATCCCAGAGAAGAATTTACAACCATTTATGCCATAATTGCACAAGCTGTTTGTAAATAATATCAGTGAGAAACCAAAAGTTTGTGAAAAAATTTGTGAAAAGTGAACGATTTTTTGTATTTGATTGCATTTGGCGGTGAAATGGTGGCATGAAATATACCAAAATGGGCCTAGATCAATACTTTGGGTTGTCTACTAAAAAAAAATATATACATGTCAATGGATATTCAGAGATTCCTGAAAGATATCAGTGTTCTAATGTAACTATCGCTAATTTTGAAAAGAAATGGTTTGGAAATAGCAAAGTGCTACTTGTATTTATGGCCCTATAGTTTACAAAAAAAGCAAAAAAACAGGTAAACATTGGGTATTTCTAAAATCAGGACAAAATTTAGAAACTATTTAGCATGGGTGTTTTTTGGTGGTTGTAGATGTGTAACAGATTTTGGGGGTCAAAGTTAGAAAAAGTGTGTTATTTTCCATTTTTTCCTCATATTTTATAATTTTTTTTATAGTAAATTATAAGATATGATAAAAATAATGGTATCTTTAGAAAGTCCATTTAATGGTGAGAAAAACGGTATATAATATGTGTGGGTACAGTAAATGAGTAAGAGGAAAATTACAGCTAAACACAAACATCTCAAAAATGTAAAAATAGCCTTGGTCCCAAACGGACAGAACATGGAAAAGTGCTGTGGTCATTAAGGGGTTAAACTATTAATTAACCTACCCTAACTATTATACTAAAACTACATTAAACTAACAATCAAATTAACTATATTACATATTTAAAAACCTAACCCTACTCAAATTATTTAAATCTACTATAAAAAATTATTAAATTACAAAAAAATAACAACTAAGTTACAAAAAATAAAAAACACTAAGTTACAAAAAATAAAAAACACTAAGGGCTCCATGTACTAAGCAGTCAGCGAGCTACCCGCAAAAAATCTTGCGTCAAAACTTGCAAACTGATATGTACAAAGTCGTCAACTATGTTCAAACTCGCATCTTTAAAATTGCGAGCGTACTTATCCGCCAAACCCCGCTACCTCTCCATTTTTCACTGTAATTAGACACATTTGACCAACAACTCGCCAAAAACGAATGTACTAAAAAATCTATTTGTCCGCTCGCAACAATTTCCGATCCCACCTCGTTATTTTTGCCTCGCCACCTTTTAGGTGGCGGGCAAGGTACAAAACAATAGGAAAGTCATTGTAGACGCCAGACACTTCTGTATTTGTTTATTCTCCGTGTGATGCAAATGCGGTCTAGAAAACAGAATACTGGAAATGTCGCTAATCGATTGGTTCGAAGAAGGAGAGTTTGTGTCCCCCGTGTATTCCTTCCTCGGGTTGGTTTGCACGGCCTTTCTGACCGAGAGGTCATACAAAGATTCCGGCTTGATCGTGAATCCATATTACACCTGTATCGAGAGATTGAAGATCATTTGGAGCCGGCTCGTTTACAAGCTATTCCGGGACTACTGAAACTATTAGCTGCATTGCATTTTATGGCAACAGGCTCCTTTCAGGCAGTTTCTAGCGTCATTATCGGAATGAGTCAATCAGCTTTTTCACGCCACTTATCAAAAGTCATAGGGGCTATGATGGTTTTTTTTCACCGATATGTTTGTTTGCCATCTACCCCTGAAGAATGGCAATCTATAAAGTCCAATTTCTATAGGATGGCTGGGATGCCCAATGTCCTAGGTGCCATAGATTGTACCCATGTTGCTGTAAGACCACTTCAAGCTCGTGAGAAGATCTATAGGAATAGAAAGCATTTCCATTCCTTGAATGTTCAGATGGTCTGTGACCCCAACATGAGGATAATCAGTGTCCATTCAAACTTCCCTTGCTCATGTCATGATTCTTACATCTTAAGGCAGACTGGCTTATACCGGAAGTTCGAGGATGGAGATATGCCTGAAGGATGGCTTCTAGGTAAGAATAACTGGCGTCTAATTTGTCTCTCATTTCCATGTACATAAATCGCGCCAAATTTGTCGACTGTAATTAAAGAGTAATCTGTATATTTTAAATTTCATAAAACAGGGAAGAAAAAACAGGCGCACAGAGCACGATTCAAGTGTAAAAGTTTTATTACAAAATGACACACACAAATAAAAATGCACTTACTGAATAAAAGCGAATAAATTGCATTGAATACAACTCCTGGGATCTTTCAGCTTCTGTTATGTTGGCTAAGAGTGGACCGCCTTTTCACAGCTCCAGTCAGGCAGTTCAGGCAGCGGTATTCCGGATCCTCTACCCTTGCGCTTAACCGAGCTGTGTAAACAGTTTTAGCTGCTCTCCCAGGTCTAGTAACAGCTGATAGCTGGCCTCTAGAAGACATCAGCTGCAACATTGGAAAAATCTTCAAAGTACTCGAAGTATATTCCAAGGTACTGTGTTGTGAGCCCTTCAAGATATCCCCATTGTTTGGAAGTTGGACATTGTATGGACATTTTCAATAGTTTAATCACAATAGGATTACAAATATTAACCTTGCAATTGTATTACATTTCTTTTTTGCTTTTTTTAGGCGTGCATTAACGTGTTTAGGGAAACAGATATATATATATATATATATATATATATATATATATATTTTTTTTTTTTTTTCTCACATAATAGTTACAACATTGTGTTAGTGTCATTCCAAACACATCTATATAGACACAAACATTGCATATCAATTTTTTATAGATACAAACATTGCATAGCAATTTTCATTTTTCAAAGTTTAAAGGTCTCGGCAATATATACCCCCTTTATTATAATCTAGATTTAACTTCATATGGTCATTACATAAGCGCATACAAATTTCTCAAAGTATTATATTTTAAATTTGTATCGTATAGTTGTCAATATTTATAATTATTTTTATAATAATATTTATATTTATTTTATGTCCTATTAGGAGATGGAGGCTGCTCATGTACAGAATGGCTGTTGACTCCCTATAACAACCCACAGACCAGACATCAAGTACGTTTCAATGAAGCTCACCGATCTACCAGGGGGATAATTGAGAGGACTTTCGGTCTTTTGAAAATGCGGTTTCGATGTCTTGATCGTTCTGGTGGTGCTATGCAGTATGCACCTGAGAAAGTGGCAAAAATTATATTGGTTTGCTGCATACTGTACAATATAGCAATCAAAAGAGGCTGTCCATTAGAAGAAGAAAATACCATAGATGCTGATGAGTTAACAGAAGAAATATGTGTAGAACAAGCTAATAGGCGTGGTATGGCAACAAGGGACATGGTTTCCGAACAATATTTTGATGATTAAAATTCCTGTTTTAAGTTGATCAATAAAAACAATTTGCTTTATTAAATTGTCTTCTACTTTTTTTAAAATAATTAAGGTTATTAAAAATCGCTGTTGGTAAACAGATAAATACATTACAGTTGTTGCTCTTCAATTATCAATTATCAAAGGTTTCAAATAAATCAAGTTTATGATCAAAGTAATTACAGACAATATATTTTAGTTAATACATTGTCTTTGTGACATCACACTACTGTCTATAGCTTCTTTTACATAATGTGATTTGTGTAATGTAATCCCTCCATAGCTGATGGTAATTCATTGTATTGTCTCATTGAATTGTAGATTTACCAACTGACAGGATATTCTAAAGTGAGATTTTATGTTTTCAGATAGGAGTTGTTATTTTAAAGACTTGCTAATTTGCTTTGTTTTATTTTAATCACAATTTTTAACAGCTCCTAGGTTGGCCCATATTCAAATGAAAGAAAGCTTCAGGGCTTACTCTTATCACTTATTTTCTGATCTTTAATAATATCTATTTCCATTCTAGATTTTTTTAAAGTTATAGTGGCTCATATAGCTTAAACATTGTCATTGTACATATAAATATATGTAACATTAATATAATGTTACATTTGTAGGAATAAAATATTGACTGTATATTTTTTTTTATATAACAATTGAAAATAAATCAATCCCCAAAAAATTATCAACAAATAATGGAAACTAAATTCTTTTATTACAAACTGACAATCAATCTTGAAACATTATATATTATCTATTATTAAATACTGTAAAACAAACTAAATTCAAATAAATATCTACACATCTGAAACTAATTTTTTTTTATAAACAAAATATCATTTGTAATAACTATAAACATACTAAATACATTAATCTACATATACATTATATTGTTTAAATTTTTTTGGGATTCATATCTAGATCAATGCGCTAATGATTGACATAACGATTAATGACGTCATCGTCAAACATGTCGCGTCCTGAACCTTTTGGTGCTGTTGAATTAGTGATATTAGTTTATGCCATGGATAAATATTTCCCTCCCTAAACGAATTGGTGTTGTAAGGGCAGTGAGACAGGAATGCAGAGACAAAATTATATACGAGATGCTGAGAAGAATGCATCGTATTTCAAAAATTAAAAGAACAAGACGACAATGTCTTAGAAAATATAGTGACTTGAAGAGAAGAGAACAGAAGTACTATAAAACTATTCGAAGATTGATAAGGACATGTAAGTGCCAAAATTATATATTTAATAGAAAGTAATCATGATATTTTTTAACTGCTTCATCATTGACTAATCAAGGACAATATTATTTTTTTTAGGCGTACTTTAACTATATTACTATATACAATTTAAACAAGTTAGAAAAGTAAGCATGCAGAACCGAGTTAGTAGAGTCAAATATAACTATATTAGTATATACAATTGAAACAAGTTAGAAAAGTAAGCATGCAGAACTGAGTTAGTAGAGTAAAATAAAACTATATTAGTATATACAATTGAAACAAGTTAGAAAAGTAAGCATGCAGAACTGATTTAGTAGAGTAAAATATAATTTTAATTTGTCTTTAAAAATGAACTTTATGAAACATGTTAGTAGAATTTTAATTTCAGATTAAGAAAAATAAACATGCATAACTGTGTTAGTAGAATTAAAATTACCTTTTTGAGAAAATAAAATAGTATTAAAGGGATACTGAACCAAACTTTTTACTATCCAAATTTTGATATAGTATGCCATTGTAAGCAAGTTTATAATTTACTCCTATTATCTAATTATTTTCATTCTCTTTGTATCTTTATTTGAAAAGCAATAATTTAAGTATAGATGCAGGCACATTTTTTTGTGAACACATTATGTTGTTCTTGCTGATTGGTGGGTAAATTCAACAACCAATAAACAAGTGTTTTACATTATATTGAACTCAAAACATAGCTTATTTTCCTTTTTTTTTTCAAATAAAGAAACAAAGAGAATGAAGAAAATTTTAAAATAGGGGTAAATTAAAAATTTGTTTAAAATGGCATGCACTATCTGAATCCCAACAGAAAAAAAATTGGTTCATTGTCCACTTATTATATATGTTGTATTAAGCATAATTTCTATTTTTTGAAAAAAAAAAAATGATTATAATTAATTAAAATTTAATTGTTTAATTCAAATCTTTTTAATTAATATGTTTATAGATATGAGAAGTAAGAAAAGTAAGTGTGAACAGCCACCACGCTACCTCCGGTCAATGTTGGTGCAAACACCCAGAAGTGAAGCTTTATCTCCACCTATGCCACTAACACTATTGGATATTGAATTATCTCCAAATCCATATCAAATTTTTAATAAAAACACACAGACAGGTAATGAGTTGTTATTTAACTTGTAAATAATATATTTTAGGTTTTGGCTTAAATAGTTTTCTATCTTTATATCTTTATCTTTGTAATTACATTCATAGATATTACCATGGAAGACATAAATAATAGGTATGAAATAGAAGATTTTCAAAATCCTGATAGTGTGCCAATATTTGAAGCCTTGAGTTCAGATGATAGTCAACCAAGTATAGAAGTTTTAAGAACAATGATGGTTGATAAAGGTATGTTTCATACTCATTAATCTTAAATCTAAGAAAATCTAAGTTTTAACTAATACATATTGCATTTTTCTAGGAGTTTGCTCTGATGAAAGCTTTAAAGGAGTGGACATAGGTGTAGAAGCCAATATAGTAGATAAAATCGATAACACCACATCAGGAGGTAATATTTGTGAATAAATAAACCATATAATACATTGCATATGTATATGTAAGTTGAATTAATATTTTTTTTGCTTTTGTTATTCTACAGATGTATCTTCAACATCATCTACTGAAACTGAAGACAAAAGTACTCAGAGCTGTCTTGAAGATCATGTTAAACTCAAAAATTGCTAAAATTAGGGCAACTTTGGGAATGTTATTGGAGCAAGTAGATTTTTTATAAAGAACATATGTTATTTGATTTAATACAGTTGTTTTTTTTTTTTGCCATGATGATTGTCAGAAGAATGACAATGAAAAAATGACAAATACTGTTTTTGTGAAGAATTAATAGTAATCCTAATTTTGAATTTATGTAAATAAAACATATTTTTTGGGCATAAAAAAATTTGTCTTTATTAAACAATAACGCCTAGATTTGGAGTTTTTTTCCCCGCACCTTTTAAATACCGCTGGTATTTAGAGTTCACAGAAGGGCTGCGTTAGGCTCCAAAAAAGGGAGCGTAGAGCATAATTTACCGCCACTGCAACTCTAAATACCAGAGGTGCTTACGGACGCGGCCAGCTTGAAAAACGCGCTCGTGCACGATTCCCCCATAGGAAACAATGGGGCAGTTTGAGCTGAAAAAAAACCTAACACCTGCAAAAAAGCAGCGTTCAGCTCCTAACGCAGCCCCATTGTTTCCTATGGGGAAACAGTTTCTAAGTCTGCACCTAACACCCTAACATGTACCCCGAGTCTAAACACCCCTAACCTTACACTTATTAACCCCTAATCTGCCGCCCCCGCTATCACTGACCCCTGCATATTTTTTTTAACCCCTAATCTGCCGCTCCGTACACTGCCGCAACCTACATTAACCCTATGTACCCCTAAACTGCTGCCCCTAACACTGTCGCCGCCAGCTACCTACAATAATTAACCCCTAATCTTCCGACCGGACCTCACCGCTACTATAATAAAGTTATTAACCCCTAATCCGCCTCACTCCCGCCACAATAACCCTATAATAAATAGTATTAACCCCTAATCTGCCCTCCCTAACATCACCGACAACTAACTTCAAGTATTAACCCCTAATCTGCCGACCGGACCTCGCCGCTACTCTATTAAATTTATCAACCCCTAAAGCTAAGTTTAACCCTAACACCCCCCTAAGTTAAATATAATTTTTATCTAACAAAATAAATTAACTCTTATTAAATTAATTAATCGTATTTAAAGCTAAATACTTACCTGTAAAATAAACCCTAATATAGCTATAATATAACGAATAATTATATTGTAGCTATTTTAGGATTAATATTTATTTTACAGGCAACTTTGTAATTATTTTAACCAGGTACAATAGCTATTAAATAGTTAATAACTATTTAATAGCTACCTAGATAAAATAATTAAAAAATTACCTGTAAAATAAATCCTAACCTAAGTTACAATTAAACCTAACACTACACTATCAATAAATTAATTAAATAAAATACCTACAATTATCTACAATTAAACCTAACACTACACTATCAATAAATTAATTAAATACAATGCCTACAAATAAATACAATTAAATAAACTAACTAAAGTACAAAAAATAAAAAAGAACTAAGTTACAAAAAATAAAAAAATATTTACAAACATTAGAAAAATATTACAACAATTTTAAGCTAATTACACCTACTCTAAGCCCCCTAATAAAATAACAAAGCCCCCCAAAATAAAAAAATGCCCTACCCTATTCTAAAATAAAAATAGAAAAGCTCTTTTACCTTACCAGCCATTAAAAGGGCCTTTTGCGGGGCATGCCCCAAAGAAAACAGCTCTTTTGCCTGGAAAAAAACATACAATACCCCCCCCCCCAACATTACAACCCACCACCCACATACCCCTAATCTAACCCAAACCCCCCTTAAATAAACCTAACACTAAGCCCCTGATGATCTTCCTACCTTATCTTCACCACGCCGGGTATCACCGATCGGTCCAGGCTCCGATGTCTTGATCCAAGCCCAAGCGGGGGCTGAAGACGTCCATCCTCCGGCTGAAGTCTTGATCCAAGCGGTGGCTGAAGAAGTCCATCATCGGGCAGAAGTCTTCATCCTATCTGGGCAGAAGAGGAGATCCGGACCTGTAGACATCTTCATCCAAGCGGCATCGTCTATCTTCTTCCATCCGACGACGAGCGGCTCCATCTTCAAGACCTACGGCGCGGATCCATCCTCTTCTTCCGACGTCCTAACACAGAATGAAGGTTCCTTTAAGGGACGTCATAAGATGGCGTCCCTCGAATTCCGATTGGCTGATAGGATTCTATCAGCCAATCGGAATTATGGCAGGAAAATTCTGATTGGCTGATGGAATCAGCCAATCAGATTCAAGTTCAATCCGATTGGCTGATCCAATCAGCCAATCAGATTGAGCTTGCATTCTATTGGCTGTTCCGATCAGCCAATAGAATGCGAGCTCAATCTGATTGGCTGATTGGATCAGCCAATCGGATTGAACTTGAATCTGATTGGCTGATTTCATCAGCCAATCAGAATTTTCCTACCTTAATTCCGATTGGCTGATAGAATCCTATCAGCCAATCGGAATTCGAGGGACGCCATCTTGGATGACGTAACTTAAAGGAACCTTCATTTTGTGTTAGGACGTCGGAAGAAGAGGATGGATCCGCGCCGGAGGTCTTGAAGATGGAGCCGCTCTTCGTCGGATGGAAGAAGATAGAAGATGCCGCTTGGATGAAGATGTCTACCGGTCCGGATCTCCTCTTCTGCCCGGATAGGATGAAGACTTCTGCCCGATGATGGACTTCTTCAGCCGCCGCTTGGATCAAGACTTCAGCCGGAGGATGGACGTCTTCAGCCCCCGCTTGGGCTTGGATCAAGACATCGGGGCCTGGACCGATCGGTGATACCCGGCGTGGTGAAGATAAGGTAGGAAGATCTTCAGGGGCTTAGTGTTAGGTTTATTTAAGGGGGGTTTGGGTTAGATTAGGGGTATGTGGGTGGTGGGTTGTAATGTTATGGGGGGGTATTGTATGTTTTTTTTCCAGGCAAAAGAGCTGTTTTCTTTGGGGCATGCCCCGCAAAAGGCCCTTTTAAGGGCTGGTAAGGTAAAAGAGCTTTTCTATTTTTATTTTAGAATAGGGTAGGGCATTTTTTTATTTTGGGGGGCTTTGTTATTTTATTAGGGGGCTTAGAGTAGTTGTAATTAGCTTAAAATTGTTGTAATATTTTTCTAATGTTTGTAAATATTTTTTTATTTTTTGTAACTTGGTTCTTTTTTATTTTTTGTACTTTAGTTAGTTTATTTAATTGTATTTATTTGTAGGTATTGTATTTAATTAATTTATTGATAGTGTAGTGTTAGGTTTAATTGTAGATAATTGTAGGTATTTTATTTAATTAATTTATTGATAGTGTAGTGTTAGGTTTAATTGTAACTTAGGTTAGGATTTATTTTACAGGTAATTTTGTAATTATTTTAACTAGGTAGCTATTAAATAGTTATTAACTATTTAATAGCTATTGTACATGGTTAAAATAATTACAAAGTTGCCTGTAAAATAAATATTAATCCTAAAATAGCTACAATATAATTATTCATTATATTATAGCTATATTAGGGTTTATTTTACAGGTAAGAATTTAGCTTTAAATACGATTAATTAATTTAATAAGAGTTAATTTATTTTGTTAGATAAAAATTATATTTAACTTAGGGGGGTGTTAGGGTTAGACTTAGCTTTAGGGGTTAATAAATTTAATAGAGTATCGGCGAGGTCCGGTCGGCAGATTAGGGGTTAATACTTGAAGTTAGGTGTCGGTGATGTTAGGGAGGGCAGATTAGGGGTTAATACTATTTATTATAGGGTTATTGAGGCGGGAGTGAGGCGGATTAGGGGTTAATAACTTTATTATAGTAGCGGTGAGGTCCGGTCGGAAGATTAGGGGTTAATTATTGTAGGTAGCTGGCGGCAACGTTGTGGGGGGCAGATTAGGGGTTAATAAATATAATATAGGGGTCGGCGGTGTTAGGGGCAGCAGATTAGGGGTACATAGGGATAATGTAAGTTGCAGCGGTGTGCGGTCGGCAGATTAGGGGTTAAAAAAATGTATTCGAGTGGTGGCGATGTGGGGGGACCTCGGTTTAGGGGTACATAGGTAGTTTATGGGTGTTAGTGTACTTAAGAGCACAGTAGTTAAGAGCTTTATGAACCGGCGTTAGCCCAGAAAGCTCTTAACTCCTGACTTTTTTCTGCGGCTGGAGTTTTGTCGTTAGATTTCTAACGCTTACTTTAGCCAAGACTCTAAATACCGGCGTTAGAAAGATCCCATTGAAAAGATAGGATATGCAAATGGCGTAGGGGGATCTGTGGTATGGAAAAGTCTTTTCAATTTCAATTTCTATTTCAATATTTTTTTCCGAAATAGCTGCCCAGCGTTCAATATTAGTGTTAATAATATTCTGCATGTCCCTGTGGTCCTCTCTATATTGCCTTGCAAGGTTCAACATTTCTCTTAATCCAACATCGGCCAATAGTCCTTCTGCTGGTGGATTTTCAATATTTAGAGCACCTGTTTCCTGTGTTAGTGGTGGTGCCTGTGTTTCAACTGGTTCCTCCAGGTTTTCTGGTGTATGGATTTCATCTGGTTGTGCATCTCACTTCCATCATGACCTCCTGTTGTTTCATCTGGAATTTGATTTTCCGCTGTTGGCATGAGATTGATAGTGATCTCCCTTGATGAGTTTTCTTCTTCTAGATCAAGACATAAACAATTGTTAGAAAATAAACATACATTTTTGTAATCACGGTTTCAGAAATGGAATAGAAGGAGAGAGCAGATACAACAGTCATACACAAATTTAAATTATATTATATATAAACATAAGTGATACATACCATCAAATAATGGAGATGAATGTCCAGTCAATCTCTGGAAAAGACTATTAAATAAAAATTATTAATGAAAATGTAGTTTGCAATTAAAGGGACACTGAATAAAAAACAATTATTTTGTGATTAAGATATAGGATGCAATTTCAATGAACTTTATAATTTAATACTATTATCAATTCTGCTTAATTCTCTTTTTTCCTTTATTTGAAAAATAAGGCATATATAAGCTAATTTTTGGTTCAGAACCATGGAAAGCACTTGTTTATTGGTAGGTGAATTTAACAACCAATCTGCAAAAACAACACATTGTATTCACCACAAATGGGGCGACATCTAAACTCACATTTTTGGATTTAAAAGAAAGATACAAAGAAAATGAAAATAATGTTAAAATGTAAGTACATTATAAAGTTGATTACAATTGCATGCTCTACCTGAATCATCATTTAAAAAAAATTGTACAGTGTCCCTTTCATGAAAATCTAAGATCATTGGTATTTGTCATTCAAATGCCATTCCATCTCAAAATGATCTAGAACTAGATTATGTCAATACTGACATTGTACATTTGTGTACAAAAAAAAAAAATATTTTGGATTTCAGAGATGAAAGAGATAACACACACAACATTTTAATTATTCATTTAATTAATAATTTACTTACCAGTTGCTCTGCCAACACCAGTTTCTGGAGTGCTGGTCCTTACATCAGGGAGTGTGTCCGCAGATGAAAAACTGTGTGTAACAGTTGATGTGGACCGTATAAATTGTCCATGAGATAAACTGGTAGAAGGTCTGGAACCAGCTGCACCAGTAGATGGTCTGTACACAGCTGAAGAAGAACTTGAACAAGTGGGCACTTCATTGCTACTCCTCCCAGGCTGTGCTTGTGTTGTTGGTGTTGCTTTAAAATAAATTAAAAAAAAAACTTTTATTAATACATTTTTAATTTGATTTTTATTTCATGTTTCAACTGAAAGCTAATACTTTTATTAATAATATCATCGCAGCAGTGAATGAAGGCACAATCATTAAAGGGACATGAAAAGAAACATTTTCCTTTCATGATCTCATAAAAACATGCTTTTTAAAAATTATTTAATTGTATTATCTTTTTGGCTTCATTGCATTGATATACTTTGATGAAAAGCAAATATATACAGGCTCAGTAAATTATCATTTGGTTGATGCAAATAGATGGGTCATGTGACTGCGTCAACTATGTGCATATCTATGTCTGAAAAAAGTATATCTTTAGAAAGCTGAGATCAATTAGATATTATCTACTAATTTTGAAAGATGTTAAAAATAATATTGTATACTCAAATACTGCAACATGAAAGTCAAAAGATAATACATTTAAAAAGGCATGTGATCAGGGGTCAGTCAGAATATGCAGAGATAAAAGTTAAAGTGATATGAATTTAAAAAAATTATATTTCATGATTAATGTCGAACATACCATGTTACACAACATGAATATTTTTTTACTAGTTTCAAATTGCATTATTACTATTGTCATTATCTCTTGAAGGAGTTTCAATGCAATTCTGGTTTGTAAATGAACACATATGTGTTATGGCCACATATGCTGGTACACCTCCGGTAGCACGTGCCAAATTTTTTTCTCTGGCCAATTTAGCTTTGGCGAAACGTTTAATGTTGTTGTAACGCTTCTTCAGCTGATCGACATCCTTTTTTCCCGGACCCTGGGCAGTAACAGCATCGCTAATTCTTTACCAGATCTGCTTCCTCCTTGAAAAATTTGTCTGTTTGACACGACATCCAAACAAATTATCATAAGAGTCAATAATCATGTCAATCAAAACAACGTTTTGCTGATGCGAAAAGTGAGGATTCTTGGATTTTGAAGTGGTATCAGATCCAGATGAAGCCATATCCAATTTGTAAATAAAGAACACAAAAAATAGCGCTCTGTGATCACTCTCCAAAAAATTTGGAACAATAATAAAGTTGTTTAGAAAAGTTGAAGTTTTATAAGGGCAAAATTCCTTTCCCCCGACTACTATGACGTTTCTGACACCTTGCATGTCACGTGTTAATAATTGGCCAGACAATTCAACTGAAAGTTAAGTACATTAGCTTAGTTGCGGCGAGCGAGGCGTCAAATTTATCAATAATCTGCCACTGCTCGCGGCGGGCTAGATGTGTCTATTTATTGGGGGATTATTAGTACATAGCGACAGCGGGCACCATTTCGCCCACGGCGAGTAACGGCGAGTTTATCCGCGTCTACAATGACGGACTAATTGATGGCTTAGTACATGGAGCCCTAAGTTACAAAAAATAAAAAAACCACAGTATCAGAAATAAAAAAGAATTACACCTAATCTAAGAGCCCCCAAAATAAAAAAAACCCCCTAGCCTACACTAAACTACCAATGGCCCTCAAAAGGGCCTTTTGCGGGGCATTGCCCCAAAGAAATCAGCTCTTTTACCTGTAAAAATAAAATACAAACACCCCCCAACAGTAAAACCCACCACCTACACCACCAACCCCCCCAAATAAAACCCTATCTAAAAAACCTAAGCTCCCCATTGCCCTGAAAAGGGCATTTGTATGGGCATTGCCCTTAAAAGGGCATTTAGATCTTTTACTTCCCAAAGTCCCTAACCTAAAATTAAAACCCACCCAATAAACCCTTAAAAAAACTTAACACTAACCACCGATGATCCATTTACAGTTTTCGAAGACCGGACATCCATCCTCATCCAAGCGGCAGAAGTCCTCAGTGAAGCCGGCAGAAGTCTTCATCCAAGCGGGCTGAAGTCTTCATCCAAGTGGGCAGAAGTCTTCATCCAGACGGCATCTTCTATCTTCATTCAGCCAATAGGATTGAGCTTGCATTCTATTGGCTGATTGGAATAGCCAATAGAATGCAAGCTCAATCCTATTGGCTGATTGGATCAGCCAATAGGATGAAATCTCAATCCTTTTGGCTGATTGCAACAGCCAATAGGATTTTTTCCCCTTTAATTCCTATTGGCTGATAGAATTCTATCAGCCAATCGGAATGTAAGGGACGCCATCTTGGATGACGTACCTTAAAGGGAAACTTCATTCGTCGTTGACCATCGGAAGAAGAGGATGCTCTGTGCCAGATGTCTTGAAGATGGAGCCGCTCCGCGCCGGATGGATGAAGATAGAAGATGCCGTCTGGATGAAGACTTCTGCCCGCTTGGATAAAGACTTCGGCCTGCTTGGATGAAGACTTCTGCCAGCTTCGCTGAGGACTTCTGCCGCTTGGATGAGGATGGATGTCCGGTCTTTGAAAACTGTAAGTGGATCGTTGGTGGTTAGTGTTAGGTTTTTTTAAGGATTTGTTGGGTGGGTTTTAATTTTAGGTTAGGGATTTTGGTCAGTAAAAGAGCTAAATGCCCTTTAAAGGGCAATGCCCATACAAATGCCCTTTTCAGGGCAATGGGGAGCTTAAGTTTTTAGATAGGGTTTTATTTGGGGGGTTGGTTGTGTGGGTGGTGGGTTTTACTGTTGGGGGTTTTTTGTATTTTATTTTTACAGGTAAAAGAGCTGACTTCTTTGGGGCAATGCCCCACAAAAGGCTTTTTTAAGGGCCATTGGTAGTTTAGTGTAGGCTAGGGTTTTTTTTATTTTGGGGGGTCTTTTTTATTTTGATAGGGCTCTTAGATTAGGTGTAATTCTTTTTTATTTTTGATAATGTGGTTTTTTATTTTTTGTAACTTAGTGTTGTAAGGGATCGTTGGTGGTTAGTGTTAGGTTTTTTTAAGGATTTGTTGGGTGGGTTTTAATTTTAGGTTAGGGATTTTGGTCAGTAAAAGAGCTAAATGCCCTTTTAAGGGCAATGCCCATACAAATGCCCTTTTCAGGGCAATGGGGAGCTTAAGTTTTTAGATAGGGTTTTATTTGGGGGTTGGTTGTGTGGGTGGTGGGTTTTACTGTTGGGGGGGGGTTTGTATTTTATTTTTACAGGTAAAAGAGCTGATTTCTTTGGGGCAATGCCCCACAAAAGGCTTTTTTAAGGGCCATTGGTAGTTTAGTGTAGGCTAGGTTTTTTTTTTATTTTGGGGGGTCTTTTTTATTTTGATAGGGCTCTTAGATTAGGTGTAATTCTTTTTTATTTTTGATAATGTGGTTTTTTATTTTTTGTAACTTAGGTTTTTTTTATTTTTTGTAATTTGTAATTATGTTTAATAATTTGAGTAGGGTTAGGTTTTTTAAAATGTAATATAATTAATTAAACTTTTATTTTAATGTAATTTTAGTATAATAGTTAGGGAAGGTTAATTAATAGTTTAATATAATTTAATGTAATTTTAGTATAATAGTTAGGGTAGGTTAATTAATAGTTTAATATAGTTTATTTTAATTCTAAAGGTAAGTTTAAATATATTATAAGATAAGGATGAGGTAATTTTAATGTAAAGTTAGCGGCTTGTTAGGTTTAGGGTTAATATCTTAATTTAAATTATGGCGATGTGGGGGGCTGGCAGTTTAGAGTTTAATAGGTTTAGTAAGTGGTAGTGATGTGGGAGGCCAGGGGTTTAGGGGTTAATGCATTTATTTAGTTGCGGAGGGGTCCGGGAGTGGCGGGATAGGGGTTAATACATATATTTAGTTGCGGAGGGGTTCGGAAGCGGTGGGATAGGGGTTAATACATTTATTTAGTTGCGGAGGGGTCTGGGAGTGGCGGGATAGGGGCTAATACATATATTTAGTTGCGGAGGGGTCCAGGAGCGGTGGGATAGGGGTTAATACATTTATTTAGTTGCGGAGGGGTCCGGGAGTGGCGGGATAGGGGCTAATACATTTATTTAGGTAGCGGCGGAGTCTGGGAGCGGCAAGAAAGAGGTTAATAACTTTATTAAAGTTGCGGTGGGGTCCGAGAGTGGCAGGATAGGGGTTAATACGTTTATTTAGTTGTGGAGGGATCCAGGAGCGGCGGGATAGGGGTTAAACATTTTAGTATAGTGGTGGTGTTTAGTGACAGGGTATAAATAAAGTTGGGAAAAAGCCGAATAGCAGCGAGATCGATGACTGTTAGTTAACAACAGTCCGCTGCTTATCGCCCTGTACTTTTTACCGGCTTTTTTTATAAATATGGAGATCGTATTCAGGTCCGCGGCCGCGATGTTAGGCGAGTGTATTGGTGAGGGCGAATGCAGCACAGTTGACAGCTTGATAATTTGGCCTCAATGTCTCATGATATGAATCAAGGCGCGATCTGAATCTGGATCTCTTTACATCTAGTTATATAATACAAGTCATGTTACATCCTACACATAGTATCCAGGTAAATAAGTCTCTTAACATTTAATTATACCTTTAAAATATTCATAGACACATCTGCCATTCGCTTAAAAAATTCTCAAAGCCTGGACCTAGGGAATATAAACATGCAGAATTGACCCAGAAATCACCTAATACAAACTAGCTGGAATCCTATGCACCCTACCTAAGTGTGTCACTGAGAATGACGCTTAATGGTACTTGAAATATTTTGCCTTTTGATTAGAGATTATCCACTGTACTCAGCCTTATTTTTTATCTTATTTTTCTCTTATTAATGAACTATTAAGCACATCTTACTGACCTGGCACATTGAGATATTATTATGTAATTTAAATATTTGGTTGATTCTTTCTATTTTAACCCTAAGCCTTTGCTCTCTGAACTCCCCTCCTCACCTCCTTTATCTGTGGAAACAAAACACAAACATCCAACCAAACAAACACCAACAACATCAACAACAACAACAACAAAAAAAACAACAAAAAAAAGAGGACCCTGTAATTTTCCTTTCCCTCCCTCTCCCCCCCTCCCTCTCAATCTGCCCAAGAGCTAGGAAATCTGCCTGTTAATAGCGCCATACTAAAATAGTCAGATTTCCTCAATGGGAATATTATTTGTTTCTGCAGTGGTTCAGGAAAGGATACTATCACCTTCAACCATTCAGGTAGTGCAACAGTAGTGTCAAGCCCCAAAAGTTATATCTATACGCAGCCGGGTGAGTGCTAAGTTGGGGCCTGTTTGTGTGGCTGGAGCCTGGGGCCATGCTAAAAGATGTTATGTTTGTTTACTTATAACAGATTTGGCAGAGGGAGTAAACACATTAGTGGCATAAAAGTTTTAGAAATCTAGCACAGAGGGAACTCATGCTTCTTTTAATAATAGCCTGGTCTGTATGACCAGTGCTAAGAGTAGCGATATTTGAAGTGACTTTGTGATAGAATCAGTGCCAGGACATGCAGATGAAGCATTAAAAGGTCATTGATGACATCACTTCCTTGCTTTCTTGTTCCTGACCTGCTCCCCATGTTATGACCCCAGCATATGTATTTAATTACATTTCTGGATTGACCCCTCCTTGTAGCTTGAATTCAGAATTGTGAAACTTGATGCTAACTCCTGTAGCTGTGTTTTGGATTACCCTTTTGCCTACTCCTCTGGCTTTGATACTTGGATTCCTTATGTTTACCTATTCCTCTGCTATTCTGCCATATCTCTGAACTTAGAAACACAATCCTGACAGCTTCCTTGGTGACAAGTTCAGACTATTACTGATTACTGCCTTCAATTCATCTCCTGAAATATTGGTTCCAACCCTTAACCAAGTTTTTTTCCTATTTACCTAAATAGTTAACTATTAATGAATTACACGTCTTCCATATACTAATAATGATACTTTAAAAAAGAAAATGTTCAAAAAAAAAAATGGCTCCTCTTTGACTGCTGGAAAGGGGTAGGGGAACAGAGTGAAAAAAGCTTCTGATTTTAGCAGTTTTTTTTTTTGTAAGGATAAAAATTGATTTGATGTTTCTGAATCACTCCTTCTTCACATAGTTATTTCCAGGGCACAAAAAATGTACGATTAGCTCAGCTGTGATAATGATAAGCTAACACTGTGCATTGCAAACAATTGTGAGCTGGGGTAAGGATCACGTTACTGTTATTTTCATTCAAATAATCATCAAGAAAGGGAGTGTTTTTCGTGTATTATAGTAGGCATATTGGACCCTGTTCCCTTTGCAGCTTTTAACCCCTTAATAACCGAGGACGTGCAGGGTACGTCCTCAGAAAAAAGGCAGTTAATGCCTGAGAACGTACCCTGCACGTCCTCGGTGTGGAAAGCAGCTGGAAGCGATCCTGCTCGCTTCCAGCTGCTTTCCGGTTATTGCAGTGATGCCTCGATATGGAGGCATCCTGCAATAACCTTAGATGGCCATCCGATGCAGAGAGAGACACTCTGTGGCCCTCTCTGCACCGGACATCGATGGCCGGTATCGTTGGTGGGTGGGAGCCGGTGTGGGAGGTGGGTGGCGGCCATCGATGGCCCTGGTCATGTGGAGGGGGGCGGGATCGTGGGCGTGCAAGTCCGGGCGCGCGCGGGGACGCGCGCACATGCACGAGGGGGCGCGCGCGGGGGCGCGCCGGGGCAGGGACCGGGTGGGGACCGCTGCACTACAGAAAAAAATGTGTCCCAAAAATAAAAGTGGGACCAGTAATTGTTTAAAAAAAGCCTTATTCGTTATTTAGGTGGTGGGGGTTGGTCCGTGGGGGGGGGGGGGAGCTACACTACAGAAAAAATAAAAACAATAAAAAAGAAATAAACATTTGATTGTGCAAAATGGGTACTGGCAGACAGCTGCCAGTACCCAAGATGGCCCCCAATAAGGCAGAGGGGGAGGCTTAGAGAGCTGTTTTGGGGGGGATCAGGGAGGTTGGGGGCTAAGGGGGGATCCTAAACACAGCATATGTAAATATGCTTTTTTTTTTTTTCTTTTTAAAAAAAAAAAAATCTTTTAGTTTAGTACTGGCAGACTTTCTGCCAGTACTTAAGATGGCGGGGACAATAGTGGGGTGGGGGAGGGAAGGGAGCTGCTTGGGAGGGATCAGGGGGTGGGATGTGTCAGGTGGGAGGCTGAACTCTACACTAAAGCTAAAATTAACCCTGCAAGCTCCCTACACACTACCTAATTAACCCCTTCACTGCTAGCCATAATACACGTGTGATGCGCAGCAGCATTTAGCGACTTTCTAATTACCAAAAAGCAACGCCAAAGTCATATATGTCTGCTATTTCTGAACAAAGGGCATCCCAGAGAAGCATTTACAACCATTTGTGCCATAATTGCACAAGCTGTTTGTAAATAATTTCAGTGAGAAACCTAAAATTGTGAAAAAATTTACGTTTTTTTTAATTTGATCGCATTTGGCGGTGAAATGGTGGCATGAAATATACCAAAATGGGCCTATATCAATACTTGGGGTTGTCTACTACACTACACTAAAGCTAAAATTAACCCTAGAAGCTCCCTACATGCTCCCTAATTAACCCCTTCACTGCTGGGCATAATACGCGTATTTTGCGCAGGGGCATTTAGCAGCCTTCTAATTACCAAAAAGCAAAGCCAAAGCCATATATGTCTGCTATTTCTGAACAAAGGGGATCCCAGAGAAGCATTTACAACCATTTATGCTATAATTGCATAAGTTGTTTGTAAATAATTTCAGTGAGAAACCTAAAGTTTGTGAAAATATTTGTGAAAAAGTGAAAAAATTTTTTTATTTGATCGCATTTGGCGGTGAAATGGTGGCATGAAATATACCAAAATGGGCCTATATCAATACTTGGGGTTGTCTACTACACTACACTAAAGCTAAAATTAACCCTAGAAGCTCCCTACATGCTCTCTAATTAACCCCTTCACTGCTGGGCATAATACGCGTATTTTGCGCAGGGGCATTTAGCAGCCTTCTAATTACCAAAAAGCAAAGCCAAAGCCATATATGTCTGCTATTTCTGAACAAAGGGGATCCCAGAGAAGCATTTACAACCATTTATGCTATAATTGCATAAGTTGTTTGTAAATAATTTCAGTGAGAAACCTAAAGTTTGTGAAAATATTTGTGAAAAAGTGAATTTTTTTTTTTATTTGATCGCATTTGGCGGTGAAATGGTGGCATGAAATATACCAAAATGGGCCTAGATCAATACTTTGGGATGTCTTCTAAAAAAAAATATGTACATGTCAATGGATATTCAGGGATTCCTGAAAGATATTAGTGTTCCAATGTAACTAGCGCTAATTTTGAAAAAAAGTGGTTTGGAAATAGCAAAGTGCTACTTGTATTTATGGCCCTATAACTTGCAAAAAAAGCAAAGAACATGTAAACATTGGGTATTTCTAAACTCAGGACAAAATTTAGAAACTATTTAGCATGGGTGTTTTTTGGTGGTTGTAGATGTGTAACAGATTTTGGGGGTCAAAGTTAGAAAAAATGTGTTTTTTTCCATTTTTTCCTCATATTTTATAATGTTTTTTATAGTAAATTATAAGATATGATGAAAATTATGGTATCTTTTGAAAGTCAATTTAATGGCGAGAAAAACGGTATATAATATGTGTGGGTACAGTAAATGAGTAAGAGGAAAATTACAGCTAAACACAAACACCGCAAAAATGTAAAAATAGCCTTGGTCCCAAACAGACAGAAAATGGAAAAGTGCTGCGGTCATTAAGGGGTTAAACTAGAAATGAACATGTTTTCCTTAAAAATAGATCATCATGGTTCCATACTCAAATAATTATTCAATAGTCAATGTATTAGCATCTTATATTAACACTTTGCTTATTAAATGACATATATACACAGTATGCATACATATACTTAGTATATATACATAGTTAGCACATATTTGCCTTTAAGAGAAAGTATTTGACACTGTTTTCACTCTGCCGCCTTGTTCACAGACAATGTGCTTATTTTGAAGAAGAAGAGGGGTCACATTCCAATGAGGGGTACTGGTGTGGAAATCTTTCTGTATGAGAGAGGATTTGTGTTTTGTTTTGAAAACACTTGTTAAGTTAACTAACACAATTGCTACAAAATATCGGCAAAATTACAAGTAAATAATGCAAAAAATGAGCAGTATCGCACTCTCCATAGAGCTGCCATTACAAGTTACTGAAAAACCTTCTTTCGTTGTGCGGTATGGTACGTTAAGCTCCATACCGGACAAAACCCAAGGCCTGACTTGATGTGCTTGTGCACATTTTCCCCCCATAGATATCAATGGAGAGTAACACCTGCGATCGCAGAATGGTGATCGCTGTAATGCAATCCCCATTGATGTCTATGGGGAATAGAAAGTTATGTAAAAACCTAACACCCTAACATAAACCCCTAGTCTAAATACCCCTAATCCGCCGCCCCCCAACATCGCTGACACTAAATAAAGTGATTAACCCCTAAACTGCCGCCTGCATCGCTAACAACTAAATAAACCTATTAACCGCCCTCACATCTCTACTACTAAAATAAAACTATTGATCCCTAAACCGCTGACTTTGCATCGCTGACACCTAAATATACCTATTAACCCCTAAACTGCTGCCCCCACATCGCTACTACTAAAAACTATTAACCCCTAAACCGCCGCCTCCCCCATCACTAATACCAAAATAAAGTTATTAACCCCTAAACCACTGACCCCCCACATTGCTACTACTACAATAAACCTATTAACCCCTACGATGTCAGCCCCCCACATCGCTACTAATAAAATAAACCTTTTTGACCCCTAAATCTCCAGCACCCCACATCGCTACTAATAAACCTATTAACCCCTAAACCACCATACCCCCACAACACAAATAACTAATTTAATCACCAAGCCCTCTAACCTAACACCCCCTAAATTAACCTCAATTACATAAAATAAAAAAAATACTAAGTTAAAATTAAAATAAAAAATACTAACATTACTTAAAAAAAAAAGGCCTTTTGTAGGGCATTGCCCCAAAGCGATCAGCTCTTTTACCAAAATAAAGTAAAAGTAACCTTCCCACCTACACAAAACCCCAAAATAAGCAAACCTAACACTAATAAAACCTACACTACCCATTGCCCTTAAAGGGGCATTTGTATGGGCATTCAGCTCTTTTGCAGTCCATTAAAATAAAAAAAATCCCTAATCTAAAAAAAATAAACAACCCCAAAAAATAAAAAAAAGCCTAAGCCTAACCCCAAAATAGGTACTCACCATTCCTTAAGTCCGGTGATGAAGGTCTTCTTCCATCTCTCATCCTATTGGCTGATTTGAATTTTTCAGCCAATAGGAATGCAAGGTACCCCAAATATAAAACGGGTACTTTGCATTCAAGCTTCAGTGTGTGGCATTGATCACATGAAGAGGATCCTCCACACTGGATGGCTCCGCGGCCACACGTCCTACGCCATCGCCCTGGATGAAGATAGAAGAGGTCCCCATGCTGGATGAAGATGTCGCCGCCTGGAAGAAGACCTTCACCACTGGACTTCAGGAATGGTGAGTACCTATTTCAGGGTTAGGCTTAGGCTTTTTTATTTTAGATTAGGGATTTTTTTTATTTTAATGAGCTGCAAAATAACTGATTGCCCTTGTAAGGGCAATGCCCATACAAATGTCCCTTTAGGGGGAATGGGTAGCTTAGTTTTTTTAGTGTTAGGTTTTTTTTATTTTGGGGGGTTGTGTGGGTAGGGGGTTTTCTTTTTAGGGTTTAATTTTTATATTGTTGATCATTTGGTTTATTACTTTCTGTAATTTTAGATTTTTTTATTTTTGTAATTTTACATTTATTTATTTTAATTTAATCTTAGTTTTTTTTAAGTAATGTTAGGATTTTTTATTTTAATTTTAACTTAGTATTTTTTTTAATGTAATTGGGGTTAATTTAGGGGGTGCTAGATTAGGGGGCTTAATGATTAAATTGGTTATTTGTGTTGTGGGGGGATGGCGGATTAGGTGTTAATAGTTTAATTAGGTTTATTGCGTTGTGGGGGATGGCGGTTTAGGGGTTAATAGGTTCATTTTAGTAGTAGCGATGAGGTGGGCTGGTGGTTTAAGGGTTAATAGGTTTATTTAGTGTTGGCGATGTGGGGGGTCGGCGGTTTAGGGCTTAATAGGTTTATTTTGTGTTGGTGATGTGGGGTGTCGGCGGTTTAGGGTTTAATAGTTTTATTTAGTGTTGGTTATGTGGGTGGGCGGCGGTTTAGGGGTTAATAAGTAGTTTATAGGTGTTAGTGTACTTTGTAACATTTTAGTTATGAGTTTCGTGAAACATTTTTGTTTCACAAAATCCATAACTACTGGTCTCAGATAGCGGAATGGAATGTGGCGGTATAGACTATAACGCTAGCGTTATAGCCGGATCGCACAACCTGTAATACGGGTCAAAGATAATCCTGCACACAAAAGCCATTTTTTGAGTGCGAAATGGAGAGTTGCATTAAGGCTAGAAACGCTAGTGGTATAGCTGTACCGCCACAACTTGAAATATGTGAGACCTGCATATTCTGCGCGCAATGGCCATTTTTTCAGCGGTATAGCCGTAGCCTGTAATTTTGCTGCAAGTTTGACATAGCATTAAATAAGCCTGTTACACTAACAGTTAATTAGACTTGCTAACAGGGGTGGATTAGCTTGGAGTGTTAATCCTTTAAAAGGATCTAGGTGGGGAAAAGATTTTGTTATAAAATGTTTTTGTTGCAATGAACTGGGTCATAAAGGGAAATACATACTGTCCCTTAATAGATGACCCAATGCAATGCAACATGGGTAATACTGATGGAAAAAAATCCATGCATGTGAATCTGCTTATACAAATTGTTGTCAAAATCCTCAGATATGTTATGTGATTGTGAATGGTAAAAAGGTAAAAGCATTATTAGATTCAGGTAGTATAGCTACACTGGTAGCGAAATTCATTGTGCCTTAATCAGGAATTGATAGATTTAATAAAATCGGTATTATTTGTGTTCATGGGGACAAACGTGAATATCCCACAGCAATGGTTGACATTGAAAGTCCCTTTGGTTCTATAAATTATAGCATTAGTGTGGTAAATAATCTAGCCTATGAAATAGTATTGGAAGTGATTTTCCTCATTTTGCAGAACCTTTCTTGGGGGTGATGTTTGTTCTGAAATTGTATTCCTTTTTACGAACTAAAGTGTGAGGAACAAAATTCGCAGGCAACAGAAATATTGCACCATGTGCCTGTTTTAGTGGGAGAAGGTATAGAACAAAGTAGTGAGGAAACAGGTGGCAGTCAGAGACAAGACAGTAGAATACCAGAGCTAGATGTCTGTCCTGTTAACTTTAGAAAAGCACAATGGGAAGACCCCATTCTAGCAGAAGCTAGAAAAAATATTCAGGTTGCTAATGACACTCCTGTGCAGCCAGATAGGGTTCTTTCTCATCCTTATTTTGAGGTTGTAAATTATTTGATTTACAGAATTGAAAATAAGGGCACTGATGTATTAAAACAGCTGCCAGTTCCACAACCTTTCAGATACACAATGATGAATCTTGCACATAGCCACATACTTGGAAGACATTTAGGTATTGATAAAACAAGAGAAATAGTCCTACAAAGGTTTTCTTGGCCTTGGATTTTTTCTTCAATATCTGATTATTGCTCATCTTGCCCTGAGTGTCATCGTACAGCGCCTTACCATTACCTATAATGGAGGTGCCATTTGAGAATTGCCATGGACTTGGTAGGTCAGTTTGTAAAGTCAGCAAGGGGGCACCAATATATACTCGTAATTTAAGACAATGGGGCATATTTATCAAGCTCTGTATGGAGCATGAAGTCCTGTGTTTATGGCGAGCCTTCAGGCTTCCCAGAAACACAAGTTATGAAGCAGCGGTCTAAACACTGCTGCTCCATAACCTGTCCGCCTGCTCTGAGATAGCACAGAGATCGCCGGAAATCAACCTGATCCAATACAATCGGGTTAATTGACACCCCCTGCTGGCGGCTGATTGGCCGAGAATCTGCAGGGGGCGGCGTTGCACCAGCAGTTCACAAGAACTGCTGGTGCAATGATAAATGCCGACAGCGTATGCTGTCGACATTTATCGATGTGCAGCAGACATGATCCGCAATATCGGATCATGTCCGATCGCACATTAATAAATAGGCCCCTTTGCCACAAATTACCCAGAACAGTACCATTATGTAATACATCTGCTAAGTGAATAGTAAAAGAACAAACGCTAATGTTTTGCAGGATGGGCATTCCTAAAGAAAAATTTGACTAACCAGGGTACTTCTTTTATGTGAAAGGTTATGAAAGAATAATGAATGCTTCTCCAGATTAAATATCTTAAAACATCTGTTTACCATGCCCCAGACTGACAGTCTAGTAGAATGATTCAATAAAACCCTAAAAAGTATGCTAGGGAAAGTGATTGATAAGGATGGAAAAAAATAGGATTGTTTGTTGCCTTATTTTTATGTTCTCAAAATGAAAAATGCCACAAGCAGCCACTGGTTTTTCCTTTTTTGAGCTTTTAAATGCACAACATCTTTGAAGACTACAAGGTATAGTCAAAGAATCTTGGGAACAAGAATCGAACCCATGCACATAGGCCAAATGCAGGAGAGAATGGCAGCTGTTAATCCCATAGTAAAGGATAAAGCACATGAGGCCCAGAATATTAGCTATAACCTGAATGTTAGAAAGAGTTTTTCAGCTAGGAGACAGTGTATTGTTTTTTGTTCCTACAGTAGAGAACAAATTTCTTGCTTCTTTGGATGGCAAGTAAGGGCTAGATTATGAGTGGAGCTCTAGCACTACTGCTCGCACGTTAACTTCACTTACTTACTTAATTAGAACATATTCCCTTATGTGAAGAACATTGGAATGTTAAATATTTACAGTACATACACAGTTAAACACTTTATAAAATATGAATATTGCACCAATATGTAAAAATAAAAAAGCACCAGCTGAAGGGGATATAGATTGCTATGGACAAGACACCTCCTATAAAAAGTCAATTATGGGTGTCTTGGTGCATGGAGGTTTATATCTAATAAATAGATTCACAAAAGAAAAACAAAGTAAACTTTACCCTGCAACCCCATATTAAGCAAACCAAATACAGTTCTAGGATTACACCTCCTTCTCAAAATATAAAACGGCAAAGATAAATTAAGCATAAATAATAATGAATTTATTAGGGCACATTCAAAATACAATGAACTGAGCCTATAACAGGAATCCCTGTATTAAGAACATCAAATGTCCAAACGGATATTGGTTCGCTTCCAAACCATTCAGTTTGTCGGAAAATCCCCACTCTATAGGCAAATGATAAGGGGTCCTGTTATAGGCTCAGTTCATTGTATTTTGTATGTGCCATAATAAATGCATATTTATTTATGCTTATTTTATCTTTAGTGTGTTATATTTTTAGAAGGAGGTGTGTCTTGGAACTATATTTGGTTTGCTTATAAGGTTCACTTTGTTTTTCCTTTGTCAATATATATATATATATATAAAATCAATGTAAATATTTGCATAGGAAATTAGCACATCTAGGCAAGTATCCCCGCTTGCTTTTCCCCAGAAATTCTTAATATACAATGTTACCAATGCACAAGACAATTGTGGGTAAGATATGCAAATTAGATATGCAAATTCTCAGTTTTTTTGCTTCAAAATACTGTTTTGACACAGCGATCCTTTTAACAGGATTATTACAGCAAACCAGAAATCGTTCACTAGACAAGCCTGTTTCGTTCTTTTTGGAACTCATCAGTAGGAGATAGATTTCTGGTTGCTGCATTGGTAAAGCTATTTTCATGGTTAAACCAAAATTCATTAAAATTATGGGGGGAGATAAAAAACTGAAATTAAAATCCTCCATGT
This sequence comes from Bombina bombina, assembly GCF_027579735.1. Taxonomy (NCBI): domain Eukaryota; kingdom Metazoa; phylum Chordata; class Amphibia; order Anura; family Bombinatoridae; genus Bombina; species Bombina bombina. The sequence continues at coordinate 315,003,031 of NC_069503.1, read as the reverse complement.
CTCAAAATAAAATCAATGTAAATATTTGCATAGGAAATTAGCACATCTAGGCAAGTATCCCCGCTTGCTTTTCCCCAGAAATTCTTAATATACAATGTTACCAATGCACAAGAGAATTGTGGGTATGATATGCAAATTAGATATGCAAATTCTCAGTTGTTTTGCTTCAAAATACTGTTTTGACACAGCGATCCTTTTAACAGGATTATTACAGCAAACCAGAAATCACTCACTAGACAAGCCTATTTCATTCTTTTTGGAACTCATCAGTAGGAGATAGATTTCTGGTTGCTGCATTGGTAAAGCTATTTTCATGGTTAAACCAAAATTCATTAAAATTATGGGAGAGATAAAAAACTGAAATTAAAATCCTCCATGTCTCAAAATAAAATCAATGTAAATATTTGCATAGGAAATTAGCACATCTAGGCAAGTATCCCTGCTTGCTTTTCCCCAGAAATTCTTAATATACAATGTTACCAATGCACAAGAGAATTGTGGGTAAGATATGCAATTTTGAATTTTGAAGCAAAAAAACTGAGAATTTGCATATCTAATTTGCATATCTTACCCACTATTCTCTTGTGCATTGGTAACATTGTATATTAAGAATTTCTGGGGAAATGCAAGCGGGGATACTTGCCTAGATGTGCTAATGAGATTTCATGTATGGGAGCTTAAAGCCACAAAGACTTTGGTGTAAGTAAGACAAGGCACCTTATTTGTTGAAACTCTTTGCATACTGGTGACAATGCTCTTTTACTGTTTCAGGGAATTTGTCATACTTTTGAAAAATCCTGTTGGACACCGGTATATTTGATGGACTCTTGATTTATTTGAAAAATTACTTTATTAATGTATCAAATGTTTCTTTTGTGTATTTTAAACATGTTTTATTGTATGGAGTGATTTTATGTTGTTTTGATATTAAATACTAATTTTGGTACATTTTGAGTTTAGATACATTGATTAAAGAGATATGGGGTAGATTTATCAATGTGCAGGTGGATATGATCCGCTGTAGTGGATCATGTCCACCGCACATCGATAAATGCCGGCAGCATACGCTGGCGGCATTTATCATTGCACAAGCATTTCTAGTGAAATGCTTGTGCAATTCCGCCCCCTACAGCTTTGCACTAGCAGGGGGTGTCAATCAACCCGATTGTACATGATCAGGCTGATTGCTGTCCGCCGCCTCAGAGTCTTATGACCGCTGCTTCCTAACTTAAATTTCCAGCAAGCTGGAAAGTACGGGGGTAGATAGCAGCATCCACTGCTTGGTAAATCTACCCCATGGTGTGTTTTAGAATAATCTTTTAAATAAACACAATGCATCCTGGGCCCTGTGGTTTCTAGTTATGCCTCTGCGCAATGCCATACCAACAGTGAAGCATGATGGTGGTAGCATCATGCTGTGGGGAATTGGAGTTCAGTGGCAGAAACTGGGGAACTGGTCAGAGTTGAGGGAAAGATGAATGCAGCAAAATACAGAGATATCCTTAAAGGGACACTCAAGTCAAAATTAAACTTTGATTATTTTGATAGAGCATGCAATTTTAAACAACTTTCCAATTTACTTCCATTAACAAAATGTGCACATTATTTTTATATTTAAACTTTTTGAGTCACCAGCTCCTACTGAACATGTGCAAGAATTCACAGAATAGGCGTGTATGCTTTTGTGATTGGCTGATGGCTTTCACATAGTACAAGAGGAGTGGAAGAAGACATAACTTTAAAATTGTCATTAAAAAAATCTACTACTCATTTGGAGTTCAGACTAAGGGGCCTAATTATGAAGCTCCGAATGGAGCTTGATGCCATCTGTGTAGTGTGTGTGTATTATAGACAAAAAGTGCATAGTTGGACTGATGATTATAATTGAGAATAACAGTTATGTAAAGTGTATAGCCTCCAAAAATTCAGGCCAATCACTCCAAATAATTAATGATATCGTACCTAGAATTCAGGCCATCTGAATATCTTGTCTTTAATTTGAACATCCATAAAATCTCCTTCTTGGCCAGGAGTTTGTCCACATCACCTCCCCTGTTAGGAGTTTTAACTTGTTCAATGGCACACCACTTCATTGTGTTTAGATTGCCATTGTGATTCTCAGAAAAGTGTTTTATCAGGGGGGTGGAGGATTTACCCCTGCCAAGGGTGGAAAGATGTTCCCTCATCCTAGACTTTATGTCCCTGGAGGTAAGACCAATATATTGAATCTGTCACTGTACGCATTTGATCATGTAGATTACATTTTTCAACATACAATTCATCAGTGTCTTTATTTGGAAAACTTCCCTGGTTACACAAGAATTGAACTCTTTCGTTCTGTCCAAGTATTCACAAGGTTTGCATTTATTGTGCCCACAGCCGTACATGCCAGTACTCCTTAGCCAAGTACTATCAGTAGGTAAATCCTGCCTCAGTTGTGTTGGGGATAGGATGGTACCTAGAGTGGGGCTCTTTCTAGAGCTGAATCTGATCCCTAAGCCTATTAGTTTTTCATCCGCTGCTAGGATGGGGAAATGTGTCTTTATTAATTGAACTGTGGATACTGTGCACTATAGCTGGTAATGAAATTCACACCTTTAAACTTTTGCTGGGATTTATTAGCACATTTCAAAAGGGATGTTCTCTGTTTTTTATTAATTTGTTTCCTGGCCTTAGTGATAATGTTCCTGTGATAGCCCCTTTCTCTTAACCTTAGTTCCAATTCATCTGCTTGTTGTTTATACTCTTCAGGATTAGAGCAGTTTCTCTTTAGGCGAATGAATTCACCTTTAGCCACTGCAGCTGGTGTATGTTTTGGGTGACAACTCTTCCCATGTAAGAGGGAATTCCTTGTAATTGGTTTTCTGTAAGTTTTAGTCACTATTTTGCCATCTCCCAGACCTGTGAGGGTAAGATCAAGATAGTTAATAGTGGAAGACTGTACCTCATATGTGAAGCTTAAGCCAATTTGGTTATGGTTAAGAATATTAATAAACCTCAGAATATCCACCTGTGACCCTTTCCATATAAACAGCAGTTTGTCTATGTATCTCCTGTACATTAAATTATCCTTTTTGTAGGGGTTTCTATATGTGGAAAAATTCCCACCAACCCAGGAATAAGTTGGCGTATGATGAGGCAAATTTAGCTCCCATTGCTGTTCCACATCTCTGGAGATAGAAAACCCCCTAGAACTGAAAAAAAAATGTGGGTTAACAAAAACTTAGTTACCCTTAGGATGTATTGCTGGAAATCTGTAGTATAATCAGTAAAGTATTAGAGAACAAAAGCCCACCGCCTTTACACCTTCCTCATGAGGTATAGAGGAGTAAAAGGATACTGCATCCACAGTTACCCAGCTATACGATTCCTGCCAGTGTTGGTTCTCCAGGATATTCAGAATATGTTTTGTGTCTTTAACATATGATTGCAGAGACACAACTAGGGGCTGTAAAATAGAATCTAGCCACTGGGACAGGTGCTCGGTTAGAGAACCTATTCCATTTACTATTGGTCGTCCTTTGACCTCAGCAAGTGACTTGTGTGTTTTGGGTAAATGGTGGAAGAGGGGATTCTGGGATTTTGTACTATGATATAATTTGCTGTATTCACATCTATAAACCCCTCTTCCATACCATCATCCAAAATTTGTAAAAGTTCATAACTAAAGTCCTTGGTAGGATTTCTAGTTAACACAAGATAATTGTCCTTGTTGCTGAGTTGTCTATGTGCCTCCTTAATATATTCTATTCTGTCAAGGACAACCACTGTACCACCCTTGTCTGAATTTTTGATGACTATTTCTTTGTTGGCCTGAAGGATTCTGATAGCCAATTTTTCTTTACTTGTTAGGTTAGAGGCCACAGGGTTATGGGCTGCTTCCAGTTTCATCAGGTCTTTCTCTATTCTATTAAAAAAAGTTTCGAAAATGTTACCCCTGCTGTGAATTGGGTAAAATTTAGATGTTGGCCTAAGAGAAGATCCTTTACCAATATGCCCTTGTTCACCCCCTGCCTCTGTGGCTAATTCTTGTAGGGCAACCACATCACAAGATTCCTTAAAGGATAGCCTGTCTGTCTCACCAATTTGGGAATCCACAATAGTGGACAAATTAGGACATTCTGTGATGTCACCGTCTGAGAAATGTTTTTTCAATGTAATATTTCTAACCAGATGGTTTACATCCACAATGGTTTGGATGACATTAAAGTCAACTGTTTTGAGAAAGATAGGCCATACCCCAAGACTCTAAATTGTTCCTCTGTTAAAGGAAAATGTGATGAGTTGATTACATTCCCTACTTGTATTTGGAATTGGTTTTGGTTCCCCGGAGTTGGTATCTGTCCTGCCCCTCTACCTGTTGTATATTGGGTGCTGGTGGGCCTGGGTCCAATGGAAAAACCTGATCTAAAACTGAGACATTTGTGTCACCTTTAGCCATACTAGTAGGAACATATCTATTGGACTCTACAGTGCCCTTAGGTCTGACTACCTGGGGTGTTTCCACTTCATGTGGTTGTATGGTGTTCTGTTTATTTTTCTACAGAAAGGGTGATGGATTCATGGAATAAACTTCCAATAGAAGTGGTAAACATAGAGACTGTAAAATAATTAACCCATGAGTGCTAACAATGGCTCTGAGCCGTTGCAGAGTTTTCCACTCTGGTGTTAACGACGGCTCAGAGCCGTTGCTAGCACTCTCCCACCTTGAGGGAGATCTGGGTGCTCCCACCCGCTCCTACCCTCGGACGCTAACAGTTTGGTAGTAGCTTTATATATAAGCAGGGACGAGATATGAAAATCAAATTGGAGACATTTTATAGGGTCTAGCACCCTGCATATGAATCTGCTGCCCCCACGTAACATTGAGCATATACACAACATATTTAGCAACTACACAGTGTTTATTATTTGGTCTGCTGTTTTCTCAGTGTGCATCTTATGGCTCCAGTAGATTATCCTGATGGGATGTTCCTGCTTAGTGACTGACTTCATTTAGTTTGTCATTTGTTACCCTTGCCTGCTTTGCTTTCATCTTGTCCCCCTCTCCGTTTTCTCTCACACGAGCTGTCCCTGCAGTGAGCTGTGCAGGATGGAGGGAGGGAGGGACAGACTCTGCTTTTGCCCTATCTTTGCCCAGTATCCACTCAGCACCTTGCGCTGCGGGCAGAATGGCCATGGGATGCAGCCTTGAGGAATTGGAAAGGTCAGTAATTTTTCACATTTTTTAGTATAATAGGCGCATTGCACATGCGCTAAAGCAGGGTACGAGGAGTATTGAAAAGTTACTGCGATTACAAGAAGATGATGATGTAGATAATGACAAAACAGGGGAGGGGAGAAACGGACATTTTCAAATGGATGTGGTGCGAACAGTAAGTGCTTTTACTTGCAAACGCTATAGATCACAAAACTGGGATACATTTGTAAATAATGATCGATTGAAACTTTATATATATATATCACTTAGAAGAATTTTTGGGTTGCCTGTCCCTTTAAAGGAATATTTAACCCATTTTTTTTTCTTTCGTGATTCAGATAGAGCATGCAATTTTAAGCACATTTCTAAATTATTCTTATTATCGATTTTTCAGTCGTTCACTATGTATCTTTATTTTAAAAAGTAGGAATGTAAGCTTTTAAGCTGACTCATTTTTGGTTCAGCACCCTGGCTAGTGTTTGCTGATTGTTGGCTATATTTAGCCACCAATAAGAAAGCGCAACCCAGGTTCTGAACCAAAAATGGGCAGGCTCCTGAGCATACATGATAATAGGAGTAAGTTAGAAAGTTGCTTAAAATTGCATGCTCTATCTGAATCATGAAAGTTTACAAACCTTAGATGTAATAAACTCTCTGCTGTACAGCCTGATTTTATAGTGGAATCTATGTTCTGTGATTGCTTCAGTTACTTGACCTATATAGACCAATCCCTGTCCATCTAGTAGTCATGCAATTATTCTTCACTGATAAACAATGTAACAAGTTTCTTATGTTACATCAAGTGCTGTGGATTACAAAGCACATGAAGGATGTAAATAATGTTTCTAAGTGTTGTATCATTATTTTACTTGTACTCATGTGTCCACTTCTTTTGATTTTTATCTGATTCCTTTTAGGTATGGTAATCTGAGTCAATATTTCAGCAATTCTGGAACACGGATATTCCTCCTTCTGTGTCCTTTGTTGCTTCACAACTCCTTTCCACAAATATGATTTTGTTTAATAATAAATAGACATGGTGGGTGTTAGTCTGACAATTCTGGTAAGATGGAATACACCATCCGTATGTAATGCTCGTGGAATATTCCGCTATCAGACCAAACTTGGCCAGTAGTCTTCTTATCCCGGCATCAAGTGGAATGATAGGAAATATCCCAGAGCAGAGAGATAGTTTGTAAAATGAGGTAAGCAGGACTCACAGCAGGCAGGGCAGTACTCAGCGGTAACAGGAAGATAATTCACAAGTATGGCAGTTTAGGGGTAAACCAATAGAAGGACCGGGAACAGGCTGGAGTCAGCAACAAAAGGATATCCAGCAGTATAACAGTTCAGGGGTAAACCAATAGAAGGATCGGGAACAGGCAGGAGTAAGCAACAAAAGGATATCCAGCAGTTCAGGGGTTAAGCAAGTAGAGTAGTCAAACAAGCAGAGTTCCGTATCAGTATAGAAATCCAGTAGTTCAGGGGTTAAGGCAAGCAGAGTAGTCAAACAGGCAGAGTTCTTCAACAGAGTATCAATATAGCAATCCAGTAAACAGAAATACAGCACCCAGGAGAACACAAAGTAACACCTATACTTGGGCACAGGTGAGAGAGACTGAGGCACTTACATAGGGATGACAGGGTAGGTGGTGATGATGTCATCACCGTGCTGCAGTTACACTGCCGCATCCTTAGCAACAGGAGGACTGCCTGCGTCCATGGTAATGGCCACAGCAGAGCAGAGGAGCAATGTGACAGAGCACCTTTCTCGAAGGGTACCTCCGGGACCCTACATAGTCTTGGTGGGATGTGCAGCATGAAATCTTTAGACCAAAGAAGGAGCATGCATATCATGGACAGGAACCCAGGAACGATCTGCCACAGAGTAACCCTTCCAGTGTACAAGGAACTGTAGTTGCCTGTGCCTGTATCTGGAGTCCAGGATCTTAGCAACCTCATAGTCAGGGTCATCATGAATCAAGAGCAGAGGAGGAGGTGGTCGGAGCTGAATATATCTGTTCTTGATGTAAGGCTAGAGTAATGAGATGTGAAAGACTGGGTATATGTGCAGGGTTCTGGGTAAGGCCACTTTGTAGGCAACAGGAGACAGTCTTTTAAGGACCTTTTAGGGGCCAATAAACCTAGGCCCTAATTTGTGACTGGATTGATGTAGACGTATATGTTGGGTAGAGACCCAAACATGTTCACCTACCAAAAAGGCACGAACAGAAGCTCTATGATGATCAGCAAACCTCTTGTATCTGGAGCCAGCTGAACGTAACTGAGAGCAAATACGTTGCCAATGAGTAGTGAGGTTAGTAATGTGTCGGTCTGCAGCAGGAACCCCTGTGGACTGAGCAGAAAGAGGAAAGACACAAGGTTGGTAAACAGCTGCGGCTTGAAATAGAGAACATCACAGAGAAGCTCAGCTAGGGGATGTTCCTGCTTAGTGACTGACTTCATATAGTTTGTCATTTGTTACCCTTGCCTGCTTTGCTTTCATCTTGTCCCCCTCTCCGTTTTCTCTCACACGAGCTGTCCCTGCAGTGAGCTGTGCAGGATGGAGGGAGGGAGGGACAGACTCTGCTTTTGCCCTATCTTTGCCCAGTATCCACTCAGCACCTTGCGCTGCGGGCAGAATGGCCATGGGATGCAGCCTTGATGAATTGGAAAGGTCAGTAATTTTTCACATTTTTTAGTATAATAGGCGCATTGCACATGCGCTAAAGCAGGGTACGAGGAGTATTGAAAAGTTACTGCGATTACAAGAAGATGATGATGTAGATAATGACAAAACAGGGGAGGGGAGAAACGGACATTTTCAAATGGATGTGGTGCGAACAGTAAGTGCTTTTACTTGCAAACGCTATAGATCACAAAACTGGGATACATTTGTAAATAATGATCGATTGAAACATGGGCAGGCTCCTGAGCATACATGATAATAGGAGTAAGTTAGAAAGTTGCTTAAAATTGCATGCTCTATCTGAATCATGAAAGTTTACAAACCTTAGATGTAATAAACTCTCTGCTGTACAGCCTGATTTTATAGTGGAATCTATGTTCTGTGATTGCTTCAGTTACTTGACCTATATAGACCAATCCCTGTCCATCTAGTAGTCATGCAATTATTCTTCACTGATAAACAATGTAACAAGTTTCTTATGTTACATCAAGTGCTGTGGATTACAAAGCACATGAAGGATGTAAATAATGTTTCTAAGTGTTGTATCATTATTTTACTTGTACTCATGTGTCCACTTCTTTTGATTTTTATCTGATTCCTTTTAGGTATGGTAATCTGAGTCAATATTTCAGCAATTCTGGAACACGGATATTCCTCCTTCTGTGTCCTTTGTTGCTTCACAACTCCTTTCCACAAATATGATTTTGTTTAATAATAAATAGACATGGTGGGTGTTAGTCTTATTGGCAGCACAAGCTGTGCAGGAAATAGGCCACAGCAGCATCTTGAGAAAGGTCTATACGAGGCTGAAATGTGTTGAAGTTAGTTAGATGCTGGAGGTTCAGGACAGAACAGCTTGGGTGTGGAGCTACAGGAGGCTAGAAAACCGTCACAGCCAAAGTAACAGGCTTACCATGTGTAACTTCAGCACACATTGATTACTGTTGGGAGTCCTGTATATCACTTTTAACACAGACTAAACTTGAACAGAGACTAAGCATGGAGTTCACATATAAATAAGCCATGTCAGTATGTTTCTAATTTGATGATAAAATGACGGATGATATAAGCCGGAGTGGAATCAGCTAAGAAGGAACTGTGAATACGGTGTCACGCTGCTCCTCTGCTCTGCTGTGGCTGTTGCCATGGATGCAGGCAGTCCTCCTGTTGCTAGGGATGCAGAAGTGTAACTGCAGCATGGTGATGACATCATCACTGCCCGCTCTGTCTTCCCTATGTAAGTGCCTCAGTCTCTCTCACCTGTGCCCAAGTATAGGTGTTACTTTGTTTTCTCCTAGGTGCTGTATTTCTGTTTACTGGATTGCTATATTAATACTCCATTGATGAACTCTACCTGTTTGACTACTCTGCTTGCCTTAACCCCTGAACTACTGGATTGCTATACTGATACTGAACTCTGCTTGTTTGACTATTCTGCTTGCCTTAACCCCTGAACTACTGGATTGCTATACTGATCCTGAACTCTGCAGAGTTCAGGATCAGTAGAGAACATCACAGAGAAGCTCAGCTAGGGGCAAGAATTCAGACCAGTTGGTATGGAGAGAATTAACAAAAGTTCTGAGATAGCCATCGAGATCTTGATTTACTCTCTCATTAGTCTGAGGATGGTAGCCGGATGAAAAGGAAACAGTGGTTCCAATCAATTTGCAAAAGGCTCTCCAAAAGGTAGAGATGAATTGTGGACCTCTGTTGGAAACAATATTCACGGGAATGCCATGAAGTCATACCACATGTAACAGAAAAAGATATAACTCTTGGGCAGATGGCAGTTTCTTTAAGGGTACAAAATGAGCCAGTCTGGAAAATCAATCAACCACAACCCAGATAACCATAAGATAGTTAGAAGGAGAGAGGTCCACAATAAAATCCATTGTTATGTGTGTCCAAGGTTGTTTGGGAATGGACAACGGTTGGAGTAAGCCAGGAGGCAAGAATCGGGGAGTCTTATTGGCAGCACAAGTCGTGCAGGCTTTCACTTAATCCTGAGCATCAGTCTTCATGGTAGGCCACCATACATGCTTGGAAAGAAGCTTAAAAGTTCTTGTTAAACTAGGATGTCCTGAAAGTTTACTATCATGAGCCCAGGATAGCACAGGGGTGCGTAGGTTCCGAGGTACAAAGAAGATATTGGGAGCTGTGGGGGCTTCAGGAGGCTTTCCAGACTGGCCACATTGCAGTCTTTGACGAAGAGAAGTGCTAAGTTGAGCAACCACACAGGAGGGGGTATAATGTGTTCAATAGGAGCTTCAGAGGAATCACTAGAGTGAGGAAACTAACGGGAAAGGGCATCAGCCTTTTTATTCTTGGTCCCAGGAAGATAAGAGAACACAAAGATAAAACAGAAAAAGAACAAGGCCCACCTTGCCTGTCGAGGATTGAGTCTAGGTGGTCAGTGAGAATCTGAATGGGATTGGCGGTACCCTCTAGCCAATGACGCCATTCAATTAGAGTCATATTAATGGCTAAGAGTTCACGATTACCCACAACATAGTTCTTCTCTGCAGGAGTAAAGCGCTTGGAGAAAAAGGCTACAGGGTGCAACTTGGAGGATAAAGGATGCCTTTGGGTTAGGACTGTTCCAGCTCCAATCTCAAAGGCGTCAACTTCTAAAGTGAACTGCAGGTCAGGATCAGGATGGCGGAGCACAGGAGCAGAACAAAAGGCCCTTTTTCAGGTGAGAGAAGGCATCCACAGCTTCAAAGGCCAGTTTTTGCAGTCTCTGTTCCATTTAGTTAACTCAGTGAGGGGAGCAACTATTTGGGAGAAGTTTTTTTATAAACTTTCAGTAATAATTAGAGAACCCCAAGAACCTCTGTAGTTCCTTTAATGAGGTGGGTTGAGGCCATTCCAGGACTGTGGTGAGCTTAGAAGGATCCATGGCAAAACCCTCCTTTGAGATAACATAGCCAAGGAACTGGATCTGAACTTGATCAAATTCACATTTCTCTAATTTGGCTACCAGGGAATTGTCTCTGAGGCGAAGTACCTGTCTCACATGTTCATGATGCTCCTCAAGGGTAGAGGAGAAAATAAGGATGTCATCCAGATAGACGATGACAGTGCGTTTCAGGAGGTCACAGAAGACATCGTTGACAAATGCCTGGAAGACAGCAGGGACATTACACAGCCCAAAAGGCATTACAAGGTATTCGTAATGCCCTGATATTGTGTTAAAGGCAGTCTTCCATTCATGCCCTGGGAATATACAAACAAGATTGTATTCCCCATTTAGATCCAACTTAGTGAAGTAGCGAGCATTCTGGAGTGAATCATAAAGTTCAGTGATTAATGGAATAGGATAGAGATTATTGATATTGATGTTGTTAATGGCTCTGTAGTCAATACAGGGTCTGAGCCCACCATCCTTCTTACTGACAAAAAAGAAGGTAAATCTTGCAGTCGTAAGCACATCAGCTGCTTTCTTTTCAAACACATCAGTAAAATCCTTGTAAATTGATGGAAGGCTTGAAGGGCTCTGTAGGCTGGCAATGGGGATGTGGCATAATGGAGTAACTTTATCCAGACTGGAGTAGAAGCAGGGTGTACCCCAGGAGGCCAACCTTCCATCAGTCCAGTCGAACTGTGGATTGGGTATACGGAGCCAAGGAAGACCAAGGATTACTGGTTGTGCTGGAGAATGAATGACATTGAATTGCAACTGTTAGGTATGAAGGACTCCCACAGTCATGGTTAGGGGTACTGATTCGAAATGGATTAAATCTGATCCAGGTTAAGGCAAGTAGAGTAGTTAAACAAGCAGAGTTCAGTATCAGTATAGCAATCCAGTAGTTCAGGGGTTAAGGCAAGCAGAGTAGTCAAACACGCAGAGTTCAGTATCAGTATAGCAATCCAGTAGTTCAGGGGTTAAGGCAAGCAGAGTAGTCAAACAGGTAGAGTTCATCAACGGAGTATTAATATAGCAATCCTGTAAACAGAAATACAGCACCCAGGAGAAAACAAAGTAACACCTATACTTGGGCACAGGTGAGAGAGACTGAGGCACTTACATAGGGAAGACAGGGCGGGCAGTGATGATGTCATCACCGTGCTGCAGTTACACTTCCGCATCCCTAGCAACAGGAGGACTGCCTGCATCCGTGGCAACCGCCACAGCAGAGCAGAGGAGCAGCGTGACACTGTATTCACAGTTCCTTCTTAGCTGATTCCACTCCGGCTTATATCATCCGTCGTTTTCTCACCAAATTAGAAACATACTGACATGGCTTATTCGTATGTGAACTCCAAGCTTAGTCTCTGTTCAAGTTTAGTCTGTGTTAAAAGTGATATACAGGACTCCCAACAGTAATCAATGTGTGCTGAAGTTACACTGGGTAAGCCTGTGACTTTGGCTGTGACGGTTTTCTAGCCTCCTGTAGCTCCACACCCAAGCTGTTCTGTCCTGAACCTCCAGCATCTAACTAACTTCAACACATTTCAGCCTCGTATAGGCCTTTCTCAAGATGCTGCTGTGGCCTATTTCCTGCTTATTTAAAGCAGATTTTTTTTTTATACATTGGGGTGTTAGTCTTATGTCACCTTCTTATCTATTGCTGGCATTGGGCTAGATTATGAGTGTAGCACTATATTGCTCCCTCCTGTGTGCAAACTGCACTCAACTTCAGCTTATTGAGTGCATCGAATACCGCACATATTAAAAGTTGAAAGTAAAAAGTCGAAGTTACAATATGGTGATTGCTTTAACAGATTCTCAGAGACGTCAATGAAGCGTAAAAAGTAAAAAACAAAACAAAAAGAAAACCCCTAACACCCATCAAGTCTCATTCAAATTGTCTCAAGTGTATTAACCTGACATGAAATATTAATATTTCATATTCCAATTTTCTTGACATAGTAAACTATGTTTTTGGTATACATAAATAAATATATATATAGGAATATCTATTTAAAAATACATAGAACATATTCCCCTATGTGAAGAACATTGGAATGTAAAATATTTACAGTACAAACACAGTTAAACACTTCTTTTAAATATAAATATGGCATACTACTGCAAAGGGCTCCAACACACTTATATATATATGTCTATATATTTATATCCCTATTTAATTGCCTTAGTCCTTTATGCCTTTGCCCCTGTGTTGTCTCTGACTTCTCTGTGAGTTCCTGACTATGGGGCATATTTATCAAAATACAAGCGGACATGATACGATGTAGCATATCATGTCCGCTGCACATCGATAAATGCCGACAGCATACGCTGTCGGCATTTATCATTGCACAAGCAGTTCACCAGAACTGCTTGTGGATTACCGCCCCTGCAGATTTACAGTCAATCGGCCGCTAGCAGGGGGTGTCAATCAACCCAATCGTATTCGATCAGGTTGATTTGTGTCCGCCACCTCAGAGCAGGCAGACAAGTTATGGAGCTTGATAATTCGGCCCCTATGTGTATAACCTGGCTTGTTTGACGTCCCTTCTGGTTCTTGATCCCTGGCTTGTTCCTGACTTTGCTGATCTTTGTGTTCCTGACCCCGGCTTGTCTGACTACTCGCTTTGGTTCCTGATCCTGCTCGTCTGACTACCCGCACTGGCTTTGACTCCTGACTTGTCATTTAGCTTTTGGACTCTTTATTATTTTTTTATTTTTTTTTATTTTAAAGGTGTGATTAATTTAGCATTTCACGTCTTTGTCTGATTCCTGGTTCCCTGACAACGTGTTTACTTTCAACTTACAATATGTGCGCTACTTCCGACGCACCACTGTGCTGTCATTTCCGGTTATGAATTGTATGAAACTATAGTATTGTTCTTCTCCGCAAAGCTCAACATTTTAGAAACAGTAATAACTTTTACTAGAAGAATTTGTTTTGCTAATAGAAATATATTGCAAAAATGCTTATATTTAAAATTTAAATGCACCCATGTATATTTCAATTTTGGTCTTTTTATCCCATTAAGGAATATATAGAGTGTTACATTTTACTTGAAATCGGAAATACAAAACAGTTTATTTGCATTTTCACATATACTGTAGTATAGCAATGTTCATACTATCAAGGTTACCATTATATTTCCAGTAAAGTTATAAAAATCATCCATCTAAGAAGCTTGGTAAGATTAAGGCCTAATACCATTCTACCCATAAAACCAAGGACAAGCTATCTTTTTATCAGCAAAATGTATTTAAAGTGCAATATCTATTTAGGTCGATTTAAAATGCACTGAAGTATTGTAACATTAAGTTAAATAGGAAAAAAATAAAAGCTATGCTGAAATAACACTGACCTCCAATTTTGATCAGATTTATAAAGTACACTTTTATGCATTATAAAAAAAGGGGAAAAAAGAGCAAATAATTTTAGAGGTGTTTTCTGACCTTGGGGATAAACTGTTAAGCTTACAAACATTATTCATTACTTACTTTTATTTGTTATGTAGACTGACAATGAATGAACTGATTTTTAGTTAGAGATTTTTTTAAAAAGTAGGCAGTTTAAAATATAACTGTACAAGTTTGGTCCTGGATATTTTGTGATTTTACTATTATCTTATTATTGAATCAACATACTTAGACATTATGACACAAACCAAAAATTCAGGGGGCCACCATGAAAGGGGTATCTAGAGTCATAGGCCTGGTGGATCTGGGGACCCACCAGAGTAGCACACAGTTTGATTTTTACTGTGCACAGCTGGCTGCCAGTAAAAAAAAAAATGATGGGTGAAGGCAGTAGCAACCCAGGCTGTTTATCTATGTGCACTCATTTCATTGGGGGGAATTTCAGTCAATCTACTAGTGTAGTGCATACTAGTGCTACTTATGCCAGGTAGTTTAGGAGACTCTGAGGGGGTTAGCACCGGCACCTCAGTTATAAAGTCAGACCCTGTTGTATGATGTTGTTGTGTGCTCATTTTGGATGGAGGGCAGGGGGTGGGGTAAAAAGAATGGGACTATGACACATACCGCAGCAAGTGTCTAGTCCAGTTAGTGCACAAAGATTTTGCTCTGTCTTCTATGGCAGCAAGTCTCCTGAGGTTTTAGAATCAGCTGTAGTGGGTAAAGGTATTTACAGTAAAAACACATTTTTTTAAATATGAGTATTGTATATTCAGCTACTTGACTGCAAAGGGCTCCAAAGCATATATGCAATATATATATATATATATATATATATATATATATATATATATATATATATATATATATATATTCATACCTCTTCTGTGTATCTGCAAAGTTCAAAAGTGTCTTCCACCAGGGTGCAAAGTCAAATTATTGCAGAAGATCCAAGCAGGTACTGCACTCACTGGATTAAGAAAATAAATTAATATTTATTAAATGGTGACGTTTCGGGGTTCGCAGACCCCTTTCTCAGACAGTCTGAGGAAGGGGTCTGCAAACCCCGAAAAGTCACCATTTAATAAATATTAATTTATTTTCAAAATCCAGTGAATGCAGTCCCTGCTTGGATCATATATATATATATATATATATATATATATATATATATATATATATATATATATGTGTTTAATCTTTGGGACTGTAATATCATGTATTTTTCCGAAGTAGAATATATATACCATTTGGTTATTGAATCCAGTCATATATATGTACTATTTCTCTTTGGATAATTACTTTGTGTACTAGGTATTTATTTTTAATTGCTGAGTATAATGAGGACATTCTATACTGTGAGCATATGCCTTTAAAAATTAAGTACTTAAGGAACAGAGGAGGGTGGGATTTCTGTGAGCAGTGAACAAGTGCTGTTGGAGCACAAAACATGTCTGCTGCACAGATTCCAGCAGTCCTCATTTACTGTGCGCTAGTGTCTGAATATCTTTGCTGTTTGTAGAAGATTGATACCAACGTTATCTGCTTTTAACATATAAATGGAATAAAATTTGAGACTTTTTTGTACTTATATATATATATATATATAATATATATATATATATATATATATATATAAAATGTGTGTGTCTATATATGTTTACATGTATTTATGTGTTTATATGTGTATATATTTATGTCCCTAAGCATGTAAGCCTATGAGCCCAGCTAAAAGTCAAACAAGGAACCCCGAGGGGAACCGAGATCGGGGTGCGCTAAGTAGACAAAAACATTCAAGTCTGTGCACAAACCATATGGTTCCTGTGGAGTCGGGCGGTGAAATAAAGGCAATGTGAAGCAAAAGTTACAAACGGCAAAGCTCCTCTGGTCCTCGGAGTGAAGATTTCTGAAAATTAAAAATGAAAAAGAGGGCGCCACATAGCGTGATACTGTTGTTGCAAGATCAAAAGGAAGAGTATTCAAAAAAGGCTTACCGAAAAGCTATGCACCGTACTGTGACCGGTGCTATCAGGCAGACTAACACTTTCAGTGGTTAGCACACTGGATGGCCTCAGATGTACTGCAGACAGGTGAGTCTCTGCGTGGCTTGATTGAAGTAACCAAACGTCTGTGCAGAGTGTATGTTACAGACTGCAGTGAGTTTTGAGATAAAACACCTTTTTCAGGTTGGATCAATGAAGATATGAGACAACTTCCGTGAAACAAAATTAAAATCTTTAATCCATATAAGAATTGCTACGCGTTTCTAGACCAATGACCGGTCTTTTCCTCAGGCATAAAAACAATGGATACAATTTAAACAGATTGAGACCTTAAATACAGGTAAGTTTAAAAACGGAAGTTGTCATAGTTTCAAAAAAGAGACCAATCGTAACTAAGTTAACACTGTGGATCTTATCAACACTGATTGTGAAATCTATACCTGTAAACTTAACCATTGTTAACCACATGTATCAAAATGTCGCTAAGATGTTTCTAAACTATTTAAAGTATCTGTCACAGATCTTGTTGGGATAGATAATACTAAATATGTAAGATAACTTCAGCTGCTCCTAGCAGTTACAAGTGTGCGTATGAAGAATATTTAAATCTGAAGTATTTATTCAAAGACTGACATATGGCGTTGTTTTGAAGAATGTGAATCGTGTAAAGTATAATGTGAATGTGGAAAGAACAATATAAAACTGGAAATAGGATAACAAATTGTACGAAGATAAAACTAATAGAAATCTAGACCCCACGGCTGTGAAAATTGATATATCGAAGTTTCTTAATATGTGGCTTTTGTAAAACCATCACATGTCCGATTAGATTGCTTATGATTTTCGTGTATTAAAATCTAAATTCATTGTCTGATTTATCAAATGGATTTTTGTGATGTTTGTGATAGTGTGTATGTTCTTAAAAAGAAAGAATTTCTTAAATGTGGTACATTAAATCCAATCTCACAGATTGGCTAAAAATGAAATAAATTCAATTAATTTTAAATTTCATTTAACATTGGTTTGTTTCTATATCAATTTTTCAACTATCTCAAAAGATATGAAATATGTATATATATATATGATGATGACCATTAGGAGATTGTCTCCAATATTTATATGAAATTAATTCATCGATCAATGTTTTTGCTTTTAATGACATATGAATCCAAAAGATATTATTTAGGAACATATTGTAATTCCAAATACTATGTGTAGATTGATATGCACGGTGTATCATATGAATTCAAAGATAAATTCAAATATAGTATCCTAGCGTGTGAATAGTGTTTATATAAATTCCCAGTTTTAGAAAATGATGAAACTGGACACATGAAGAATATATGTGTACCTTTTATAAGTTGGATAAATGTATTTACTAATCCATCTGTTACACAGTGTAAACTGCTGATAGCATGTGGTAAATATTTTATTGGACTGTTGAATATATTTGTCATTCTGTATATTGTGAACTGAAGCCTGCTGACGTCATATAAAGAGTATTATAATATGCTTGGGTATGTCTTGACTTATAGGGCTCATGAGATTCACAAAAGTATGAAAACCTGTAAATGTGGAAATATCAATTAATATAATGTACTGATGTGATGTGTAATATAAAAAGAACTGTTACTGTAAATATGGAAATATCGATTTGTATAATGAACTGAAGTGATGTGTAATAAGAAATGAACCGAATTAGTGTATCAATGGTAGTTATGGTAATTATGGTTATCATATTAGTTCGTAATATGTTGGTAAATCTATGGTTTTTATGTTATTATTATTATTAATCTTTGATCTGTCAATTGTGAATATCATGTTAATTTGTGTCTATATGTCTGGTTAGTGTGTCTGATTGTTAGTTAAATGCTGCTAAATCTAGGTAGGCATTTGGACCTATGATCTATCAATTGTGAATGTCATGTTAATTTATGTCTGTATTAATTTGTCTGATAAATGTGTCTGATTGTTAGTTGAATGCTGCTAAATCTAGGTTGGCATTTAAACCTTCGGGAAATAATGTTTTTAACTTAAAAATCCAGAAGGTTTCTCGTTGTCTGAGTTTGTTGGTTCTGTTATAATCTGCTGACCTAGGAATAAAATCTATAGGAATAAATTTGAAGATATGGGGTTTGCCTTGGTGTTTGGCTAAACAATGGGTTGGAACACTGTGTTTAATTTTCGTTTTCCTACAATTTTTACAGTTACGAAAGTGTTCTATGAGCCCAGCTGTTTGTAGATCACCTTCATGAGAGCTGACAACAACAGTGCAACTCTTAGCAGGGC
The DNA here is from genome assembly GCF_027579735.1 of Bombina bombina. Taxonomy (NCBI): domain Eukaryota; kingdom Metazoa; phylum Chordata; class Amphibia; order Anura; family Bombinatoridae; genus Bombina; species Bombina bombina. The sequence continues at coordinate 314,984,528 of NC_069503.1, read as the reverse complement.
TCTCTACCCACTTGTTCCCTATATATGTTGTATATGATGCATATTATGCCTTTGTTTATAGTATAAATACCATTGAATACCATTTGTATGCCGATGACACCCAAATCTATCTCTCTGCACCAGACCTACCTCCTTCCTTACTAACCCGTGTCACTAACTGTCTTTCTCATATCTCATCTTGGATGCCCTCTCACTACCTTAAGCTAAATCTCTCCAAAACTGAACTCCTTATTTTTCCCCATTCCTCCAAAATCTCCACCCCCCCAATTTTCTATAACTGTTGATAATTCCATCATTACACCTACCCCGCATGCCTGATGTCTTGGGGTCACACTTGACTCAGACCTTTCTTTCAGTCCTCACATTCAGTCCATGGCTAAAGCCTGCCACTTCCACCTTAAAAACATTTCTAAAATTAGACATTTCCTTACACAAGACACAACTAAGATTTTAATCCACTCTCTCATCCTTTCCCACCTCGACTATTGCAACTCCGTCCTCTCTGATCTCTCTTGCTGCCACCTAGCTCCTTTACAATCCATAATGAATGCCTCTGCCAGGCTCATCTTCCTTACACATCGCTCTTCATCTGCTGCACCTCTCAGCCAATCCCTTCACTGGCTTCCTCTTGCCTCCAGGATTAAACACAAAATCCTCACTCTGACATACAAAGCCCTCAACTGCACTGCTCCCCCTACATTTCAGACCTTGTCTCCAGATACTCTCCCTCCCATCCCCTTCGCTCTGCTCACAATCTCCTGTAGTTATTAAAAATGTGTATCTAGATTTTTAAATTCAAACCACTAAATATATATAATTCTATGTAAAAAAAACCACTAAACCATTACAATTAAGTTAAGTCGCCAAAATTTGGTTTTAATGGATTTTTAATTTAGACTAAATATAATTCTAATTTAGTGCTAAATATAATTCTATGATAAAACCATTAAACCAATACAAGTAAGTTGTGAAATAAACACTATTAAAGGGTCTCCATTGTTTCCAAATAATTTATTAGGAATCAATATATGTTAATAATAAGAGAAATATATTTACAGATATATATATATATATATATATATATATATATATATATATATATATATATACACACATATATTTTACAGCAAAACAGTCCAAATAATTATTACAGGGCAACTACCACGACACTGCTAAAATAATCACATAATTTTATCCCAGAAATACTTAGCCAGATTCTCTAATATGTCCAACATCATCAATCTTTTCAGCAAGAAAGAAAGTGTTTTCTAATTGAATTCTCAATTCAAATGGGTTTGGCCTATTACATGTAAGTCAAGGCTAATGGAAGTGTCTTTAATTAAACACCTAGCTCAGACAAGGTGTATCTGGAGAAGGGAATTTAAAACCAGCTATGTGAATATGCCAGGGATAAAATCTGTGAGCTATGTCACCACATCTCCTCCTCTCCTCCTCTCTTGTTACTTCCTCACATTCCCATTTACATGACTTCTCCAGACTGGCTCCCATCTTGTGGAACTCCCTGCCTTGCTCCACAAGACTCTCCCCTAGTTTTAACAGCTTCAAGCGCTCTCTAAAGACTTGACTATTCAGGAAAGCATACAACCTACACTAACCTTTCTTAACTCCATTGCTTTCCCCTTGAACCCCTTATAATGTAAGCCTATGAGCCCAACTGTTTGTACATCATCTTCATAAGAGCCAACTACAACAGTGCAATTTTATCATGTATAGCGCCTATGCTCATAGCGCTGCGGAATCTGTTGGTGCTCTACAAATACCTGATAATAATAATAAAATAATAAAATAAATACATATATACACATATAAATATATATGTACACACATATATACATATACATATTAAGACATGTATATGTTTGTATCTCTATGTTTACGTATAAGCAGTTCTTTTTTTCTCTAAGACCTTAGACCTCATATCTTTGAGCCCTTAAATGATTTTAAAATAATTATTATTAGACAGTGTTATTATTAGTTTAACTGTACTTTTAAATGCATTTTTGATGTGTTTTATGCAGCTTTTTAGTAGAGCGTAGCGTAACAGTTAACCAGAGCTCTGAAGTTGCGCTGTCCCAATGCGCATTAAATTAAATTGCACTCAAGTGGACGGATTTACTTTCAACCTCTAATACACTGTTTGTGTTTGAGTCAGTCTCTCTGTGTGTGTTTGTCTCTGTGTGAGTTTTTTTTTCTACAAATACAATTAGTGTATATTATTGTGCATCTATATCCAGCTGTCTTTTTTGTTGTTGTTATTATTGTGTATTTTTTTATGTTTTATTAGTGAGTCTGTCTGTGTGTGATTATTGATGTTTAGCATTTAGTAGGCCTTAATCACCTACCCACCACAATACTTGAATGGGGATTGATTAGATGATTAGGTTAGGGCAGCTTAGAGGTTAATAGTGTATTTTAGCATTTATCTACAATGTTAAAAATAGTATGCATTCTCATGTATGATGCATAATCTTTTAAGGATTGTATAAAAAATATGTATTTATTTTTATCTTCTTGTGTTTATTATTGTAAACATAAATATATTTTTTTTAATTTATATTTATGTTACAAAAGTCATTAGTATTACAATTGTATTATTACATAACAGGCATGCAGTTATGTAATACTATAATTATAATGCAACGGTTTTTTATAACATAAATATATATTTTAATAATATATTTATATTTAAAATAATAAACACAACAAGCAAGAATATCTACATTTTAATTTATATCCAATATTTATACATGCATCTTATTTTAAACATTGTAGATAATGAGGCCTACTTATCAAGCCGACAACTATGCTGCATTCACCGGCACCAATATGCTTGCCTAACATCGCCTAACATCACGGCCACGGACCTGAATACGCTCTCCTTATTTATCAAAAAAGCTGCCAAAAAGCCACGCACCAAGTACTGGGCGATGAGCAGCGGACTGTTGTTAACTAACAGTCATTGATCTCGCTGCTATTCAGCTTTTTACCAACTTTATTTATACCCTGTCACTAAACACCGCCACTATACTAAAATGTTTAACCCCTATCCTGCCACTCCCGGACCCTGCCGCAACTTTAATAAAGCTATTAACCCCTATCCCGCCGCTCCCGGAGCCCACCGCAACTCTAATAAAGTTATTAACCACTATCCTGCCGCTCCTGGACCCCGCCGCAACTAAATAAATATATTAACCCCTATATCGCTGCTCCCCAAACCCACCGCAACTAAATAAATGTATTAACCCCTAAACCTCCGCTCCTGGTGCTCTCCGCAACTAAATAAATGTATTAACCCCTAAACCGCAAGCCCCCCACATCGCCATAAACTAAATTAACCTATTAACCCCTAAACCTAACAACACGCTAACTTTACATTAAATATTAACTCATCCCTATCTTATAATAAATTAAAACTTACCTGTAGAATTAAATTAAACTATATTAAACTACTAATTAACCTACCCTAACTATTATACTAAAATTACATTAAACTATATTAAACTAATAATTAACCTACCCTAACTATTATACTAAAATTGCATTAAACTATATTAAACTAATAATTAACCTACCCTAACTATTATACTAAAATTACATAAAACTATATTAAACTATTAATTAACCTACCCTAACTATTATACTACAATTACATTAAATTATATTAAACTATTAATTAATCTACCCTATTATACTAAAAATACATAAAACTACAAATTAAATTAACTATATTACATTTTTAAAAACCTAACCCTACTCAAGTTATTTAAATCTACAATAAAAAAATTACTAAGTTACAAAAAAATAACAACTAAGTTACACAAAATAAAAAACACTAAGTTACTCTAAATAAAAAAACACTAAGTTACACAAAATAAAAAAGAAATGATCAAATATTTAAACTAATTACACCTAATCTAATAGCCCTATCAAAATAAAAAAGCCCCCCCAAAATAAAAAAAAACCCTAGCCTACAATAAACTACCAATGTCCCTTAAAAGGGTCTTTTGCGGGGCATTGCCCCAAAGAAATCAGCTCTTTTACCTGTAAATAAAAATACCCCCCCAACAGTAAAACCCACCACCCACACAAACAACCCCCCAAATAAAAACCTATCTAAAAAACCTAAGCTCCCTGTTGCCCTAAAAAAGGGCATTTGTATGGGCAGTGCCCTTAAAAGGGCATTTAGCTCTTTTTCAGCCCAAAACCCTAATCTAAAATTAAAACCCACCCAATAAACCCTTAAAAAAACCTAACACTAACCCCCAAAGATCAACTTACAGTTTTTGAAAACCCGACATCCATCCTCAACAAAGCAGCAGAAGTCCTCAGCGAAGCCGGCAGAAGTCTTCATCCAAGCGGGCTGAAGTCTTCATCCAGACGGCATCTTCTATCTTCATCCAGACAGCAGCTTCTATCTTCATCCATCTGGTGCGGAGCAGCTCCATCTTCAAGACATCCAGCACGGAGCATCCTCTTCTGACAACGTCTGCTGAACAATGACGTTTCCCTTTAAATGACGTCATCCAAGATGGCGTCGTTTGAATTCCAATTGGCTGATAGATTTCTATCAGCCAATCGGAATTAAGGTTAAAAAAATCCTTTTAGCTGTTGCAATCAGCCAATAGGATTGAGCTTTCATCCTATTTGCTGATTCAATCAGCCAATAGGATTGAGCTTGCATTCTATTGGCTGATTGGAATAGCCAATAGAATGTGAGCTCAATCCTATTGGCTGATTGGGGTTAATAACTTTAGGGGTTAATAACTTTATTTAGATGCAGTGGGATCCGGGAGCGGCGGGATAAGGGTTAATAACTTTATTTAGTTGCGGTGGGGTCCAGAAGTGACGGGATAGGGGTTAATAACATTATGTAGGTGGCGGCGATGTTGGGAGCGGCAGAATAGGGGTTAATAAGTTTATTTAGCTTGTGACGATCTCAGGGCGGCAGATTAGGGGTGTTTAGACTCTGGGCTTATGTTAGGGTGTTAGGTGTAAACGTAACTTTTATTCTACCATACAAATCAATGGGATATCGGGCAGCAGGGAACATGAGCTTTCACTGCTTTCAGACTCCCATTGATTCCTATGGCATCCGCGGCCTCCAGGGTGGCGGATTGAAAAGCAGGTACGCTGGGCCGGAATAGTGGAGAGCGTACCTGCTAGCAGTTTGATAACTAGCAAAAGGTGTCAGATAGTGCCAAATTTGTATTCGGAACATCTGTAATGACGTAAGCATCGATCTGTGTCGGATTGAGACCGGTGGATTGTATGTTACGTCACAGATTTCAACTTTAGGCTTTGATAACTAAGGCGAATCAGGCTTGCCACAATTACGCTGCAAAATTCCAGCGTATTTGCGGTTGACGGCTTGATAAATAGGCCTCATAATGTAGTCTGGCCTTACTTTGATATTCAATATTTTAAATGATATGCATTGTCATGTATATTGCATATTATTTTAAGTATTGCATGTAAATTAAAATGTTAGCTTGTAGTGTTTATTAGTGATAACATAGATTCATATGTTAAAGGGACATTCAACACCAGAATATTTGTTGTTTAAAAAGAAAGATAATCCCTTTATTACCCATTCCCCAGTTTTGCATAACCAACACTGTTATATAAATACACTTTTAACCTCAGTGATTACCATGTATCTAAGCCTCTTCAAACTTATTTCAGTTCTTTTGACAGACTTGCATTTTAGCCAATCAGTGCTTACTCCAGGGTAACTTCACGTGCATGAGCTCAATGTTATCTATATGAAATACATGAACTAATGCCCTTTAGTGTTCAAAATGCATTCAGATTAGAGGCAGTCTTCAGGGTCTAAAAAATTAGCATATGAACCTCCTAGGTTTAGCTTTAAACTAAGAATACCAAGAGAATAAAGCTAAATTGGTGCTAAAAAAATTGTAAAGTTGTTTAAAATTACATTCCCTATTTAAATCATGAAATTTTTTGGGGGACTTGACTGTCCCTTTAATATACATTTATATTATAGCAGTCAGTAGCATTGAATTCTATTCTTTACAAATATTTTTACATAACAGGCATGCAGTTATATATAACTATAATTTTAATTATTCTGTCTTTAATAACAAATAATAAACACAAAAAACAACATTAATTAGATTTTAATATATATGCCAAAAAATTGATAATATGCATTCTACTAATTCATTATTTTAAATATTGAAAATGTATGTGTAGGGCCTTTGCTTCTACAGTTAGGCATTAGGTTATGGCAGTTTAGGGGTCAATGTTTAAATGTCATAGTCATGTACAATGCATATATACACATATATAAGTATTGTATATATATATATATATATATATATATATATATATATATATATATATATATATATATATATGTAAAGTAAAGGGTATTTAATGTTGCTTTCTATTGTTTTAAACATAAACATATATTTTCAAATTTGTATAGTATCCCACAAAAGTGAGTACACCCCTCACATTTTTGTAAATATTTATTATATCTTTTTATGTGACAACACTAAAGAAATGACACTTTGCTACAATGTAATGAATGTACAGCCTGTATAACATTGTAAATTTGCTGTCCCCTCAAAATAACTCAACACACAGCCATTAATGTCTAAGCTGTTGGCAACAAAAGTGAGTACATCGCTAAGTGGAAATGTCCAAATTGGGCCCAATTAGCCATTTTCCCTCCCCGGTGTCATGTGATTTGTTAGTGTTACAAGGTCTCAGGTGTGAATGGGGAGCAGGTGTGTTAAATTTGGTGTTAATGCTCTCACACTCTCTCATACTGGTCACTGGAAGTTCAACATTGCACCTCATGGCAAATAACTCTCTGAGGATCTGAAAAAATTAATTGTTGCTCTACATAAAGATGGCCTAGGCTATAAGAAGATTGCCAAGACCCTGAAACTGAGCTGCAGCATGGTGGGCAAGACCATACAGCAGTTTTACAGGACAGGTTCTACTCAGAACAGACCTCGCCATGGTCAACCAAAGAAGTTGAGTGCATGTGCTCAGCGTCATATCCAGAGGTTGTCTTTGGGAAATAGATGTATGAGTGCTGCCAGCATTGCTGCAGAGATTGAAGGGTTGGGGTGCAGCCTGTCAGTGCTCAGACCATATACCACACACTGCATTAAATTGGTCTGCATGGCTGTCGTCCCAAAAGGAAGCCTCTTCTAAAGATGATGCACAAGAAAGCCAGCAAACAGTTTGCTGAAGACAAGCAGACTAAGGACATGGATTACTGGAACCATATCCTGTGATCCAATGAGACCAAGATAAACTTATTTGGTTTAGATATTGTCAAGCGTGTGTGGCGGCAACCAGGTGAGGAGTACAAAGACAACTGTGTCTTGCCTACAGTCAAGCATAGTGGTGGGAGTGTCATGGTCTGGGCCTGCATGAGTGCTGCCAGCACTAGAGAGCTACAGTTCATTGAGTGAACCATAAATGCCAACATGTACTGTGACATACTGAAGCAGAGCATGATCCATTCCCTTCAGAGACTGGGCCACAGGGCAGTATTCCAACATGATAGCGACCCCAAACACACCTCCAAGATTACCACTGCCTTGCTAAAGAAGATGAGAGTAAAGTTGATGAGCTGGCCAAGCATGTCTTCAGACCTAAACCCTATTGAGCATCAATGGGGCATCCTCAAACGGAAGGTGGGGGAGTGCAAGTTCTCTAACATCCACCACCTCCGTGATGTTGTCATGGAGGAGTGGAAGAGGACTCCAGTGACAACCTGTGAAGCTCTGGCGAACTCCATGCCCAAGAGGGTTAAGGCAGTGCTGGAAAATAATGGTGGCCACACAAAATATTGACACTTTGGGCCCAATTTGGACATTTCCACTGGTTTCCACTGGTTTAGACATTAATGGCTGTGTGTTGAGTTATTTTGAGGAGACAGCAAATTTACACTGGTATACAGGCTGTACACTCACTACTTTACATTGTAGCAAAGTGTCATTTTTTCAGTGTTGTCGCATGAAAAGATATAATAAAATATTTACAAAAATGTGAGGGGTGTACTCACTTTTGTGGGATACTATATTTATGTTTGAAATAATAAATAAGCAACAATACATCCCTTTTAAGATATCCACTATACTTTAAATAATCTACATTGCACATGACAATGCATATATTGTCAAGGAGATGTGGTAAACGCAGGACCTCACCTGTCTAGCCGGGTTCCTGGAACTGAGCGACGGACCGGAATGGTGCCCCAGTCCAGTGCTTCTTAAAAGGGTTGACAATTGAGCAAGGTGCAGGGGTTCAGCAATTAAAGTATCTTGTCAGCAATTTAATGAGGTACCTGGACATACCACTTGTTTGGGGTGCTAGCTTCTGTGAGAAATGGGGGACACTTCAATTCTGGTTTGTCGATGTTTTGAACCTTGGTGCTTCTATGTGTGAGTATATTTGAATGTGTCTGTGTGTGTTTTGGGGTTTGTGCATGTGTTTTACTATCTTAACTACCCTCACAAATAAATTGAGCACACATTTTAGTCACTACATATTGTTGGGAGGGGGCCCAGACCAATGGTTTAGTAAGGGTCCCAAAAATTTCTAGTTGTGGCCCTGCCAAAACCCAGTGTCCCTATTTAATAACATCTGATATCAACTGTATACAGATCTGCAAGTATGCTATTATTCACATTACTTTAGTTCTTCAACATGCAGATCAAATTCAGATCAGTTATTTAAAAATGGGCATATTGCACAGTAATTTTATGCATTTATTTTAGCCATTTTAAGTAAGCACTGCATCCCAAAATACCTGCATGCAGAATAAGGACTAGATTATGAGTGGCGCACTGACTGTTGCATGTGAATGAAAAGGGGTTTATCGGAGCTGTTATTCACTTGTATTATAAGTTGAAAGTAAACGCAATTGCTTGAGCACAATAGAAGTTAACATATGTCGAGTTTGCGTGACCTTAGAGCTCTGGTTAACTGTTTCATGAAAAAAAAGTATAATGAAATATATCAAAAATACACTGCAAACTACACGTACACTCATAATAACACCATCTAATAAAAATTATTAAAAGAAATATTGCACAAAAATGTTATAAGGGCTCAAAAATATGAAGTTTTAGGTGTTAGAAAAAAAAAGGCAGGCAAAGGGCTTTAACATCGATATAAAGATGTATATGTATGTATGTATTTATATGTGTATATATGTATATACAGTATATATATATCTATATCTATCTATCTATCTATCTGTCTATCTATCTATCTATCTATCTATCTATCTATCTATCTATCTATCTATATATGTTTAAATGTATGTACTGTATATATGTATTTATATGTGTATATATGTATTTACAGACATATATACACATATTAACACATAAATACATATTAGATATATGTGTATATAAGTGCATTGAAGCCCTTTACAGTTAAGTAGATGAAAGCATGAAATAACATATTTATGCAATATTCATATTTAATAAACTTTTTAACTATGTATTTACTGTAAATATTTCATAGTCCAATGTTCCGCAATGTTGTAAATAGATATTCCTATGTATATCTGTATATATCTATACCTATATATTATCATGTGGTTATATAGGTATAGATATATATTGTGCCAAAATACCATCAGATATATGTAGACATACTGTATGTATTTATGAATAAATAGAACATATTTTGCTATGTAACGAATATTGGAATGTGAAAACTATGTTTTCATGTTGAGTTAGCGCACTTGAGAATATGCAATCGGGGTTGCATGCGAGTAGGGTTTTCCCCCCCACACTTTTTTTGCTCCATTGACTTCTATGGGGGAATAGGTTATTGTGCTCACAATATTCTTAGTTCAGCTTTCGTGCATTGCGTTAGAGCACAAGCAAAAACAGTTTACTTTCAACTTGTAATACAAGCTCAACCTGACGCGTGCAAAAAGCTTACTTTTAGCACAGTTAATGCTGGAGCTGGAGAGTTAATAGCACTCCCCTAGTAATCTGGCCCTAAATGTTTTATAAACAATTACAATTTTTATTTTGTCAGCAAAATTTACATTGTTTGGTTGACCATGAACATAAACCTACTTTGTTAGGGACAGTTAGTGTAAGAAATCAATCAATTATTGTATACAATGTTGCAAGGTTAGGCTTCTGGATCAAGCAGAATATGTCAACTTATTTATGGCAGTGATAAAAACACAATTTGCTGAGGTATATAACAGTTAAAGCAGATAATAAAGTAATACAAGTGCATGGTAATTCATCATAGGTATTTTTTCAGTCTGTGGCAAACCCATTGAATAGTGAAAAGTTGCATTTAATTGCTAATATGAAGAGATCAGTAATCAATTTTTTGCTTGTTCCAACGAGATAGTAAAATCTAAATAGTGATTATAAGATAAAAGGGGTAATGGGTATTAAAGTTTAGATGACATTGTCATTTATAGGATATGTACAGACAAACTGAAATAGTTGACATTACTTAAAGGGACACTGTACCCAAATTTTTTATTTTGTAATTCAGAAAGAGCATGCAATTTTAAGCAACTTTCTAATTTACTCCTATTATCAATTTTTCTTTGTTCTCTTGCTATCATTATTTGAAAAAGGAGGCATCTAAGCTTTTTTTTGGTTTCAGTACTCTGGACAGCACTTTTTTATTGGTGGATGAATTTATCCACCAATCAGCAAGGACAACCCAGGCTGTTCACCAAAAATGGGCCGGCATCTAAACTTACATTCTTGCATTTCAAATAAAGATACCAAGAGAATGAAGAAAATTTGATAATAGGAGTAAATTAGAAAGTTGCTTAAAATCACGAAAGAAATTTTTTGGGTACAGTGTCCCTTTAAAGATAAATTATTTTTGAAAAACTTTAGGTACTAGTGTCATGAGTTTATGATATGAGATGGATGGCATAGGTAATAAAGTGAAGGTGTTAGTTATGGCAATATTTGGCGATAAATCTTAAAATATAGAAGGAATTGGGGATTTGCAAGTAAGATATATATATAGCCAGTGTTAGACCTTCCGGAGAATATTATTATTTTATATTTAAAATAGGTTTTAATTAGGGAAGGGGGTGAATTAAGAGTTTGTCAGTTAGAAAGATATTTAATGAATCAAGTTGTAATATGACAAATGAGTATATCATAGTTTTATGTCCTGTGAGTTTAAAGGATTTACCCAAAGCAAACCCAGTATAAATATATGTTACTTGCTATTCTTACTGACTTGTCATTTCTAATGAGTTACAGAACCTCAAAATAAAAAAATATGAATTCTAGTAATTACTCCCAACATATACAAAACTTCTATTATATTTTAATTTCACTGTCTAAATCCACTCTCAACCTTAGAACCTACCACAGTACTGTATTTAGATGCTTCCCTACAAACCTTTGTAATTTGCAAACTTTTATTTGCCCATTTGCCCATTATGATTCATTTTTATGTTAACTTTTAGTTTTGAACCTTCATTCAAGTAAAGTCTTCTAAGACAAACAAATAAATTTACAAACAAACAATCAATAAATAAATGAGTAAACAGACAAGAGACATTGGCCAAATTGACCTTTGTATGAGAGATTTAGGGGCCGATTTATTAAAGTGCGGACGGACATGATACAATGTAGCAAATCAAGTCTGCCGCACATCTATAAATGCCGACAGCGTACGCTGTCGGCATTTATCATTGTACAAGCAGTTCTTGTAAACTGCTTGTGCAATGCCCCCCCTGCAGAATTGCGGCCAATCGGCTGCTAGCAGGGGGTGTCAATCAGCCCCATCGTATGAGATTGGGCGGATTGATGTCCGCAGCCTCAGAGCAAGTGGACAAATTATGAAGCAGCAGTCTTTAGACCGCTGCTTCATAACTGCTTGATAATTCGGCCCCAAAGAATAAGTGGAAGTTATTTACTATAAACAGAGTTTTTACAAAAACTAATAATAATAGACAAACATTGATAGATTGTGGATTACATGGTTTGCATATTTCTGGAAATAAAATCCTTCTATAATTGATATTGCCTTTAAAATCATAATTAAGTACAGCGATTATATAATAATATGATGAACATTGTGTACAAAAAAGATCTATAGGTCATTTCTAAATGAACATAAACATTACATTTTCAGAAAAGGGAAGATTTTAGCTCAGAACATAAGTCTAGATAGAACGTCATTGATTGTTTCATCACTGCAAAGACACATTGAGCTAGGCTTGTATCAACCATTAATATATGAATTAAGAAGTGAGATTCAGTGACCTTGCTATAGATTAAAATAATAGGTGTTATTATACCCAAGAATAAAGATGGAACGCAAAGAATCCAATTTTTTTTCTATCAGTTAAATGTACTATAAAGGGATTGACACTTGTGTCAGGTCTCATGTAATCTGAAATTTACATCCCTTTTCTGCAAGCTTAAAATAAAGGACTTATGAAGCAAAGAAATAACGACAGCAAGCGTTTTTTTATTTTATTATTTGTTCTTTAGCAAGAATTGGGCTAGGCATTGTGATGAAGTTAAAACACGGAGGTTAATTGAAAAATAAGATAAAAAAAGCCCCATGAATGTTTCTGAATAATTTTGCCTAGCAGCATTGACAGCCTACATCCAACATGCACCAGAACATACTCCGAACGGCTGGAGATAAAAAACTAAAGTTAATTGTCTCTCTGTTTCTTCCACCTCATTTCAGTCCAATTATAGCTGGAATAAGTCATTCTATGTAATTTGCATTAATGTACCTCTATAAGAAAAATAGTTTAAACCATGAATTTAATTTTTTTATTGATGCTTAAAAAGATCTAGGACGTATTGCTTTATAAGTTCCTCAGATAAAAAAAAAAAAATCATAGCTTTCAGTTACTATTCCTTTTTAATATACATTTGATTTTCCTTACATAGGTAGCATGTACTAGTCATTTTTAAACCTTTTAAGATAAATACATTATATTACATTTTATAAAACAAACTATTATGTATTGCAGCATAACCACGGATAGTTTATCATCATAGTAGTTTAAATGACAAAATACAGCAAGTATTAGAAATTGGTAATGAAGAATTAATCTTTTCATTTGTATAACTATGGGGAGAAAAAATGCTGAAGGATATTAATGTGCTATTTCACACACAAGTCCTGTTTTAAGGGGAAAAAAAATCCTGACAAATCAGTAGTGTGTTTTGGTCTAGGCCAACTAGGCCTGTGTGTTCGGCAGCAAGAGTAAGGTTGGCATCAATTTTTTAGAGGTAGGTGCCCAACTCATATACCTTTATACTCAAATGCTCTGCAAATGTTTTAAGTAGGCCCAGCCTTGAATTGTAAGAAATATATGAGGCACATATGAGCTAAATTTAGGAGTAGGGTACAACATATTTCTCAGTGCATAGGGCAGTAGCATAGTAACATTGTAGATGAGGTTGAAAGAAGTCCATTGAGTTCAACCTATACAGATCCTATCTGATTTAAATAAATGCTCCAACTGAGCTTAAAGGGACATGAAACCCAACATTTGTATTCATGATTTAGGTAGAACATACAATTTTAAACAACTTCCCAGTTTACGTATATTATCAAATTTGTTTCATTCTCTTGGTATCAATTGTTGAAGGAGCACTAATGCGCTACTGGTTTCTAACTGAACACATGGATGAGCCAATGACAATCGGTATATAAATAAATATATATATATGCAGCCGCCAATCAGCAGCTAGAACCTAGGTTCTTTGCTGCTCCCGAGCTTACCTAGATAAACTTTCAGCAAAGGATAACAAGAGAAGGAAGCAAATTAAATAATAGAAGTGAATTGGAAAGTTGTTTAAAATTGTATGCTCTATCTAAATCATGTCTAATTATGACTTTACTGTCCCTTTAACTTAATCCCATTAAAAATGTGACCAATTTAATACAAGCAATACTATCCCTGAATTCTGTTTCTTTCATGTAATTAGCAAGAGTCCATGAGCTAGTGACGTATGGGATATACATTCCTACCAGGAGGGGCAAAGTTTCCCAAACCTCAAAATGCCTATAAATACACCCCTCACCACACCCACAAATCAGTTTTACAAACTTTGCCTCCTATGGAGGTGGTGAAGTAAGTTTGTGCTAGATTCTACGTTGATATGTGCTCTGCAGCAGGTTGGAGCCCGGTTTTCCTCTCAGCGTGCAGTGAATGTCAGAGGGATGTGAGGAGAGTATTGCCTATTTGAATTCAATGATATCCTTCTACGGGGTCTATTTCATAGGTTCTCTGTTATCGGTTGTAGAGATTCATCTCTTACCTCCCTTTTCAGATCGACGATATACTCTTATTTATATACCATTACCTCTGCTGATTTTCGTTTCAGTACTGGTTTGGCTTTCTACAACATGTAGATGAGTGTCCTGGGGTAAGTAAGTCTTATTTTCTGTGACACTCTAAGCTATGGTTGGGCACTTTTTTATAAAGTTCTAAATATATGTATTCAAACATTTATTTGCCTTGACTCAGGATGTTCAACATTCCTTATTTCAGACAGTCAGTTTCATATTTGGGATAATGCATATGAATAAATCAATTTTTTTCTTACCTTAAAAATTTGACTTTTTCCCTGTGGGCTGTTAGGCTCGCGGGGGCTGAAAATGCTTCTTTTTATTGCGTCATTCTTGGCGCAGACTTTTTTGGCGCAAAGTTTTTTTTTGTTTCCGGCGTCATACGTGTCGCCGGAAGTTGCGTCATTTTTGACGTTCTTTTGCGCCAAAAGTGTCGGCGTTCCGGATGTGGCGTCATTTTTGGCGCCAAAAGCATTTAGGCGCCAAATAATGTGGGCGTCATTTTTGGCGCTAAAAAAATATGGGCGTCACTATTGTCTCCACATTATTTAAGTCTCATTTTTTATTGCTTCTGGTTGCTAGAAGCTTGTTCACTGGCATTTTATCCCATTCCTGAAACTGTCATTTAAGGAATTTGATCAATTTTGCTTTATATGTTGTTTTTTCTATTACATATTGCAAGATGTCCCACGTTGAAACTGAGTCAGAAGATACTTCTGGAAAATCGCTGCCTGGGGCTGGAGCTACCAAAACTAAGTGTATCTGCTGTAAACTTATGGTATCTGTTCCTCCAGCTGTTGTTTGTACTGTTTGTCATGACAAACTTGTTAATGCAGATAATATTTCCTTTAGTACTGTTACATTACCTGTTGCTGTTCTGTCAACATCTAATACTCAGAGTGTTCCTGATAACATAAGAGATTTTGTTTCTAAATCCATTAAGAAGGCTATGTCTGTTATTCCTCCTTCTAGTAAACGTAAAAAGTCTTTTAAAACTTCTCATTTTTCAGATGAATTTTTAAATGAACATCATCATTCTTATTCTGATAATGGTTCTTCTGGTTCAGAGGATTCTGTCTCAGAGGTTGATGCTGATAAATCTTCATATTTATTTAAAATGGAATTTATTCGTTCTTTACTTAAAGAAGTCCTAATTGCATTAGAAATTGAGGATTCTGGTCCTCTTGATACTAAATCTAAACGTTTAGATAAGGTTTTTAAATCTCCTGTAGTTATTCCAGATGTTTTTCCTGTCCCTAGTGCTATTTCTGAAGTAATTTCCAGGGAATGGAATAATTTGGGTAATTCATTTACTCCTTCTAAACGTTTTAAGCAATTATATTCTGTGCCATCTGACAGATTAGAGTTTTGGGACAAAATCACTAAGGTTGATGGGGCTGTCTCTACTCTTGTTAAGCGTACTACTATTCCTACGGCAGATGGTACTTCCTTTAAGGATCCTTTAGATAGGAAAATTGAATCCTTTCTAAGAAAAGCTTACTTGTGTTCAGGTAATCTTCTTAGACCTGCTATATCTTTAGCGGATGTTGCTGCAGCTTCATCTTTTTGGTTAGAAGCTTTAGCGTAACAAGTAACAGATCATAATTATCATAGAATTATTATTCTTCTTCAACATGCTAATAATTTTATTTGTGATGCCATCTTTGATATCATTAGAGTTGATGTCAGGTATATGTCTCTAGCTATTTTAGCTAGAAGAGCTTTATGGCTTAAAACTTGGAATGCTGATATGTCTTCTAAGTCTACTCTGCTTTCCCTTTCTTTCCAGGGTAATAATCGTTTTCGTTCCTTTCGTCACAACAAGGAACAAAAACCTGATCCTTCATCCTCAGGAGCGGTATCAGTTTGGAAACCATCTCCAGTCTGGAATAAATCCAAGCCTTTTAGAAAATCAAAGCCAGCTCCTAAGTCCACATGAAGGTGCGGCCCTCATTCCAGCTCAGCTGGTAGGGGGCAGATTACGTTTTTTCAAAGCAATTTGGATCAATTCCGTTCACAATCTTTGGATTCAGAACATTGTTCAGAAGGGTACAGAATTGGCTTCAAGATAAGGCCTCCTGCAAAGAGATTTTTTCTTTCCCGTGTCCCAGTAAACCCAGTGAAGGCTCAAGCATTTCTGAAATGTGTTTCAGATCTAGAGTTGACTGGAGTAATTATGCCAGTTCCAGTTCTGGAACAGGGACTGGGGTTTTATTCAAATCTCTTCATTGTACCAAAGAAGGAAAATTCCTTCAGACCAGTTCTGGATCTAAAAATATTGAATCGTTATGTAAGGATACCAACATTCAAAATGGTAACTGTAAGGACTATCCTGCCTTTTGTTCAGCAAGGGCATTATATGTCTACAATAGATTTACAGGATGCATATCTGCATATTCCGATTCATCCAGATCACTATCAGTTTCTGAGATTCTCTTTCCTAGACAAGCATTACCAGTTTGTGGCTCTGCCGTTTGGCCTAGCTACAGCTCCAAGAATTTTTACGAAGGTTCTCGGTGCCCTTCTGTCTGTAATCAGAGAACAGGGTATTGTGGTATTTCCTTATTTGGACGATATCTTGGTACTTGCTCAGTCTTCACATTTAGCAGAATCTCATACGAATCGACTTGTGTTGTTTCTTCAACATCATGGTTGGAGGATCAATTTACCAAAAAGTTCATTGATTCCTCAGACACAGGTAACCTTTTTAGGTTTTCAGATAGATTCAGTGTCCATGACTCTATCTTTGACAGACAAGAGATGTCTAAAATTGATATCAGCTTGTCGAAACCTTCAGTCACAATCATTCCCTTCGGTAACCTTATGCATGGAAATTCTAGGTCTTATGACTGCTGCATCGGACGCGATCCCCTTTGCTCGTTTTCACATGCGGCCTCTTCAGCTCTGTATGCTGAACCAGTGGTGCAGGGATTACACAAAGATATCTCAATTAATATCTTTAAAACCGATTGTACGACACTCTCTGACGTGGTGGACAGATCACCATCGTTTAGTTCAGGGGGCTTCTTTGTTCTTCCGACCTGGTCTGTAATTTCAACAGATGCAAGCCTTACAGGTTGGGGAGCTGTGTGGGGGTCTCTGTCAGCACAAGGGGTTTGGGAATCTCAGGAGGTGAGATTACCGATCAATATTTTGGAACTCCGTGCAATTTTCAGAGCTCTTCAGTCTTGGCCTCTTCTAAAGAGAAAATCGTTTATTTGTTTTCAGACAGACAATGTCACAACTGTGGCATACATCAATCATCAAGGAGGGACTCACAGTCCTTTGGCTATGAAAGAAGTATCTCGAATTCTGGTATGGGCGGAATCCAGCTCCTGTCTAGTTTCTGCGGTTCTTATCCCAGGTATAGACAATTGGGAAGCGGATTATCTCAGTCGCCAAACGTTACATCCGGGCGAATGGTCTCTTCTCCCAGAGGTATTTCTTCAGATTGTTCAAATGTGGGGACTTCCAGAAATAGATTTGATGGCCTCTCATCTAAACAAGAAACTTCCCAGGTATCTGTCCAGATCCAGGGATCCTCAAGCGGTAGCAGTGGATGCATTGTCACTTCCTTGGAAGTATCATCCTGTCTATATCTTTCCGCCTCTAGTTCTTCTTCCAAGAGTAATCTCCAAAATTCTGAAGGAATGCTCGTTTGTTCTGCTGGTAGCTCCAGCATGGCCTCACAGTTTTTGGTATGCAGATCTTGTCTGGATGGCCTCTTGCCAACCGTGGACTCTTCCGTTAAGGCCAGACCTTCTGTCGCAAGGTCCTTTTTTTCCATCAGGATCTCAAATCCTTAAATTTAAAGGTATGGAGATTGAACGCTTGATTCTTAGTCAAAGAGGTTTCTCTGACTCTGTGATTAATACTATGTTACAGGCTCGTAAATCTGTATCTAGGGAGATATATTATAGAGTCTGGAAGACTTATATTTCTTGGTGTCTTTCTCATCATTTTTCCTGGCATTCTTTTAGAATTCCGAGAATTTTACAGTTTCTTCAGGATGGTTTGGATAAAGGTTTGTCTGCAAGTTCCTTGAAAGGACAAATCTCTGCTCTTTCTGTTCTTTTTCACAGAAAGATTGCTAATCTTCCTGATATTCATTGTTTTGTACAAGCTTTGGATCATATAAAACCTGTCATTAAGTCAATTTCTCCTCCTTGGAGTTTGAATTTGGTTCTGAGGGCTCTTCAAGCTCCTCCGTTTGAACCTATGCATTCATTGGACATTAAATTACTTTCTTGGAAAGTTTTGTTCCTTTTGGCCATCTCTTCTGCCAGAAGAGTTTCTGAATTATCTGCTCTTTCTTGTGAGTCTCCTTTTCTGTTTTTTTCACCAGGATAAGGCGGTGTTGCGAACTTCTTTTAAATTTTTACCTAAGGTTGTGAATTCCAACAACATTAGTAGAGAAATTATGGTTCCTTCATTATGTCCTAATCCTAAGAATTCTAAGGAGAAATCATTGCATTCTTTGGATGTAGTTAGAGCTTTGAAATATTATGTTGAAGCTACTAAGAATTTCCGAAAGACTTCTAGTCTATTTGTTATCTTTTCCGGTTCTAGGAAAGGTCAGAAGGCCTCTGCCATTTCTTTGGCATCTTGGTTGAAATCTTTAATTCATCATGCTTATGTCGAGTCGGGTAAAACTCTGCCTCAAAGGATTACAGCTCATTCTACTAGGTCAGTTTCTACTTCCTGGGCGTTTAGGAATGAAGCTTCAGTTGATCAGATTTGCAAAGCAGCAACTTGGTCTTCTTTGCATACTTTTACTAAATTCTACCATTTTGATGTGTTTTCTTCTTCTGAAGCTGTCTTTGGTAGAAAAGTACTTCAGGCAGCTGTTTCAGTTTGAATCTTCTGCTTATATTTTCAGTTGTTTTCTTTATAAGATTTAAACTTTATTTTTGGGTGTGGATTTTTTTCAGTGGAATTGGCTGTCTTAATTTTATCCCTCCCTCTCTAGTGACTCTTGCGTGGAAGATCCACATCTTGGGTAGTCATTATCCCATACGTCACTAGCTCATGGACTCTTGCTAATTACATGAAAGAAAACATAATTTATGTAAGAACTTACCTGATAAATTCATTTCTTTCATATTAGCAAGAGTCCATGAGGCCCACCCTTTTTTTGTGGTGGTTATGATTTTTTTTATATAAAGCACAATTATTCCAATTCCTTATATTTATGCTTCACACTTTTTTCTTATCACCCCACTTCTTGGCTATTCATTAAACTGATTTGTGGGTGTGGTGAGGGGTGTATTTATAGGCATTTTGAGGTTTGGGAATCTTTGCCCCTCCTGGTAGGAATATATATCCCATACGTCACTAGCTCATGGACTCTTGCTAATATGAAAGAAATGAATTTATCAGGTAAGTTCTTACATAAATTATGTTTTCTTGCCAGAAATGTATCTAAGCCATTTTTAAATGTAACTAAGGTATTGGCATTCACTAACTTCTTAGGCTAGCTCTCACAGTGAAAAAATGTTTATGTTACTTTAGATTAAATATTCTTTCCTCCAGCCTTAAATTGTGAGCTCTAGTCACAATCAATTTCTTTGGAATAAACAGAGCTTTTGCCAACTCTGTATATAGGCTTTGAATATATTTATATATAGTAATCATATCACCTCTCAGGCCCTTTTTTAATACAGTAAACAGACCCAGTTTGGCTAACCTCTCTTCATAGTTTAAAGTCACTATTCCCCTTATTTGTTTTGTGGCCCTTCTCTGAACTTTTTCTAACTCTGCAATGTCTTTTTTTGAGATTTGTCCCAAGAACTAAACTCGATAATCAAGGTGAGATCTTACTAAGGATTTATATAGTTACAGAATTAGGCTTTCCTCCCTTGCTTCAATGGCTCTTTTAATGCATGCTAGTATATTTATAGCCTTAGAAGCCACTCCCCTGCATTGTACATCCATTGTTAGCTTGTTATCTAAAAGTACGTCCAAATCCTTAACCTCCTCTGTTTTGCTAAGTCTAGCAGTGACGTGTGGTGAGTTCAGAGACTGGTGAGGCAGTCGCTTCGATACACCCGAGAAACATATATATGAACCCGATAAAGCCTTATACTGAGCAGCAAGGACTGTAATTGGCACTAATATTTATGCACCTCGGAACAGCTGAGCCTCTCACATTATAAAACACACTACTATATATGCTGGGCAGCAGCAAAGTCTGTAGTTGGCATTAATATAAGTACACCTGAATTTTCCCAATTAAAATCCTGCTGTTTGAGCATTTTAGCGCTTACCCTGTGGCTGAGCCATAATGAAATGTGTTTATTATTATTATTATAATAAATATTTTTGTGTTTTTGTTTCCTTAAACCCTCCACTGTCATTAAGTAGTCTTATAATAGCCTTGTTACTTTAAACTTGCACTGTCACTACACTAACTCTTAGCCTGTACATATTCATTTATTAAACTGTTTATTAAATTATTATATACAGAGTAGATTTAGAATTGGTGACAGTGCACAGTGAGTCGTTATAATTGATTTGCCCCATGATGGCATGATTTAGCTCTGCAAATGTGGTGATTTCTAACTCTAATACCTTAAAATCCAACCTGCTTGCTTTTCAAGGCTAACCATGCTACATGACTGTCTTTAATTGTAGTTTCTGTAAATTCAAGCACATTAAAGACATCTATGTAGCACAGTTATTCTTAAAAAAGCCAGCAGAGTGGAATTCTGAGAGTTAGAATTTACTAAATGTGCAGAGGCAGAGCTAAATTACATATCAAGGGAGCAAAATACATTTCTTACTGTCAGACCTTAAAATACACTGTGCTGGCTTCTTCAAGGCTAACACTAATACATACATGTTTATAATTGTAGTTTGTGTTAATTAAAACAATTTAAAGTTAGTTATGTATCAGGGTTAGCCTTAAAAAAGCTGCAGTGTGCATTTTAAGGTCTAATAGTTAGAAATTACTGAATTTGCAGAGCTAAATTACATGCAAAGATATTTTTTAGTTTTTATTTTGCATTTTTTATTTTGGGGGGCTTTGTTATTTTTTTAGGGGGCTTAGAGTAGGTGTAATTAGTTTAAAATTCTTGTAATCTTTTTTTATTTTTTGTAATTTAGTGTTTGTTTTTTTGTAATTTAGTTTAATTGATTTAATTGTAGGTAATTGTAGGTAGTTTAGTTAATTAATTTATTGATAGTGTAGTGTTAGATTTAATTGTAACTTAGGTTAGGATTTATTGTACAGGTAATTTTGTAATTATTTTAACTAGGTAGCTATTAAATAGTAAATAACTATTTAATAGCTATTGTACCTAGTTAAAATAAATACAAAGTTGCCTGTAAAATAAATATAAATATAGCTACAATGTAATTACTATTTATATTGTAGCTATATTAGGGTTTATTTTACAGGTAAGTATTTAGCTTTAAATAGGATTAATTTTTTTAATAAGAAATCATTTATTTCGTTAGAATAAAATTATATTTAACTTAGGGGGGTGTTAGGGTTAGGGTTAGACTTAGCTTTAGGGGTTAATACATTTATTAGAGTAGCGGCGAGGTCCGGTTGGCAGATTAGGGGTTAATACTTGAAGTTAGGTGTTGCAGATGTTAGGGAGGGCAGATTAGGGGTTAATACTATTTATTATAGGGTTTGCGAGGCGGGAGTGAGGCAGTTTAGGGGTTAATACATATATTATAGTGGCGGCGAGGTCCGGTCGGCAGATTAGGGGTTAATAAGTGTAGGTAAGGTAGCGGCGACGTTGGGGTGGTAGATTAGGGGTTAATAAATATAATATAGGGGTCGGCGATGTTGTGGGCAGCAGATTAGGGGTACATAGGTATAATGTAGGTTGCGGCGGTGTCCGGAGCAGCAGATTAGGGGTTAATAATAATATGCAGGGGTCAGCGATAGCGGGGACGGCAGATTAGGAGTTAATAAGTGTAAGGTTAGGAGTGTTTAGACTCGGGGTACATGTTAGAGTGTTAGGTGCAGACTTAGAAACTGTTTCCCCATAGGAAACAATGGGGCTGCGTTAGGAGCTGAACGCTGCTTTTTTGCAGGTGTTAGGTTTTTTTTCAGCCCAAACTGCCCCATTGTTTCCTATGGGGGAATCGTGCACGAGCACGTTTTTCCAGCTAGCTGCTACCGTAAGCAACGCTGGTATTGAGAGTTGAAGTGGCGGTAAATATGCCTCTACGCTCCCTTTTTGGAGCCTAACGCAGCCCTTCAGAGAACTCTCAATACCAGCGTTATTTAAAAGGTGCGGGGGGAAAAAACACGCGTAGCTAACGCACCCCTTTGGCCGCAAAACTCTAAATCTAGGCGTTAGTGATTAGCCAGTAAACATTAACTCTATTACTGAAAAATGAAAACAGAACTAGTAACTACCACATTAGTCTAAAAAGGGACTCCATTTGATTGGTAAAAACAAAAAAGTAAAGTGTTAACGATGAAGAAAAAAATGGAATAAAAACTTTAGAAACACTAGTACTACTTATGCTAAACTTATGCTCAACAGTAAGGCAAACTATTTCTTGATAACATATGGGGTATGAGACCAACTGTAATTAAGCTTATTGTACTGGGTGCTCACAACAGTTATATCTAGTTCTGACTAAAATGAGTTATTCTAAACTAAGAAACTCACTAAAAGCCTTACATTTACTAACCTTGTAAGTTAGCTCACTTCTCAAGTCTTTCCTGTTATGGAGGAGCCCTGGGAGAATGAGGGAGGACCTAACCTTTAACCTGCACTTCTATAAGTCATTTGTGGAAAGCAGGCAGCATAACGTTATTGCTATGAGAAAAGATGACAGCAGTAAAGGCTGTGACACACTGCAAGCGATGCGGGCGAGGCAAAGCAGCTGCTTCACTCCGCGTCACATCGCTTATGAAGTTCAAATATTTCATCTCTGAGCGCTCAGCTACGCATCCTGACACAGCAGAGTGCTCAGAGATGAAAAGGCAGGACACACTGAGCGCACACAGCTGCATGTACACGCTGCGCGTCGCTCTGCTTGCAGTGTGTCACAGCCTTAAGACACAGATCATAGAGGTAAAACAAGAGCTGATCGTCTCTGTGTGCTACAATGTTTAGAGGAGAACGCTGGCAGCATAGCAAGCACACAGAGCTGAGCTAGCCCTGCAACCTGCATACATGCAAATATTGTTGCAGGATTCTCAATACTTTCAAGTTACAGGAGAAGGCTGAAGGGAGATACTGTAGTGTATTTTGTACCTATAGCAGCAGCTACACAATTACACACCCTCAGCTCAGCAGTCAGATTCAGCACGGCCACACACCTGCTCCTGCTGCAATGCACTTTTTATTAAGATCATCATGATCTCTCCTCCTGGTCTGGGGCACTCTGTGATTGTTAAAGGGACATAATACTCATATGCTAAATCACTTGAAACTGATGCAGTATAAAGGCTGTGACACACTGCAAGCGATGCGGCGTGAGGCGAAGCAGCTGCTTTGCTCCGCGTCGCATCGCTTCTGAAGTTCAAATATTTCATCTCTGAGTGCTTAGCTACGCGACCTGACGCAGCAGAGTGCTCAGAGATGAAAAAGCAAGACACACTGAGCGCGCACAGCTGCATCTACACGCTGCGCATCGCTCTGCTTGCAGTGTGTCACAGCCTTAACTGTAAAAAGCTGACAGGAAAATATCACCTGAGCATCTCTATGTAAAAAAGGAAGATATTTTACCTCACAATCTCCTCAGCTGAGCAGAGTAAGTTCTGTGTAAAAAGTTATACTTCACCTGCTCCCAGCTGCAGGTAAAAATAAAAAAAATATGAAGAAATGAACAGCAGCCAATCAGCATCAGCAGTGCTGAGGTCATGAACTCTTACTGTGATCTCATGAGATTTGACTTAACTCTCATGAGATTTCATAGTAAGCTTCCTTTACCTGATTGGTGAAATAATATGAGAGTTCACGAAGCTCATCCCCTAACTGTCCCAGGACAGACACACTAAAATGCTGCTTAGAAATCCTTTACAATGGGTGGTGGCTACTGAGGAATTTTTGAGGTAAATTATCTTTCTTTTTTACATAGAGATGTTCAGGAGATATTTTCTAGTCAGCTTTTTACAGCTATGCTGCATCACTTTCAAGTGTTTAAACATTTGGGTATTATGGCCCTTTAAGCAAGATGTGTTTACAATTTCATTCACTACAGTAAATTATGTGATGATTGTGATTTTTTCCTGATCAAAGGGACTGAAGGTGAAGAATCATTAGCGTTTCCATAGAGCAAGTAGTGTTAAAATTTAAAACTACTTGCTCTATTGGAAATGGCATGCAATTGATTCTTCACCTCCTTCAGTCCCTTAGATCAGGAAAAAATCAACATCACGATCATCTCATAATTTATTGTAGTGAATGAAATTGTAAAAAAATCTTGCTTAACAATCACAGAGTGCCCCAGACCAGGAGGAGAGATCATGATGATCCTAATAAATAATTGCAGCAGGAACAGGTGTGTGGCCATGCTGAATCTGACTGCTGAGCTGAGGGTGTGTAATTGTGTAGCTGCTGCAATAGCTTAGCATGAGGGGAAAATAGACCATGATGCCCAAAATAAAAAAAATTAAAAAGCTTTGGTAAAATTAAGTTAAGTTACTACCTGCATAATGACTAAGTCATGACAGATAAATGATCCATGTGCTGCTGCTAGTCTTACAGGCGGTAAGGGCTTGTCACAGAGAGTGACAATCTAGAACTTCATTTCTTCACTCACTGCACTGTGACAGTCGACTCTCCTCCTCACGGTCCTACACATAACTCCAGTTCTCCCTGGTCTACTCTGACCCCACGCCAGCCTGAGAGGCCTGAGCCACCACGCACCTGCGGAGTCCGAACTTCCTCCTGAGCTGAGCTGACAAAGTGCTGTGAGCACTGACTGAGCAGCGCTGATCTTGAGTTGAGACTCTAGAGCTCAGCTGATGACTGGGTCTGACCGTCTGCCAGGCTAGGCTATATGCTGGGCAGCAGTGGCACTATCTGACAGTGACTGAGTCACTGGAGTCACTCTGACGGTCTGACCGCACGTGAGACAGACGCTCAATCCGCGCCTCACATATTTCCCGCCCGGCAGTAGTCAGCCCAGAGTCAGACATGCTCATGTCTGATTGGCTGAGGAGCGGGCACTGCCGGGCAGGGCTCCCGAGGCTTGAAGAGACAAGCCTCCAGTGGGAGCAGTATGGGCCACAAAAGAGACTGCATTAGCTCTTATTCACCACTGGGTGGCAGTCTCTAGCGGCCCATACAACAAGATAAATTCATATTGCGCAATGGAAGGGTAGCTGGCCTCTACTTTCTTGCGCAATATGAATGTAATTACATTATGTTTTTTTTTAAACATAAAAAAGTAAATACACTACTCCTGAATTTGGTGGAGGAGGTAGGGGGTAGGGGGGATCACCTTGAATGAAGAAAAAAAATTGGAAAAAAAATGTTTTATTTTTTTTATTTTGTATTATTATTAAAAAGGCTATAATACACCACATTGGCCAGGCGAGGCGCTGCCTCACCTGCCTCCTATGAGTGCACGTCACTAAATAGTCTAGTCCTATTTAAATAATAGGTCACCTGCTAATTTTTACTTATATTTTCCAGTATTTTCCAGTATTAAATCTCATTTTCCATTTACCATCCCATTTTTCCAATTTTTGTAAATTCTCTTGCAAAGCAATTTCATCCTGCATTGACCTAATGATTTTACACAACTTTGTGTCATCTGCAAAAATAGAGATGTTGCTATTTAATCTTTGCTCCAAGTTCATAATAAAAATATTTAGTCCCTGGGGGACTCCACTGATTACATTTGTCCGATATGAACATGATCCATTCACTACTACTCATTGCTTCCTGTCTTTTATCCAGTTAATTTTTCTATGATCTAACATTTTCAGCTATTCCCAGTTCCTTAATTTTGTACAATAATCTCTCATGTGGCACTGCATCAAAATCCAAGTATATCATATCAACTGATTCCCCTTTATCTTTTTTTTACTTCCTCATAAAAATCTAATTAGATTAGTTTGACATGATCTATTTCTCATTAAAACCATTCTGATTCAAACTCATAATCTTGTTTACACAAATATACTCATCAATATAATCCTTTATAATCCCTTCAAGTATTTGCCTACTTCCAATGTCATACTAACTTGCCTATATTTAGATTCCAGGATCAGCCCTGCTTCCCTTTTTAAAAAGTGGCACCACATCAGCTTTATGGGGCACTATGCCTGAGGATAATAAATCATTAAAAACTAAACGTAAAAGTTTGGCTATAACAGTACTTAATTCTTTTAATCCCTAGTATATTTTTATAATGGCGTGATCAGTTTATTTGACTACGATTTACAAATAAGTTTTTTTTTTCTTGCATGCTGGGACTTTGGCTTTCTTTAAAGGACCAGTCAACACATTAGATTTGCATAATCAACAAATGCAAAATAACAAGACAATGCAATAGCACTTAGTCTGAACTTCAAATGAGTAGTAGATTTTTTATAACAAATTTCAAAGTTATGTATATTTCCACTCCCCTTGTACCATGTGATAGCAATCAGCCAATCACAAATGCATATATGTATAGCCTGTGAATTCTTGCACATGCTCAGTAGGATCTGGTGACTTAAAAAAATGTAAATATAAAAGACTGTGCACATTTTTTTTTAATGGAAGTAAATTGGAAAGTTGTTTAAAATTACATGCTGTATCTGAATCATGAAAATTTAATTTAACCTGAGTGTCCCTTTAATATAGCATTCACTCACCATCAGAGATTATCCAGCAAAATTGGTATACAGGTTTAAGTGAATTGTTGCAAGTTCAAACACAATGTTGTGAAGTCATGCATAGAAAATGTTTCAATTTTTTCAATGGGATTTTTCTAACTCCGGTATTTAGAGTCGTTTCTGAAGTGAGCGTACGACAAAACTCCAGCCGCAGGAAAAAAGTCAGTAGTTAAGAGCTTTCTGGGCTAACGTCGGTTCATAAACTCTTAACTACTGTACTCTAAAGTACACTAACACCCATAAACTACCTATGTACCCCTAAACCGAGGTCCCCCCACATCGCCGACACTCAAATACATTTTTTTAACCCCTAATCTGCCGACTGCCACCTACGTTATCCTTATGTACCCCTAATCTGCTCCCCCTAACACCGCCGACCCCTGTATTATATTTATTAACCCCTAATCTGCCCCCCTCAACATTGCCTCCATCTGCCTACACTTATTAACCCCTAATCTGCCGACCGCAAAGCGCCGCCACCTACGTTATCCTTATGTACCCCTAATCTACTGCCCCTAACACCGCTAACCCCAATATTATTTTTATTAACCCCTAATCTGCCCCCCTCAACGTCGCATCCACCTGCCTACACTTATTAACCCCTAATCTGCCGAGCGGACCTGAGCGCTACTATAATAAAGTTATTAACCCCTAATCCGCCTCACTAACCCTATAATAAATAGTATTAACCCCTAATCTGCCCTCCCTAACATCGCCGACACCTAACTTCAATTATTAGCCCCTAATCTGCCGACTGGAGCTCACCGCTACTCTAATAAATGTATTAACCCCTAAAGCTAAGTCTAACCCTAACACTAACACCCCCCTAAGTTAAATATAATTTACATCTAACAAAATTAATTAACTCTTATTAAATAAATTATTCCTATTTAAAGATAAATACTTACCTGTAAAATAAATCCTAATATAGCTACAATATAAATTATAATTATATTATAGCTATTTTAGGATTTATATTTATTTTACAGGTAACTTTGTATTTATTTTAACCAGGTACAAAAGCTATTAAATAGTTAAGAACTATTTAATAGCTAAAATAGTTAAAATAATTACAAAATTACCTGTAAAATAAATACTAACCTAAGTTACAATTAGACCTAACACTACACTATCAATAAATTAATTAAATAAACTACCTACAAATACCTACAATTAACCTAACACTACACTATCAATAAATTAATTAAATACAATTCCTACAAATAAATAAAATTAAATAAACTAGCTAAAGTACAAAAAATAAAAAAGAACTAAGTTACAAAAAATAAAAAAATATTTACAAACATAAGAAAAATATTACAACAATTTTAAACTAATTACACCTACTCTAAGCCCCCTAATAAAATAACAAAGCCCCCCAAAATAAAAAAATGCCCTACCCTATTCTAAATTACTAAAGTTCAAAGCTCTTTAACCTTACCAGCCCTGAACAGGGCCCTTTGCGGGGAATGCCCCAAGAAGTTCAGCTCTTTTGCCTGTAAAAAAAAACATACAATACCCCCCCCAACATTAAAACCCACCACCCACATACCCCTAATCTAACCCAAACCCCCCTTAAATAAACCTAACACTAAGCCCCTGAAGATCTTCCTACCTTATCTTCACCCTGCCAGGTTCACCGATCTGTCCTGAAGAGCTCCTCCGTTGTCCTGATCCAAGCCCAAGCGGGGGGCTGAAGAGGTCCATGATCCGGCTGAAGTCTTCATCCAAGCGGGAGCTGAAGAGGTCCATGATCCGGATGAAGTCTTCATCCAAGCGGGAGCTGAAGAGGTCCATGATCCGGATGAAGTCTTCTATCAACTGCATCTTCAATCTTCTTTCTTCCGGATCCATCTTGCAGACCTCCGACGCGGAACATCCTCTTCTCCCGATCGGAACAGCCAATAGAATGCAAGCTCAATCTGATTGGCTGATTCTGATGAACTTGATTCTGATGAACTTGATTCTGATTGGCTGATTCCATCAGCCAATCAGAATATTCCTACCTTAATTCCGATTGGCTGATAGAATCCTATCAGCCAATCGGAATTCGAGGGACGCCATCTTGGATGACGTCCCTTAAAGGAACCGTCATTCGGCTAGTAGGCGTCGGGAGAAGAGGATGTTCCGCGTTGGAGGTCTGCAAGATGGATCCGGAAGAAAGAAGATTGAAGATGCAGTTGATAGAAGACTTCATCCGGATCATGGACCTCTTCAGCTCCCGCTTGGATGAAGACTTCATCCGGATCATGGACCTCTTCAGCTCCCGCTTGGATGAAGACTTCAGCCGGATCATGGACCTCTTCAGCCCCCCGCTTGGGCTTGGATCAGGACATCGGAGGAGCTCTTCAGGACGGATCGGTGAACCTGGCAGGGTGAAGATAAGGTAGGAAGATCTTCAGGGGCTTAGTGTTTATTTAAGGGGGGTTTGGGTTAGATTAGGGGTATGTGGGTGGTGGGTTGTAATGTTGGTGGGGGGGTATTGTATGTTTTTTTTTACAGGCAAAAGAGCTGAACTTCTTGGGGCATGCCCGCAAAGGGCCCTGTTCAGGGCTGGTAAGGTTAAAGAGCTTTGAACTTTAGTAATTTAGAATAGGGTAGGGCATTTTTTTATTTTGGGGGGCTTTGTTATTTTATTAGGGGGCTTAGAGTAGGTGTAATTAGTTTAAAGTTGTTGTAATATTTTTCTTATGTTTGTAAATATTTTTTTATTTTTTGTAACTTAGTTCTTTTTTATTTTTTGTACTTTAGCTAGTTTATTTAATTGTATTTATTTGTAGGAATTGTATTTAATTAATTTATTGATAGTGTAGTGTTAGGTTAATTGTAGGTAATTGTAGGTAGTTTATTTAATTAATTTATTGATAGTGTAGTGTTAGGTTTAATTGTAACTTAGGTTAGTATTTATTTTACAGGTAATTTTGTAATTATTTTAACTATTTTAGCTATTAAATAGTTCTTAACTATTTAATAGCTATTGTACCTGGTTAAAATAAATACAAAGTTACCTGTAAAATAAATATAAATCCTAAAATAGCTATAATATAATTATAATTTATATTGTAGCTATATTAGGATTTATTTTACAGGTAAGTATTTCTCTTTAAATAGGAATAATTTATTTTATAAGAGTTAATTAATTTCGTTAGATGTAAATTATATTTAAGTTAGGGGGGTGTTAGTGTTAGGGTTAGACTTAGCTTTAGGGGTTAATACATTTATTAGAGTAGCGGTGAGCTCCAGTCGGCAGATTAGGGGTTAATAATTGAAGTTAGGTGTCGGCGATGTTAGGGAGGGCAGATTAGGGGTTAATACTATTTATTATAGGGTTAGTGAGGCGGATTAGGGGTTAATAACTTTATTATAGTAGCGCTCAGGTCCGCTCGGCAGATTAGGGGTTAATAAGTGTAGGCAGGTGGAGGCGACGTTGTGGGGGGCAGATTAGGGGTTAATAAATATAATATAGGGGTCGGCGATGTTAGGGAAGCAGATTAGGGGTACATAGGGAAAATGTAAGTAGCGGCGGTTTACGGAGCGGCAGATTAGGGGTTAATAATAATATGCAGGGGTCAGCGATAGCGGGGGCGGCAGATTAGGGGTTAATAAGTGTAAGGTAAGGGGTGTTTAGACTCGGGGTACATGTTAGAGTGTTAAGTGCAGACGTAGGAAGGGTTACCGCATAGCAAACAATGGGGCTGCGTTAGGAGCTGAACGCGGCTTTTTTTGCAGGTGTTTGGTTTTTTTTCAGCTCAAACAGCCCCATTGTTTTCTATGGGGGAATCGTGCACGAGCACGTTTTTGAGGCTGGCCGCTTGCGTAAGCAACTCTGGTATCGAGAGTTGAAGCTGCGTTAAATATGCTCTACGCTCCTTTTTTGGATCCTAACGCAGCCATTCTGTGGACTCTCAATACCAGAGTTATTTTTATGGTGCGGCCAGAAAAAAGCCGGCGTTAGTTTTTCGGGTCGTTACCGACAAAACTCTAGCGGATAGAAAACAGATCAGTGTAAGAGCTCATATAAATCAGTCCCTAATTTGCCACAGCTGAGTAGAAAAGGTAAACAATACTCAAGGAGTTTTAGAAGGGGTATTTCCCCAGACTACAAAACAATATCAATATTGCTAAGACTATGGTAGTTAAATGTTTTGGAACATTTAGGGCTAGATTACAAGTGGTGTGCTATTTACTATTCTTGCTAGAGCGTAAACACTGCTGGAAGTTAGTTTTTTGTGCATGTCAGGTAGTGTGTATTACAAGTTGAAAGTAAAATCATTATACACATGAAACCTGACGCACGCTAAAATTTGGACCTCAGATATCGCGACTGTGTTAGCATATTCTCCCCATAGACTCTGCTAAAACTGCAACGTTAAAAAAACTAATACTTATCACTCATGTGCTAACCCGATCACGTTTAATCAAGTGCGCTATATATATATACCATCAAAGAAAGTAAGTCTTTGATGGCTGTTAAAATTTCTTGGCTGGAGAAAGGTTCATCAAGGGAATTTCTTTGTTGTTCAGTTAACTCGGGTAGGTCTATTGTTTCCAGGTATGTAGTAATGTCTGTCTCAATTGGGATTGGTCGTGAGTTAGAAAGGTTATATATGTGCTATTTCGGGGGTCTTATGAACCTGTTCCCCTTATTTGTGTTCTTTGTTGTAAATGTGTTGTTATGAAGATTTTTTGTGTAAAGCTTTTGCAAGTAAGGGGCCAGCTCTGTTACCTCAGTGAAGTGAGGTTAGTTTTATTATGATTTGTACTGTGTACCTTAAACATTTTTGTCCATGAAATAAAATTTTTGCAGAACAGTTTTGTTATGATTTTTAATGAGATTAGACAATACAATATTTTACTGTGTACTTTATTTCAATATATCATTTATTCTTTTATACATTTTTTTTAAATAATTTTTTTTTGTGTGCCTTATTATAATATATGCATTGCCTTCATGTACTTAAAAGCAAGTAACATCCCATTGTGAGACAAACTGTGCTCAAGATAAAAATCTCACAAGCCCAGAAAGTTTTAGATCATTGGGCCCTTAGAGAGAACAATGGAAAATTAACATGTTATAATCTCTTTATCTGAACACTGGCTGGGAGCATGATCACTTAGTTTCTTGTTTACATAGTTTTTCTATAACCACTACTTAAAGGGACACTGAACCCAATTTTTTTCTTTCATGATTCATATAGAGCATGCAATTTTAAGCAACTTTCTAATTTACTGCTATTATCAACTTTTCTTTGTTCTCTTGCTATCTTTATTTGAAAAAGAAGGCATCTAAGCTAAGCAGCCAGCCAATTGTTGGCTCAAAACCCTGGAGAGCACTTGTTTATTGGTGCTGTCCAATCAGCAAGGACAAACCAGGTTGTTCACCAAAAATTGGCCGGCATCTAAACTTACATTCTTGCCTTTCAAATAAAGATACCAAGAGAATGAATAAAATTTGATAGTAGGAGTGAATTAGAAAGTTGCTTAAAATTGCATGCTCTATCTAAATCACGAAAGAAAAAATTTGGGTTCAGTGTCCCTTTAAGTACTGATATTTTCATTATAGGTGGGGATAAACAGGCAGAATCAGCTATTTTAAATGCTGACGTAAAGATAAAGGAGCTATTTGTAAACATTTAATACAATCTAGCAGGTAAAATGGATAAATGGGGACATATTAAAGGAGAAAAAAATTGCAGTACACTGTCTCTTTAAACGTACACTATATATGCAGAGGTCTGCCACAAAGGAGGCAATGTTGGACTTGTCATTTTATTTTTGTTTTATTGTAACACATCTCCTTGCTTGGCTTTTCTTTGCACATATTACTTCAGATTCTGCATATGAAATAAAGAAGAAATTAACTAAAAAGATCAGGAATATAGAAAAGACTGTAAAACTAGGTAGGGAAGTGTAAAATACTACTCTGTGTTCAGTAAACAGTAAATTAACTGGCATTTATACATCAACCATGGCAATTCGACCCTCTAAGCATCAATATAGGTGATTAGATCAATATAGGTGATTAAATGGCAATAAATGAATGAAGCTAAGCTAAATCCTTTGCATTTACTAGGGAATGTGAATTAATTTATACTTACAATTTTCTAAAAGGACTTAGATACAAATGCATTTTACGATTAATATAGAAATTCATTTGAAGCATGACAGTTTTATATATAACGCATTCTCTCTTTTATATGTTTAACAAATGTAATTGTAAAACATTTTAATAAACTTTGTAAGTCAGTATGCTGCATATTCATGCTTAGCAGCTTGGTCCTTTTTACAGATATATCATTTTCTCATATAATATATTAAGAAATACAGGTTTTAAACAGGTACCTATACTTTATATTGAGCTGTACTCCTTAAACAAAATGATCCAATCTTATTTTGACACAGTAGGTTTATAATTTCAAAGGGACAGTGTACTGTAATTTTTTTTTCTCTCCTTTAATGTGTTCCGAATAATCCATTCTACCTGCTGGAGTGTATTACATTTTTTACAAATAGCTCTTTTACCTTTTTTTGTAGTTTGAAATAGCTAAAATTGCCTGTTATGTGCCCACCTAAAGAAAAGCTCTGTAAACAAGAAGGTTTAGAGCAAATCATGATCTCAGTGGTGAGTGGGACAGAGAGATACTAAACTGTTACCATTGTTCTCTCTTAGGGCTGAGTTCTCTAAAGCTCTCTAGTCTGCAATTTTTTAAATACATTTTCAGTATTAGGCAATTTTTACCTTGGATACTGTGTATCTCTTTAAGGGGAGTTCATTAATATGCTTTATGTTAAGAAGAAAAACTTACTTTCAAATGTAATTGTTAGCAAGCAAAATAAGCTAATGTTTTCTCTGTATGCTAAGAATAAGGCCCTAAGTGTTGGTCTCACTGTGCATAGAGAGATAAGATATGGATGATTTGTGTAAATATAGAAAGATAAGCTAAAAATTTGCTCTCCTTGCAATCAACTCTCATTGTTCAGCCCATTTGGGGCCAGATTGTGAGTGACGCATTAACATTTACTAGTGAGCAATAAGGAGTTTATCGCGGATGTTTGCACACATCAGGTTTTATGCATGTATTACAAGTTGAAAATAAATGTAACCAATTTAGTGCAATCCCGATTTACAGTAGAATGATTACCACGTCCTCAAAGCTCTGGCTAACTGTTTCACGATACAAAAAAGTGTCACAAAACACATCAAAAATACATTACAAAGCACAGTTACACTCATAACACTATCTGATAAAAAATATTAAAACAAAATGCACAAAAAGTTATAAAGGCTCAAAGATATGAGGTCTCAGGTATAAGAAAAAATAAAAGCAGGCAAAGGGCTTTAACATAGAGATCCACCACAAAAAAAGAGAGCATTGGAGCGCTAGTATAAGTAAAACATAACCTTTATTTGGTTATTAAAAACAGGACATACAGTCAAGTCAAAATGGATAGAGATGGGATACCTCTGGCTGGCAGGCTTACGCGTTTCGGCATAGCCGTAATCATAGCATACTGGTGCCAGCCACAGGTGTGCATTATATACAAAATTAGGAACAACACCATTGGTTAAAAGGACATATCATTAAGAACAAC
This sequence comes from Bombina bombina, assembly GCF_027579735.1. NCBI lineage: Eukaryota > Metazoa > Chordata > Amphibia > Anura > Bombinatoridae > Bombina > Bombina bombina. The sequence goes on along the minus strand of NC_069503.1, from coordinate 314,949,784 downwards.
ACGCCCAGAGGAATTTACATTTAACCCCCCATATCCTGGAGGTGGACAAACAGAATTAATCCTTTAATAACATATTGAGCCTATATAGGTATTTAAGAAACACATAAATACACAGTAGATGAATTACCAATCATAGATATTGTGCATGTCCTTGTTATTACCTTTAAACAGCAATCTTATCTTATCACGTCATGTTTGTAACCTACAATAACGGTCCTCTATTTAAGTCAGTTATAGTGTTATATACATAAATACAAATATACAACCGTCACTGTGGGCTAAGAATAGTAAAAGTATAATGACCTCAAGGTGTATCAGAACAAATGTGTTACAATTTCACATAACTAGAGACAGATTAATGTAACATCTCACAAATCTATATGTCAACATATATGAAGATATCTAAAATTATAACTATAAATCTGTGGGATATATATACATGAAAATTTACAAAAGAATGTTCACATGCATATAAACCATATCCAACGTTTGGTGCTTTAGAGGCTTATTAAGCTTAGTATCATAATAATAATTATAACGACAAAACATTTGGTAATAGGTTATAGTCATTGAAACGTGCCCAGCACATAGTTCTTGTATCTCATAAAGTGACATATTTATTTTAGGGTTCATCTCCCAAATGGATTATGGCCTATTTATCTGTGAGGTGTACTGTTAGATCTATTAGTTGCCCTAGATTGTCTAATACATGTTAATACATTATAGAAGGTGGTAGTAATAGGCGGGACATTATTCCCAATAGTTTATAAGGTCGAACTCTGAGTTCAGGCCTCTTTGTATTTTGGTATCCATTTTTAGGATCCACAACATTTCCCTTTTAGATAGGGTTACTTCACGGTCACCCACTCTTCTTGGTCTAGGTACCATATCTATTGGTTGCCAGGAAAAACAAGTTAGATCTTTCTTGTGAATCTGAGCAAAATGATATACCACAGGAGTGGTCGCTTTGCCTACTCTGATGGTAGACAAATGCTCGATTATTTTCGTTCTAATGTCCCTAGTGGTGAGCCCAATGTACTGTTTTCCACATACCATACAAGTTATACAGTAGATGACAAAGGTAGATGTACAGTTGAGACAAAAGTTAATCTCATAGGTCTTCCCTGTTGTTGTGGAGGTAAAGTGTTCTGACACAATTAGATAATCACATGCTCCACACCTTGAGCTTCCACATTTATAAGAACCTTTACAGCTAAGCCAGGCACTCCCCTGAGTGATGGTCTTTGGTAGAACTGTGGGGGACAGTATATTACCTAAACTCTTATTTCGTCGATATGAGCATCTGAGCCCTTCCTTAACACATTGTATAAGTCTATCATCTGCTATTAACATACCAAAATGGTATTTGACAATTTTGCATACTTCCTCATATTGCGCACTGTATTCAGTGACAAATGTGACTCCCCTCTGTGTCTTCTCATTTACTTGTGGCTGTTTGTCCCTTAGCAAATCACGTGTGTCTGTTCTGTCCACCTCTCTTTGTGCCCTATTTATCACTTTTCTTGGATAACCTCTCTGGGACAAACGTTTCCTTACTTCCATCATTTGGATGGCACTCTCATTGGCCTCGGAACAATTCCGTTTAGCCCTTATAAGTTGCCCCTTAGCTATGGCATACGGTACGTGTCTGGGGTGGCAGCTCTTGGCATGCAGTAGTGAGTTGCCTGATATAGGTTTTCTATATAGGCTCGTCTCAACTCGACCCTTAGGACTCCCACTCAGTACCACATCTAAAAAATTAATTTTGGTCTGTTGAATTTCATTTGTAAATTTTAGACCAATTTCATTATCATTGAGTTTCCCTAGAAACTTCTCCAAATCATCATAGCCGCCATCCCAGATAAGGATTAGATCATCTATAATGCGGCGGTAAAATGTAATACAACCACGGAGGGGGTTCCCATCTCCAAAGATGTGGGACAGCTCCCACCAACCCATGAGTAGGTTGGCGTAGGAGGGGGCAAACTTGGCCCCCATAGATGTCCCACATCTCTGGAGATAGAACACGCCCTCAAATTCAAAAAAGTTATGAGTTAACAGAAACTCAGCCACTTGCAATACATATCTCTGAAATTCTTCAGTGAAAGAGGACCAACCCCTGAGGAAGAACGATATGGCTTTCAATCCCTTTGAATGGGGAATGGAAGAATAAAGGGCTGTAACATCTATGGTGACCCACAGGTTACTCTCCTCGACCCATGCAACATCATTTATTAAATTCATGAGATGTTTTGTATCCCTTAGGTAACTCGGGAGGGCTTCAACAAATGGATGTAAAATCATATCCAGCCATTGGGACAGTCGTTCAAAGAGAGACCCTATACCACTCACTATAGGTCATCCCTTACGTCCGTGTGAGGGACTTATGCACCTTCGGTAGATTATGGAATACTGGAGTGACTGGATGTTCAACAAAATATATGACATAGTGTCCCTTATCCATAAAGCCATTTTCCCATTCCATCATCCAGAAGGTGCATAAGTTCTCTCTTGAACCGACATGTGGGGTCGTGGTTAGAACGAATAACACTGTCTGTCGTTCAGGCTGGCACATTACTTCATTGGCATATTGTGCCCTGTTCATCACCACCACTGAACCACCCTTGTCCGCATTTTTTATGACCAGATCATGATTATTAGCCAGGGAGGACAACGCTTCCCTTTCTGTTTTACTCAAATTATTTGAAGTGTTATTAGTAGTAGAGTCAGCTAGGAGCTTGAGATCACGCTCCACTCTCTTATAGAAATTTTCAATTACATTACCCCTGCTTTTTATTGGGTAGAATTTTGATGGAGGTTTTAAACTTTTTGCTTTACTAATGCTTTGCACAGTTTCAAATCCCTCACTTTTCAACATAAGAGTGTTCAGTGAGACTAAGTCACATGATTCAGGAAAACTAAGATCAGTATTTAAGTTAGTGGTGACCCATCTGACACCCTCCTCTTCACAAAAAGACATAGTATCATTACCTGAAAAATGGCTTTTTAATGTTACATTTCGGATTAACCGATTTACATCAATAATTGTATGAAAAATATTGAAATTCATGGTTGGTACAAAACCCAAACCAAGACTTAATACCCGTATCTGGGCGTCAGTTAATACTATGTCTGAAAGATTTATAACACATGTCATTTGTATTTTGTTTGATTCCTCGTTTCCCTCAACCTGTATCCTGACTTCTCCTGGCCTGTTGCCCCTCCCCCCCCTGTCTGGGTTGCTCTGGGTTGCCTCTGGGGCAGGAAAAAACCTGTTGCAAATGCTCTTGCCCAATATCTGAATTAGTCGGTTTAGCTAGTCTGTCTCTTAGTTCTACTAATTCCTTAGCTGGTTCACTTAGCTTTGTACTTACTACCTGTCTCCCTCTGTCCTTTGGTTTGATTAGAGGTTGTGTTTCTGTGTGATATTAGTTATGAGAGTATTTTAGGCTCAACTGGGCTATTTTTGAGAATGCCTCTCGTTGTTTAACATAGAGATACATACATAATATACACACACACAAACTATATATATATATATATATATATATAAATATATATAATATATATAATATATATATATATATATAAGTGTACATATGTAAATATGTATTTATATGTACAAGAGAAAAACCACAAAAAAGCGTTAGTGTGCCAAATGACAGCAATAAGAGAAATAAATCAATGAATAAAAAGTGAACTGAAATATTAAAAATAATACATTGTATCAAGGAAATTCAAGAAACACAGTTGAATATGTTTGTTACCCAGTGTGAAACAAGTCCTCCTGAGGTATTCAGGACAAAGTGGTAGTGTTAGCTTGATTCAGTTGTAATGATGAATATTAATGTTTCCCAATATGTTGGACTGAAAGTTTTGAGTGTTCTTTTAGACAAAACTTTCTTTCTTTTGGTCAAAAAAATCTGTATGCATGAAATAAAAAATGAAAAACGCAAACTCCGACTCAAGCTAGTTTAATTAAAATACAAAGTACGCAATTAACAGATTGCACTTACTAAAATATAAATGGTTCGTGCCTTGAACATAAAACTGTGACAGCCGAAATCCAGGAGCCAAACACTGGGACGACAAGCAGTAGTCAAGCTTGATCGACCATAACCCACTACAAATCATCAGGTGTCCCAAGAAAGAAATGCTGTTCACAGCTAGTCAAACACACGACGGATAGCCTCGTGAGTTACCTCAGCGCGTTTCTCCTGAACTCCAGTTGGGCTTTCTCAAGAGGGGAGTAGGTCAGATGAATCAGGGTTCCTGACATCCAGTTTTTATTGATTCAGTAATAACACTAAGTAACGATGAGAAATCTTAATGAACCGCTAATTTACAAATTCTTATTAAAACCTTTGATATTCCATATTAATAAATATAACTTAAATGGTATCTAAATAAATGTATACATTCAAAATCTCTATGTAGCAGTATGAAATAGCCATAATAAAAAATAGCAATAAAAAATGTACATAAAAGACAAACCATATAAGCATATAAGAACAAACAGTATTGGATTGATACAACAAAGTGACACAAAAAATGACTGCTTAAGAAAAAATTATTGACATTACATATTCCACATACATGTGGATGAATATATATAATAAACTATTTCACATGTATGCCTGAATATCAATGTATTCACAGACATGTATACACATATAAACACATACATACTTATGTACACACATAGATGCATTTAAGTAGAACAACATATTTATGCAATATTCATATTTCATAAAGTGTTATACAGTGTGCACATAGTGGAATATGTTCTAAGTATTTATAAATAGATATTCCCATATATATTATACACAGGTATGAATGTATAAATAAATATTTTAACAAAATACTTTCAGATATACAGTATATATAGAAATATGTATTTATGAATTTAATAGAAACATATTTTTCTATGGTGAAGAACTTTGGAACTTTAAATATTTATATTTTCATGTTGGGTTAGTGCACTTGAGGATATGGTATCTGGTTTGCTTGCGGGGTAGGGTCTTAAGATTTTTTCCACTTTTTTTTGCTCCATTTACTTCTATGGAGGAATAATGTATGCTCATCTGCGATATTCTAAATTCTGCTTTTTATGCAAGTCGTTGTTTAGTTGCACCAGCAAAAAACAGTTTACTTTCAACTCATAATATGAGTGCAACCTGACGCGTGCAAAAAAACTTACTTCTATTGCAGTTAACACGGTTAAATAGCGCTTCCACTCATAATGATGGCCTTTGATTTGGGTAGTTTTGTCAAATATCATACACAACTATTTCAAATACAAAAATATACCTAAATGTTCAATTTCTCCTACATTTTAAACTCTGTTGCTGGTTTAACAAGTCATTCTAATTACATAAGGGGGAAAAACAATTTTTACACAGTCTCTCTAACTTTCAACAAATGACCCAAAACATAAACCCACATCTATTTAAAGCATCAGCAGCAAATATAGGCCTTAGATTTGGAGTTTTGTCGGTAACGACCCGAAAAACTAACGCCGGCTTTTTTCTGCCGCAACCCATAAAAATAACTCTGGTATCGAGAGTCCCACATAAAGGCTGCATTAGGCTCCAAAAAAAGGAGCGTAGAGCATTTTAACGCAGCTTCAACTCTCGATATCAGAGTTGCTTACGGGATGCGGCCAGCCTCAAAAAACGGTGCTCGGCACGATCTCCCATAGGAAACAATGGGGCTGTTGTTGAGCTGAAAAAAACCTAACACCTGCAAAAAAGCCGCGTTCAGCTCCTAACGCAGCCCCCATTGTTTGTTAGGCGGTAACCCCTTCCTACGTCTGCACTTAACACTCTAACATGTACCCCGAGTCTAAACACCCCTAACCTTACACTTATTAACCCCTAATCTGCCGCCCCCGCTATCGCTGACCCTGCATATTATTTTTAACCCCTAATCTGCCGCTCCGTAAACCGCCGCTACTTACATTATCCCTATGTACCCATAATCTGGTTCCCTAACATCGAGCCGACCCCTATATTTATATTTATTAACCCCTAATCTGCCCCCCACAAACGTCGCCTCCACCTACCTACAATAATTAACCCCTAATCTGCCGACCGGACCTGAGCGCTACTATAATAAAGTTATTAACCCCTAATCCGCCTCACTATCCCTATAATAAATAGTAATTAACCCCTAATCTGCCTCCCTAACATCGCCGACACCTAACTTCAATTATTAACCCCTAATCTGCGACCGGAGCTCACCGCTATCTAATAAATGGATTAACCCCTAAAGCTAAGTCTAACCCTAACACTAACACCCCCCTAAGTTAATATAATTTAAATCTAACGAAATAAATGAACTCTTATTAAATAAATTATTCCTATTAAAGCTAAATACTTACCTGTAAAATAAATCCTAATATAGCTACAATATTAATTAATAATGATATTGTAGCTATTTTAAGATTAATATTTATTTTACAGGTAACTTTGATTTATTTTAACCAGTCAATAGCTATTAAATAGTTAAGAACATTTAATAGCTAAAATAGTTAAAATAATTACAAATTTACCTGTAAAATAAATCCTAACCTAAGTTACAATTAAAACTAACACTATACTGATCAATTCATTAATTAAATAAAATAACCACAATTACCTACAATTAACCAAACACTACACTATCAATAAATTAATTAAATAAACTACTACAATTAACCTAACACTACACTATCAATAAATTAATTAAATACAATTCCTACAAATAAATACAATAAATAAACTTGCTAAAGTACAAAAAATAAAAAAGAACTAAGTACAAAAAATAAAAAAAATATCTACAAACATAAGAAAAATATTACAACAATTTTAAACTAATTACACCTACTTTAAGCCCCCTAATAAAACAACAAGCCCCCAAAATAAAAAATGCCCTACCCTATTCTAAATTACTAAAGTTCAAAGCTCTTTTACCTACCAGCCCTGAACAGGGCCCTTGGCGGGGCATGCCCCAAGAAGTTCAGCTCTTTTGCCTGTAAAAAAAAACATACAATACCCCCCCCCAACAATACAACCCACCACCCACAAACCCCAAAAAAAACCCAAACCCCCCTTAAATAAACCTAAGCCCCTGAAGATATCCTACCATTGTCTTCACCTCACCGGGTATCACCGATCGGTCCTGGCTCCAAAATCTTCATCCAACCCCAAGCGGGGCTGGGCGAACCATCATCCGGGTGGTCCGAAAGAGTCTCCAAAGTCTTCATCCTATCCGGGAAGAAGAGTATATCCGACCGGCAACCATCATCTTCAAGCGCATCTTCTATCTTCATCCGATGACGACCGGCTCCATCCTGAAGACCTCCACCGCGGACCCATCTTCTTCCGGCGACGTCCAACTGCAGAATGACGGTTCCTTTAGAGGGACGTCATCCAGATGGCGTCCCTCGAATTCCGATTGGCTGATAGGATTCTATCAGCCCATCGGAATTAAGGTAGGAATATTCTGATTGGCTGATGGAATCAGCTAATCAGAATCAAGTTCAATCCGATTGGCCTGATCCAATCAGCCAATCAGATTGAGCTCGCATTATATTTGGCTGATCGGAACAGCCAATAGAAGGCGAGCTCAATCTGATTGGCTGATTGGATCAGCCAATCGGATTGAACTTGATTCTGATTGGCTGATTCCATCAGCCAATCAGAATATTCCTACCTTAATTCCGATGGCTGATAGGATCCTATCAGCCAATCGGAATTCGGTAGGGACGCCATCTTGGATGACGGTCCCTTAAAGGACCGTCATTCTGCAGATTGGACGTCGCCGGAAGAAGATGGTCCGCGGTGGAGGTCTTCAGGATGGAGCCGGTCGTCATCGGATGAAGATAGAAGATGCCGCTTGGATCAAGATGGTTGCCGGTCCGGATCGCCTCTTCTTCCCGGATAGATGAAGACTTTGGGAGCCTCTTCTGGACCTCTTCAGGCACCTGATGATGGATCGCCAACCCCCGCTTGGGTTGGATGAAGATATTTGGAGCCAGGACGGATCGGGTGATACCTGTGAGGTGAAGACAAGTAGGATGATCTTCAGAGGCTTAGTGTTAGGTTTATTAAGGGGGGTTTGGGTTAGATTAGGGGTATGTGGGTGGTGGGTTGTAATGTTGGGGGGGGTATTGTATGTTTTTTTTTACAGGCAAAAGAGCTGAACTTCTTGGGGCATGCCCCGCAAAGGGCCTGTTCAGGGCTGGTAAGGTAAAAGAGCTTTTAACTTTAGTATTTTAGAATAGGGTAGGGCATTTTTATTTTGGGGGGGCTTTGTTGTTTTATTAGGGGCTTAGAGTAGGTGTAATTAGTTTAAAAATTGTTGTAATATTTTTTCTTATGTTTGTAGATATTTTTTATTTTTTTGTAACTTAGTTCTCTTTTTATTTTTTGTACTTTAGCAAGTTTATTTATTTGTATTTATTTGTAGGAATTTTATTTAATTAATTTATAGATAGTGTAGTGTAGGTTAATTGTAGGTAGTTTTATTTAATTAATTTATTGATAGTTGTAGTGGTTAGGTTAATTGTATGGTAATTGTAGGTATTTTATTTAATTAATTTATTGATAGTATAGTGTTAGTTTTAATTGTAACTTAGGTTAGGATTTAATTACCAGGTAAAATTTGTAATTATTTTAACTATTTTAGCTATTAAATAGTTCTTAACTATTTAATAGCTATTGTACCTGGTTAAAATAAATACAAAGTTACCTGTAAAATAAATATTAATCCTAAAATAGCTACAATATAATTATAATTTATATTGTAGCTATATTAGGATTTATTTTACAGGTAAGTATTTAGCTTTAAAATAGGAATAATTTATTTAATAAGAGTTAATTTATTTCGTTAGATTTAAATTATATTTAATTTAGGGGGGTGTTAGTGTTAGGGTTAGACTTAGCTTTAGGGGTTTAATCCATTATTAGAATAGCGGTGAGCTCCCGGGTCGGAGATTAGGGGTTAATAATTGAAGTTAGGTGTCGGCGATGTTAGGGAGGGCAGATTAGGGGTTAATACTATTTATTATAGGGTTAGTGAGGCGGATTAGGGGTTAATAACTTTTTATAGTAGCGCTCAGGTCCGCTCGGCAGATTAGGGTTAATAAGTTGTAGGCAGGTGGAGGCGACGTTGTGGGGGGCAGATTAGGGGTTAATAAATATAATATAGGGCGGTCGGCGGTGTTAGGGGCAGCAGATTAGGGTACATAAGGATAACGTAGGTGGCGGCGCTTTGCGGTCGGCAGATTAGGGGTTAATAAGTGTAGGCAGGTGGAGGCGACGTTGTGGGGGGCAGATTAGGGGTTAATAAATATAATATAGGGGTCGGCGGTGTTAGGGGCAGCAGATTAGGGGTACATAAGGATAACGTAGGTGGCGGTCGGCAGATTAGGGGTTAAAAAAATTTATTCGAGTGTCGGCGATGTGGGGGGACCTCGGTTTAGGGGTACATAGGTAGTTTATGGGTGTTAGTGTACTTTAGAGTACAGTAGTTAAGAGCTTTATAAACCGGCGTTAGCCCAGAAAGCTCTTAACTACTGACTTTTTTCCTGCGGCTGGAGTTTTGTCGTTAGATGTCTAACGCTCACTTCAGACACGACTATAAATACCGGAGTTAGAAAAATCCCATTGAAAAGATAGGATACGCAATTGACGTAAGGGGATCTGTGGTATGGAAAAGTCGCGGCTGAAAAGTGAGCGTTAGACCCTATTTTGAGTGACTCCAAATACCGGCGGTAGCCTAAAACCAGTGTTAGGAGCCTCTAACGCTGGTTTTCACGGCTAACGCCAAACTCTAAATCTAGGCCATACTGTTCTAAAGACTTTAATTAGCGCTTTTCTTGAGTGGGTAATCTGTTTTTTTTCTATCCTAGGTACAACAAATATTTGTGTGCCCCTCCTAACATCCATTTTATTAATCTCATATATGTTTTTAACAAGTGAGTATTTGTGTTTTAACCTCTTCTAGGCATTCACCTAGAGAACAGTGATAACTCCTTTCAGACTGGCATTTTAGGAGCAGTAGTTCACTCCTAGACAGCTACAGAGCAGGGAATCAGTCCTTTCAGACAACAAAATATAACTATATCAGTTTTTACCTATTTATTATAGCTACATATAAAACAGTTCTAATTCCTTGCCCTCAAACAATCAGATTTAGATTTGTGATTTAACCATTTCTGTGCTGGGTGGCGGTAAAAAATGTCACATGCTATATGGCATAATGATTATATAATTTACCTGTACTGATGTAGAAATACATTTACTGGATAGGTTAAAAAGGAGGCAGTATATTAATAAAGGGGCTGGTGTAAGGATTAACAAGGACTATAGTAGACATCAGTGTGTGGTGTTGCAGCTGTCAAGCTGATCCAATATATTTTATTAGTTTAATAAATGTTTATCCATTTTGCTAAGCATAAATATGCCCCTGAGCTATTCTGCTACTCAATTTCTTCCTTTCTAATATCTCGGTATGTCATTAGTCTTTCCAATGAAATACTTTAATACTTAATATATTTACTAGACTGACATTAATATCTTGTAGTTTATTTTAGTTTTAAATTATGAATCATGATAATTTAAAATATTATTTTTATTTTATTTTTTCTGTATTTCTGCAATAAACTATCAGTCTATCACCTAATTACAAAGCAAAATGTCAACCTCTTTTTACTTTCCATTAAAGACATTTTATTTATATAAAACCACAAAATATTAAATGTATTTTAAAATATTTTTTTTTTTTTAAATTTCAAAAGTTTTATTAAAAGTAAGAAAGTACAACATCATTATTGGTTACAAGTTCAGCCATGTGTGTGTGATGTACAACCTGTTAACATCTATGGTGTTAAAGTAGAACAAGCCTCCTTCAATGAACAGGCCCAAGCCAGTCCTGGAATGGTTACATTATATAGTCCAAGAATGTGTTGTACCCTGTTTCCTGATGGGAGCTGAGGTTGACTTGTTATGGGGATGGGTTAAAAAAGAAAAGAAAAAGAAGAGGATACGAAGTGTCCGAAAAGTTTGCAACAACATTTGCATTTAAAGAGTAGAATGAAACAAAATCAAAACAATACACTTAAATTGTAGTCTGCTGAGTTATAATAATACGAAAAATGTTAGCAGCATGAGTTAAATTGGATTCTGGGGAATCCCCTATCAGCTAGAGCCCCTCTGTTCTATGTTTCCTTTATCGTCATTGTGTCTAATGTATCTATGTCACCCCGTGCCCCAGGTGGCTGAAAACTTATTTGATACCACGGATGTGACCTACCCCACTGGCTGAGCCCAAAATATTTTGTATATAAAATGCATGATTTAAAAACATTGAAAATGTTAGTTTTGTTAACAAAAACCTCTTGAGTGTTATTTAGCTGATTTTTTTTGCTGTAGTCAGTTAGACATAAAGATAAATAAGCTCCTGCACTGATCAAGCAATTACTGTGCAGCATTTAGTTGGATCAGGGTTCTGAATTCCACAGAATGCACTCCATTCTCTGCGAAATGGAAAAACTAAAATTTTCAGATTTAAATAAATAATGAAAGTGCATTACAAAGATTCACTACGATAATTAAACATTAAACGCGAGAGCGGCAAGGGGTTTATCGCGGGTGTTTGTGCTCCATGCTCAATTTACAAGTTGAATGTAAACACGGTTGCTTCGGGGTAATCAAAGTTAATGCGCGTTGTGTTAGAGCAACCTCAGAGCTCTGGTTAACTGTTTTGCAAAACAAAAAAGCGTCACAAAACACATAAAAATACATTAAAAAGTACAGTTACACTCATAATAACACCATCTAATAAAATTATTTAAAAAAAAAAATATTCCACAAAAAAGTTATTAGGGCTCAAAGATATGAGGTCTCATGTGTTAGAAAAAAAAGTCAGGCAAAGGGCTTTAACATAGAGATGCATACATATACATGTCTAAAGATGGATATGTATATTTAATATAATATATATATATATATATATATATATATATATGTTTATTTATGTATATGTGTATATATGTATTTAATGACATATATTCACATATAAACACATAAATGCATATGTACACAGCTATAGACATATATATTATATATGCATTGGAGCCTTTTGCAGTTAAGTAGCTGAAAACATGTAAAACATATTTATACAATATTCATATTTTATAAAGTGTCTAGCTAAGTATTTACTGTAAATATTTCATATTTCAATGTTCTACACATATGTTCTATGTATTTTTAAATAGATAGTCCTATGTATAGCTGTATATACTGTATATCTATACCTATATATAATCATCTAGATATAAAGGTATAGATATATATTGTACCAAAATACCACATGTAGAAATATGTATTTATGAATACATAGAACATATTCTGCTATGTGAAGAACATTGGAATGTAAAATATTCATATTTTTATGTTGGGTTAATGCACATGAGAATATGGGATCAGGTTTTCCCGCAAGTATGGTGTACTTTTTTTGAACCATTGACATCTATGGGGGAATATGTTGTTGTGTGCGCGATCTTGTAAGTTTGGCTTTTTCTGCTCCTCAGGTTAGCATGTGAGCGAAAACAGTTTACTTTCACCCTAAAATATGAGCGCAACCTGAAGTGCGCAAAAAAGCTTACTTCTGGAACAGTTAATGCACACGTTATAGCATTAAATATCGCTTCACTTGTATTCTTGCACCAAATGAGAATTTATTTTTATTTTAAATGTCCTTTTAATAAAGGACCCCCCCTCTCATATTCTCATGTCTTATGCATTTTGCCAATATCCACCCTGTGACCAACAGACATAACCTATGCCCAAAACAAAATTTCCTTATAGCTTACAAAGGGCCCAAATTTACGAGTGGCATGGCAAAATTACACTCTTGTGAGCACAATATTTGCACTCCACTCGTAATACCAGTGCATGCAATTGTGCGCTGGTTATGATTGAAGTGGCCTGCAATGTGAATGAGACCTTGCATTCACAATTGCATGGAAGCTTTTGCGCTCAGTAGAGGGTTGCCCTCCATAGGCTCCAATGGAGCCTCGTTCTCATGCTGTTGAGATGGGTAAGAGTTGCGCAATTATGGCAGCAAATATGTATATAAATATATACATATATATTTAATTTTTTTTTATTAATTTTGTATTGGATTTTCATCAGACAAATCAAAAAAAGAAAACAAAACACAAAATAAATCAACATCAGAATAATTATATAATAAAAAGGTAATGATACATTATTTCCTGACTTCCTATTTGACAATGATATCCTAAGGTTGTCACAGCATAATATTTACCTATCTTACTAGGGCACTTAATAAACAATAGAGCACATATCTCTAGTCTTTTATCTAGGACATTACTTAAGCCATTGTATCAGTCTTATTACCCATTAAAACTGCTATAAACATTGGTATTCATTTATATTATACCGCTACTGCTTCTGTATGTTCTTCCCATATAAATCTAATAGAGTAATACTCTTCAAGACGATTGGTTTGCTGGTAGTGGTATTTTTCTAGAGATAGTAGTCTCAATACTTGTTCTCTCCATTCCTGAACACGAGGGATTCTAGGACTTTTTCATAGCCTCGGGATTAGTTGTTTAGCACCGCTCAGAAGAATATATAGCAGTGTTGATCTTAGTTTACACTTTAGTTTGGGGGTTCTATTAAATAAGAATACAAATGGATGATTTTCTAAATGGGTTCCCAACAGCTTGTCTATTTCTATTCGTATGTCATTCCAGTATTGTCCTAATAAGGGGCAATTCCACCAGATGTATTAGAGTGTTCCTTCCTGGTTGCATCCCCTCCAGCATAACTTACTAGCACTTGGGAAGATATTTGATAGTCTTTTTTGGGGTCAAGTACCATCTGGTTAGTAATTTCAGATTGGTCTCTGTAATATTCATAGAGGATGGAGCTTTTCCCATTTGGTGGAATATTAACTGCCATTATTTTGGTGTTAGAGTTTTCTGCAGCTCATTTTCCCATGTTTTGGTATAAGATGGTAGTTGTTGTGAATGTATTGATAATATTAATTTATATGAGTGTGATAGCCTTTTTTTCGTAATCCCTAGTGAGTAACACATGCCCTCAAAGGGAGTAAGTGGTCTGATAATATCAGATTTACACTTATTATAACTTATATAATGTGTAAATTGGAGGTGTTCATACCAATTCTGACAATTATATATACGTCTGTCTGCTAATTCCATCTTTGTCAACAATTTACCATTTCCCAAGTCTGAATATATAGGTACTCCACAGCATATGTCCATGCCTTCTATCCTGATCATGTTATATCCTATTGGAGAGTCAGTGTTTGCTAGTAGAGGGGTTAAGGGGGAAGGGACAGAAGAGATACCTTTTTTATTTTTCAAAAGGAGATCCCATGTTTCTAGCGTTTCTGATACTAAACTTGGGGGCAAGTTATATATTTAAGTTTTTATATTTAAGTTTTTATATGTGTATATATATATATATATATATATATATATATATATATATATACACACACACAAACATGTTTTTATATATATATATATATATATATATATATATACATATATATATATATATATATATAAATATATATACACTCATTGGCCACTTTCTAAGGTACACTTTGTTAGTACCGGGTTTGTACCCCGTTTTGCCTTCAGAACTGCCTTAAAGGGACAGTCAAGTCCAAAAAAAACTTTCATGATTCAAATAGGGCATGTAATTTTAAACAACTTTCCAATTTACTTTTATCACCAATTTTGCTTTGTTCTCTTGGTATTCTTAGTTTAAAGCTAAACCTAGGAGGTTCATATGCTAATTTCTTAGACCTTGAAGGCCGCCTCTGATCTAAATGCATTTTGACAGCTTTTCACCACTAGAGGGCGTTAGTTCATGTGTTTCATATAGATAACATTGAGCTCATGCATGTGAATTTACCGAGGAGTGAGCACTGATTGGCTAAAATGCAAACCTGTCAAAAGAACTGAAATAAGGGGGCAGTCTGCAGAGGCTTAGATACTCTTAATTACAGAGGTAAAACCTGTATTATTATAACTGTGTTGGTTATGCAAAACTGGGTAATGAGTAATTAAGGGATTATCTTTCTTTTAAAATAACAAAAATTCGGGTGTTGACTGTCCATTTAATTCTTCATGGCATAGATTCAACAAGGTATTGGAAACATTCCGCAGAGATTTTGGTCCATATTGTCATTATAGCTTCACGCAGTTACTGCAGATTTGTTGGTTGCACATCCATGATGCAAATCTTCCGTCCCACCACATCCCAAAGGGGCTCTATTGGATTGAGATATGTTGACTGTGGAGGCCATTGGAGTACAGGGAACTTATTGCAATGTTCAAGAAACCAGTTGGAAATGATTTGAGCTTTGTGACATGGTTGATTATCCTGCTGGAAGTAGCCATCAGAAGATGGGTACTCTGTAGTCATAAAGGGATGAACATGGTCAGCAACAATACTCAGGTAGGCCGTGGTGTTAAACAATGTTCAATTGGTACTAAGGGGCACAAAGTGTGCCAAGAAAATATCTTCCATACCGTTACCCCACCACCAGCAGCCTGAACCATTAATACAAGGTAGGATGGATCCATGCTTTCATGTTGTTTATGTCAAATTCGGACCCTACCATCTGAATGTTGCAGCTCAAATCGAGACTCATCAGACCAGGCAACGTTTTTCCAATCTTCTATTGTCCATTGTCTAATTGTAGCCTCAGTTTCCTGTTCTTAGCTGAAAGGAGTGGCACCCGGTGTGGTCTTCTGCTGATGTAGCCCATCTGCTTCAAGGTTCAACATGTTGTGCATTCAGAGATGGTATTCTGCATACCTTGGTTATAATGAGTGGTTATTTGAGTTACTGTTGCCTTTCTATCATCTCGAACCAGTGTACCCATTCTCCGACATCAACAAGGCATTGTCGTCCACACAACTGCCACTCACTGGATATTTTCTCTTTTTTTGACCATTCTCTGTAAACCATAGAGATGGTTGTGCGTGAAAATCCCAGTAGATCAGCAGTTTTTTTATACTTGGACCAGCCCATCTGGCTCCAACAACCATGCCACGTTCAAAGTCACTTAAATCCCCTTTCTTCCTCATTCTGATGCTCGGTTTGAACTTCAGCAAGTCATCTTCACCACGTCTAGATGCCTAAATGCATTGAGTTGCTGCCATGTGATTGGCTGATATTTTAATATATTTTTATTTTATAAATTATAAGTGTTATTTTTTTTAAAGAAAAGATAAACACAATGCATTATCACTTTGGTGATACAAAAGTGCTTAGTAGTTTCACAATATTTTGAATACTTGACAATAAACTTTTATTCAATTTATATATTTTTATTTATATTTACTACTGGGAGCTAGCTGAATGCATTTGGTGAGCTTATGACAACAGGCACATGTTACAATTTTGTTTTTTTTGTGTGCCAATTTCGTTTTTTTATCATGGTATCCTTTGTTGAAGGGGCAGCAGTGCACTACTGTGAGCTAGCTGAATGCATTTGGTGAGCTTAAGACAAAAGACACATGTTACAGTTTTCTTCTATTGCTAATTTAGCTTCATTCTCTTGGTATACTTTGTTGAAGGGACAACAATGCACTACTGGACCCTAGATGAATACATTTGGTAACAAAAAGGCAATTATCTGAACACTCGGAGGGGGGATATAAAATAAATAGACTTTATTAAGCAAAAGTTAAAAGATGTATGGGTATGCAGGAGAACAAGGAAGGCTGTCCTGACGCATTTCACGCCCCTAGTGGAACTTAGTCATAGGATGAATACATTTGGTACAAGTTTAAAAAGCAAGTACTTCATATCCATATGTGTGTCTCCTAAAATAAGAGTTAGAAATGTATTAGAACTATGTAGGGATTCATTAGCCTTTCAATTAGAATGCAAAGCTTGTCATTTATAGTGCATAGCTTTTATAATGCAGTACTTTACAAATGACACCTTTGTGGCCTGCACATTGTTTTGTAGACTCTGCTGCACTCCACCCTGCATTATGCTGAGTGAGAATTATTACCTTTGATAAATAGAAATTTTGATTGATTGGAAGTTTCAGTGGTGTACTTTACAACATATACTGAAAAAACAAAATATATAATATAATAATATTATATTCCCCCCACAACAATGGGCATAGGGGGTTTATGGTGAGACAGACCTGATAAAAAAGTAATGTTTGTTAATGAGGGGTATCAAGCCATATTATTATTATTTTTGTTTAAGTGCAAAATTGATTATTATTATTAATTATGGCAACATAAAATAATGCATTTATAAAATATGTCCACTACATATAGAAACATTTTACAGGACAAAGAAATACATATATAAATATATATAAAAATATATACTTATATAGTATTAGTACTGTTGCTTACATACATTTTTATACATCCTGTAAAATGTTTATATATAGACATATGTATTACATATGCATTATCATTTTAATGTGCAATTATTACTTGTTTGAATTACTATGTGCTTGGTATATTTATTTAATAATGTACTTTAATATATACTTATTTATTAATTTCTGTAGGTAGTGGAAAAACCTCTTATTATTTTGGCTTGATATATCACTTTACCTCCTATGCTCATTAACCTAGGGGATAATGCAAGCAAAAGATCCTTCTCAACTCCCAGGATCAAACTTTGCACGGGGCTGTGTACGCCTATGATGTGCACGCTCATGACCTGCTGGAGCATGCCTAGAAGCAAAATAGCAGCTGTGAACTCAGTTGAAATATGATGCCTGTGTTTCTGAAACAAAATACTGATAAGCGGGGTTGATCAGACTACTCAAGACAGCATGGCTATTTAATAATATTTATATCTCAGATATTAATTTTTATAAAGTAAACATCATCCAAATACAAACATTTGACATACATATTGTGTTGACATCTTCTTTATTTAAATGTGTTTAATGTGTCTAAAACTCGTTTACATGAAACTTATGTCTATACAGAAAGAGAAGCATGCTGCCAGGAATGAATAATGGCTCAATGGCTTGTTCTATGGCCGGTTACCACCTGGGAGTAGCTTCTTTTAGCCCTGTTGTGCTTTTCACAGAGAAAAACTTTCCTGAAGTATATCAGCCTGATCCAGCCTAACAACGTCAGTCAAGCTCCAAAATACCAGGCAATTCTCCTCTGAAGAAGGAAAATGTCAAATATATATATAAAGTACAAAAAAGGCAGCACTCACCGGAATTTAGAAAAAGGTAAAAATTAACTTTTAATAAAGCATTAAAAAACAAAGGGAGATTGCATGACGTTTCGGTGCTGTACTGGCACCTTTATCAAATAATCCCAAATTAAAGACAGTCCCAAAGTCCATTCATCCTCAATGTGATGTCCCACAGAAGAAAGTATAATACCAAATGAGACTACCGTTCATTTATACCCTTCATAAGTGATCAAATTACAACCACCTGAGTCGTGAAAGCATTGCCTATGTGCACGTTCTCTTGTTGCGTGGCAAGTTTGGATAGGTCAGCATAAAAATCTTCACTTTGCGTAGCAGACCGCATGGCTAATTAGCATAGTTGATGACGCGGTGAGGAAATAACGCCCCCTCTGTGTGCGCAGTGAAGTATCATTCATATGCTACTTAGTCGAAGAACTGATGTTAAACATAACACAACAATGCTGCAAATCAGCAGGCTTGCGTAGCTTCATATGCCAGCACAGTATCTAGTGGTTCCATACTTTAGGGGCATACCAGAGTCCTGATGTTAGACATCCGATCAGATTGTCTGTCACTTGTAGATATATCACGCCCCTTATTGGACGTCATTGTACCTTGTCATAATCTGTTGTAGAATCTTCGGTATAAGGTGTCAACCGCATGGTCATAAGCACTATCAGTGCCTCCAGGAGAACTTGCTCCATCTGCATGCCCCACTTATAGCGGGTGACTCCATAGTCTGCAAAACCACATTCAGTTGAGGATATGAATATTCTTGTAGGCCATTGATAGACGATGCTTTAGTGTTGAAGTAAAGCACTAACAAGCCTTCATCACGACAGGTGTTATAGGTGTATCAGGAGGATATTAAGACACAAATAAAAGAGAATGAGATTACACACTCATAATGTCAGTACTGAATATAAAATTGTCATCTCATCGGATGAGATATGATGGTTACATATAGTGTCAGAAACTTGGCAGAGCATAAAGCCATCATCATAGTGAGGCCCAGATTCATCTACTTTTAGCCAATGAATTTGCAGATAGTAGTAATTCTCAAAAGAAAAATATTGTTTTAGTGAGACATTGTTCCATAAGTTTCCAATATAAATGAATATATAATATATATATATATATATATATTATATATATATAAAAATAAAAATGAATATAATAATATCATCTGTAAAGCCTGTCCAATGAGTTGATCAATAGTTTTTTTAAAATGACATGTAGGATTAGACGAGAACTTTTTATATGTTTAGCGGGTCAGACAACTGTCGAAGTGCCTCAAGTCTATAGTCATTATAGTCCTGTATGACTATACCGCCCCCCTTATCGACAGGGCATATAGCAATGGTCGGGTCTTTCATTAAAGTGTCAAGAGTCAATCGTTCCTGTTTAGATATATTAGAAAAGGTACGTGTGTCAGTCCCAGTTTCACAGTCATACCGTATAAGTATAGTAAAGCTTTTAATCGAAGCATTGGATGTCACAGGGTCAAATTTAGATGGTGTTTTAAAAGTGGAGACTGTAGAGAGGGGTGTTTTATCTTTAAATTCTCTTATGTTCATTTGTCGCTAAAAGCGATGCATGTCAACCACAGTTTGGAAATTATCGTGTCTGGTGGTGGGAATAAATGATAGACCCCTATTTAGTCTACTTTCATCAGTAGAGAGGGAACTAAGGTTGTACACTATATTAGCTTCTTCTGGGTGGGTTTTCTTTTTGTACCCCCCTCGTCTAGTGTGTGTCCTCCTAAGTTTTTTGACTGAGTAGCTGATGTTTTGTTGGCAGATCTAGTGGAAATATTGCCAATAGTGGATAACGTATTTCCAATTTTATTGCCACTAGAGGCGCTATCACTCCCTGAGGATTCCCCACTGCTGGTGTCTATAGTATCAATGGTGTTTTTACCCCATTAAAGTTACGTCTCCTAGGGTTAAAATCTCTATGCCTATCCTTTTTGCCATGCAACCATTTATACACTCGCTTTTCGCGATAATCCGTTTCAACAGTGGATAATTGTTTATTTTTGAAAGCTAGCTGAATATTATTACCCCACAGGAGAGTGAGTTTTTGACCACCGATTTTCCCAAAACACCAATTTTATATTCGCTTCCTAAGATACATAAATCTATCTTATGCCCACCGGGGAGACCTATTGTCTCCGCCCGGGAGTCTTTACTCTCAGGAATAGCTAAATATGTTGATTTTCATTTACAACCTGTGGTACAAAGCTCATTCTCCTTTTTATTGGACTCTGACACTCTAATTAGGAAATTGGATGCATTGGATCCAATTGATGAAAATGACATACTGGTGACTATGGATGTTGACAGCCTCTACACTGTTATCCCCCAGTGTCGGGGGTTTAGAGGCTGTCAGGCTCATAGTCACTAATAATGCCCATTACAAGGGCCCACCAATAGAAATTCTATTGGAAACTTATGGAACAATTGTCTCACTAAAAACTATTTTTCTTTTGAGAAGTTACTACTATCTGCAAATAGCTGGGTACGGCCATGGGGTCAAACATGGCCCCGGTTTTATTTCATTTTTTGGATATAAATATTTTCAAAAAGAAATACATAGATCTCTATTTACAAAACCTACTGATTGCAACTCTCTGATATCCACAAGGATAAGCGCTACACTATCAGACACAGGTTAACCTTAGCAGCACCTATGTTGTTAATTATTCTCATGGGTTCTGCTCTCTATTTATGTGGTAAAACCACTACTTCTTTCAAAGATAGAATGCAAAGTCACCAATATCTATAAGAGAAGCATTGAAAAATGGTAATCTGATCTCACCGGTGGCACCCACTTTGTTACACAAAAGCATAGTTTGTCTAGCCTACGCAGCATGATCATCGACCATATTCCCCCACAGAAGAGGGGTGGAGATAGTGCAAAGATATTACTACAACTGGAAACAAGGTGGATTTATATGCTAGATACAGTATCTCCCAAAGGCTTAAACATCAAATTGGACTTTGGACCATTCATTGGCTAAAAGTAGATGAATCTGGCCTCACTATGATGATTGCTTTATGCTCTGCCAAGTTTCTGACACTATATGTAACCATCATATCACATCTGATGAGACTACAATTTTATATCACACACCAACCAAGCCGCTGCAGACGCGGTAATTCCGGCGTGAACGGAATTACACTTTTGTGTACAATTTTATATCAGTATGACATAATGAGTGTTGTAATCTCATTCTCTTTATACTTGTGTCTAAATATCCTCCTGTACACCTTTAACACCTGTCGTGATGAAGGCTTGTTAGTGCTTTTCTTCAACACATAAAGCGTCTTCTATCAAGGCTACAAGAAATATCATATCCTAATGAAGTGGTTTTGCAGATATGGAGTCACTCGCTATATGTGGGGCATGCAGATGGAGCAAGTTCTCCTAGAGGTACTGATAGTGCTTATGACCATGCGTTTGACACCTTATACAGAAGATTCTACAACGGATTATGACAAGGTACGATGACGTCCAATAAGGGGCATGATACATCTACGAGTCAAGTGACAGATGATCTGATTGGATGTCTAACATCAGGACTCTGGTATGCCTAAAGTATGGAACCACTATGTTTGGGCATATGATAGCTAAGCAAGCCTGCTAATTGTGCAGCATTGTTGTTTTATGTTTAACATCAGTTCTTCTCTAAGTAGCATATGGATGATACTTCACTGCGCACACAGAGGGGGCGTTATTTCCTCACGTGTCATCAGCTATGCTAATTAGCCATACAGTCAACTACGCAAAGAGTGAAGATGTTTATGGCTGACCTAACCAAACGTTGCCATGCAACAAGAGAACGTGCACATAGGCAATGCTTTTCACGACTCAGGTGGTTTGAATTTGATCACTTATGAAGGGTATAAATGAACGGTAGTCTTTTTGGTTTTATACTTTCTTCTGTGGGACATCACATTGAGGATGAACGGACTTTGGGACTGTCTCTAATTTGGGATCATTTGATAAAGGTGCCAGTACAGCACCGAAACGTCATGCAATCTCCCTTTGTTTTTTAAATGCTTTATTAAAAGTCAATGTTTACCTTTTTCTAAATTCCGGTGGGTGCTGCCTTTTTTGTACTTTGTATCAGTTCTGACATATGCACCCACGGTAGCTGCTACATTTGGTGCACAGGAGTGCAATATCTTTTGGGACTTTATATATATATATATATATATATATATACACACTAACTAAAGAAAACAAAAATGAAAAAACTGAATATTAAGTAATATGCATTCACTGCAAGCAAAAAAATGATTCCGCACATAAAGAGTTAAATGAAAACTCCCCCCCCCAACAAAGGCAGGAGATGTACCTACCAGTGCCAGCTATGCCCCAAATGTGACTAATAAACATGAAACATTTTGTTACTCAGCCATTTGGGTTCCATTTCTATTAATCTACTCGTTATGCAGACGGACAAATGTGTATTCATTCCGAAGAAGAATGCACATGGTCTAGTTTTAGGCAATAGGCTCGATTGACTAAGCAGTGGATGCTTCTTGTTAAAGGACTTTTGAAGTAGTCTCACTCATGAAGCCTGCTTACTGTGATACAGCATTTTTACCTCTAATACCATCTCGCCATTTCAAGTTTAATTAAGGTGATTGACAGGCTGTGCAAGAGCATGGGCAGGAAGGCCCTTGTGAAATAGTGTCATTGGGGCAGCTATCGATACAGTGTCGCTGCTCACCTCTCTAGAAGTAAAGTGGAAGTTCAGCTTAGGGTCAGCATCTCACATGCTATTTCATGTAAAATTGTTAGGCAGAAGGGTGGTCAAGGAACTGGCTAGCTCAATAACAATAATACTACATGAAACA